>NC_045696.1:101453637-102653637 GCF_009834535.1 Camelus ferus
CATCCAATAGAAAATAGGCAAAGTATTTGAATGAGTAGTTCAGAAAAGAGGATATCCAAATGGCCGATAAACACACAAAGGTATTTTCAATTTCTTTAGTGATAAGGGAAATGCAAATTAAAACTTCAGTGAGATAGCACTACTCATTCACTGAGATGGTCAAAATTAAAAGACTAACAACACTAAGTGATGACAAGAATGTGAAGCAACTGGAACTCATGTACAGCTGGTGAGACTGTAAACTGGTTCAGCTTCTGTGGAAAACTGGCAGTATCCACTAAAGATTCCTTATGCATTCCCCATGGCTCAGAAATTCTACTTCTGGGCATATGCTCAACTGAAGTGTGTGCGTGTATGGTGGTCTTTATGTGTATGTGTATAAAAATACTAAAAGAACATTTATAGTAGACTGTAAGAACCATATACTAGAACAACCCAAATATCCATTAACATTAAAATAGATGAATAAATTATATTAAAAGGGCTTTGTTAGTGTTGAAATAGTCACAACATCATTGGTGACTAGCTTCCTTCCAAGTGACATAACAGCAAAGCAAATATGAAACACACATCATTTCCCTGAAGCGCTAGCATGTTGAAATCCAAAATATCACTATAGTTTCCTATTTGGAAGGAAAAGAACATAGCTTGAGTGATGAACGAATCAAATGGGATATCAGATGCCCAAAAAAACCCTATAATATATTCACATGAGGGAATATTAAAAAATTATGAAAAAGAATGAACTACAGCTCATTCAGTAATATGTATTTCATAAAAGTAACAGTGAGCAAAAGAAGCCACGGGCAAAAGAGTTCATCGTATATGATGTCACTTATATAAAGTTCAAAGCTAATCGATGGTGCTTTAAAGAAACTTTTTGTTCAACTTTGAGCACGCGCACTTGAATGTACACGCTGAACAACGCTATGCTCTGGAATTCCATACAACGCATTCTGGATTTGTTTGAAACCAGACTTCCAGGTAGCAGTAAAGTGAAACCTGGGAGTGACCACTTGCAAAGAAGAGTTTACAAACTACCTTGTAAGCCACCCAGAGACCTGAACTCCAAAAGTTGCCTGATTTTGTACTTTCTCCTTTTTAAATCTGTATCAAGCTCTTCCAGTTTTCACACAGAGAAACTGCATTTGTACTTGAATGGTGTCTCTTCTTTGCCTAGCAAGCAAGTAAATTTAGCTTTATTTTAGATTATTATTTAGCAGTCTTTACTTTTTTTTAACTTAATGGTTGGCAGAAGTCAGGATACCGAAGGCACATAAAGGGAAGTCACACGGTGAGCTTGTGAGGTGCTGATAAAATTCTAGTTTTCAATCTGTGGTGGTTACATAGCTGTGTTAATTCTATGGAAATTTTTTGGGCTCTGCATTTATAATTTTAGTGTATGTTATGATTCAACAAAAGTCACTTTAAGAAATAAGAACTGTGTAGCAGTTAAAGATGTTCTGAACAGAACAAAACAAAAACTACCTCTCAAAAGCACACCAGGCTGAGATGATTTATGGGCAAGTTCCATTAAACTTTTAAGGAACAAGTAGTTCCTAACCTTGCTTCAAAGAATAAAACTATAAAGACTCTGCCCTTATTCATTTTATTTCCAGGTTAGTATAACCTTGATAGCAAAAACTAGACTATGTTAGGAAAGCAATTTATGAACAGATCTCACATATGAATATGACACCAAAATCTTTTTAAAAAATCTAAATTTAGCAGAAAAATGAACAAACCAGCAACACAGAAGTATTAGAGACGAAAAAAAAAAAAAAAACCAGTGAAAATTCATCTATCCAGAATCAGAATTTAGGTTCAGTACGTTTCATATATGTACCCTATGTAACCTCATATAATTTAGATATTCATGAATATAGTATTAGAATCTCAGAAACATCTAAAGATACATGGAGATCTTGCATTAATACTTTTCTTTAAAAAAGATCTGATTTCTCCATTACCCAGTTAACCTTTTTCCTAAGAAGCAATGTGGATTAAGAGCATGGAGGGAGTGGGGCAATGCCTGGTTACTCTGTTTATCTATTCGCCATACTCCTGAAGGGAGCAAAGCCTGCCAATGAGGCTGGCTGCTCCAAATCAGAGGGAACACCTGCCTGTGCCCGGCACAGCGGTCCTCAGAGTGTGGCCGCCAGACCAGCAGCATCAGTACCACCTGGGACTTGTTAGAAATGGTATTTTCAGGCCCCAAGTAAGACTTGACTAAATCAGGAACTGAGCTGGGGCCCCAGTCATGTTTAACAAGCTCTCTGGAGATTCTGACACAATTTAAGGTCTAAGAACCACTGACCTGGAGTAACAGCCTCTGTTGCAAACAGGCAAGTTCTGTTTCTGCTGCCATATCTTCTTCTTTCTGTTTAGTCCAGGAAACAAAACAACCGTAAAGGAAGAAAGTAGCAAAAGGAGGTGTGTCCCCCTACCAAAGCAGGATAACTTTCCAACAGAAATGGAGAGAACAGAACTCATGTCCAGCTTTTCTAACCATAGTGTGAAATAGGAAAACAACTTACGAAAATGTATTTTGAGTTACTTGGCTTCAGGCTTTTTGAGTATCAACTTTTACTATTTTTTAATTACATTCTATATATAGTAACCGTAGAAAATAAGATAATATAGATAAGGACACAAAATAAAACTATAAGCCTATAATCTCATCATCTACAGACAATATCTTTTAAATGACTTATAAATTAATTTAATAATGTTTTAATAAATGACAGGGCAAGCTATACATCATTACTCTTGTTTCATAATTGTCCTAAGTGTATTTATTATGATCCTTTGGTGATCACTCTTTCAGGTTTTAAATAAAAGCTGGTAACATACAATACCTTGATTCTGGGCTTCTGGACTCCTGAACTGGGCAAAGAACACATTTCCATTGTTTTAAGCCACCCAACTTGTGGTAATTTGTTATAAGAGCCCTCAAAAACTAATCTAGTGATGAAATTATTTTGTCTTTCAAACAGACATCAAATTGATCCAGTACCATTTATTGAAACACCATACTTCGCCCACAACTCTGCACTGTCACCTTTGTCAGGAATCAGGCAACTAAAAATTTGGGTCTGTTTCAGGATTCTCTATTCTGTTTCATTGATCTGTACCATATCATCTTAATTACTATTGTTTTATAAGAGCTATTTTTCTCCTGGAAATTTAAGTCCTTTAGCCTTGTTTTTCTCCAAGATTATCTTGTTTTTTTTCTTATGATATTCATTTCAATATAAATTTTACAATCAGCAATTTCAATAAAAAATCCTCAATTGAGAGAAGATTGGCATCTTTACAATATGAAGACTTTCAACTCATCAACAGGATATATCCTTTCATTAAGTTATATATACATTAACTGCTTTTAACAAAGTTTTGTGGATTTCAGTATAAACAGTTTGTACATTTCTTTTGGCCTAATTGTTCTATTTTTGGTCCTTTGTGATATTATCATGATGTCATTTTTAGAAATGCTCATTCTCTACTTATTGCCTAAATATACAGAAATACAAAATATTTTTACATATTGATCTTGTATCCAGTGACTTTGCTATTTTCCTTATGTAATTTTCATCCAAGATAAACTTGGATTCTCTTGAATTTCTATGACTATGATTGTGTCATCACACAGAGTGACAGTTTTATTTCTTCATTCTCAATCTGTACAGTTTCTACTTTTTCTTGCTTTATTGTATTGGCCAGAAATCCATGAAGAGGATAAATAAAAGTGGCAATGGTGGGCAAACTTATTTTGTTTCAGCCTTTTCCCCAGCTCAAGTCTGGTATGAACCAGAATGTCTGCTCACTGAGTTCCTCTGAGTCTTCCCAGTGGAGGAAGAGGATGAGGAAGGAGGTGCAGGGAAGGTCTGCCTTGATGGGTTGTCTTCTACCATTGCATTGCTCTCATCTGGTCAGAGCAGATATTCAAGTCAGACTCAGGACTCTCTGAAGATTCCTCAGCACTGATAATCTCCTCTGTCATCTCTGTAGGCAGGCAGTGCCTCCTTGGTTTGTCTATAATTCTACACAGATTTCCTCTGCTTAGCTCTCATCCTCATTCACCTTCCAGGAAGCCCTCTCGGTTCCAGCCCCTGTAAGATGGCTCTACACCAGCCCCCTTCCCATGCTTGCACCACAGGAAGTATCCATGCAGCCTTTGCCCCTTCAAACCATGGAAGGGCCAAAGGGGCCATCTCTTCTTACTCTCTCATGAAAACCACCAGCCAGCCTGTCTCCCCCTTCAGGATTTTCTGGCTGTAGATCTAACATGGATATCTAAACCTCATCAACTCCAGAGGACACAGGTCAACAGTCTGAGTGGTTTCCTTGAAGTCTTTCTCACTAGGCCTGAATTAAGCTGGGTGTATGCTGCCCCCTTCACCGGCGACATCAAGGGAACAGAAGATGCAGCAGTACTCCCGACTCTCTCAGAAGACTCTCTCTCCTTGCTTTATTTAAAATGAGTATTGAGCTAAGGATAACAAACCTATTTCCGACCAGCTTTCCTCTACTTCTCCCCACCTTCACTTGGAATACTTTTTTTTGTTTTTGAAAAATCTTCAGACACTAAGATGGAAGAAATCAGTTTTATTCTTGTATTTTGAGCACATGTAAACACTGGCCCATTTATACATTGACAAGTTTGTATTTTGGGTTTTATTTAAAAAAGCTCTTAATAATTAAGAATATCTAACCCTGTGTCATAATTGTCACCATTTTCCCAATTTAATATGGCATCTGTTTTTATTATCTGCGTTATGAAAAACTCATGGAGTAATTTAGACGAAAACATTGTGTACAAAACCTTGTATTTGGTTGCTACTTACTCAACAAAACAAATTATGCGAGAAAATTTATAAAATAAAATAGACTAGTGTCATATGATGCTCTGTCTAAAGCTAAAAACCATCATATTAAACCACTATATCTTGGACTTTAACTCTTCCCTCCAAGTACTCAGGACCTATGTACATTTCTGAAGACTTGTATCCTTCCTGTCCTGCTCTGGGTACAGAAAGCTTCGCTTTGGTGTTAAGCACTGTTTTTCTAAGGTAGAACATTGCCTAAATTGCCTTACTTCTTAGCCTGTAATAACAATGCTTGGACCTTACACTGACAGAGTATTCATTAGACATACTACACTGGTCAGGGCTAAAAACAAAACAAAACAAAACTTCTCTTCAGCTTTTGTTGGTTAACTGTGGAAGAAGGGTTCCATTTCCATGGCAGTTATGTAAACAACATCTCTCTTGCATAACAATGCTCTTACTCTGAAAAGATTTAGCTGGCCCACATGCCTAGGCTGCATGAAGACAGTAATTAGCCCTTCGAATGTTGCAAATCAAGACAACTCTGCGTGTTCTTCTCCATAGAGAACTAATATTATTCTGCAAATTAGTCTTTTACCTTCCAGCAGGGTCCAAGTTGAAATGTTACTTCAGAAGTCTTTTGAAGGGGGAGGTAAACCAAATCTTCCATCCTTTGCTTCTTAACTTTTAAAATATACATTAAAGCAACAGAATAAACTCTTAGTCTTTTTTTTTTTTCTTTTTTTACCTATTGGGTTTCCTCACACACTAATTAGGTCAATCCTCTGATGGTACAAAACTTAAAAGACTTCCTCACTTTTATCAGTCTACTTTATTTTTAGAGAAAAACATTTTCTAAATTGCATTAGTGTAAAAATTGGGAAGTGATTCATTCATCGTAACACGGTTATCCATATTTCTCATTTCAAATAATCATGTCTTTTAGGTCACGAAAAAATGCAAGGATGAATATTTCCTCTGTTGATACTGTACTTTCAAAAAAATAAAATAATACCTCTAACACAAATACAAAGATGTCTACTTTCAGACTCTGTGTCTCTTCTGGCTCTTGCTGTTTACTATTCTCTCTTCAGTCTTCAAACATCAGAGTTTCTGAAGCCCGATAACTTGCCCTTTTCCATGCTGAGTGGTCTATACGCTCAGTCTCTAGGTGACTTCATCCTCCCCATGGACTTAGTTAAATCTCTTGCATTTATATCTCAGGACAGATGCCTCTGAGGTTCACACAGACACAGGCAATCACAATTTCTCTGTTCATTGACGTTTACCACCAATCTCAATTGCTTCATTCCCAAAACCGAACCCCAGTTTTGGCTGCACTAATCTGGTCCTCCTCAAAGATTCTTCATCTCGGCAAGAAACTTTGTCTTTGTTGGCTGCTGGAACCAATACCCTAGACTGGGTGGCTTACACAACAGTTATTTCTCACAGTTCTAGAGACTTGGAAGTCCGAGATCAAGGTGCCTACAGACTCAGAGTCCGGTGAGGACCCACTTCCTTGTTTGCCTTATTACTCTATCCTCACATGTCAGAGAGAGAGAACATCTCTCTTCTGTCTTCTTATAAGGGCACTAATCTCATTCATGAGGGCGCTATTCTCAAGATCTAATTACCTCACAAGGGTCCCATCTCCTAATGCCACTGCACAGGTATCTGAACAACCTATAAATTCGGGTGTGTGGAGAACACAAACATTCAGTCCATAGCAAACTTGGAATCATCCTTGATACCTCTTCTTCTCTTTCTATATAGATTCAGTCACCTCCTAAAAAAGCTCCCAATTGTGCCCACTTCTCTCCAACAAACACTGCCACCCTAGTGTAAGTGACTTTGATTACTTACTGGGAGACTAATAGAATGATACCTTCCTAAATGTCCTGTTGGCACCACTGTATTATTCTACATACTCTAGCCTTTGTTGGTATTTTAAAATTTAAGTCCAATCATGTCATCCTTAGATTTATCTAAACACCTTTGGAGCTCCCTATTTTTCTTAGAATAAAGCTAGAATATACTTAAGCTCCCTATGATCTGACCCCTGGTCTCTCTCACTGGTCTGATTTGACCTGCTCACCTTTCTTACTGTGTTACCTTTTCTTTCCTTGTTGAGAGTACTTCCATCACTATCCCACCTCAGGGCTTTCATACATGTCATCACCCGGACCCAGTGCTCTGTTTTCTCCTCACACTCCCTTTACCTAATTGATGTCACAAAGATGTGACACTCAAGTCCCCTCAAGGAGGAATTTGTTTTCTCAGTGGCTGGGAGTACCATTGACAGACAGTTTCAACTGTTAGCCTGTTCAGGAATTGCCTCAGCAGCAGGGAACTTTCTTGCCCAAGGTCACACCGTTTTGGAGAGGCCCACAACGAATGACTGATGGAAGTGGAACAGAACGGAACAACTCTGATGGGACAGTGTAGCTTCCAATCTCCCTGTGAGGTTGGCTGAGACCTGCATCACAGCTTGACTTCTCCCTCCGCTGAATCCTGTTCCTTTCCCTTCCTTCCACAAATGTGGGTCCTGACTCTCTCTAGTAAACAATCTGCCCAATAATCACAGCCTGCTTCCAGTCACTCCTCCTCCAGACGTCTGCTTAGATGTCACTTCCTGAAGGAAGCTATGTACTAGTTTTTCAGGGTTGCCAAAACAAATACCCACAAACTCGGTGACTCCTAACAGCAAAAATGTATCCTCTCATATGTCTGGAGATTAGAACACTGAAATCAGTGTTCTGGCTGGGCTATGCTCCTCTGAGTGCTCTGGGGGAGGATCCTTCCCACCTCTAAAAGCTTCTAGTGGTAGCTGGCAATCCCCTGCATTCCTTGGCTTATAGATGCATTACTCCAGTCTCTGCCTTCATCTTCACATGGCCTCCTCCCCTGTGTGTCTGTGTTTCTGTGTACAAATCTCCCTCTTCTTATAAGGACACCAGTCATACTAGATTTAGGGCCCACCCAAACCAGGTATGACCTCATCTTACCTTGATGACTGCAAAGTTTCTATCTCTAAATAAGATTGCATTCACTGGTTCCAAGGGTTAGGGCTTCACCAGATCTTTTTGGAGACACAACTGAACTCATGAGCTGTATTACTGAGGACATATTTGGATGTAAGCAACATAAATTGTAGTAAATATCTGTCATTCTTTCTTGTGACAGAACATCTTTGAACAGTTTCCTGCTATTAAGGTATTTTCCTAATACTCACCATGCAAGTCCAGCATCTGTGTTCTCAGCCTTCTTTGCAGTACAGATGAAGACATGTGACTTCTGTCATCAGACACTCCTGTCAAACACAGAATTGGAAGCCAGTGGTGTAAAGAAGCATTCTCTGTAAAGGATCTATTTTGGGAAGTGACAGAGACATCCAATTTCCAGAGGCGGGAGAGTCAGAGTCTAGGTACTGTCAACTGCAAACCCACATTGTGTGTTTCCAAGGGCAGTAGCTGAGGTCCCTTCAGTAGACCAGTTATGGATGGTAATTCTGGGCACTGATCCTGGATGTGTAGCTTCTAAGCATGGCTCTCTGGCCAGCCCAGAGAGTCAGTAAGTTTTATAATATCTTTTTGAAACTGCCTTTCTTCTTAAACTAGTGGGAACATGTATGATGTGCAACTAAGCCCCTAACTTATATAGAAATGCAACTTGAGTTAGTTTAGATAAAAGTAGAAATGGAAAAGAAAAAGGAAAGGTAATGAAAGTAAATTTATTGGTTAAAACCTCTGTAAGGATTTAGGAGTAAAGTCAGAATCTGATATTTGATATGCTCTCAGGACTTCCGTTTATTTTATCCCATCTCTCTTATCTCTGCTTTTCTCTGTGTGACAAGTTCATTCTTTCAGGTTGATTACCTGCACTAGAACCAGAACCACCAGCAGCCCCTGTGCTCTGATCCTGCATTTTAACAGTAGAAAGAAAAGAACTTCTCTTCACCAGTTTCAGTTTTACAGATCCAGGCAAAGGCTTTTGATCACCCAACTTGAACTATGCCTGCCCAGTCCCATGGCTAAGTCAGCATGGTCAGGAAATTGAGTTACTATTAATTCATTCCAATTACTGCAGCCAGAGAGGTAGATCATCCACCTCCCTTCAAGAGCACATGTCAGAGCGCAGAAGAGGGAGAAAGGAGCAGATTCCCCCAGGGAGGTAAGTCTGCAAGGGAGTAGAGAGAGGACAAACAGTGTAAACACATCCATTGGAAAAATGATTACGAACCCGACTGTTACCTCAGTTTGCATCTACTATAAATGTTTTCTGTGCTTACAGATAAAGGTTTATCTGTGCTTACAAATAACAAGTACTACCCCTTTAGGACTTAACTGTAGTTAAACAGGGCATTCTATACATTCATTAGAATATGGGCTCCATCTAGACACAAAACCCCCGCTATATGTTGCTATATTCCCAGTGTCTTGGGGATGTAGCAAACTGGATATAGGGAAATAATGACCTTTGTTAAGCAACCAAATAAATAAATGACATCTGACTCACTGAATGCATCTAGGATATGGTATTAGAGTAACGAAGAGGTAGCATGAATTTACAAAAGATACTTGTGACTCTTCACCCAGTTTGTATTTTATTTCATTTTATATTGAGAGACAGTACAGCGATTAAAAAAAACTTTAAATTAAATTATTTCTACCTCTTACTGGTTACATTCCCTTAAACACGTAACTTCTCTATGATCTGAGTTTCCAATCTATACAAAAAAGATAACATTTGGACCAATGTCATAGGATCCTTGTAACAAATTAGTGTGATATTGAGTGGTACACAGTTTTCACCCAATAAATGTTTACTTTTGACATTATATTCATGAGATCCAACTGTCAACTAGGTGTTTGTACAATCTTAATACCATAATCACATCAATATGCCTCTGCCTTGTGTTCATTCTATAAGCGGTGCTCTTGCTTTGTTCCAAGTACATCTGTACTCTCTTGAAAGAAACTTAGTCTCTTTCTTGAAAGAAAAAGAAAGTAAATCTTCCATAAGCAAAGACAAAAAAGCAAAATATGTTTTAACCTCTAGTCAACTTTGGGATTGGAAGTGAAAACAATCAAAGAATTTCTTAAATAAAGATCAGATTAGTTTGTCTTATTAGTGTCATCTCCTTCCTTGTAGCTTTAAAACAGAGATTCTCAGGTGGGGCTTTCATTGCCATGGAAGGTGGAAGAAGACCATTGGGAACTGAGAGAAATTTGTTCAGAAAAAAATTAGGCATAGACTTCCATTTCCCATTCTCAAAGTGAGAAAGTAGCAATATACAGTCTCAAACTGGAATCCCCCAAATTACTTCCATAACAACAAAGTTTACAGATATAATTAGCCTATCTATAATCATCACTTATTATTTGATAATCATAATACAGCTTTTGCCAAACTAGTGTGTCCTAATTCCAAGAGAGGGAACAGACAATGAATGAAGAGTTGATGATTACTAGTCCAACATATTAATGTGAACTAATCAGTGAGCTTTCGCAAGCCCAACACAATTGATCCCCGAGTAGATTCGCCTTCTCCCCTTACTGCTCTGAGGAAAGAAAACAAACACACAAAAAACAATCCTGGAATTCTAGCCCCAAATTCTCCTCTTTTTCCTGAAAAGAAACAGGTTGGTAAATCCAGATATATCTGTATAAGAGATAAACATACAGGAAATGTGTCATTAGTTTGTAATTTTGCAATTAGTCTGTGATATTTTCCATCTGAAGGACATACAAAAAATAGAGACAGGGCTAGAGATTTGTTCAAGTTATTGTTTTTTGAACTATCATTTTAGGAATCTGAAAGGGGCTTTAGGGTTCATCTTAGAAGGGTACCGTCTGTTCTTATTATCATTTCTCTCCAACAAAGACTATATTGTTTCATATGAAAGTATAATCTTGTCAGAAAATGAGTTACAAAATGTTAATTTCTGATCTACCTCCCATCTTATGATGCAATTTTATCTCTAAGCCAAATACATAACTAACAAATGACTTTGCAAAATGAAAACATTGCCTTGTGAAATCACTATTTTATGGGCATTCAAAAGCAAGCAGATTGCATTTGTTTTGTTGAACATTTTTTAAGGGTAATAATTCTACATACTTCTTTAGAAAGATGAAAAACACTCTTCTCTACCCTGTCATCTGAATATGTACTTACTTCTTCTTATTGCAATGTCTTCAAGTTCATAATCATAAAATAATTTTTTCTTGTTTTTAGAGACTGTAGCTCTGCCATCTGGCAAAGGCACTCACTCATCCATGTGGTTGTTCATTTATTCAGCAATATAATTTTAGCAGCAGTGATCCTATATGCCAAATATCAACTTGCTCACTGATGAGTAAAAACACACCTGGATCCGGTTCTCACAGATATCGTATGCCTGGTCTATCCTTACCACTTAGTTCTCGACTCATCCATTCAGAGACACCCAATTAGTCATATACCAAAGGTCTGTCATTCACAATCTGTCATAACTAACACTGCCTTATTGACTTTACTAAGGAAATCACCATCAGAACATACCAAGTTCATTCACTTGTTCGCATGATTATTGTTCACATCCCTGAGCTACAATATAAGTTCCATGATAGCAAGTGGCCTGTCCTATCTCATTCATTGTTGGGTCCCCCCAGTAGCATGAAGGAAAATTGACATACAGTGGAAGCCATAAATATTTAGTGAATAAAATTAAAAAGTTCTAACTGGGGAGATTGACATTTATCAAATAATGATACATATATGCAAAAACTCAGCCGTGATAAATGCTACACGAGAGTCGGTATGGTTTAGTGCGCTGTAGGAAGGTTTGACCTATTCTAACCCAAGGAAAGTCATAACCAAGCTCAGCACATCATATAAGGCAATTTCAGCTGGGTAAGGAGGGCGATATCCATCTCTCCAAGCTCAGAGAATGTACAGACTCTATTACAGTGAATGAAAGAAAGGTGGCCAGTGTAGTTGGAATGAATAGTAAGAGATGAGAAGTGGGTGTAACTAGCTTAGTGGCTTTTCACTTTTTGTGACCACGACGCTCAGTGAGAAACCCATTTTGTTTCAAGAACCAGTGCACATACACACACACTTATATATAGAAATAGAGAAATAATGGTAACAGTTATTATCCACCAAACAATTTTATGACACACCAATGTGGCACATGCCCAGTTTGTAAAATACTGGACTAGACTAGCCATATGAAGGACTCTTTCCTTTATCCAAAGAGGCCAAGAAGAGACTTGCTGAGATATGCATTTATCAGATCAGGGTAGGGGATGGGTTTCTGGAGGCTGGTCAATACTCCATACAAGAGATAAGAGCAACAGAGACCAGGAGATAGTAGGGCAAAAGAACAAAAGAAAAATCTGATAAATATTTAGGAGCTACAAATCAGTTCAACTTGGCCATGCATTGTGCATGAAGAGGGGGTATTAAGGACAACTCATATATTTCTGTCCTGCACAGCTGCATGGGTGATGGTGCCATTCAGTGAAGTTGGAAACTCTGGGAGAAGACCAAATGTAGTAGGTAAAAAGACATGTTCTGTTTGACTTGTGTTGAATTTGAGGTGTCTTTGAGACATCTGAGGGATAGTTTTGAACAAACAGTTGGGTATACAGATCTGTAGTTCAAAGGCAAAGTCTGGACCAGAGATTAAGATTTTTCAGTTTATCTAAAACTGAAACCACAGATGTGGATGATGTCACACGGAGAAGTGAGTCAGGAGAGGAAAGAGCAAAGAACAGAGCCTGATGAAATCCCAACATTTAAAATTTAAATGCTATGTGGAGGAAGATGAGTTTGTGAAGGAGAATGAGGGGTGACCACACAGGTTTACAGGTAAAAAACACAAAAGAATGGTGTAGTATCAGGGAAGCCAAGGAAAGAACTAATATCAAGAATCTTCAATTCTGTATTTACTATACTGAGTACTTGCAACCTGGCTGCTTATTTTGTGTTATTCTCAATGTTGCTGTTATCGTCATCGCTGTGTTGCTTAGAAGACAGGGTTAGTATCCATGCATGTGAACTCCCTACTGCTTTTTCCTGTCATCTCCTTCCTGATTTCACTGCCTTTCTGCAACCAGTTTAGATCATATTCTCCATCATTATAATCATTTACTTGCCAATTTCTTTAATTTTCCTGATTTTCTATCCTTCTGTGACACTTTCCTAGGGAACCTTCAATTGCTCCTATATAATACTGAAGGAAACCAACAATCATCCAGATTACTGCCTTTATAAATTCATGGATATTTACTATCTACCGACCTTCATGCTAAATAGCAATTCTTCCTTTTGCCCCACTGAAGTATGTTTCTAATTTTCTACAGAAACCATGTTAAACTTTCAACATTTTATGCTAATCCCACCACTTGCTCCCTCTTAATCTTAGGAAATGACTCTACTTCTTGAGTTACAGGGAAAACAACAACAAATCATGAAATCACTGAACAGAAAAGTGTTCAACATCCCATCGACAATTGTATAAGCAACACTTAGAGACTGCAGAAGACAAGACTTAAAAATGTGGGCTTTGGATCCAGGTGGCTGGTGACTTCTGGCAAATCACTTAAACTTTTTGTGCCTCAGCTTCCTCATCTGTGAAATGGGCACAATCCTAACTTTGAACCTAAAAGGGGATTGAATTGTTAAATGATCTAGTGCAGTGTTTCTCAAACTTGGGCAAGTATCAGACTCACCCAGAAGGCTTATTATAACACAAATGGAGCCATATTCCCAGAGTTGGATCAGTTGGCCTACCATTAAGCCCCAGAATTTGCATTTCTAACAATTCCTAGGTGATGCAGCCCAGCATTAGCAACCATAGTTTTGGAACCACTGATCTAGTACGTGAGAAGCACTTAGAAATGTGTCACATAATAAACACTCCAAACCTTTTTCCCCTTGACACATATCATTTCCTCCCTTTATCTTCAGACAGCGGGAAAGCTTCTGTCCTGCATACAGCTGATCCATAGCCTGTTCTCTGCTCAGGCAACTTGATCAACTGATTATTCTCTATTAATCCTTTCTCTTCATCCTCTCCCTCTCTGCATATGTCTTCTTATTTGAATTAGTAAACTAGAACTTAAGCACGTTTCTTCTACATTAAAAAAAAAAAAATCAATGTCAATACCTTGACTTCTTTTCATAACCATCCTAACCCCCTTTCCCTCACTGAGCCTAACATTTCAAAAAGAGTTATTTTCACCAGTTTCTCAATTCTTACTGGTTCCCCAGCCAACCGCTTTGTGGATTTATTTCCGCACTGGTCCCCTATATTGCTCAAAAACTATTAGCACTAACCTCACTGTAGCTAAAGGCAATCAGTGTGCATCTCCCCTGGAAGCCACTGGCATTGCTGACCACGCCCTCCTTCCTGAAACCGCCTCTTCTCTTTTCACCTTAAATCCACACTCCCGCTCCAGGATCTTCTCCTGTGGTTCAACCACCAGGTCTTCATCTCTTTTACAAATTTCTCTTTTCTGTGCTTCTTTTTAAAATCCTGGTTCATTTTGTTCTGTTTATTTGTTTCCTTGTTTGCATTAAATCTTATTCAGGCACTTTTTCTCTTCTGACTCTTCACTCTCCCTGAGCAAACTCTGTTGAGGAAATAATAATGATCCGAAGGCAGAATTCATTATATAAAATAAAGAAAATGTATCAGAGATACTGAGTAGAAATAAAATATCTGAACTTGGTACATTCGAAGGCATACATATGTCATCAAGATCTCAAGAAACAAACAAATGGGGAAATACAGAATGATTATTTTGACCATAGAAAAAAGATGAGACAAGAAATAAGAGTTTGCAAGCAAGGCTTTCCTGTTCAACCCAGAATCCCTTTGAAACAGAGGCTACCCTTTACGCTAATAATGTACGATGGAAAATAAAAAGCCCACATCAATGAAACAAATAATTATCAGAGGTAAGGAAACTCAAGGTCTAATTGGCTTCACCTTGGGAGGTCTCAGGAGGAGTAGAGTTTGGATCATGTAAAAATGAGTTAAACTGACCCAGGATACTTGGGAGATTCTAAAGGCTGCATATTTATTATTTTTCATAAAATTTTATTTTATAGCCAGTGTCAATAAATTGTATACGTGCATATTGGCCTTAGGTCTTATGTTCTCCCACTAAACTTCATCACCCGGGAGAACTCTGGGACTGAAAAATAGCACAGTTCATTGGCCAGATGACTGCCCTAAGTAAGGTTATGCTGCACTGTTTTCTTTACGTCTGAAGGTTGGGTCTCATCGCTCATTCACAGCCCAGATACTGCATGTTTTCCAACGTGTATACATTCTGTTTGAATGTTTCAGGCATTTCTAACTCAATATTTACAAAGCTGAACGCAGCATCTTTCCCTAAACCTGCTTTTCTACTTTTGTGTCCTGTTTTAGTGAATAAAAACTCCCCCAATCCAGTTACTAGTGACAGAAAATTAGATATGATTTTTCTTTCTTGTTTCTCCCTCATCTTATTGATCAGTATCATATTCCATTGGGTCTACCTCCTATATATTTCTTAAGTCAAGCCAGCCACTATTTCCAAATTACTTGTTCAGACCACTCTCATCCTTCCTGTGAAAGCGGGAGATGTGTTAGGTGATACTGTCTGCTGTGAACTGATGTCAGCCTAACTGGTCCCACGTAATGCTTACCTTTTGGGTGGATAATAATAGTTGTCAAAGAGTTTCAGATAGCAAAGATTAACCAAGCCCTCATGACCTTGCTGTTAATGTTTAATAAGAACAAATCTCAGGCCAAATTCTAACAAATCTATCGACACTTATTAGACAGATAGATTTTGGTAAAAATTCAATCCTTGCCTCTAGTTGGCATCACACAAACAGAAATCCTCTTAAACCAATGCCTGGATGTTGGATCAACCAGAGCTCAAACCGCAGGCACCATCCTTAAGAAAAATAGATTTCAGACCCAGTAAATTCATGCACCTGTTCTGGTAATGTGGGAGAATGTAAACAATATTTCAGTCATTCTACATGTCTTGAAATACATGTCTAATGACAATCTCTTTCTGTAATTCATCACGCTAATTGACAGGTCTCCAGTTACATCAATAAACATTATTTCTGACTTTCAGTACGTCCCTTAGCAAAGAAGTGGTTGTTGACAGTGACGGGATTAGAGGGGGGCTTTTGGTAGCTGCCCCTTTCTGATAGAATGAGGGTTCACCTCCCCTTGGCTGCACACCCTCAATGTTGTGTCGGATAACCAGACCAAGAATTGGATCCTAAACTAATGGGTACATATATAATATCATACTGACTATCCTAAAATCTTTCAAGTGATTTATACTTATCATAATAATGTTTTCAGTCTTCTCTACAGCCTTAAAGTACTTCATAGAATGAAACTATGATCATATTTGTTTCTTAAAATTTATCAATGGCTTCCCACTGCTCTTATGATAAAACAAACATTTCCTGAAATAGCCTCATCTGACACCTTTCTATCACCTCTTTCTATCTGACACTTAAAGATATCATGTTTTTATCCAACTTTAGGCGTCTCCATATGTCTTCCATTTGCCCAAAAAACTCTTTCCTCCTCCTTCACCTGGCCTAATCATATTCAGCCTTCTAGGGTGAGTTAAATAAATCTCTTCTTTCAAAAAATCTTTATTGATGACCATTTCCAACAAGATTATGTTCCCACATAAGTCTGTGAAACACCCATCGTAGCACTAATCACACTAACTGGAACCCCTCATCTCCACTTTGACCTGCTTATGTGCATCATTCATTAGATGGAATGGGGTCGCTCTTATCACTCCTAGCACAGTGCCCTGCACAAAGTCGTTCTCAAATGATGTAACAGACTTTCTTCTTCATTCCCCATAACATCACCAGTTTTTAGGCTTTGCCTATAGGGTAGTTCATTGCTGGAAAGATTCATGGAACTATTTAGTTCCATAAATCAACTTACGTAGGAAAACAGTTACAGGCAAAAGTATACTATTTGTAAGATCTTTTCATTCAAAACATGTGGCATATAATGCACATTGTCCTAATTTGGTGTTTATACAGTTCCTTTTCCAAATTTTATAAAATCCTCTTCCAAATTTATAAGAACACTCCTATTCTTGAGGATCTCCCCAAACCTCAGTTTAGAAAGGCTAAAAATAATTCATTTATGAATGTCAAATACAATGCTGCACTGCTGTATTACCTATACAACTCCAAGGAACAGCTTGACTTTTTTTCCCCTCTAAGGTCACCGTTATGATTCGGGGTATTCGTATATAGTTTTATTTGTGGTTTCATTATAGCAATTTGTGCCTTTAGAGTACAAAATATTTTAGACTTAAGAGTTTAGCTATGGAAGAATAGAGATTCATACATTAGATCATTGTCAGCTACCTCTCCGTGGTTGGCTGAAAACTTAACAATAGTAGGTTAGCAGGCATTTGAGCATTGATAGTAGAAAAGATCAGGAAAACAGGGGGGAAGGTATAGCTCAGTGGTAGAGCACCTGCTTAGCATGCATGAGGTCCAGGGTTCAATCCCCAGAAACTCCATTAAAATAAATAAATTAAACAAACAAACAAACCTAAGTACTTCCCCTCAACTCTTCCACCCCCCAAAAAAGATGAGGAAAACATAAATTATACTTACACAGTTACAAGCACTCCCTGGCTCCCAGCATCCTTTTGTAGTGAAAACTTTTTCACTGCTGAAGTGCTCACCCTCATTTTGTTCAAGATATGAACTGGCTCAGCTACAAGACCAGGTCGTGTGACAAATTTGACATCAATGAAATGCACTGTAGTGACAGTGTCTTTGGGCTTCACTTCCCTCTGTTACTCCAGACATACTGAGGGACCACAGTGCCTGGGTCTCTGGGCTCTGGATCTCACAGGAACATTTGTGAAATCATTTTTTAAAATAATTACTCACAAAACCCCCCTCCAGACAGCTTGGACCCACTTGAGTGCCTGGACTCTCTTCTTCCTTAGGGTGGCTGATTTACCCAATGGCCATTTGGGCTGTTCAGGCTGCCAACTGAAGACCTTCTTCCCCAACTGGACAAAGAGTACATCTTCATGTTTATCTGTCCTGAAAAGAGAGGTAATGTATCTTAAGGATTATGTGCAAACAGGAATTCTCACCTACCATTAAAAAAAAAGTTTAAAAATACCATATTATTGCCAAAGAACTGAAACTATTTTTTCCATTGCTTATGGAAAAACTGGAGACATTGAAAAAATCAAGTTGATGGGGGGACCCACCTTTGGGAGGCAGCCCAGAAGAACAGCATAAGAGGCAGGTCTGAAAACACAGCAGGCAGAGACACAGAAAAGAAAAATCCACAGCATGTGCAGGTGCAGATTTATCCCGCAGACAGTGATGATTACACTTTGGAGCCCTTCTGTCTCTGACCCCTGGGAGTGCAGAGAGTTACTGGAAGTTGTGGAAGGTTCTAGATAGGGAGAGAAACCTGGGAGGCAATCAGGAAGGAACTATGAAACTAAGTTACTTTGAGAAATCTCAGGTGAGATGGATCCGAATCGCCAAAGCTCCAGCAACAGTTCATTCTAAACTGTGACGCTGGAACTTCACTTTGAGTTTGTACTCAAATACTATGAAGTATTTCTAAGAGAAACTTCACCTCAATTTACATTCGTTTCAGGCTTAACAGAATGGAATCTTCCCTGAGCACAGGTAATGACCATATTTCTCTGACAGACAGAAAAAGCTGAAGAAGTGTCCTTTTATTTGCTTTGGGCTCCCATGACTAATATTTTCATTTCTAGCTTGGACCTCATGGTCTGGGTTTGGGGGCTACCACTAGGTAAAGTGGCTTTCTCCATTATTTCATTACAACAATTAACAGAAAAGATGAAAAGATTCTGTAAACTTCCTTGGGTTGCGTGAAATGTTCTTTGCTTTTGTTCCCTTGCAGTCAGTCCTAATAATGTCATTTTAGAGAAACATAATTATTTTTGCATTTTATTCTTATAATAGATGAGATGTGAAATGAACTTCATGGATGATAAACACCCCAATGGCTACTAAGTTTTATACTGTAGAAACAAGAATTGAGCTGCTGCTACACAAAATTCACAATAAAATTTTAGTGTAGATACTGGATATGAAGATAATAAAGTATCCTGAGTAATGAAGCTCATTAGTCCTAAAATGAGATAGGCCCATCATGTGAATTTATGTACCTGTGAACAAAAAAGGAAATGAGTTTATTTCCACACACAATTAGAGCTATGTGCCAAAGTTTTAACTGTTAAAATAAATTATACCTGGAGAAAAACAAAGTAAGGTGCCATGATTATAGAAACAAAGGGTGTCACAAGTGTAAATAGTTGTATGAAATGTCTTGTGGAATACAAAAACAGAGATGTCACTGCATTTTCCAAGTGGTGAAAAATACAAAATAGAGACGAATGAACTTCAAAAGATACAGGGACAAGGATCTGGCATGTTTTAAAAAGAAATTAAAATAAATGTTTATTTGAAAATAGTTCTAAACAAGAAAGGACCTGATAAATAAACAAATTAAGGAAGGAAAGAAGGAAAGGAGGGAAGGAAGGGAGGGAGGAGAGAGAGAGAGAGAGAGAAAGAAAGAAAGAAAGAAAGAAAGAAAGAAAGAAAGAAAGAAAGAAAGGAAGGAAGGAAGGAAGGAAGGAAGGAAGGAAGGAAGGAAGGAAGGAAGGAAGGAAGAAAAAGAAAGAAAGGAAGAAAGAAAGAAAAATTCTAGAGTGTTTCATTAGGTGATAACTAAGTAGGGAAATAAACCTGAACTCTGTGAAGAGAGCAACAGAGTCTACAGAATACAGTTATCAGTAGTAATACTAAGTGGCTTATTTTGTGTAGCCAAGAGCAATGTGTATCAGCATTCATATTCCCTTGTCTACATGACCACATTCTTCTTACATCTAAATAAATTCCATTAGATAAAAGCAAAATGCAAATATTATTGCCAATGTTTTAATTTTGGTAGATGTGTCTGCTGAAAGTAGCAAAGAGCACAGTTATTTCTCAAAAGGGCTGCAGTTGATCTTCAAGTCCCTGTCTACTACTGGGAAAAGTCTATTTCAAAAAGAAATTCAAAAATGCATTAACTTAAATGTATGTTACAGCATCTTCATATTGTCTGAAGATTTTCACTTCAGTTCTCCTAATTCTCATTTTATAAGAAAATTTGTGCAAGATGAATATACTTATTGTGGATAAGTCATAAGATGTCAGCTATAATCCTCCTTCAGTTGTCCAGTTGGTAACTGAATTATAGTTTCTCTGACACACACCAAAAAAATGCTCACATTGTTCACATCCATCAGGACAGCACACAGCCTGGCGCACAATCTCCAGAGCACTGGGTTTGAAACACACACCAGAAAATGATTATATAGTGGTATTGAATAC
Organism: Camelus ferus; assembly: GCF_009834535.1. Lineage (NCBI taxonomy): Eukaryota > Metazoa > Chordata > Mammalia > Artiodactyla > Camelidae > Camelus > Camelus ferus. The sequence goes on from NC_045696.1 coordinate 101,473,896, forward strand.
TCACTTTTAAAATGCTGTGTCACTGAAAATTGTTTTCCTAATACCTGAATAAACTATATTAAATCTATCATGTTCCTTGAGGAATCCATGTCATCAATCAGAGTAGCAGGTAAAAAACAGCTTCTAAGTTTGGGTCTTTTTTTAAAGACGATCATTCTTGCCTCAGTGTTAGCTCTTAAACATTACTCTGTTTTCTTTCAGTACTTTTTATTTAGTTAGAGGCAGGGGGGAAAAGCAACTTCATCCTGATTTCAAAACAGGAGCAGTTAATTATTTTACTTAATTTGCTCAAAAAACTAACATTTTCCTTCTTACTTCCACTGGAAACAGGATTCAATATAAACTTGCTTTTATATTGAAATGCAAATAATTCTGCTGTCACGTGTTCACTCAACCACATGCCCACTGTCCCCACAGGAAACTGGTGATATTAAATAGAAGTCGAAGTTTCCCTTCACATGACTTATCTTAACATGAACCGATTCCATACACTAATCTTACGTTGTTTTTTAAATAAAATTTTATTTTAGAACAGTTTTAAATTTACAGAAAAAATTTAAGATATTGTACCCAGTTTCCCCTACACTATATTACATTGCATTATATTATATCAACAAACTAAAATTAATGAACAAATAAATTTCAATACTATATTGTTAACAAAATACATACTTTACTCAAATTTCTATAGTTTTTTTTTTTATTGAAATATAGTTGGTTTATAGTGTGTTCATTTCTGGTGTATAGCTTAGTGATTCAGTTTTACATATGCATATATTCCTTTTCATATTCTTTTTCATTACAGGCTATTACAAGATATGAGTATAGTTCCCTGTGCTATACAGTAGGACCTTGTTGTCTATCTATTTTATATATAGTTGTTAGTATCTGCAAATCCCGAACTCCCAATTTATCCCTCCCCCAACCTTTCCCCGCTGGTAACCATTAGTTTGTTTACTATGTCTGTGAGTCTCTTTCTGTTTTGTAAATAAGTTATTTGTGTCATTTTTTAAAATATTCCACAATTAAGTGCTATCATATGGTATTTTTTCTTCCTTGTTCTGGCTTACTTCACTTAGTATGACAATCTCCAGGTTCATCCATGTTGCTGCAAATGGCACTTTTTTATGGCTGAGTAGTATTTCATTTTCTAAATATAACACAACTTCTTTATCCAGTCATCTGTTGATGGACATTTAGGTTGCTTCCATGCCTTGGCTATTCTATATAGTGAACATTGAGGTGCAGGTGTCTTTTTGAATTAGAGTTTTTTCTAGATATATGCCCAGGAGAGGGATTACTGGATCATATGGGAAGTCTATTTTTAGTTTTTTTTAAGGAATCCCTATACTGTTTTCCAATTTGGCTGCACCAAATTCCCACTAACAGTGTAGGAGGGTTCCCTTTTCTCCACACCCTCTCTAGCATTTATCGTTTGTGGATTTTTTAATCATGGCCATTCTAACTGGTGTAAAGTGATACCTCATTATAGTATTGATTTGCATTTCTCTGATAATTAGCTATGCTGAACATTTTTTCATGTGCCTATTGGCCATGTGTATGTCTTCACTGGAGAAATGTTTGTTTAGGTCTTCTGCCCATTTTTGATAGGGCTGTTGGTTTTTTTTGTGTTATTGAGTTGTATGAGCTATTTATATATTCTGGAAATTAAGCCCTGGTCAGTCTCATTATTTGCAAATATTTTCTCCTATTCTGTAGGTGTTTTTTATTTTGTTTATAGTTTCTTTTGCTGTGCAAAAGCTTGTAAGTTTAATTAGATCCATTTGTTTATTTTACTTTTATTTTTATTGCTTGGGTAGATTGTCCTAGGAGAACATTGCTGAGAATTATGTTAGAGAATGTTTTGCTTATGTTTTTTTCTAGGAGGTTTATAGTGTCTTGTCTTATATTTAAGTCTTTAGGTCATTTTTTTTTTTTTGGTGTTTTTGAGTTTATTTTTGAGAATTTTTGTTGTTGTCATTTACTTTGTGATGTGAGGGAGTGTTCTAACTTCATTGATTTACATGTGGCTGTCCAGCTTTCCCAACACCACTTGCTGAAGAGGATATATTTTTTCTCCATTGTATATTCTTGCCTCCTTTGTCAAATTAATTGAGTGTAGGTGTGTCTATAGTTGTTTTTTTTAAACCTACTGTCCTTTTTATCCCCCTGGGATCCTATCCAAGACGCTACATTACATTCAGTCTTCATGTCTTTTTAGGCTCCTCTTGACTGTGACAGCTTTTCAGACTTTTCTTTGTTTTGATGACCTTGACAGTTTTGAAGAAGTACTAGTCAGATATTTTGCATAATGTTCTTCAACTAGGATTTGTCTGATTTTTTTTTTTCACAATCAGACAAGGGTTATGGACTTTGAGTAGGAAGATCCCAGGGGTCAAGTGCCATTTCTATCACACAATGTCAAAGTTCCATCCTATCAATGTGACTTATCACTGTTAACCTTGATGACTTGGTTAAAGTCTCACATTAATTTTTTCCTTTTTTGATATTCTATTCTTGATTCTATCAATTAGTAGTGTTAATAATGGCAGTCAAAACTGATCAGTTAGCTTTGATCTATTCCTTGAAATCTTAAATGTAATTGATTGTTTCTCAACTATTTGAAGTAACGCTCAAAAGAAATTTTTTTGAGCCAAATAAAATCCTTTAAATAATCAGGACACTTGGACAATTTATGATTGTCAGGATAATCCATACTGATTTTTTAAATTGCCATCCATATTGATTTTTTTTCTAATTATCTTTGTTTTTGTATACATACACGTTTCCTCTCTATGAAAAGGAAAATGGGTAAAAACATACAACAAAATTTCCAGTTGCATTAAAGGAGTGATAAATTATCAGAGGACAAGATAAAGTTTTTAAGAAATAATAATAATCATGAGGTAGGAAAGAACTTCTTTAAAAAAGATCTAATTAAGAATCAATAAGTAAAGCAATTGTAAGTTTGGTTCTTTAAATGTTAAAAACTTCTGAACAACCAAAAAAATTGCTTTATTAAGAAAGTTAAAATTCAAATGACAGATTAGGAGAAAATATTTGCAGGATGTAAAATACTATAAAAATATTAATAATCAGGTTATTTTAAATTATTACTACAAATTAAACAGAAAAGGTAAAATCTCAATAGGAAAATGAAAAAAGGATAAATTCAAAGGCATCTAGCAGATGGCAAAACACAAATGACTAATACATATATGTAAAAATGATTACTTGTAATATAAAAAAATGCAAATTAAACCAATAATGAGATACTATTTCCACCCTTTGGACTGGCAAATATTTAAATATCAAATAAAATGAAGTGAAGAAATGATTATTCCAAAACACCCCTTGTGAAAATATAAATAAATACAGCATTTTAACACAACAATTTAGCAATATATACTTACATTTTCAGTGAGCCTGCTCTTTAGCTTAGTAATTCCATGCCTTACTATCCAACCTCAACTGCATCTATGTATCACAATCTGTTTAGGAGTATTATCGTAGGAGAATTATCTGTAACAACAGACAATACGAAACACCTTAAGTGACAATTAATTAATAAATACACCCATATTTTACAATGATAAGTAGCGGTAAAACAAAAGAATGAAATAGGACTATCTACCACTACAATAAATGAAAAAGGAGAGTTACAAAGTGATGCACAGAGTATATTCCCACTCATGCAGGGGACATAAACACACACACACACACACACCCATTCTAAGGCATACTTATTTTAGTATAAGTCTTACACTAGATGGCAAATCAGAGTTTAACTGAAGGTTTTCTTTCTTAGTGGTTCATAAAATAATGGTGTTTTTTACATTTGATATCTTAGATGTCAGGAAATATAGTATGTATATCTGTATAAACACATACTATTTAAGCACAACAGAAAGACCTGCATAGGTAAATAATTTTTATATTTATTACAGTAAAAAACTTTAAACATTTTGCTGTATCTATAAAAGATAAACTTTGAGGTTTCTTTATTTTTTCATTATTTTGAGCTTTTATTTTGATCAATCCCTTCTTTCCTGTTACTGCACTTTTTGTTGTTCTTTTTGTCATTTTTTATGATCAGTTAGAAGTCCATTTTCTCACATTTTCCTGTGGGTTTTCTCATTTTTTGTGTACACTTAAGACTATAAATGCAAACAAAAACTTTGTTTCGTATATTTCGATTTGAAGTCTTCTCATTTACATTACTTTTTATATTGCTTGCTAGTTTAATTTTATTTCCTCTATGACTGAATATTATTTATGTCTTTGTTAAGTTTAAATTATGTAAGGTTTCCTCTGTTTTTGTTTTAAAAAGGGTCAATTTTTAATAATGCATTTTATCTCTTAATTGTGGTTATATATAGATAGATAAATTAGATTACATATTAGATATATGTAACATCCTTTATTTGGAGTATATAAACATGTTTGCATTTTAACTTATATAATATTACATATGTATATATTTATAATTAAATGTGTTGAATATATTATTTAGTTGCTGTATGTTTTAATCTATTTTTTGCTTTTGACATCAGCCTAATCCTGAAAGATATATAATTAATTTAATTTAATTTTTTAAGTCTTGCATTACTAACAGTTTTTGCTTTGACTCAATTGAGCTGCTATGTAGTTTCATGAACAGAAATTTTTTTATTGTAATATTTTCTTTTAATTTGGACATTTCATTAAATTCTACTCCTCAGTATTGTCGTTGCCACTAACCTAAAGTTCCATCTTTTGTGGTAATAATATTGCTACTTCCTTTTTGTGCCTTGGCCTGGTCTCTCTTTGACCAGATCTTCATTTTCAATCTCTTTCAACATGTCATTTGAAGAATGCTTCCTATAAATTGCAAGTAGCTATGAGGTTTTACCCTAACATTATTGTTCCTGTCTTCTAAACAAATCATTCAGCATGTTCACATTTAGTGTAAGCATTGAAATATTTGATTTTACCATCTTCATCCTATTTAATTTATGCAATTCATTTTACTTTATTATTTCATTTTTTTCCTTTTCTTTGTAGATACTTATAATGTTTTACCCCTTGTTCATTTGGATGTTCTTCATGTGTAGTTATCTTTCTTTTCCCCAAATTCATGTATTTCCACCATCGGAAGGCTATTTCCTTGCCACTCAGACTACTGCCAATAAAATGAAATCCATAGAATGCATGTTCCCCACCCTCCTTCCTGTCCCAGCTTTTGCTGATAACTGAGGACTTCAGTTTCAGTTTTTCCCCTTGCAGTATCTCTCTTCTGTTTCAAGCTTTATTTATCTCAACTTCCACATGCACAGTCACTTTATCATTTTCCACTTAGAATTAACTATACAGATTGCAAGATTCATTGCTCACCACCGTTTCCTTTCCACTTCATCTTCTGCTATCAGAGGTCCATGTCTTGATTCATTTGTCTTGTAGAGTCTTTTCTCTAGTACTGTACATACAGGTGGTGCTTGGTGATCTATTTTCAGAACTCTTGCATAGCTTCAAATATCTTTCTTTTCACTGTGATGGATAAAAAATATCTTGGAAGGATATAGAAGATTTACGTTGCAATTTTTTTTCTCTCAGCGGTCTACGTGCTACCACAATCTAGAGGATAAGCCCAAAGCCAGCAATCACAATTTTGTGAATCTCTCTTATAGAAATAAAAGCAACAAAACATGAAGAACAGAATATGTATTAGAATGTTTATTGTGGAATTGTTTATGGAGGCAGGGAAGAAGCTGGGAGCAAAAACTATACAGAATAATAGAGGCTTTGGTGAAAAATTATATTATATTTATACTATAAAATATTATCCAGAATTTTAAAAATAAAAAAATGAGGCTCCACTGGCTCACTTGGAAAGATTTTAAATATGCATGTGTTAACTTTCAAAAGCTAAAGAAAGAAGTAGCACAACTTTATTTTTTATAATGACAAAAATGTCTGCATATGACTGTGTGTTTTGAGATTAAATGTTTAAATAAATATACAGAGGAGTATGGAAGAATATATACTAGATTATTCATATTGTTTAGGTGGCATGAGGAGAATTTTGAATAAGAAAAGGAAGGATTTACTACATAAATAAAATAAAATAAGCAAAAGTGAGATGATAAAAGCAGTTATTTCTGAGATGATCATGTATGTGTAAATTTCCAGGTATATGTGTATGTATCAGCAGGTAGATGTCTGCAAGTTTGCACATAAATTTGACAGAAAAGTCACCAAAATGTTCTGTTGGTTGGGATTTCAGGTAACCATTACTCTCTTCCTAATGGTATATCCTGTTAGGTATATACAATGAGCATTATGCATATAAAATAACTAGTATAGTTTAGCTGATTTCATCTTTGTTAAAAATGAAAGAAAAATCACATCAAATTACAAAAACATCTTTACATGTATGTTCATTATTATATTTAAATTATATGAAAGTAACACCTGAGCTCATAAAGTATAAAACTGAATTTACATAATGGTCCATCTATCAAGAATATGGTTCTAATGAACAATTTGGAGACTAGAGCGAATAGTCTACATAGTGTCACATTCACAAAGTTAGATATTCATCTTTGAGGTTTTATGAATCTATCCATTTTCTAAATATTTCTAATAATAGTTATATTTCACTCCAGCAGAAATATTTATCAAAATGTTTTTATAAGCATATTTCTTTGTTTTAAACATATTTCCTTTTAAATATTCTAAAATTACAGCTCTTTCAAATATCCCAGCTAAACTCTCCATAAAGCAGGCTAGAATTCTGTCATTAATATAAATTCAAACAGACTATTAATATTCATGGTTTGTATGTCTTTCTTTTCATTTTCCAGAATCCTGGCTCTTTGCATTCTATAGCTATAAATCTAGCTCCTGCAGGCTGTTCTTGGGTGGCAATATTCTACAATAGTCAGACTGGAGATTGGAGAACAGGAAGGCACTCAGTCTCTCTGGGTTGGAGTAAACAAGAAAAACGGAATAGGATGTGAAGCAGAGAAGTAACAGAAAATCGAATCACAGAGGTACTTCTAGTTTTCAAGACTTTGGTTTTTGCTTGAATGCAATGAGGAGCCGTCATGGTGTTCTTCATGGAAGAGTGACATGATCTGACATAGAGTTTACTTTCAATTTTTTTTACGGGGGAGGTAATTAGGTTTATTTACTTATTTATTTTTAGTGGAGGTACTGGGAATTGAACCTGGGGCCTCATGCATGCTAAGCATGTGCTCTATCACTGAGCTATACCCTCCCCCCAAGTGTGAAGACTCACTACTGTGTGGAGTAGGAACTGTAGGAGGCAAAGACAGAAGCAGAGAGACTCTGGGGCTCTGGCAATAACCCAGGTGGGAGGTGACGGTGGCTCACATCAGTGCAGGAGCAGAGGAGAGAGCAAGAAGTGGTTGGGTCCTGGATATAGTCTGAAGGGAGAGCTAAAAGAGATTCCTGACTGAGACGTGAGACAATGAAAGGAGCCGTAGATAAATCCAAGGTTTATGGCTTGAGCCACGGAGATGGGAAAACTATGGAAAAGCAAGTTTGTGGTGGGGAGTGGAGAATCTGGCTTTTAGCCTGACATGTTGTGTATGAGACTTTTGAAGTTCATGCACAAGTGTTTTTACTAACTGCAAGACTTCTTAGACACACTTATCCGTTAATGCTAGGTTGGAATCTAGCTTATACCTTGGAAATCACCTGGAAAAATTATTTTCTAGGCAAATTTCACAGTGGCCACTTGATAGTTACTTTCTATTGCTCTTCTGTGGTATCCGCTACTTAACCACAATATACATTTATATACCCTCTAGTGTCATGACAGAGCTAGAAAATACTTCATTCTTTCAACATTTTTCTAATTTTTCTAGTTTTTCACAGTTGCCTGCAGCAAAAGTCTCACTTTTGTTACGATTAGGCAATACAGTATATAGTTCATCATATCTTCAAATTATATCAATTTGGTCATGTCACTTAGACAAGTTCTAACTCATCAAACTTTCCATCAATATCTCATCTCTTGCTTTATTAAAAGAGTGGCTACCATGACCTGCTCTTCGCTGAAAGCTTTTCCTCTACATATAATTTCTAATATTTTTCCTTTGAAATGTTTTCAGGTTATTTCAAAGAAGATGCAGTCAGATTCTTGCTGGGGGAAAATCAGCATTTTCTGAACAATCCCAGAAACAATAACATACCTGAAAATAAGGTAGACACTTCCCTTATCCAAAGTGAGTGTGGTGGTTGTGAGAATGACAATTCTGAAGGCTACAGGCAGTGAGGACTTAGGCTCCCTGGAGGCTCCAATTAATCAAGGGCAGTTCTGATGCTGTGCTTGACAAAGAGAGATGATTGAGTCTCTTCACAAGACCCCATAAATTTCAAGGGTAACCACTTCCAGTCAACCCTAAACTTATCGGCATTGAATGACTGACAAGAACAGTGAAAACTCTTCAAACCAAACCAAAGATGATTCCTTTGGATCATGAGAAACTGAGTATTATTTTCTAATTGACTGTGGCTCAAGATATATTCACTATAGCGTTGCTATTCTCAGCAATGAAAGGAATAGTAACAGTGTTATTACTTTATATTGATAGCTACCATTTATTGAGCATGCATTAACTGAGAGAAACTGTAATAAATGTTTTATTTTTATTTCATTTAATCCTAGCACTACTCCATGGGGCAGCAGTTTGATTCCCACATTTTAGAAATGAATAAATGAGGCTAAGAGAAGAAAGTAATGGTAGATCTGGGACAGAAGGCAGGTCCATTTGATTCTAAACCCAGTGTACTTAAGCCCCATGCAATGCTTGCCACTGTTGATTGAGCTGACGCTGATGATACATAATCCTTGGAAGACAGATAACTATCACTCACACATTACAAATCTGAAAACTTGGTTTTGGCAAAGGTTAACAATTGAGATAGCAAGCTGCAGAACTAGGATTCAAACACAGAATGGTCTGACTCCAGTATTTGTGTTCTTTTCACTATGTTGTGCTGCTAAGGAGAGGCAGACCCTCCAAGATTTTAAGAGTTAATCTTATAAAATAAGCTCATAAGAGGTGTAATAAAATTGTAGCAAAAACCATTTTAGGAAGCAGAGTGGCTCCCAGTTCACAAGCTGGCTACCATGCAGAGTGTTAGTGGTATTGATACATCAAACTCAACTATAAAGCTCCCACGGCAGCCAAGTCCTAATGATGGCAGCAGATGCATTGGGTTATGATACGCTGGCACTTTTAATCATGCAACAAGCTCTTCTTGCTCTGACTCATTGCTTACCAAGCAATATTCTAATTTTAATTTGGTTTCCCATGTGGCTTTCCTATGACAACACTCATTCCTCTGGTCTCTGTGACAATCGTATGCCTCATTTTAATTTAACTACTAGGCAACCTGGTACACTGATCAGTTTTCTTGTGAGTTTGTTAACATAAATCTGGAGTCAATTACTGATTAACCAGCATCAGGAGATGCTCTAGTGATCTGATCCTGAACTACACGGACTTCACCAGGGTAAAGCCATCATGAGAATCACTCTAAAGAGCCCCTCCCCCACCCCCCTGAAGCACACTGCTTGTGAATCTATTACCTCGATATGATCCTAAAACCACAGCAAACACAAATTAGTAACCTGTTATTGATTGCTGTGGATGTACAGACACGAGTGAGTATATTTCTTTTTTAATTTCTCTAACTGAAATTTGTTTCAGTGTTCTAACACCAGTAAATAAATGTTATATTTGGATTCCCAGACATAAGTTTCATTTTTGTTATTCAGATATAAATATTTATAACGAATGTCTAATAAAATTCATAAGTCATTGCTGTTCTTTATATTAGTTTATTGAGTTAGGTATATTCCCCCATATCACGGTACATGTTTTCTGCTTGGTGATTCGCTATGGCATATATTACTATTTTTTTCTTATTTAGTTGTGAAAATTGAGGGAGAATAAGCATTCTCTTTGGCTACTATGGCCTTCCTCGCAATAATGCACAACTACATATGTATTTTTTTCAGGTAGGTTAGATTCTAGTACAAGGCAATCCATTTCATCAGGATTGGGTTAATAAGAAATGCAAAAATCCATGCCCACTTGTTTCAAACTGTCAAATATAAAATGATAAACTTTAATCAAGAGAAATATCATTCAGTAACATTATTAGGCAAAATGATTTCACTCTGCACCTGCTGGTGCTTCCTTTATAAACCAGGCCAGTGTTAATTTGATGCTTCACTAAATATTTTGAATAAACTGAAATATTTGCCAACCTCATCTTTCAGAAGCTAATTTATTAATACACTAAATAGTTTTCCCACTAACTAAAGGCATACTTACAGAAAGATGACATTCAATCTGCAACCTGAAAACACCAATTAATTAGAATATATCTAAGAGTACCATATACTTTCCCAGGTTTGTTTTCTTATTTTCCTAAGTTCTTATTAGAAATAAGATCCTACATATTAGTAGGAAATAGAGCATCAAGTTTCATACTATCCAATGAAGCCATTAGATTTCTGAAATACTGAATGAAATTCTTTAATATGTTCAAGAAAAATATGCTTTTTAGATGATTGAAACTATGCTGAATACTATATACCAAGTCACCCTATATCACTATAACAGGTGAAGTTTTATCTAGATAAAAATGAGCAAAGACAAAGATTTGGTATAAGAAAACTTGAAGAAAAGAAAAAGCACAATTATCTAAAATCTCTAACCTTCCTCCATTCCTTAGGGTTTAAAATTGGCATATATCATGGAAAACAATGGAAAAGAAAAAAATGACAAGAAATGAAATAAACAGTAAATTGTAAAGCAGAAAAATGTCAAAGTTTTCTCTCTTGGTCAATACAAGCACTCCTAACCACTCAAGTCTGAACTGAACTCTTAGACATTAGGCATTCATGGAGATTTGTGTATAGCAGAGTTCCATGTCATTAAATCCAAATGCCTTTTCATTTTGTAAAGGTTAATACTTTGGGGGAAAAAAGTCTTTCTGTTCCTCCAGGACTTGAGAATGTTTGCTATGACAGTGTCAAAATGTTGCTTGAGGATAATACTTGGTGGGTGAAGTTTTTTTTTTTTTTTTTCTCCTCTAGGTATAAAGAAAGTCACAATATCGGGCATATCAATTCTTACAGCCTTCTTAGGAATCAGTGTATGAAGTGGTACATTCAGCCTCTAACACAAAAACCAAATTACTCACCAGACAAAGCATGGTTTTGAAAGAGCACAGACAATTTCTCTCACCATTTCTCAGAGCTTTCACATTATGGACTGTAAATTAACTTCCTAAAGAAATGCTTCTCGTACCTCAGCATCCTCTGAAGACACTGCAGTTTGCCAGTGCCTTCCTTACATAGAGCCCTGCCATCTGACCCAGGGCTCCAATGATCTGATCAGCCCAGGGTACAGTGACTGTTGTGCTTGTTCTATGAACGCAGTTCAAAACATGTGTGCTTTTGACAACCCTGTCATGTTCCTGACCACTGTGACCTTATGGTCAGGTCAGCTTCCCAGGTGTCATTAGCATGAATCACTGCTAAGCCAGTAAAATCCCCTTTGATCTACTTCAGGGAAGTAAAGAAACAAATAAAATGGTGAACTGTCCATTGACCATCAGTGTTATCAGTGCTTTAAAAATCAAACCACCCTGAGTCATCAAAGGGGAGAAGGCAGTACTTACCCCAGAACTGTGAATTCCCAGGATAGTCATTACATGCAAAGGTGCTCTGCAGCTGCAGTTTCACGAGGTTTAGGCCTGAGTGCCAATAATAAAATTAACCGTGATGGCTACAGTAAGCTGCTTTCAGAGATGAAAGACCTTCCAAAAGGAAGTTCCTGCTATGGTTTGCACGGTCGACTACTGCTTAGCACATAAATACACAGAACACACAAAACCCAGGATCTTTTATTCTTTCTGCTTCTGTTCAAGAAAATGGGTGAAGGAAAAAGAAAAGAAGGCAGACCTGGTATGTTTCAGTGAGACAAAAAGAAAGACATGCTTTGCGTGTTACCATATTAAATTTTTAAACTTAATCATTTAAAAATAATTATGTCATTTTTATGCCTTGGAAGTGGCTTGATTATCTGTGTGAACGGAAAAGCGGCAAACATAAAAATTCCAAGCACTGGACAGTGACTGGTAATTTGCATCCAATATTCACACATTTATTCCATTCTCAAGCCCAGGTCCTCTTCTGCTTTGTTCACAAAAGTTGGGCAGTTTAAAGCTTAAGAAAAAATTTTAAGGACAAAAGTTAATTTAAGTAAAGCAATTCAGATATATATTCTCTTTTATCGAACCATCAAATCCAAGCTAATATTGGTGATTTTCTGATGAAAATCTGAAATTTGGTTATTTTTTTTCTTTATTTAAAATGTATTTCTTCCTTCAAAGAAGATAAAAATCACAGTTTTAGTTCAGCAAGTAAGGATATATATTGCTTTGGAATGAAAGGTAATACATAACATGTGTGCCAAGCTTAAAGAGCCTTCAGTAGCCTACAACTATAAACCTGGGGAAAAGAAAGTTACAAGCTCTGTTATTTCCAAAGTTCTCGAGTTTTAGGAATCAAGAAAATGGGCCAAAATTTTTTTTTTTATAATTAAAATCAACTGAGAATAACAGTGACAGATTTAGGAAGCAAATCAAGATCTCTCTACCTGTGAAATTCAGCACAGCAAAAATCATTTGGTCTATAATTTTCTATCTAATGCTTCCTATGCAACACCTGGTACAAACCCATTCTTATTAAGTGTATTGGCAGCCTCTTATTTATAAGCAAGAGATGATCCAAAAGTCCATTTATCCCTTAGAAACAATGCTACAAATGGTTAGGTTTCTTGGCAATCACACAAAATGTGTTTAAGCAAGTAGCTGAATTATTGCAGCTTTCCAATTTTAAAATAGATTCACATACATTCGCAATAATAAAACTAAATGAAACCAAAATACAAATGTTTAATAGTAATTTTTAAAATGTACCTTCAATTCCACTGTGAGCAGAGAAGTTTAACAAAAAGAGGAGGAGATAAAATAGGACATCCCTGGAGAGTCTGAAGTGCCATCCAGTGACTTTCAAAGGTGTTGGAGATGGTGGCACTGGGTTTTATTATATATAACATTGCTTCACATATTAGGATATTCTAGTCCACCTCCAAGACTATTACTGCATTCTAAATATCATTGGGGCATTGTATTTTGGGTAGCTTTTTTTTTTTTTTTTTTTTGGTGGAATTGGGGATAAGGTGTGTTCAGTATGTCTCAGCTAACAAATTGAGGTACATAAAGGGAAAGAAACCCGAGAAGAAAAATAGAAAACAATAGTAAAATAAAAAAACAGTTATTTGGAAGGTCCTGGGAAAAAGGAGAGGGGAAAAAGAAAAGAGCAAGCTGAATGACCACAGACAAATGTAACTGGTTCCTAAGGAGAGCTGCGTGTCCAGCCATTACGAGTTGACCCATTTTCTTCCCATTAACGCCATGTTGTCAACTTAGGTTTCTGAAATGCCATTCCAAACTCAGCCAATGGAACAAAAATAGAAACAAATGTTTGTTTTATAGACATGCTATATATTCACCTGACACACTAGAAAAGCTATGTTACAATTTTTTTTAGTATGAACTAGACTAGCTGAGGCTTCTTCATACGTTATTTAACAAGTACATACTGAGAACCTGCTACATGTTGGGTACTGTTCCAGGCACTTGGGATACATTAGTGAATAAAAATGACATCTCTTCAAGGTGACCCTCTTCTCTTGATTCCATGCCCTTCCCGCTCATCACTCAGCTCCTATAAAGAAGGTCTGCACATCCCTCTGTAACCAGCAGTACACTTTTCCTTCCGTGAGAATGTAATTTTGCAGGGAACTGGCTTTCCCCAAAGCCCTGCTTCATCAGCTTGAAATATAAATTGCAAATACTTGCCTTCCCTTTCAATGACCTAAACGAAATTTTCTGAAAAAGTCTTGGCTACCTCTATAGCCTTGCTTCAAGTTTTTCTTGAAATACTGCTGCGAGGCCAACAATTTCTCTTCTGGAAGTAATCACATCATTCCTTTATTGATTCAAGCACCTATGCTAACATTCATCGTGTGGTTTAGACTTTAAACTTCTGGGGCATAAGTATTTTCTGACCAGGCATCCAGTCACAGATGTTTCCACCTCGTCGCTCAGCCAATGCATTTTCATGACCCCATCGATTGAATTGACCGAGCATTTTCTTCAAATATTTTCCCCTGTTCTAAACAATTATACTTACACCCCAGTGAGAAAACTTGAACTTAGAGGTTAGTTCTCTCACCTTTATTCCAGCCTTCCTTTCTGAAGTAAGATTTTTCTTCACTTTTGAGGGGATTTGCCATCATATCTTTTTTTCTAAAACACAAAATAGAAGAAATTTATTTTAAAAATTGGAGAAAATATAGAACACACCAAGAGTGGGACAAAAGACCCACACGTGCTCTGAGTGCGATGGTACACTCAGCCCGCCCACTCAGCGATGCCAGCCGCCTCCACCGTGTCCCTGGATCTGCGGAGACATCACATGGCGTGTGAACCCCCGTGCAGACTCAGTACCCTTGGCGTTCACGGCCTGTGCTGGGGGTCGGTGGGTAGGGGAGGGATATCCTTTTGTAGTTCACCCATAATTCGAGATCATATATATTTAAAATAAAACTTATAAAATGCTAACTTGTACAGTGGTATTAACTGCTGGAAGAGGCCCAAGGCAAAACAAATGCCAAGGTGCAATAGAGGCCACGGTGGCGTTTGGAAGGGAGGTTTTTATACCTCCAGCCTGACTGACTACCTGTACATATTTCTCATCAATTATGCACAATTACTAAATATTATGAGTAACAGGTCTCTAAAACGTAAATGAGACTAAAATAATACTGAGAGAACTCGGAGGCACAAAACCATGGAATAGTTTAGACAACCCGTCCTATAAATCTAAGAGTGGCTACCACAGATTACTGTCACTACTTTCAAATGCATTTGGAGCTTCCTTAACTGTAGCAATTGACTTTTGCAAAGGGAATATGTCAATTAAAAGCGTATCACTATATTAATTTTTGTAAGTATCAGGTATATGGATTGCACTGAGAGGTGGCATATTTTACACATTTTAGAAGTTATCTGCAGTAGTAAAAGCTGCTTCTTCTGTTTTGGTTCCTAATCTTTCTTCTCCTTTCCCCCCACTTCTTTAATTTCTTATACAGTTTCTAGTCTCTCAGAAGAAAGTCATTCAGCAATGCATACAGCATAATTGGAATTGCTCCAGATAATTCAACTTAAAAATATTTTTGCAGTTAAGTGCATTTTAAAATGCTAGCATTCATTTGTAAAACAGAAGTCCAGAACTTTTCAAAATGATTGAAATTTGAAACCATCATCATCATCTAACTCCACACAAACCCATTTATCTTACCTGGGAGGCGTCAGGATATCAGATCAAAAAATAAAAAATGATGAAATGAGCTAAATGTATTCTAGAAATTCAGTACAAGATCAGGAAGCTTATGCAATTTAGGGAATGCAGTCCAATCACTGCTCCAAATAAGAGAAACCTCTGTATTGTAATACAACCTTTCCTAAAGCATTAATGCAAATTGTAGAATTATTTTCATTTCAAGTTAATAGGATCAGTTTGAAATATTTTTGTAAATGGTGGAAATGACCTAGGAAATAATTCTCTAAATGCCACAAACATTCACAATTAAGTATAAGTTAGCTACAGCTATATTACTAGTACTTTGTCCCCCTACTTTGAGTGACGTCAACCACCTAGTAAGTAGCCATACAGGACCCAAAAGAGAAGTTTCAAATGATACCTGATACTCAAAGCCACCGTGTGAGGTCTTCTTTTTTGATTTGCTTCTAGATTAATTTTTACCAATTCTGGTGTCCCTGATTCTAATCTGTTAGTTCAAATGCCATTGTCACTCAGTCCTGCTTCCTTCCTCCTAATTCCTTTCTCAGTTTGATAGTTAGCTCTCTGCATTATGCTCTCCCTAGGAATGCATAAGTTTTAAGTAACTATTCAATATTTTTAACATTTGACGCAGTATGAGCCTCAACCTACCAGAATAGACACTGGTCATAAACACCAGGTATTTTCATACCAGTGCACACCTGCTCAGGGTGCCCCATCTCCGGCATATTTGGATCTAATCTCTCTGGCAGGGGTTCTGTTTTTCTCTCTCTATGGCCCCAGCATGTGTCTCTGATTTGCTGTTTCTGTTGCAGTTCCTAGTCTTCAGGGACTTAGGCCCCATGATCAAGGCACTCCTACCTGAATTAATCCTCAGTCCCTTTTAAAGGACAGGGGGTGGAAGGGTGGCAGCAAGGGTTAGGGAACAATGAGCCAAAACATAGTCCCTTTTTATTACTTATGAGGTTCTTCACTTAAACGTTTCCTAGATATTGCCTTTCAATCTATGGTTATTATCTGTCAGTCCCTATTGAGCAGCTGTACGGTCAGCAATAACTGAAATGCCAAAAGCGGTTCTCGGGCATTACAGGTCCTTAAGGCAACCCCAAACTGGAGAATAAGCACACACATGGCTATGACACTCTATAAGAACAAGATATTTCTGTGGGGTTTTATCCTATTCTTTTCTGTCACACAGACCTAATTCAAAATAATGTAGCATGATGTATGGAATTCATCTAATAAATCATATCTCATCAACACATACCAGTTGGATTAAAGTGAAAGGAAAGCAAATAATTTATTCCACTGGCCAACCCTATTAAATTATTAAAAGCGACTCCATTAAGACTTTATGGAAAAGAGAAAGAAGACACTTCCACCAACTAAAAAGGGGAAAGGAAAGAAATTAACATTTGTTTAATGAATAAAGTATGCCGGGAAGCATAAGGAATACTTCAATTATACATTATCTCATTAAGTTTTCACACAAATATTACAGGTAAGATGCTATTAACTCCCTGAGTTTTATTCTCTTTTGTATCCACAGGTACTTTGCAATCCAGTGGCAGGAGCAAGGTAATTATCTGTAAATTGAAAAGATTCCTAATTTAGATAAGAAAACTGAGACTCTGAGTTAAGAAATATTAGTCAAGGTAGCAATCTTAGTCAAGGTAAATCTTTGTCAATTTGTAATAATTACTAATATTTATGGAGTACTTACTAAAAAGTCCAAATAATTTATGTGAATCCTCTCATTAATGTTCACAAAAATCTTTAAAAGCATTACTCTATTTTACACATAAAAGAACTGAGGTTCAGAGAGGATAAGCAACTATCTCAAGTCCACACAGCCAGGAAGCAGCAGAAATTCCTGAGTCAAGTCTGGACCAGGCAGTCACTGTCTAGAGAATGCATGCTTAACCATGGGCATAACACCTCTAAGCAAAGGTGATGATTTGACACCAGATATGACAGTGCCCAAACCTAGGCTCTTACATGACTTTAGACTCACATTGAAAGGCAAGAGCAATCTCGTCCTTTTAATAACTATCTCCAAGGCTGATGTGCTTTGATCGTCTAATTAAAATACCCCCCTTTTCCAAGCAGAAGTGATAATTCTTAATTATACTTGTAATATGTAAACTTGAAATTTTCCCTATCAAAACTTTAGATGTAAACTCATTTAATCCTCATAAAAAGCCCTATTAATACACGTATTACTTCTACAGCGAACTAGTGACATGCATGAAGTCACAGCGAGTAGGAGGTGGAGCAGAGCCCACACTCCTCACCACTACATGACTTACACGTGTCTCTGTGTAATCGGAAACTGGTGAGACGTTCAGAAGGAAGGTTGGAGGTTCTATGAAGGAGGTTCTATGACTGGGGAACCTAACTTTGTTTGGGATAAAAGGAGTTGACCAGTCATAGTGAGCTGAAGAATGTCCCAGGCAGAGAGAACCAAGTGTTTGAAGGTTCTGAGGTAGGAAAGTGCTTGGCTCAATGGAGGACCTCAAAGTAGACCTGTGTGATCACTGTGTAGTGAGCTGGGGAGAACAGGTGACTGGAAGGGAAGGCCAGTCAGCATGGGAGGCTCTGTTTAGGATTTGGGGTATTTTCCTAAATATGGCAGAAAACCATTAAGGTTCTGAGCAGAGTGATGTAATCCAACTTATGTCTTAAGACAAGCACAGGCTGGAGTAGACTTGAGGGAAGTGTAGGGCGGGAAGAATTCAGTTAGTGCAGAGGTACAGGCAGTCCTTGTGGAGAGGAGCAGAAAGTCAAGTCAAGGGGGAGCATGGAATTGGCAGGGGATTGTGCATAGATTCAATGAGTCTATAATGTTGGAAGGTGAGAAAGTACCGTGTAAAAGTATAAGTAAAGGTGTAGAGTCCACCAGGATGTACAGTGCCATTATTCAAGTCAGGCCATACACTGTCTCCATTTCTCAGTGGAACTCTCAGGACACCCACTTTCCTTCTCTTAAATTTCATGTAGTGGTGAGGAAATGGATGTGTCCACACCATCACATTCTCATTAGAAAGCCATTTTTTTTTCCTCCTCAGATGACACATACAGTTTTGTCAAATTAAGCAGTCCACTTTTCCCCCCATAAATGTGGCTGGAGTAAACTTTCTTTCCATGTGGATAGAAGAGGGAATGAAGATAAGTTACTCAGTCCTGCCGAGCTTCAGTTTTAATCTTCTTCAAGGCAATGGAAATCTACATTGCCAAATGTGGTCAAGCATGATTTTTGTATGTTGTACTGGTAAGGCTCTGTTCTGTCTCTTTTCCATTATGAGATAATATGTTATCTCTTTCTGTTTTATGGCTGTAGGGAGTGTGTGCCAAGTCCACTTTTCTTATTAAAAATGTGGATTAATTTTTTGTGTGTGTTATTCTGTATCGTTTTAACATCCAAAAATAGAAATAAATGTGTTTCCCAAAAAAACACAGTAGAACAACCTAGAATCTATTGCTGAAATACACATATTAAATGAAATATTCTTGTGTAGGAGACCGAAAAATGCCCCCCAAAGATACTAACATCCTAATTCCTGGAACCTGTGAATATGTTATCTTCTATGGCAAAATAGACTTTGCAGAAGTGATTAAGTTAAGGATTTTGAGATGGGGAGGTTATCCTGGATTGTCCGGGTGAAGACAGTGTAATCACAAGGGTCCTTCTAAGAGGGAGGCAGGAGGCTAAGCATAAGAGAGACTGAAAGATGTCACATTGCTGGCTTTGAAGATGGAGGACAGGGCTGCCAGACAAGGAATGTGGTCAGCTTCCAGAAGCTAGAAAAGGCAATGACATGAATTTTCCCCTAGAGCTTCCAGGAGAGAAGAAGACCTGCCATATCTTGATTTCAGTCACCTGAAACTGGTTTTGAACATCTGGCCTCTAGAACTTTAGGGTAAGAAGTCTGTATGGTTTTAAGCCACTACCTTTGTGGTAATTTGTTACAGCAGCAATTGGAAACAAATTTATGTAGCTTAAACTCAAGCAAAGTCATTTAAATCGATGAAAACATGAGCACTTGTATCAAGGACACTCATGAAGGAAACCTGGATTTTCTCATTCATTAAATATATACAATGATAACTACTCCCAAAGGTTAGTGTACATACATATTTTGCTCTCCTCTCTAGGGTTCTGCCTAGCAGCATATACATCAAAGGATGTATCATCAAATGAGAAATAACATACAAGTACATATTCAAGGTCAAAATACAGGTACTCCCTGCTTTTCAAAAGTTTGCTTTAGGCCCTCTTCACTTTTATGAAAGACCCACACTAGTACCAGTTTTCGCTAACCAAAAGAAATCTGAAGAGGATTTTTACTTTTAGGAAAAAAAGATAAGAAGGAAAAACAGCGCTCAGTGTGTGTTTTGCAGCAAGCTCTCAAAAGAGGCCACTCGCACCCAGACCAGTGAGAGTGGTACCACCCAGCTCCTTTCCGGGGAATGTCGCCCAGCATCCCAGTAAAGACTCCGTAACTTTGAACTGTGCCTGAGAGCATCTGTGCTTTATTTCAGTTTTGTGCATCTGTTAGCAAGATGGGCCCCTAAGATATTTCCTTCCTCACTTTATGCCATTTAGGCTTATGAAAGTTTTCATAGGCATGCTCTACTTTCGGATAGCAGGGGAAACCTGTATTAATTACTCCAGATTTTTACTGTGGAATGTGACAGAGGCAGCTGGTTATGTTAGCTCTCAGTTCTACACTTGCCACTGTATAATCTCCTCCATTTAAGTGGTACTAAAACTATGGTCCATGAATTGTTGCTGGTCAGAAAACTGTTACTAATCTCCAATGAAATAAGTATAGAAATTGAGCTTAAAGTTTTGTATTTGTATTTATATTAATGAAATGTACTTTGTTCCTCAGACATTACTATCAGTTAGTGAAATGTCTAGTTCTGTTTTGGTTTTCAATTCCTTAGCTACAAAGTAGAGCTGATGTCTCCATTGGTTTTGAAAAGTCAGTTCACTTTGGTTTATCCTAGAGTTGAAGACTTCAAAGCTCAGGGAAAAGATCCGGCCATGTGTAGGAAATATTTAAGATGCAATAAAATCCAGATTCCCTATCTACTTCGACTCAAGAGCAGGATTTAAAGCTTACCACATAGGTCCAGCATAGTTCACTTCTGTATGAGAATCCTCCTGTATTCCAAGGTGCTGCTCTCTTACAGTATATCCTGTAACCATCCTCAATATAACTATTGAACCAGATGGCATAACAGTCATCTCATTGTGAGCCCAAGTTCAAAATGTCTAAGAATAACTTTCAAGAACGGCAAGATAAGGTAAAATAGCATTATAACTAGTTTATTTGAATGGTCTTCTCAGTATAGTAAAGAAAGCACTGTGAAGACACTACCTAAGGCAAGTAGTGGTGGGAGCTGATCTAGCTTCCAGCTTCACCTTTATTACTTGTAAAATTAGGGAGCTATCCTCCTACAAGTCCCTTCTATCTCTCAAACTCAAATTCAGAGCTGTCTTTTGCAGCACAGATAGCACTGAAGACCAAATATTCCATGTACCCCCCACCTTCTGTCACCTCTTGCATTTAGGTAGTGCCATGTGACTCGTTTTGGTCAACGTGCTGTGAGTGGAGGTTAGCCAAGTATTGAAGAGCAGGTGTGAGATTTCTTCTCATTTATAGGAAGCGTGGACCTCAAAAGCTGAGATGGCTGAGTCCTAAGCCCTAGGTCAAAGAAGGCTGAATGACTAAGGTACCACCTGAAAGGCAGGCTGCTGGTGAGTTTCTTGACCTACAGCTGTCTTTACACAAGAAGAAATAAATTCTAAGTGTTAAGCCACTGAGATTCTCTGCCTGGTACTGAAGCATAAGTTTATCCTAATCTGTTTGCTGAATAATTAACCACCAGAAGAAATACTTATGAAAGTGATAAGCAAAATGGGAAAATATATTTGGCGAAATGTAGAACTTGTTAAGATGCCTAAGTTTTAAAATCATCTAAATCTTTTAAAGCTTTATTTTATTTATTCATCACAAAACACAACTTTATGTTCCATGCTAAAGATTGTAAAATCTCACCAAAAAAGTCTCTTGAGCTTTCCCAAACATCAAAAAGATCTTGAAGCAACACTTTGAAAAGTTACCTGAAAATTAATTTTAAACACACAGTACTTTGCACTTGTCTTTCTTAAAGTGAATTTAAACCTTAAATGAAAAGGTGCTGACAAAATGCATTTTGAAGGATTATAACAATATAAATTAGAAACAAATGTAGATTTTAAGGGTTGCAATAAGACTGGGTAAAAATTGGAATGCAAACACATTTTTAAATGTTTCACATATCACTAGTTTGGAAAGTCTCCCTTAACCTTTTTTCTTCGATTTTGACATGTGAATTCACAATTAAATCTACTTAGATGCCAGAGACACTTGAAAGCTTCTTACTCTTGTCTCTGAAAATTAACAGACTTCACTACTTATGACTACCATTTCATATTTTTCTAAGGTAAATTCTACTTATTTTGGGGGGGGGGAAGCATGTTCTTTTTAATGAATTAAGTACCACAATGACAGCATCGTTTATTCATAACTAGGTCAGAAAAAGCAGGCCTGTTTTACTCAGGATGTCATGTCCCTGATGGTGAATTCTTATTTCTATTCCAATGTGACATTTTCGAAAAGCATAAAGCAGCCTGAAGGCCTGGTAGAAAGGGAACAAGGGAAGAAATGTTTAAGATAAAACAAAAATACCTGATAGTATTCAAGGCTGCCTGGTCACATTGAATAATCTATTTTATGGCTAAAGCTTAATGGACAATCACGATGCGGCAGTTGTGCCTTCTCTACCGCGTTTGATTGATGATACGAGACTTCCTACCTATTTCTGGAGATGTCTTGAGGATTATTAGATAATAGGCAGAATGAACACCATATGTTAGCAGTGTAAGAATAAATTAAAGAGGGCGTTCTACAATTTGTACACACTGACCAACGAAGAGGAGAAGAGGGAGCATATGCGGAAGACAAAGATTAGTACAAAAATAAGGTGAGAGACAGAGCAGTGTGATGAAGGCAGAATAAATGATGAAGCTTAAATAGCTTTGTCCATTCCTGCTTATCAGTGAAAGGGCTGAGTCAGATCCTGGAGCCTGTGTTCTTAAGCCAGGGAGTCCTGAGAGGGTATCCGTGGGAAATTCAAGGGACATTAAAATCTCCAAATTTGAAGGTAAATACTAAAAACTAAATATGTGCATGTTTCTAGGGAGAGGAACCTAACTGTAATCACATTTGTTTGAAGTTTTAAGGTTCACTCAACCTAAACTAGACAATTTGTTAGAGTCTGACGTCAGGCTCAAAGACAGCTCAGAGGAAGCCTAGCAATTGTGTCAGTTGCATTGAAAGTGGCCCATTGTCCAGAGCCATTAGGGGTCAGTGTGGGGTCAGCTGCTCTGGCAGAAGGGGTGAGGCCCTACACCCTCATCTTGCCAGCTGTCCTTCAAGGTCGAAATCAAACAGCGCTATCTCTTCACAACTCCCTGTAGGAGTTCATGTCCTGAGAGGAAGGCACAAACATGCCTATATATATACACATATAAAATAGGTATATATGTGTATATATATATATATATATATATCCCAAATCAAAATCAATATTAATAATTATGGATTTTTCCAAATGAGAATGGGTTACTGGAGAAACTGGAACCCTTGTGCACTGTTGGTAGACAAGTAAAATAGTGTGGCCACTATGGAAACAAGTATTGTGGCTTCTCGAAAAATTAAAAATAGACCTGCCATACGAGACATCAATTCCACTTCTGGGTGTATACCCAAAAGAATTGAAAGCAGGGTCTCAAAGAGATTTGTGTACAACCATGTTCTGTGCAATCTTATTTATAATAGCCAAAAGGTAGAAGCAACTGAAATGCCCATTGACAATAGGATGGAATAAAATGTGGTGTATACATACAGTGACATATTAGTTAGCCTTAAAATAGGAAGGAAATTCTGGCGCAGGCTACAACGTGGATGAACTTTGAGGACAGTGTAGTAAGTGAAGTAAGCCAGTCCTGAAAGACAAATACTGTATGATTCTACTTTATATGAGGTGCCTAGAGTAGTTACATTCGTAGGGACAGAAAATAGAATGGCGGTTGCCATGGGCTCAGGGGAGGTGGGCACGGTGAGTTGTTACTTAATG
This sequence comes from Camelus ferus, assembly GCF_009834535.1. NCBI lineage: Eukaryota > Metazoa > Chordata > Mammalia > Artiodactyla > Camelidae > Camelus > Camelus ferus. The sequence continues at coordinate 101,497,546 of NC_045696.1, forward strand.
GGTATTTAGATTTATAAGATGAAAAGAGTTTTGGAGATTGGTGGCATAATAATTTGAATATACTTAATATTGTTAACTGTATACTTAAAAATGGTTAAGGTGGTAAATTTTATGTTATGTATATTTTACCACAATTATTTTTTTTAATTAAAGAAAAAATCATAGGTTACTTCTATTACTGACCTAGAGGGATTTCATGCTGCATTATTAAGTGAGACGAGCAAGTAACAAAATAATAAGTATCTCATAATCCCATTTTTGGAAAACAAACATACATTTTAAATGTGTTAATTCAAATTTATAAAAATCACAAAGAAAGGTGTGCAAAGATACATATTAATCTATTAGGTTATTTCAAGCAGGCAATGGAAGTTGATTAATTTTTCTAGTAATTTTCTCTATTTTTTTCAGTTATACAGTGAGCACTTGCTTAAATAATTAAAAATAAAAATTACCAGAAAATGACACCTGTGATAAGAAATCAAATAGACATAGACACCAAAGTTTAATGAAGTGAGATGAAGGCAAGAGAAAGTCTCTGGGCCTAGGGGTGTTTCTGAAAGGCCTCACAGCCAGGTTTACATAAGTGCTGGATCTTGAGCTCATAGTGGCTAAACAGAGATTTTCCAGATCCAGAATGAACAAGAGTCAAGAGGGCATATCGGATAGAGATGATGTCTGCTGTTACTGTTGTAATTGTGAAAATAATTCCATGCATATCACTTTTTCCCTCCTCATCTCCTGAAGTTTGTGAGCAATATCAGATTGTTATGCAACTATGGGTAACATTTTAATGACACAGAAGAGAATTCATTACTTTAAATATTTAACCCCTCAAATATGCTTTTCTAATTTAACACCACGCCATGCTACACCATGAACAGTCCTCTGGGACAACAGATAAAGATTTAACTCATTTTTTTGACAAATTCATAAATTAAAAAAATCTTATTCATAAACAAAAGGAATAAAAGTCAATGAATTCAGTAAATTAAAAAGCAATAAATTAACTTAAGAAAAACAGAAGGGAAGAAATAACAACATTAAAAATTTACAGAATTGATAAACAAATCTAAGATGAGTGGGAAAACCAACCAGCATAAAAGAAGACTTTGCAAAACTCTATCTAAAAGCATTTAAAATTTAAGTGAAATAGAAGATTTTTTTAGGAAAACACAAATTCCTGAAATTGATACCAGAAGACAGAGAAAACTGAAATAGATCAAATGCCACATAAGAAACTGAGAAACTTAACAATGTGAAAAAAACCCTCAAATGCTCAGAATTTACAAAGGTCATTGAAGTGAGAAGATGCAATTCGCGTAGAGAGATACACATAACAAAAACTCCCAGTTCCTAGCATTTGACATGTGTTTAGTTGTGATATAGCCATTGATGCAGATATAGCCTAAGGATGTGTTTAGATGTAAAGCCAACAAAGAAAAGTTGTTCTCTCCCCATTTCTGCCCATCTGTGCTAACCCTGTTAGACTGACTTAACAAAGTTCTTGACTAGCTGTCAATCTCACTCTGCAAGAGAAGCCCTAGGAGGCTGGGCTATTGGTGGGGCTGTTCTGTACCATGTGACCCTCATTACTGATTGGACACAAGATGAATATCTGACTGAAGGATACTAAACGTATAAACTGATCAACGGGCTACAAAATATTCTTGGTCAATCAGGAACACTTTGGAAATTTTACTAGTAGCAAATAAAAAAAACAGTTGCTCAGTGAATCATAGAAGCAGCTGCAGATAGGAGTAGCCAAGTTGTGTTAATAGCTGTATAAAATTAATGGCACCCAAACATAAAAGACTGCCACACTCAGCTGCCGGAAGGCACAATGATAATCCACCCAGAGTGGCTTTGGATCTTAATAGCCTTTCAGTAGCCATCCCCCTCAAAGCCTGGGCAGATTAGGATTTCTGTTCTTCTGATGAGGCTCAAGGGATTGGGTTTTCTTAAGCATAGTCAGGATTCCTGTCTTTGTTATTTCCACTTCCATCCAGACAGTAAACGCCCCCCACCTCACCAATCAGTTGAGAAAGTTTCTGTTCTGGGTTCTAGCCTAAGAAACAAACCATCCTCAGAAAACATTTTGAATCCCTGGACTGGTGGCTTGATTTACCACTTTGGAAAGATGAAAGGAACTGATCTTTTTCTAAGGCTGAAAAGGCTGTGGGAAAATTTATTAATGGTATTCAAGAATATGATGGATTCTTACACAGGTGGTACTAACCAGCTGTTCTCCGTCTCTACTGAGAGCAGAACAAAGGGAAATGGTGTTAAATTGCAAAATTAGGGATTTTGTCAATTTAATAAATCACCCAGTCCTCATTCTATCATCTCCCACTCCCTATCCCAGTTGCTAACCTTTTCAGCTAAGTGTTCATTACAAGGCATTTCATTCTCAATTCCATTTATTCCTAAATAGGAGGATCTGGGCAGCCCTGTTCTTTGATTTATGGAGGTACAGTGTACTGCACGAGTTCTTCTCAAATCTACTTCTGTGATGAAGCCTTGCTTGTCAGAAGCACTATGCTGAGCAGCAGAATGAGGACAAGCACTGACACACTTTTCAGTTCTGATCACAGTGAGGATCTGATGCCAAACAACATGGAGCCACACAATTTCTCAACATTGTTTTGTCTGTTTCCCTCCAAGCAGTGTGGTCACAGGACACTTGGCTGTCAGCTCTAGGGCAGCCCTGCAGCTAGGAGTCTGAGTATTACAAAGAAGAATTTAATTTTGTGAAATGAACCTAATGAAAGTTTACAGGGTTAGCAGAGTCTTAGAACCAAGGAACAAATGGAAAATATACTGAGAGGAGGGGGAGGGTATAGCTCAGTGGTAAAGTGCATGCCTAGCATACACAAGGTCCTGGGTTCAATCCCCAGTACCTCTAAACATAAAGAAAGAAATAAACCTAATTACTGCCACCCCCAAAAAAAGAATTATTAAAATATACTGAGGGCCTCTGTCCATGGAGAGAGGGTTGTGCTTAGCAGGGATGGCAACCTGGACACTTACTGAGACTTGGCAGTGACAACAAATTGAGATGTGCTCAGGATTTGAATACTCATCTCACTAGTATCTACCCCTCAAGATACCAAAAAGAGCAGGCGTCTTTAAGGTTTTGAGAAAGTTATCTGCTGATGTTCCCAGAACAATCAAACAAGAAAGACCACATTGTGTTCCATCCAGAGACAGCTAATAGCAAAAGAAGAACTTAAAAGTGCACACTGGACTATTTCAATGTGTTTATACGGAAAGAAAACTGCATGGAATATTCCACACAGTAAGGAGAAGAACTGCTGACCCGGTCCACACTGATGTCACAGCTCATCAAATTAGAGAGAAGCTGCTTCCACTTACAGGAGGCTTTTGATTTTCTCATTTTGATTGTTCCCCTAGGATAAAAGCTGCTCTCAATGAAAAGACATCAGTCTTCCAGTGGCCCTGACAACAGATAACGGCCCACACATTACTCAGCACAAAATATGCCTGTGCCCTTTACAAATACCATCAGCATCTCAGTACCACCCAATTCATTTGGCTTTGATTTTGCCATTTCCCCAGACCGTGAAAAGCAAAACAGTCATACGGATTTATGGCGGTGCCACCGCTATTTGCAGTAAATAAGCGCACGCCACGAGAGGCACACACAAGATGGTAACGGAGTCGACGTGAGGGGGCAGCTCTTCTTACAGGACTTCTGTTCTACTGGAACGACAACCTCATAAGCTTAGTAGTTTAACATTGATTTTGGAGTCTGAGAGCATCAGGATGAAAAGATGACTACAAAAAGGACAGATTCATAGTTCACTATTTATCATTATTTTATTGAAAATAAAAATGAGCCAGCACTTTTAAATTTGCTTTTGCTGTTTAAACCTGTGTGTATGTACGTGTGTGAACATACATACACATATATACACACACACATAAATATAACATATATGTATACATGTAATACACACATGCAATGTAGGTATATATGTAATCATTATTACTTTATTGCTTTATTTTGACCTTTTAAATCAGTATTTTACCCCATCCCCCATGACAGATCTATATCTATGAAAGAGCACTGCAGTAGAGGATGGAGGTCAAGATTGTCTTAGGTCAAAAGAAAACAATAAAGTGATGTCTGATTCCACAAAACATGGACATCTCATTCCTTTGCATCACAGCTTACATTCATCACCTGCTATAGTAAATGCCGAAATACTGAACAGCAGTCTTAGATCCCCAAACTCTGAAATGTGGGAGAAGAATCAGAAATTCTGAACAACAGTGTTGGCCCCACAAACTGAAATTCAGGTGGAAGACCAGCTGGACCCAATACCTAAAATATGCTCAGGCCAGGAGCTAAACAGGGCCTGCACACTGCGTGTTCTTACTCTGAAACTGCTTGAGAACCTCAGTGGAACATTCTAGTCAAACTCTGCCATATTTTTAAATCATCAGATAAATGTTTTAGGACTTCCATAAGAAATGCCTGTGTTTCTAGGCCACGCCACTGACATTAGCTTCAAGAGCTCATAAATTATTCCTCAGAGCCTTTAAGAGGGTGACAGGTTGTAAACTTGCTTACTTTTGTCCAACACTCCCCTCCAGCCCCATAGCAACTTTCTCAATTTAGCAAATTCTCTTTCTCCAGCCATTAGCCTTGACAGGCAGGCAAAGGGGGTTGAGGGGGACTGGCTGCCTAATTATCCCAGTGACCAAACTTCTAAAACTCTGGAGTCTAATAAGAAAGGATATAAATGCAAGACATTCTCTTTGCTTATGTGGAGGAATGTCATTATATCTTCTAGAAGTATACTTAATGAGATAGTTTAAATACTTCGGAAAGAAAGGGGCTTGATTACTACAGCCGTTGACAAAGTTAAGAGCTCATTTATGGTGGTTTTATGTATCTAAAATGCACTTTCCATACATAAGAATGGAAATCTGCTGGATGATAAACTCTGTTAAAAGGAAGATTCTATCGTATACTTAAATCCCTTCGAGGATACTGAGTGCTCTATGTGATAACTATTATAATTACAAGCATTTGTCAAGATGGCCTAAAACACTCTTATCACAAAAAGCTTGATTATAACAGTAGGCTGATGTGGTTAGAAGTTCTATCATAGTGATTGTGTATAAAAGCCTACGTGGTACATTTGTGAAACGGAAGAATGGTTTTAGTGCTCAGCGCTAAAAGTCTAGAAAAGCTCCATTTGTGATTTAAGCACCCCAAGGAAGGGTAAGGGGGGCTTAGACATGGGCTTTGAAGCCCAGGCTGAATCCTCATTATTAAAATCTCTTGGGGGTAATAATACAACCGTGGCTTTGGAAAAGGTAGTAACGGAGTTTGACATTGTTTCCAACCGCTGACATGACAGATTCGGAGGAGTCTGAGAATAGCTCAACGTCTGTGGATGTTATTAATTATGTTATAAATAGCTTCACATTTATTTTCACCTTTAGCCATGCAGTAGACCAGATGAGTTTCTAGACCCAATTTCAAGTTCAACTGTTGCAGTCACTCCAAGAGATCCTCTTACCTATTTGAATTCAACTCCAAATCACAATTTAAAACCCCTTGGAATCTATTGAAAGTTTCATAGAACGAACGTGCTGGAAGTTGGATTTAACAAATGGTCATTTTATTTGACCTTCCATTCTTCCTTGAGTGAAGAACAAAAAAAGGTGGCAAAACAATACAGTCCTACAAATTTTATAAAGTGCTTATGTACCAAAAAATTTAAAACAATGTTATTTGATAGATACAGCAAATCTGTGGTGGAAAACAATGAATTCTAACAGGCAAACATACAGTTCTTGGAGCTATACAAGGATAATTCTTTGACTAAAAAGCACTGGAAGCTCTGAGAGAGCTGTAACTTAAACTTTCAAAGCTGAAGGAAGTAAATAACTGAAAGAGTGTGATATCACTTCAGGAAAACACCCACGTTCGACTTAATGAGAAACTGCATCACCTCTCCAAACCCATTTCTTACCCAGAGGGGAAGAGAGTGCAGAGACAAACCCTTACACTGCCATCTATTCTCTAGGTACTGTATTTTCAAAATTCATCAGCTGATAAAGTACGAGGGAAGATGCTTCATGTTATTTATTTATTTATTTTTTGCTGGAAAAAGTAAGCAGTTACTGAAAAAACAAATGAGCAATTTTATAGTTGAAACTCAAACAGAACATTCAGGCTTGAAGCTTCCAGAAGGATGGGGACCAAGTCTTCCAGCTTCCTGAAGCATGCTTGCTTTTGCAATGTCACCCAAACCATCTCCCTAACAATTTAAAAAATTATTACCTTATAGTCTCTTATTCCATCATTATATGATAGCAATTTTAAAACTTATTGCTTTATATTCTCTTGTTACATCATTACATTGTATTGTAGTTATTCTTATTATCTATATATGTCCAACTTGTCTCCAAGGCTAGAAAATCCTAAAATTTCCACAGAGCACACATGGAAGCACATACGTGTGCACCCCACACTGGTGGTGTCGGTGGAGGAGCTTGCCTGTGCTGAGAGCTGGGGTGGCGGGGTGGGCTCACCTTACCTGTGACCCGTTCATGTATCACAAGAAAAAGCTCTGCACTAGATTCTGGGCTCACTGAGGGCAGGGTGTTCATCTTCATGCCTACAGCTCCTGAAGAAGTGCCCTCAATAAGTACAGGTATGAAAATGAAGAAATAATTCCTGGAGGTGGAATTTGGGCCTTACACAGCCCAAACTCCAGCCACTAGTCCCCACTTGTACCTCATCCTAGGCTCTGAAGTATTCAAATAATAGATTCATGTTCTGTGCACTTACTGCCTTGCTACATGGTGAACACTCAACAAAAAATCCTGAGTTATGGTATCTTCAACAGAGCAATGCCAGGATGTTACTGCCACAGGAACAACTCCACGACCGTCCCATGTACATTATCAGAGACCTAAGAGTTCATCCGACACGTCCCTCCTTCCCCCACATCCAGTCAAGCGCTACTTCCGGCCACTCTAACCTCCTAATGTCTCTCCAATCCATCCATTTCTAGGATCATCGGCTGTCATCACCTCTCACTTGGACAATTTCCATACTCTCCCAATCTCTCTCAAAGCATTCAGCTGCCTTTCTTCACACAGTAGCCTAAAAGAACCTTCAAACACAGGCATATGATAACCTCACCTAAAATCTTTCAATCTCTGATCAGTGCTCTTATGATTAAAAAAAGAAAATTCTTAATGTGGTCTATGGTGAGCCTGTGCCTACGGATCTCACAGGGCTCAGCTAGCCTATTATTGTGCAGTTTCTCCTCTCTTATTTTGCAATCATAGCACTTTCTGTTACTTCCCTAAATACAACTGCACTCCCACTTCAGAACATTAACAAATGCACTTTGTTTTGGATGACCTACTCACCCTTCCTTCTTAACCTTGTTAATGCCTACTTGTACAGTAAATGCAGATCAAAAGTCAAAATCTCAAGAGAAGCTTAAGAAACATTTATTAGGTCCCTAACAAATGTTCTGTTTCCCCCCAAGCTTTTTGTACAGGAGTAAACAAGATAGAAAAGATGCCTGCTCTCATGTAAGCTATGAAGCAAGATTTCATTTGGCTGCTAGTAACCAAAAGCCCTGCTATAGTAGCCAAGTATGTAATAAATTTTTTTTTCTCCAGTACAAGAAGTGGCAAGTCTTGGATGATACAGTATGTCAGCTAAATAATGTCATCAGCGGTTCCATGATTCTTTCCATATTCTTACCTCTTTGCCTTAATGCAGAACCCTCGGTGTACTCATTCCTATCATTCTTGGCCAAAAGATGACTGTTCTTTAGACTTCAAGGTAGGGATACAAGGAAAGGAGGGGTAATATTTCTTACTAGGAAAGTAAAGTCTCTGCAGAAAGTACTCAGTAGACATCCCTTTATAACTCATTCACCAGAACTGCCATGTTTTGCTTCTGTACTATAGTGGAGACCAGGATACTGCATTTTATTAGCTGGACAATTGCCACACTGAATAAAACCAAGCTTCTGTTATTAAGGAAGAAAGGAAGAGTGGGTACAGAGTCTCCTACATGAAATTCACAGGTCGAAGAAGAAACACTGTGTTCAACAGAATAATGGCCCACCAAAGATGTCCACCTTCTACTCCCCAGAACCTGTAAATATGTTAGTCACATGGCAAAGGAAAATTAAAGCAGAAGATAGAATTAAGGTTGCCAGTCAGCTGACTTTAAAACAAGGAGATTATCTTGGACTATCCAGGTGGTCTCAGTGTAATCACAAGGATACATAACTGTGGGAAAGACAACCGGGGAGATGGCAGTGTGAGAAGGACTTGGCCCATGTTGTGGTTTTGAAGACTGAGGAAAGAAACCATAAGCCAAGGAAAGCAGGCAGCTCCAGAAGAGGAAAAGGCAAAGAAATGGGTTCTCCTCTAGAACAGGCAGAAAGGAAGGCACCCTGCCAACACCTTGATCTTAGGGCAGTGAGGTTTGCGTCGGACTTCTGATCTACAGAACTATACAACAGGAATTCTGAGTTATTTTAAGCCACTAAGTGTAATTGGCTTACACAAATTAGTAATTTATCACAGCTGCAACAAAAAACTAATACAGACACACACAGACACACACAAATCACTCCAATAACTGTTAACTTTACCTCTGATGATTGTTATAAGCAGAGAGCCACAAGACTGTTTTTTTTTTAAATTGTGTTATAGTCATTTTATAATGTTGTGTCAAATTCCAGTGTAGAGCACAATTTTCCAGTTATACATGAACATACGTATATTCATTGTCACATTTCACAAGACTGCTAATAGGGGTACATAATGTAGACTGGGACTAAATGTCCAAATGCTTACTTTTTTTTTTTTTTTTATTTTAGAACCTTCAAATTGTAGACTTTTCATGGCTTTCAAACCCTTGCGTCAGTTCTCACCGTCTTCCATTGTATCCAACCACCATTTTCCAGGTTAAGACCCCAGTACTCAGAACACCACCCAACACATGCTAAGATCTGAATGATTTAATTAGTTAACTCATTAATAATCAATTAATTCATTCATTAATAAAGAGTTAATAGTTGTGAGTCTGAAATGTAAAATATAGATTTGTGACTTGTAAGTGTTTAGGGGGTAGTTGTTCTGATAAAAGAAGTGAGAAAGAGCTGGGAGATTACAAAAAGTAGAAAAAAAGAAGAGTCCAAACCAGAATTGTGGGAAACATCAACATTTAAAAAGTAGTCAGAAATGAGTATAGATACAGTGTGAACATAAAAAGATACTAGGTACTTGATAGAAAAATCAAGATTTAAAAAATTTAGATAATTTGACTGGACTATTGAGAAACACATAATCACAAATGTGTATAGCACATGCAGAGCCTGGGAAGAAACCGATCAAAATGTTAACTAGTTGTGTTTGGATTGTGTGCATATTGGTAAAAATATATTGTGACAATAAAGAATTTGTTTTATTCTTTCTATATTCCAATTTTATGGAATAAAATTCCATGGTATTTTAAAAAATAGCAGTAGCATTTCATGGTCTCTTTCAAATGATTCAGAGTTTCCTCCCTTAGATACTCAGAGGGAAAATCTCCCACCTTTTTATCTTGGGGACAGATCCCTTTCCACCTTGACCCTTGCTGATGGCCTTCACCACTGCACCTCACTCACTGCAATCCTCTCTGTGTCATACACTTGGATTCAGATATTCTAGGCCAAATAAAAATTGCGTTCAGCGCATGGGCTCAAGTCATCACTCTTATTTTAAAAGGTATTGCAAACTGGTGTCTACAATTTCAGTTTCTTCCCTGATCCACATAGCAAAAGTCAAGTTAGGCGATCCTTTGTTGAAAAGCCCAAGGGTATTTACATTTAAAAACTGGGAACTTCATTTACATATCACTACTTCCCAGGTGCTGGTGAGGTGTGCCTTGTATTGCTGAAGCTGTCAATCAAACTCCAGCCACTAGGCTCTCCAGGGACCAGCCAAGGGACCTAAGGCTAGAGAAGACAAGGACCAAATCTATTCAGCTATGGACTCAGAGGATCAGTATAAACTGAAAATAATTGTGGAGGCATTTTAAAGGCCACAGTTTCATGGACAATAACCTTAACAAAACAGTCATAGTGCAGGCACATGCACAAGGTACCATCATGATTAAGACTATATTAAAGGTCAGTTTTTAGGAAAGACTCTGCCTTGAGAGGATGGATGCAGTAATAAATAAATGGAATGATAATTTGCCTTTCTTCATCATTTCATCTCTTGCCTTTATACATTAAAGATGATTAAACTACATATCTTAAGATATCTCTTAGTCCATTGTGATATCTGTAACACGTAACATTGTGACATAGGGTTGAATGCACCCTGAATAAAACAAACCTTAATTGAAGTGCTTGTTCAATTTCATGGAGAAATGTGGTTGAGTTCCATTTTAGAAACTGTTACCAGGATTAATGTATCTAGTATAAACTTGTCTAAATGTTTTTGTTTTGATTTTAATCTAAAAGAGAAAATCAAGACAAGTTTTTGTTATAGATTCAAAGAGTTGAGATTATTTGGGCTGTGTGGTAAACCACATTTTTAAACATTTGGGGTTTAATCTTTACTGGGATGAAAAAAAAAGGCATAAATAAATAGCACTGCTAGTGCCTATTGGATAAAATCAATTGATTATGTTGTTGTTAGACAAGAGAAGAGACTCTTCTTTCTGGATATTTCTCAACTGTGTAAAAACAGTGATCTCTGTGGCTTCCCACAACTCTCCAATATTATGATGCTAAGGTTCTGTCAGGACCCCCTCACACCACCACACACATCTTTTTGTTGGCTTAACGTTTTCAGGGTGCTCTGTTTTTCACTGACATATAAAGTCTTTAGGTCTTGTTTTTATTCAAAGCAATAACTTTCATAAATGTATCACCCACTGTCCAGGGCTTCCTTGCCAATTGGAATGGGTTGAATTGTGCACCCCACTAACCATCTGTGTATTGAAGCCTAACTCCTAGTATCTCAGAATATAACCTTCTTTGGAAATGGGGTCATTGCAGATATAATTAAGATGAGGTATTGCAGGGACCCTAATCCAGTATGACTGGTGTCCTTATAGAAAAAGGAAATATGAATACAGAGGCAACATGCATAGGGGAAAGAAAATGTGAAGAAACATAGGAAAAGGAGGCCTGGAAGAGATCCTTCCTTCACAGCCTCTGGAAAACGTCAACTCTGCTGACACCTTGATTTTGGACTTCTAGTCTCCAGAATTGTAAGACAATAAATTTCTGTTGCTTAAGCCACTTATTTTGTGTGCTTTGTTATTGCAGCCTTAGCAAACTAATATACCATTTTGAAGCATCACACCATTTCCTAGACATATCTAGAATTCTAGAACTTTACTCAAGCCATATTATACTCAGTATGCAAGTCATTTTTCCATACCAAAGATTTCTTATTTTAAAAATATATGCATCTATAGAAATCTCCTTCTTTCCTTAGTTTGTTCTTCTAATTCCCCAATTCTTATTTGAAAAGTCCATGTCTGAACACTTTTCACTTCCATTTTCTTTAGAGACAGCATCTAGACCTAATTGCAGGAGCCTAGACCTTGATGCAAGAACCAATCACTTATTGAGCCTCACTTTCCTCATTTGCAAAAGGCATTAAAAACTCTCACACAGAATTTTTTTGAGGACTAAACTAGATAAAATATAAAAAAGTGTTTGAGGGGGAGGGTATGGCCCAGTGGCAGAATGCATGGTTAGCATGGATTAGGTCCTGGGCTCAATCCCCAGTCCCTCCATAAAAAAAATAAATAAATAAACCTAACTCCCCTCAAAAATAGAACAGATGAACAACAAGGCCCTACTGTATAGCACAGGGAACTATGTTCAGTATCTTGTAATAAATCATAATGGAGAAGAATATGCAAAAGAATATATATACTTACATATATATGTGTAACTGAATCACTTTGCTGTAAACCAGAAACTAACACATTTAAATCAACTATACTTCAACTGAAAAAAAAAACTTAATTAAAAAATTGTTTGAGGTGCTACTGATGTTTTTGTGTCATTTGCACGACCTCTCTGATGATTCACAGAATTGTAATAACTGTTTGTGTCACCACAGACTTCAGGTGGATGTCTCCAGGAGTAGAAGACAGTAAGAACTCTCACATTTTATCATGGGTCATCACTGGTGCTCAGGGGGCATCATCATATAAAATTTGGTTTGTATTATTTTTTTTATTATTCTACAACAGTCACACATCCAAGGTGAAGTTCATCTTTGTGTCGACCTCACAGGCAAGCAGGAAAGATTTTTCTACAGTTTATCCTTATCAGCTTGACATTTAATTACCCAGAGAAGCTTAGTGTCCATCTGTGAACTTGAAGATTTTACTGGGCACTTCATCTTCCCGATCACTTATAAAAACTTGAAATGAAGCCAGTCCTGGCAATAATCCCTGAAGCAGAGCCTTCAACCCCAAGTGCGGGGAATGAGTTACAGATGCCCTGAGGTGCGGATGCTTCAGGAGAGTGGACAGTGACACAATCACCATCTTCTACAGACATTATGCAAGAAAAATTGGGAAATGATACTTTAACGGTAGCTTCTGTTAAGATCATTTTATTCATAAAAGTAGTTATCTGTGCCCTTGCCTTTTTCTTATGAATAAACTGGGCTTCCAGCCATGAAACCATATTCTCCTGAATATCTAGGCAATTTGTTGAGTGTGTGTGTGTGTGTGTGTGTGTTTTCTATGACTATTTTTAGTGGACTTAATTCGGCATAAACAATTTTCAGATGTGTTACAGTCATGACAACTAGAATCACAGTAAAGGTGAAATTCAAAGTGATGTGAAGAATCAGTCACATGGAGTAAGTAAATGAATCAGAAGTGAAGGTCAGAGAACTCACATGAGGTATCATATGACTCATACTGTCAGATCTCAACAGATGAAAACATTTTGTGTTCGTAATGTGGAACCATATTGTTATGGAAACTGTATACATTCAGGAGCCTTGTAAATGTTACCTTTATTTTACATCTACTGGACATTCCTCGAGGTATCCTAAAAGATCATCTCAATTAATGAATATTTTGTTTTACTTAAGTCTAGCCACAGCAAAGCTTTCTGAAAAGATAAGGCGTTCCTGTGCAGGTAAGAACTCTTCCCTCTGAAGATGATGGAGGAAATAAAAGGAGAGGGTTGGGGGTGGGGGTCATTTAGTGGGAGGAGGGGAATTCTTAGGGAAAAGGTGAAGCAAACTTAAGCAACACTGGAACATCTGTTAGAAATCTAACAGCCTGGTCAGAGGAGTGGCAGGCAGGCTGGGGTCCCTCAGCGAAGCCTAAACCTCCCACAGGAAGGGGTCGCCTAGTAAGTGGCTCAGAAAACAAGTAGAAAAATAAAAGAGCAATAGGGAGAGAGAGAGGGAAAATGAAAAAATGAAAGCAAGAGTGAAAGCAAGAGATAGTGAAAGAAAACCCTAGGTGAGGCAATCCAATTCCTGTCTTACAGTAACATCTGTTACTACGTGAAGACAGCTTCTATATATATGTCAGTGGCAAAATTCTGTTTGAAATTTAAAACATTGTGTATGTATCTACACACACAACACACACAAGCGCACACACACGCACACACACATACTCTCAGCATTCTAGGTAGATAATCTATTCTGTGTATAGATAAAACAATATAAGAACTATTTATTGATGCATTTTGTGCTTTCGCATGGTGTCATATGCAACAGATTGAAGCAGATGACCTCTCCAGGGTAGGAACTAAGGAGAGACAAGGCACTATAGAATAACTTGTGAAATGACGTCCCTGTCCTATGAGACTGGCACATGTCCAAGCTGAATTTTTCACAGATTGCTGTTGTGGGAGTTTCTGAGATTCCCCCTTTACCAACTCCTACTAGAATACCTATAATGCACAGGGAGCCTGCACCATTCTCAGCCTGGGAACCCACAGTCAGACCCTTGCTGATCTGTGTCTCCCCAGAATTGCGTTGGATGGATTTCCCTTCAAAATGGCTCCACTCAGGCTCCCTCCAGACAGGTGGGTTGGGAGGTCCCCCTAAAGCCCCTCCTACTTGAATAGAATCAGTTCTCCCCCTGCCCCAATAGAAAAGAGAACACACAGCTGGCCCATCGTCTCTCTAAGGAAAATCTCCCTCACTCATTTTCTACGTCTATGCATTTGTGGTTGGAGCTGAGTGATCACTAAGACAACAGAATCTATTTAACCATCTCAACACACCCTGGTTAAAAGGCATAGCATGTGACACTTTGGAATATCTGACATCTATCACGTTATTCCTTGCTGAGGGGCTCCAGGCAAAAAATGAAATAAAAGGAGTTCTATTTACTCAGTTGCTCAATTTTAAATTGCTATATTTGAGGTTAAATATGGTGGTCTCTATAGGCAATTTCATATGTTTTAATATAACGAACATCTTATGATAAGTTTTGCCCCTCTGTCCTACTATTACCACCCAGTTTTACCAAAATGGAACTTGTCAGGCAGCTCTTTTCTGTCAATCAGAAATTTTTGAGAGTGTCTCAAGAAAAATACACATACTGAATTCAACTCTTTCCTGTTAACTGAAATAGCAGTTCTTCAAACAAATGAACAAAATGCATACTTCACTCAATGTTCTCAAAATTACACTCTCCCATGGTATCTTTTATTATGAAATACCAGAACAAATTGTTCCTCACTGCCCGGCTTGGATGGATCTGGGAAGAAACAAGTTTTCCTGTTACTTACAGAAAAGGAACACAACAGAACTTCTGACCGAGTGAAGGAACCCTGCTTAGAGAAGCCAGATACAGGCCAGAAGCAGGCCAGATTCTGTTGTTATGATGTCACTTACCAATGACCAATGACCAAAATCACAATTGCTGGCCTGTGATTTTACCTAAGCTCAAATACCTTCATGAAATGTCTTCACTCCTATGATCTTCTACAATGTTTATTATTTTTACCTCTCATTTGCTAAACATGAGAAGCATGTATGTGTTACTAGTTCTTACTTTTTGACTTGCATTGCAATTGAATTGTCATGTCTCTTTCTGTAGATTCCATGTTCCTTACGTAGGGTGACCTGCAACACATAGCAGTACAGTTCTTTATTCACCTGGGTGCCTCTCTGGCCTTTACACAGTGGAAAAACTCAATAAATGCATGCCGAGTAAGCTAATGAAGGCTACGGCTCTTGAATGCTGAATTTCCAATGTTTGCATTATTCTGTTTAGCTGTAATACCAATTTTTGACATTATTCAAATCAATCTATTGCAATAGCTGGAGAAAGACACTTTTTGACATTTCTGGGAGTTAAACATGTATTATGTTTAACTTTAGAAGTGGTTCTTTGATTTACTGTTCTGACCTTTCAATTCCTTGCAAAAATGAGATCCTTTACACATACTCCTCTTAGGCTAAACCAACAAGAGAATTTGCCTAATTTTTAAGCTTAAAGAAAATCAAAGTCTTAAATGGAGCACAGTATGATCCTCTAAAGATTCCTTTGTCACTTCTGCATATAAAAGAAGTTGACTAATCACATCAGAATACCAAAGAAAATAAGTGTAAGATTGTATCACACCTTTTGCAAGATAAATTGTTCCAAGAAGATGGAAAAACCATTGTTTGTTCTCTTCCTTTAGCCATCATGAAAGGAGAAATTTAAAAAGAAAATAATACATTTCTAAATTCCAAAAATTTATATCATACTTCAGGTAATTTACCTGTTCATTTATAATCAAACTATAGATTTTCCCAGAATGAATTAACACAATTTTTGAAATAGAGACAATCTTATAAAAAGACCAGAATAAAGATAAGATACTTATTCATGGCTGATAGTTGTTTTTTTTTTTAATAGATGTTCTTTTTCCTGTAGAGCTCAAAGGAGAGTTAGTTGAATTGTCTTATCTGTATGGTTTTTAATGAAATTTACTGATTGAGTCGATGATTATATTTTCAGCAATCAATGAATGTTTGATGATGTAGACCTCAACATCATCTTCTTTGCAAAAACTCCAGGAACTCTTGTAATTCTTTAGAGAACATCTGTGCTAAATGGAAATAAATTGTGGAGGGAAAAATGAAAGAAACTTAAAACAAATATTCACTAATGGATGAATTTTTATAATTGGCAAGTGCTTTGCAAGACTTACAGTACAAATTTGCTTACATTTAAAAAGACACAGGCTGTCAAAAAAATTTTAATGTATGAACATTGTGCTTATTATCCAAGCAACACCTGCTGCTGTCAATAAGCGGATGTTTAAATGAGATAAGTCAAACAAGTTTGGAAATAAGGGAAATAGAATATACTTGGGAACCCCATTATCAAATATACTTAGAGGTGATCAAGTAGAGATAAGCAATGTCACATAAAAGAAACAGAAATTCTTTCAGGCTTATCAACCCGATTATAACTATACTGAACTTGTGAGCATACAGAAAAAGGATGAATGTCAGTCAAAATGGAGTTGATACAGAAAATGAGAATTATGAAGGCAATTTCCAAAGTGAAAATTAAGTCATCTGCCTTGAGTGTGCAAGAATGATTGGCAAGAATACTCTTATCACTGTGTAAATAAATGAACTGGGATTATCTTTAAACCATTACACAATGAAGTCATATGACTAATTGTTCCTTGAGTGTGGCCTAGTGAGACTCCTAGCAGAAAAACCACTCATGCTTATGAACTTTTGACCAATGAACCTTTGAGCTAATAAATGGGTGTAATTTGTTATGCAGCAGTAGAAAAGTAATGCACTGTCTGTAACTAACCAGGCATTATAGGACCCACTGGAACTAACCAGCCTCTACTCAGCTCTAGTTGATTATTACCATACAAATGTGGGTTCACTATTGCCCAGTATTCTCTCTTTTTTTTTTATGAGATCCTGGAAATGGATATCTTTAAATTAAATGTCCTATTTTATTTTTTATTTTTTTTTTGAAATTGGCAAGCTATTCAATTAAAACATACATCACTGTGGAGGCCAAATAAATCACCTCTGAGAGCAGCCAATTTGAAACTAGCCTAGCTGATGATTACAATCCTTTTCAATTCCAATGTTCCACGGATCTACTAAATAAATGTTATAAAACTTTTTCCTTTTGTTTTAAATAATAAATATTGTAAATGTTGTAATACCTTAAATGGCTTCTAATTTTTCTTCCAAATGAAAGATTTATGATTATTAATGCATTATGTTTTTTTTTTTTACTTTTCTATGAGATAGCTTCCTGTACAAAGAATTACAGGAATTGAAGTTCATATTGTGCATTTGCTACAGTAAGTCATCAAATTCAAAAATGATATACTTACTTTGATGTATAACCTTTTTATTTTAATAGAAACATGAAAATAATGTGTACCAATAAGGAATAGCTGTACTTTTCCTCCCATCCACAGAGGTGGTAGTTAAGAGTGTCACCTTGGGCAAGTAGCTTAACCTCTCTGTGCCTAAGTATCTTTTTTTTAATTAATTTATTTTCATTTAGTTATAGTCAGTTTACAATGTTGTGTCTATTTCTGGTGTACAGCACAATTTTTCAGTCATACATGAATATGCATATATTCATTTTCATATTCTTTTTCACCATGAGCTACGACAGGATCTTGTATATATTTCCCTGTGCTAAATTTCTTGATATATAAAACGAACTTATAGTAATAAGCAATAACTAGGGTTTATGCGAGGATTATATGAGTTAGTACAATTGAAGTGCCTGGAATGTTGAGCAGAACATAGTATCCAACAAATGTCGGTGATTTACAAAGAGAGGCATGTAAGTTGTAAAGTATAGAGGAGCTCATGCTTTGGCCAGGAATAGAGCAGCTCAGTGTTGCTTCTGTACTTCTTTGTGTGGCTTTCAGTCTAGCTCAAGTCCACCTTTTCAGGTCCCTCATCTGCTCTCGTCCAACTTGACTGGATAGTCCAACTAATCCAACTGCTCAGCATTTCCTAATCCCAAAATGCACCTTCCTCTTATTTGGATCCCACAATCTGGACCACCAGAGTCTTATTCCTCTTTGTTTGCCCATCCTAAGAAGCAAATGTATAGACAAGTCCTCCACAAAATCTCCACGGATCCTGCAGAGAATTGACTGCTTATTTCTGTAGTAGGTGTTTAAACTTCAGGTAAAAGTGAATGGCTGATACCTTGCATTGTACTCATTTACATATTGATCTGTTCTGTTCATAGATGGTAAGTTCCTTACAAATAAGTACATTTTAGTTGTGTTCCTACAGAGCTTAGTATGATGGCTTTTCTATGTTAGGAACTCAGTAAATGTTAATTAAATTGCATATAAAATGTTCAAAAGAAGCAGACCATTCAACAACGGACAAAGATAAAAGGAAAAAGAAATCATTCGATTTTATATATCAAATTTAAACAGGCATTGGTCTGCCAGGTTTTAGAATTTTGGGTTTGTTTTGTCGTGTGTGTGTTTACTTGAATATTCACCTTTTCAGTCTTAAAAGGAAAACAACTAGTGGGATGAGAAGCCTGTCCAGGAATCATTCCAAACAACATAATTAGATTCATAGCCTCTTGAATTTAGGAAACTTTGCTATTCTTAAATGAGATAGACTTCCGTCACAACACAACAGCCTAGAGCTCCACTTATAAAACACACATAGGCCTTTGACAACAGCAAGAACACAAAGGGAAACCTTTACAACGAATGAAAAGGATGCATGCCCACTTATTTAAGAGCACAGCACCCATTCTAATGCAAAACACTGCCCTCACTGACTAGGAAGGGTTTTCTTTAACATATAGACCCACTCTCTGGGGAGAACCCCAAAGGCCAAAGATGACTCTTAAAAAAAGATGATTTGAGTAGAAAGCTCCGTTCCACTCCTCCCAAAGGCAAATCCATCAATAATCACTGAATTTGGGGTTCTACTATACTCTCATTTGGCCAACAGCTGCTGCAGCAACATTTCTGCCTCTTTACAAAGTAATCATACAGCAGAATAGCCTGCCAGCTTAGGCGTGGCAGGTTCTCCTGCTGGTTTTCCTTGCCATCTACCCACTGTGGATGCTGAGAATCCTAGATTCTTACTTCCTGGGCCTCACTTCCAGTCTGGTTACGGATTTATAAGCCAGAGCTGGTCAAGGGAAACCTGTTGCAAGTCTGCTCTGGGTTTCTGGGAAAGGTTTTCTTCCTCAATAAAAAAGACCTCTTTCTGCCTTTGAACATGTTGTGTGAGGATATCCTGTTGCCTGGAGGTTATTTTGTAGCCACAAGGGGACACACATGAAAACTAAAGCCAAATCACCAAAAATAGAAGATGGAAGAACCCCATCACTGCTTTGTTGGAAGATAAAACCCAAGACCTGCCAACTCTGGACTTCTTTTTACGTTAGATCATAAATCCTTATTGTGTAAGTCACTTTAATTTTGGTATTCTTTTACCTGTAGCTGAAAACAGTCTAACAGATAAGCAATTTTCTCCACATAGTCTAGATTTTGCAATAAAAATACCAAATCTAAAGTGTTTCCTGAATGATATAGTATTCATCATAATCACAGCAGACAAAGACTTGTATTTCTCAATCTTTTTTTTTTCCTGAATTAAGTCCCAGTTAACAGCAAGATTTAGTTATAATAAAATGATGACTTAAGGGACATTTAAACTGACATTATGGGACTGTCTTTATAAACCGTAATACTTCGAAAGATAAAACTCATGGTAATCTTGTGCAGTTAAACATTAATATCTTGCGATTCCTAGACCTCCCCAGTGATTTACAGTGATTACAGTGAATACTGCTAATAAATACTCTGGTGTAATGCATGTCGATAATACTGTGTGAGAAGGACTGTATCAACTTACTTCCAAATGAAGCAGCCAGACATATGAGCTAGAAATCTTTCAATTATTTTGTGACAAAGAAATTGAAGAAGTTTCTATTTCAAAAGTCAATTGATGTGTACTGCTCAATTTGGGTCTGTTTGCCCTGAGGACTGACTTACCAGGCTGGTCTAGAAATATGCAGGGCACTTCTTGTGTATAGAGCTACATCCAAATAGCCCTGTTCACTTCAGGTGAGTTAGCAAGACTCCTAACCCTCACATCCTTCTTTAAGACAGATACCACCTAGCTGTACCAACACAAAGCACACAGAGCAGGGAAAAGTAGAAGTTATATTTGACTTAAATAAAACAGAACAGAAATTCTTTAAGATGTACAATGAGCAGAGTCAGGGTTAGGTGTTTGCCCAGTTTACCTATTAACAGAACTTACTTCATCCTTTTTATAATTAAAGTTAGATAATAGCTGGTTATGGTACTATACTAACTACATAGTACAGGATGAGTGGAATGTGTGGAGTTTACTTTTTGTTTTGCAAGGAATGGGCAGTGAACATTTCAATCTCTTCCTTATTTGGTAAAAAAAGGTGAGCTGAAACTCCTCTGATTATATATGAAAGAAATCTCAACACAAACCAACTTAAGCTAAAAAAGGAACTCTACTGGGTCAGGTATTTGAAGAGGCTAGAGTGGGTTCTTGTTAAGTGTGATTCAAGAATGCATTCAGTATGATTTGGACTTGGTTTCTCTGTCAGGTTTGTTTTCAGGCTCCTCATGTAGCCTCGCCTAGCTTCTGGCTCACATCTTCCTCATTACTAACAAGACCAGGAGACAACAGCCATGCCTTCCCTTCAATGATTCCAGAAAGTCATCTTGCATTTTATTTCCTTTGACTGGGTCTCTGTCCTTTCCTGAATCATAGTGACCGGAGCAATACAGTTCCAGTGAGCTAGGAGTTAGAAGTGAAGATTTCTGCACTGAACTACAGGGACTGAGAATAAAGGAGGGTGTTGTTCATCAAAATACAATTGTGAATTTATTACTAAGAGGAGAGAAAATAGTTGCTGGGTAGCAAAGACAAAGATGTCCACTATCATCATTTTGTTTTTAACTAGACTTGAAATAAAACTAAACTGACATACATTCTCTGGATACACAAAGGATCGGTCATTTAGTTGTCAAGTGACAGAAATGACTTTGATTGAGGTTGACTGAAATTACTTATCATTCCCAAATCTTTCAATGTAAAACTAAATGCAAAATATATTTTATACATATTACTTAATATATTTACTCTCTTTTAATCAAACAGGAAATTGAGTATTTGATGTGGTGAAGTCTACCATGACCTACCATGAAATATTTCTCATAGAAGTAGAGAAGAAAAGACATGACTCCAGATACCAAATTAACCTAACTGGGGAGAAAAGACGTACTTATGTGACGTGGTATTGACCAATGGAATGGGAGATTCAGCAATGTAAAATTGTGTGTTCTTGCTATGGAAAAAGCAGCATGGATATAGAAAACTTTAAAGAGGTTTGAGGTGGAATCCTCAAGGAATTTTAAGATTTAATTAGATAAGGTCAGAAGATAATCTTTGTGGAAGTAACAACAGCACCCCTCAAAAGAAAAAAAAAAACAGTGAATAAAATAAAATTGATTTTAACGGGACCACAAAGTTGTATGTCAGGAAATCATGGAGGTCCTCAGAACCATATAAAGAAGGATTGACAGAGTAAGGTAACAAACAATGTAGATAATGGAATCACATAGACCAGAGCTCAAATCTCAGTTTTGCCATTAACTAGGTATGTGACCTTGGACCAATTACTGAACTTCTTTGTGCCTCAGTTGCTTCATCTATTAATGAAGGTTAAGAAAACCCATTTGAAAAGACCGAGAGGACTAAGCAAGGCCATGCATTTGAATTTCGCATCGCCCCTGGCATGTGAGGTACATGTAGTAGTCGCCAGTTGTTATTATCATTCCTATGTGACTTAATGTGATAAAAAAAAGCAAAGATCCTGTGTTGGGTTCTTTTAGGAAAAAACAAACACTGTCTTGCTCAATTCCTTCAAGTAACATGCAATTGTTTGTTTTTAGGAGGAAACATAGAACTAAAGACAATGCATGACAAGGTTTCAAAAGAACCCAGGGACCATCAGAGAACAGAAACCATAGTCTACCTGGCTTCACAGTAACCAGATCACCACACCTGAGTGTGGTTCAGGCTCCAGGGCTCTAAAGAGGCAAGAGCTAATTGTGCTTCCTTCTCATAACAATCTAGTCACGTTGTCTGATGAATCTTTTTATGAAGATTCTCTACTTCTCTCTACTTTTGCTCCTTCCTCCACTGAGCTGACTCTTCTCACATGGCAAGTCAAATCCTGAAAGAGAAGGTTAGTTCTGAGTCATTCCTTGGATAAAGCATTCACCCCTTCACCTCTTCGTCTGTGAGTCTGTATATTGGATATCCCTAGACCAGATGCCCATCTCGTTAGCAGCTGCCAGTTAACAGAATAGAGTTTGGAGAAAAGGCAGTTGTAGCATGTTGCAATTTGCTGAAGGAAACCTGTAGATTGGGACTGTGCATAGAAATTGGGGTGGAGGACTTAATAGATTGTATGAGGTGTGGCCTATCCAGGGCACAGCAATTCAAAACAATTATCTAAGATATTAATAATAAAAGCCATCTTTAAAACAATTATTAAGGTATCAACATATCAAATGCATCCAGCAAAAAGCTGTTACATTTATCCTTGTATGATGTGTAAAGATCTGATCTAAGACTCCAGGAGTGAAAATGGAGAGGACAAGTTCACCAAAAATATCTAAACAAAATTCATATGACTGATAACTGACCAGTTATGTGGTAAATGGTCCTTTAGCAGAGTGGTTAAGAGCATATACTCAATGCTTGATCCAGCAATCCCACTCCTGGGTATACACCTAGAGAAAACTCTAATTTGAAAAGATACACGCACCCCAATGTTCATAGCAGCATTATTTACAATAGCCAAGACATGGAAACAACCTAAAAGTCCACTGACAGATGAATGGAGATACACACACACACACACACACACATATATACACATACACCAACACACACATGTATATTAAACAGAATATTAATCAGCCATAAAAAATTAAATAATGCCATTTGCAGCAACATGGATGGACCTAGAGATTATCATACTAACTGAAGTAAGGCAGACAGAGAAATATAAATATCATATGATATCACTTATACGTGGAATCTAAAAAAATGATATGAATGAACTTATTTACAAAACAGAAATAGACTCACAGACATAGAAAACAAACTTATGATTACCAAAGGGGAAAGGGAGGAGGGATAAATTAGGAGTTTGGGATTAGCAAATACACACTACTATATATAAAATAAACAGCAAGAATTTACTGTACAGCACAAAGAACTGTATTCAGTATCTTGTAATAACCTATCATGGAAAAGAACCTGGAAAAGAATATACGTGTGTGTGTATGTAAGTATGTATATATGTATATATAATACGTATGTGTATGTGTGTGTGTGTGTGTTTGTGTGTATGACTAAATCACTTTGCTGTTCACCTGAAACTAACACAACATTGTAAATCAACTATACTTCAATAAAAAAATTAGAAAAAAAGAGAATATACTCTGCTTTGAGAGTCTGAACAACATTGTTTAATGTTTGTATTTTGTCATTTATTAACCGTGTGACACTAAGAGTTGTGTATCCTCCAAATGTCAGTTTCTTTGCCTATAAAATAGGGTTACTCACCACAGCAGCTGCACAGTGTTGGTGTGCAAAGCAGATGAAATCATGCACTTGAAATGCTAAGCACAGAGTGTCATCTAGTGCTCGACTCACGTTGCCTGCTTCCATTAACTCCATAAGAAGAGGAGTCTGCTGACTCCAAGGGATTTAGATGTAATCCATGAAAAGAGGCTCAGAAGGGAAATTGATCCCAATGCAGCAGAGACTGGGTTCTGCTTTGATGTGTTGGGTAGTTTGTGGTACAAAAGTCTCCAGCTGGAAAGGCCAGAAGAGCTCTGGACACATGGAAGGTCATCAACTTGGAAGAAGACAAGAGACAGAACAAGAGAATGGCATTGGGGAGGCAAAGAGGACGATGTTGGAAGAGCACAGGTAAGCACTCTGGAGATAAAGCAGGGAGATCAGAGAGAAGAGAAGTGCCCCTCCCTCAGTTAGAGGTTGAAGGTGGGATGTGCCAGGAACAAGAATAAAGAAGACTCCCTGAGAGAGGGTCCCAAGATTCATTTGTGGGAATGTGTAATTTAAATAATTTGTAGTATGTTTAAAAGCATGTGTTTATTGTTGGCCTTTTATCTCACAGCAAGAATATAATGCTCTATAATTAACTGGAAAGTTGAATAAAAATGATTTTAATTTATATAAGGTGTTCTGTGAACAAAATAATTCATACAGAAGTAATATTCCTTAAGGACTACATCACACATGAGAATATTTAGCAGGTTATAATACAATGACAGTTTTTGTGTGTGTGTGTGTGTATATATATATTATTACATATATATGTGTGTGTGTGTGTGTGTGTGTATATATATATATATATGGTATTGAAGTATAGTCAGCTTACAGTAATGGCACATATTTTAAATTTGCTTACTTCTGTAGGTTGCATCATTTCATACCATAACAGAAAATGGAATTAATTCTCATTGGAATCTACCAGTAATTCAGTAATATTTGCTAAAGATCACTGCCTTCCACCTAGCTTCTTAAGCCATAAATTTAGTAGAATTTCCTTTCTTTATTTTAGTGGTGATACCCAACACACACAGACACACACACACACTCACAATCAAGCACCAAGACCTATTGTCTCTATAGCTTAATTATCTGTCAGAACTGTCCACATATCTACATGGCCACTGCCATGGCCCTAATCCAAGTTGCCATCTTGCCTTATCAGGACAACTGTATGGCCTATAAGCCAGTATTGTCACTTCCACTCCTGTTCTTCTCCATTCTATTATCTAGAGACATTTGTGTTGTAAAAACACAAATATAATCACAGATGTCCACTGTTTAAAACCCAATAGTTGCTTCCTCTAGGCCTCCGATGAAATCAAATCTCTTGGACACGTTGGACGCTATACAGTCCTTCATACCTGGCTCCCATCTGCTCTGAAAGCTTCATCTTTTACCACTCTCTGATTGGCACTCTGTCCCAGTCATCCTGGACTCTTTCCCGTTTGCGGCTCATCCCTGATAATTTCCCTCACTCTCTGGCCGTAGATACACCCAAGACAAGTCTGACTCTTCTACTTGGTCATTCTTCAGTTATGAGTTTAAATTTCCCTTTCTCCAGTAAGCCCTGGCCCCCAAGTCAGAATAGGTCTACATTGCTATTCATTCTACTATCTTTTTGCTTCTCATGACACCTGTCGCACTCTTAATTGCTTACTTTTCGTCTGTCTTTCTCATTAACCCACATACTTATTGAAGGCTGGGACCGTGTCAGTTTTGTTTGCAGCAAAAACTGCAAAAATAAATAGCAGAATCTATTGTATAGAAGAAACAAAAAATATTGGCTGCATTTACTGTCAAACCAAATGGCAGTAAACATTTACATTATCACTGAGTAATTCTATTAATCATTTCAGTTATTTGTCTGTACAGCCCATTTATATCATATAATCTGACATACATTACAAAACACAAACTAAATGGCTTATATATATGCACTTCAAAGCAGATCATAACATTTATATACATTAAAATGGAGATATATATTTTTAAGATTGTGATTTCATAGGCAATTTGGCTTCATAATCATTTAAATGATAGAAATGTACAAAACTGTTTCCACAAGTATATCCTCTTTGTTACTAATTTCTCTGCAAAATAAAAACTTGATAAAATTTCCTTTGTATTTTTTCCCAACTTCTTTATAATTGAAATACTCTCTTTACACAAAATTAATATGATTTTTCCACCATAGCAGTAATTTCTTAAGAGGAGGAACAAACTGTGAGACTTGGTACTTGGATATTTCCACTTAAGCTAGTAAGACAGAAAAGGCAGGGGAACATGACAAATGAAATTTATGCTTCATTGTCAAATAAGAGCCGAATGGTATGTTATGAGCAGCACGAATGTTTGAAGCTCAGAGATAACAGAGATTTTCAAGGAAATACATACCCCAGATATTCAAAGGTCATTTCAATTCAATCCTAAAATAATGGAGCCTAAATTATTAAATAGATTCTGTCTCAGACACCCAGAATTAGACCAGGAGCCAATTAAGTACTTATTGCTACTGGGTATCATGAACTAATTCTCCCAAACTCCAGGGACAGGTTTCATTCTAACCCAGTCCTAAAAATAAGAAGCCAGAGAACAGTCTTAGACTATTTTATTTCATCTCAGGTTATTAATTGACTTGATTCCTGCCCTTATGTGGGAGAGAGGTCAGTGGGTACAAGCTATCACAGAGTAAAAAGGCACTTGAAAATTAAAATTATGGTTTTACATGGCAATCAATGAGCGGTGTTTCTTTAGAACATTTACTTCAAAAATTAAGGCTCAATAAATATTCATGGTTCTTGTTGAAAAAAAAAAAAAGACACCATTTCACTTCAGTTAAAGACCACTACCACCAAGGGCCAGGAGCACAAGTCTAACAAAGCCCAAACTTCCCGGCTATCTTGGTCTTCCAATCACAAAAATGTTTCAGGTTTTGACTAGAGTGAAATTTTCAGATTTAACTTAAGTATAAACCTAACATCCAGGATCATGGCAGAAGCCAACGTCAGAGACTAGAGGACCCATGGAATCTTTACCCCACAGTTTTGAACTCATGTTAGGGGAGGGATCAGAGTCTTACCTTTGCTCATTGGGAATAAGATAGGCAAATGGAAAAGTGAATATTCCTGCATATAGAAACAAACATCCTTCTCTATGTATGTAGATGTCGCTATTTCCTGTTATCAGCTTGAAGCTGCAGCTGCCAAGGTCTCTCATATTTCCTCGTTGTGACTCAAGGACTGGTGTCTTAGGTTCACTCGGCTGTAAGTTTAGCTCTGCCTGCTGAGGATGCGGGCCTCACTCATCCCTTCATCTCACTGTTCAGTGCCTCCATTCCCCTTTCTTCCATCTAGGAGGAATCATATCCTCTCTTCTCAAGAACTTAAATTTTCTCTACTTCAGTTAGTTCAGCTGGCAACTTCACATGAATGCTGAACACTGGCTTCTTAACCACATCAGTGGTTTTAGAAACATATAAAACTGGCACCTTTGTCTAAACTGGGGAGTCTGCTGTCCTTGCTGGACCAGAGATTCAAGAAAAACTATCCTCTCTGTACTAGAGAAACTGTCCCAACCAAGGCTGCCAACAAGCCCCTAAAATCAAAATAAGAAGATTCTTCTGGGTCTCATCTTTCCATAATTTGGCAGTGATGACCCATTCCTTCCTCCTGGGATTTTCCCTCCCCTTGGTCTCTAGGATCACACACTCTCCTAGTTTTCCTCTAATCTCACCAAGTAGTATACCATTTATTCTCGGTCACATGTGAAGGTGTTTCCTTTAGTGCAGAGCCCACAGAAGACCCTGAAGCATTACACTGTATCTTCTCTTTCTATCCAACACACTGCCTTACTCTTACACCATCAATCTCTAAAATAGCTAAAGACTTACTCATCTCCATGTTCAGCCCAAGACTCATTCTAGACCACCATGTTTATACACCCATTTGTCTATTCAATATTTCTGCTCAACTGTGATGCAGGAAATTCAACCTCAGTATATTTAAAACAGAAGTGCTCCCTGTTTTGCACACTCTAACTTATGAAGAACACCACTTTTTCACCATCAAGTCATTAAAGGCAGAAGTATGGTAGCTATCGGGGTCTTCTCTTTGTTCTGAATCAAATCCTGTTAAATCTTCCTCTTTCAATGTCCTTTGTAACTTCTCCACCTTTCTCTTTCCTTTCTGGTATCTCATACTGGCACATCTTCATGGTCTCATGATGGTCAGCCTGTACTCATAAATGGTCTTTCTGCTGATTTTACCTCCCTCTAATCAAAATTTCATTAAAATCATCTTTTAAAGCAGAGATTTGAACATATCATCACCAGCTGAGTGCCACTTGGGAGCTTCTCTTAGCCCACTGGTTCCCAAATTTTAGCATGCTTCAATCACCTAGAAGGCTGGTTGAAACATATAGACTGTTGAACCCCACCCCCCAGAAGTCCTGAATCAGTAGGTTTGGGTTGGGCCTCGGAATGAGCGTCTTTAATAAGTTACAAGGTGGCATTGTTGACACGACTGAAACTATACTTTGCAAATCACTGTGTAGCTTATAGTATACACTTCAATCCCTATAGCATCGTGTACAGGGCTTTGTCAACCCGTCTCCCCAGCCATATCTCCTTACCACCACTATCTAGATCTGAGAAATGGGCTCCAGATGCACGACAGTGCCTCACTGCTTCTTGCCTCTTTGCCTTTGCTTGGCTATTTCTCTTCCTGTTTCCTTTCCCTTTGCCTCCGTAATTAACATCTATTCATCTTTCAAGAACCAGCTCAAGTGTCACCATCTCACTGAGGCACTCCCCTCAACTGTCTCCTCTCCCTCACTACACACACACACACACACACACGTTGGTAGAACTGGTTCATCCCTTACTTGGGCTTCATTTATGAACTGAGTCTACTCTCACCACAGAACATGCATCTTTTTATTGCACTCAACTGCTTGTCTTCCCCTTTAAATTCCAAGATCTTATGAGCAGAAACTCTTACTAGTATGCATACCTCCAGTAGGTAGTCAAACATCTGTAAAATTACAGAAATGCAATATTTGATTATTGAATGAAAACAGATGAATATGAGTTAAACAACTTTAAAAGCCCACACTGTCCCACATATGTTACTCTGTACTTTTGTGCAAGGAAAACTCATAAATTGGGGGAAAAAAAAGTCCAAGGATATTTTACCTTTGTAGTATATGAAAAATATGGAAACAAGAATCAGAGCAGATTAAACCTTCTTCTTTCTTCTACTTAATGAATATAGACACTGAGAATAATTTTGCTAATGGAATATTAGGCCATACAACTGATTACACAGCAATTCCAGAAGAATAAAGAGATTCCAGTAATTCTACTGTATTCTCGGCTACATTGGCGAAGGCCAGCATTAATTTACGATGCATGCACCATGCTTAAATAAAAAGGATCTAGGCCACCTTTAAAAGAAGAGAAATAATTCACTTTAA
This sequence comes from Camelus ferus, assembly GCF_009834535.1. Lineage (NCBI taxonomy): Eukaryota > Metazoa > Chordata > Mammalia > Artiodactyla > Camelidae > Camelus > Camelus ferus. The sequence continues at coordinate 101,526,715 of NC_045696.1, forward strand.
ACAGGGCCTGGAGTGGGTGGAAAAATTGCTTCTAACTATAAATTATGGAATGGTCAACCAAAATGAAATTTTTATATTCTTACTGGGTCAGAGATATAAATCCCTGCATGTTTCATAACACATTATGTTTTGGATAGTTCATTTATTTATAGTTTTAAAATATAACACACAATAGAATAGCCAATAACTATAGTGTAAAATATTGTGCTAAATACAGTGGAGGAGTCAAAGAAGAGGCAACACCACCCCCACCCTACGTGGCAACAGGGGCACCTTGGTGTTTTCGGTAGGACAAGTCTTCACTGCGTGGGGTGGTCCAGTGAGTTCCAGGATGTTTAGCATTCCTGTCATTCACCTGTTAAAGCACTGGTAGCATCCCTTAGTTAACGTAACTAAACTCGCCTTCACCTTTCCTTCCGTCCTAGGCGTGACAGAGCCACAGCTGAGGTTTACTGTACTAGAGGTGCCCTGACAAGGAGTTTCTTTGTGAAAAAGTGTGATACTTTCACTCTCTGGCTGTCCCACCCCATTTTTGAAGGGAATAAGAGAAACATGAAGAGGAAACACTTTAAATTTTCAATTTTTATTTTGTTATGGTTGACACATATGCTACTCATGTAACTCACTAATTAACATGTTGACATTGAACGGTAATGGTAGAATCTAGTAATTAGTTATGAGGGGAATAAATATTTCTTATGCTGATGTCTGTTATTATAAACTGGGCAATAATTATTATCTGGCCTGGGCTTTATTGTTGGACCACAGGAACATAATGGAATATGTTGTTTTCTATCAATGCATAAGGTATTCCTATATCATGGTTTATAGAGAGCTAGCTTAAATTTATGTATTGTAGTCAAAGTTAAAAAGGTGAATAGATTTAGATTATGATTCCTGGCTTTGATCCTTAATTGTCCAGTGCATTTTATTTTTGTCAGCTTACTCACATGTGATTAGAACTTGGCTTGTTTAATTCCCCCAAATGTAAAACATGTTGGTAAATCAGAATGTCAATTTGTTATTTACAGTGGGGCTTAGACTTTGTTTGGGACCAGAATGTTTGTGTCCTCTCATCAGGATACACCCAGGTCATAATTCAAAGGCTGTGCGTCCACCTCTACCACTTCCATCCTTGTCCTTGTCTTAGCAACTTTAATTGCATCTTGCCCTGGTGCATCCTGCTGGCCCATCTCCAACCTGTGCTCAACTAGTTATCCTTGTGATGAGCATCTTTAGAAAAATTAAATGGTGATTTTAACTCCCCTGCTTAAATCCCTCCAATGGCATCCCATTGCTCTTAAGATAAGAAACCATAAAAGTATTTTTCAGAAAAATAAAAGCTCAGAGACTTAGAAGCAATCAGGTGAGGACTGTAAAAACTTCTAAAAAAAGTTATTCAAACTGAAGAGAAGTGACAATAAATGGAAACTGGAAGTGATACAAAGAGATAAAGAAAATGGTATGTGGGTAAATATAAAAAGCTGCCTATTTTTCTCTATTTTTTTAAAAAGATAATTCTTACAGCAAAAATAAAATTTCATTGTAGGTTTTATAATATTTGTAAGAAGCAAATTATAGGATAAAAGGAGTAGAAGGAATTATATTTTTAAGATTCTTTTATTCTACACAATGTGGTATATGTTAACTCCAATTAAACTGTATTCTATGTTCTAGAGCAACCAAATAAAAAAATAAGTACACAAACATATAACTAAAAGACTGATATAGAATTTAAAATAAACTAATAAGTCTTTTCAATACTCAAAAATAAAATATTTGAGGAGTGAAAAAGGAAACGGAAAATAGGAAAATAAAAATCAAACAAATGGAATGAGAAACCAATAGCAAGACTATAGGCTTAAATGTAATAATATCAATGGTTGCATTAAATATCAACAGACTAGCTAATTAAAAGACAAAAACTGTCAGACAGAATAAAAAAGTAAGAGTTAAGTGTATCACATATAAAGACACAGATTGAAAGTAAAAGGACAAAAATTACAAACTACTCAAACAGTACATGTAAGAAATAGTATGGCTATAGAAATATCAAGCAACATAGATTTCATAGAAAGAAGCATTACCAAAAAGAATGGTAAATGGGACAATTTATCAGAAATACTTAGCAACCCTAAGTGTGGTTTCTTTAATAAAAGGACTTCAAAATACAGTGTTCTATATCATACCCCAAAATGATGTCCAGATGACCATCAACATGATGAACAATTTGAAAGCTAAGACTGTAAGGCTTCCCAGAGGAAAAACAGAACATTTTCATAATCCTGAGGTAGGCAAATACTTCTTAGTGAGGATTGAAAACACTCAAGATAAATTAAGAATATATATAATCTGGACTTGGTCAAATTAAAAGCTTTTGCTTATTAAATGACAGTCTTACAAAGATGAAAAACAAAGCACAGACTGGGAGAAAATATTTTCAGCACAAGTGTCCAGGAAAGTACTTGCATCCAGAATCCAATGAAGAAGACTCAAAATTGAACAATACATATAACACAGAATTGAAAAATGGGATAAAACTTCAACAGACATTTCACAAAAATAAGATGAATAAATGTTCAATAAGCCCACAGAAAGATGTTAAACATCTTAAATCATTATAAAAATAGAAAGTAAATTCACAATGATAAAGCACTTCATATACCATGAACACCAAAATACTGAAAAATGTGAAGCAGGTGGAACTCTACTTCATTAAGGGGGACTGTAATATGATTCAATTAATTTGGAAATTTGTCATATATTTTAATGTTAAATATATATGTAATATATAATCCAACAATTCCAAGTATTTGTACCAAAAGACTCATAGAAGAATGTTCACAGTAGCCTTATTCATAATAGTCAAAAACTGAAAACAATAAAAAAAAATCAATAAGAGACTAGAAAAACAAATTACGGTGTATAGATTCAACAGAAAGTTACTCAGTAATATGAAAGAATTAACTAGTGATACTTGAATCTCACAAACAGGTATTACATAAAAGAAGTCAGACTCATCTGACTCAAAGTCAAAATGCATTGAATTATACACTGAAGATCTGTACGTCATAAAAAATTTACCTCAGTAAAAATAAATATAATCCTTTTGAAAATCCAAAAAGTGGGAGGGAGGCGTTATCCCGTGAAATGTAGCAGAATTGAGAGACAATGTTTAAAATCCATTTGAAAATAGATATAAACTTTTAGCCTTCCCCCCCAAAGAAAGAGTGAATCAAGGAATATAGGCATGTTTCACTGTGCTTAATAAATATACTGACATTTCAGGTGACCCTGCAAGCAGAGTAACCTGTTAGAATGCTTACATTCTTGTGACTGATATCCCATGATTTATAAATTCATATAGAAGTTGACAAATGATGTGGAATACTCTTGAATTAATTTACTAGGGTTTGGAATAAGAAATTAATATAACTAAAAACTGAAATGTCAAAGTCTATCAATGTTTCATGAATGCTTCTCCTCTAATAAATATAATTCTAAGGTTTAAATCTCCTATTGGTATTAGTGTTGTGGATTCATAGGAATCTGGGCAATGACAGTGTCATGGACTAATCTATAAAATATAATTCCTGTTTAAAATGGTATCATGCAGCCGAATTTGCAAAAGGTTCCTCTGAGGTGTTGTACAATATTCTGCTGAGGAAGTGTGGGTCATGAAGAATGGGCTAAACCGTGTTATTTATTTCAGTGCAGAAGAACTTGAGATTTTCTATTTCTTAATATGGTCATTTGAAAATCTAGGAGAATGTATAAAATAAGTCCTGCCTCTTGATCTGTAAGAGAAAACTTTAAGGTGTTGATTTCTCTCATACACGTAAAAGATTGAGAATTAGCCACACCTGAAGTAGTTAACCATGCAAAAGGAACTATTTCAACATATAAAGGGTTAACATCCTGTGTAGGAAGCCAAAAATCAAGTACTAATGGTCAGAAGCAAAGCTAAATGAACTTTCAGTGGGGGCATGGGGGTGAGCACGGAGCACTTGCAGTAGTTCCGATTCAATGCGATGAAAGTCTTTGTTTTATCTTTTTCTTCTAATGTTTTTTTTTCTTAATTTCTAAGTTTTACTCTTTGCCTGAAACAGTACTAGAGAACACAACAACTTCTCAACAAATGTGTGGTAAATGAACTAATACATGAAATAAATAGGGCAAGAGACAGGGAAGAGAAAACGAAGGGTCCCATGGTGCCACTGCACAGGAATCGCAGTGCCGTAGAAAGAAACCACTGACTTGAGACGTGGAGATGCTGGAGAGGGTGACAAGTCCTCGAAGAACGTCTTTTTACAGAATCAAGAAGTAAATCCTGAAATTAGAGACCTAACCCCTGCCCTTGGAGATCATACATCAATAGAATATCCTTTCCTAGTGCTGTCAGGCTGAGAATATTTCGGAGAACGTCTGCCTATGTCATCAGATGTTCCAGCATCAGAGTCAGGAAGTCAACTTAGCTGGCAGGTCTTTCTCAGAGCTCAATTTAAACACAGCTCCTAATGAGAGGTGCATTAATACTAAGATAATGAAATGAAGATGAATCCTCAGCCACTAAAGAGTGGGAAGAGGTGGACTGGCTTGAGTTCTAATTTAAGGATATGTTTATTGTTAAAGCATCATCCAGACTGATCATTCATCTGTGAGGATACTGCTCAGACTGGAGGAGAGGTGTGAGGGCAACACTGTCCCATAAATAAAAATACCATTTCCTGAAAATTCTGCTGGAGGAAATTCCTACTTATTAAAATATCTAAACTAAATTTTTTCAGAAGAGCCAACTGAATCCCCCTCACTAACTTCCATCTCATCATATTACTGTTCTAGTTCCTAAAAGAAATCTTCAATTGTGAATTGTCAAAGAACTCTGGAGTTTATATGATATTTCATGATTATTTTTCTCCACAAGGAAACAAAAAGGACTAGTAGAATGCAAAAAATCCGTATGTTTCAATCCACTGAACAAGGTAACCAGTTTAACTTATGAACAATGGTGTTCAAAACAGGTCTTCCTTTGCAGTCTTTCAGGGACCTGTATTACTGACCCACAAACAGATTCATCAGAAACCATAGCAGTGCACACTTCACATCCCTTCTTGAGTCTGCTCAATACACAATTAATCTCATTTTTATTGCATGGTTTTATACAGTGGTAGAACTTTTGGGGCACTACATAAAAAAATTCTTCCCAGAATCTCCCAGAGACAAGGTTTTTATTTTCCAACTCAGAAATTCATATTTGGGCAAATTTCAGTTTGGATATTTGTAGCCTGTCAAAGGTAATGATTTCATCCTTTAAGCTCCAGGCTCACTTTCTCTTTTAAGTCATGAGGATATTAATTTTCTTTTGGAAACGAGCAAGCAAATTGAGGAAAGCTCTTATGGCGCCTCCAAAGTGGTAACTTCTCCCCAGAGGAGATACTGGCTTCTGTCTTTGAGCAAATAACTTACATATCCTGGCTTTGATTTTTTCTCATTTGAAAAGATATATCATGGAATCAAATGGCATTTCTCAAGGTAGATCTGTGGTCACTAGACCTGTTTGATGTAGAAAAACCAACTGCACTGTCAGATTTTTAACAAAGATGTTGCTACTTATAAGACTCGTATTACAGAGGATAAATGGGGAGCATTTTTCATCCAAAAGTTGGAGACTCCACACTCCAGTTCATTACCACATTAGAACCAAGATTTCTGGTGCACATGAATACAACCTCCAACCCCTACCTCGTGGTCAGTAGGGAGGAGGGCACTCAGCTCTTAGCAGCAGAGGTGAGGTGGACTTTGCAATCATAAATCAGCAAACTACACAAGGCTACTCAGAAAGGGTCATGCTAAGATACAGATGAAAGAGGCCATAGTATTTACCTGGTAAGATATTAATCAGTAAGTTTTGTTATCAGTAAAAGGGTAACAGAGTGTCTCTAGGAAACAATCTCTTTATTAGTTCAGATTTTAATGTTTTGAATATGTGACATGAAGTTCTGTTGGTTTTGGAAACCACTTATCTCTTTGGGGATTCTTTCAGTATAAGCGTCCAAGTTCAATGAGTTCTGGTCAAACAAGGCTTGCTACCCTTGGAGAGTGTACATTAATAAACAGAAGGCTCTCTGTAAGCTGTGTTTAACTGTGCTTCCCAAACATGTTTAACCACAAAACCCATAACATATACTTCCAGCCAATGGAAATAACCACCTTAGAACAGTCTTCAGGAAACACTGACCTCAAATGATTTCCTAAATCTAATATATATTCTGAAAAGAGGCTAAACCTGAGTAGACTTTGATTTGTAGCCTTCAAAACTAGTGAAAAAAGTAACTGAACATATTTCAATGGTTCTTTGTTGTTTTCATATTTCTTCTCTCAAACCTGTTTTAATTGATCTTCACAATTCCATGAAATGGCTTTCATTTTTAAATTGACACGGGGAAACCACAATACACCAAAGACTTCTGCAAATGATTTCAGTGGAAAATCACCTGACCTCACAATAATAGTCATACTGCTCAGTTTGCAAGATCTTCTCTGGATAGAGCCATGCCACATTTCCATGTCTCCAAGACGTTAATTTCTTGAAACCGCCCTCACAGATTCCCCATGCTTCCCACATAGGCCTATGCAGTAAAGACCCTTATGCTCCAAATGACTCCTACTTCCCTCAGTCTCTCAAGATTTGGTGAAGTATTATATTACGGAAATAACACTGGTTAGAATTAGACACTCCTGGGTTCTAATCCTTACGCTCTAAGTCATCAACTTCAAGACCTTGCAAGTTACATTTGGTAATTTCATTTACTCCCCTTGAAAAGAGAATGATGACATCTGTGCTTTCTAGGGACAACAGTGTCTTGATATAGAATAAAGACCTTCAGAAGAACTGATTTTCCCTTGCCCTCTTCGCCACTCTCGTTTTCTGACACCATTGTCAGAACTGCAAAGAGCTAAGAGTGAAGATTATACTGATATTTATTGTTGAGAAAACAATGGTGAATAGAGTAAGGAGAACAGCCATCTCAGCACCACCATTACCCACAGCCCTTTCTGCAGAATGTCATCTTCACTACAGGACAGAAGCTCTATTTTCTAAGACTCTGAAGGCATTTTGTGACTACAATGGGGTAGAGGGCTTTGCAATGGACCCCCGTTTCTCAGACACAGAGGACTTAATGATTATACTCAGAAGGGAGTTAATAAATGAAGAAAAAGGCCAAAAGTTCACACCACTTCTTCAGTAAAACCCAGTAGCATTGCATGGCGGTATTCTGAAAAATAAAGGGTGACCTTCCTTCCTTCCTTCCTTCCTTCCTTCCTTCTTTCCTTCCTTCCTTCCTTCATTCCTTCCTTCCTCATTCATAAAATGTTTATTGACCACTTACCATGGATCAGAGGAATAAGGAAAATTGTGGTTTGTCCATCTTCTGACTCAGTTACTGCAGGACTGGGGGCTGCTTTCTTTGTCCCAGGACACAGTGGGGTGGCTGACACCAAAGTGAGCAGGGGCTCACGGTGGCACCCGAACAGCACAGGGGCATACGAACAGGAATGGATGCAACTCACCTCCCTTTTTACTAAAAAAGCCAAAGCCTCTCCCCAAAAGAGGGGCTTACTACTAACCCAAATGGAGTTTTAGAAAATCAGTCTGAGGTAATTAATTCTTTATGAGAAATTCCAGAAAGACTCAGGTGCTCTGAAGTATTTAGCAAAGAATGGCTACATTTTAAAAATTATTGTTGGATACATATTGCACTTAAAAATTGAACTATTTTTAAGGAAAATTACATGGCATGGCATTGAGTATTGGGTTTCAGAGAAGTGGGACTACCTGTATTATGTATCTCAAATGTATTTGTCAACAAAGCCAATTCTGAAGTGAAAGATTTTTGGTGCTTTCTTTTGATGTTGCATAGAAAGAACTTCCCCAAAAATTATGTGTGGCTTGGTCTGTAGGCAGTGCAGTCATGGGTGTTTTAGTTAAAGTATGGTTTGTTTTGCAGAGACATTTGGACATTTCAAAGGAATGTTCATGAATTTCCAAATGCTATGTTTGCTGTAGCAAGACATGCAGAGTAATCATTACCTCTGGCTGTGATTTCCATCTTCCCCACACTGCTCCCCGTGTGTGCTTCTTTTATGTTTGACAGACATCCTGCATTTTTACCACCCTGACAATAATCATGTAGTTGGTGAGCAGCAACCATTAAGCTTAAGCGTATTTGGTCCTACTTAGTCCCAATTATATGATCACGAAGCACTTCAAGTGGTAACACAAAGTCAAGCATCAGGACAATATAAAATCAAGAATTTAAATGAAAAAGAGAAAGGAAGTTACTTTGAGTGAAGTACAAGCTAAAACACATCTTTTATGGGGTTCTTTTTAATATAATATATTACCCTAGAACAAATTATTTGAAAATAATTTATGAAATTACCATTAGAACATACATAAGCTGTAGCAAAACTTTTGTGAGATTTTTCAATCTTCTGAAAGTTTGTCTTTCTTGAATATTAAAACACCTTAACAATATTGTCTTAAAATAGAGTAACTACCTAGTAACTCCTCAAAGGATTTTTTTCTTTTTGTAGGATCTCAGAGTGCATATTATTCTATTCTAAGATTCCACCCAACATGTCCTTTATAACAGTCTACTTCAGAATAAAACAATTAATGTACAATTGCATCTAGATTATATTTCTACTTGAAATGTGCAAATAAATATATTAAAACTATATAGCAATGTCTTCAGTAGGCATATAGTATGTGTGTGCATATGTTTATACATACATATATATGTGTGTTTATATATATTTAATTTTTTTAGCTTACATTTTTGGGAGCTAGACATAGCTAATCCTAGTAATAATTACATCTTTACTTTCTTACTTTTCATTGCATTTTTTTTAGTAGAAATATTTTCATGGAACCCCCTAAAAAGAAAAGCAACAGGTAGTGTCTTTTAATTTATCATATTCCAACTTAACTTAAGGACTTGTGAGAATGAATATGATGTACACACACAAAGATTTTTCTTCCAAAAATATTAGACCTATTCCATTCAAGAGTCAAATGAGATGGCAGACCTAAGTGATTTCTCACAACTCCCTAAGTTAACAATTTGGAATTTGATTAATTAAAAAATACAATCTCCTGTTTTTCTTATTAAAATATTCCACTAAAATAGTTCTCCCCCCCAAAAAAAAAAGTTCAGAAAGAAAGGAAATACTCATTACTAGGATCAGCTATGTCTAGCTCCCAAAACTATAAACTCAAAAGGAGCCTGACTCCATAATATAGCTCTAGGTTACATATAATTCAGATGTCACTCAGATAGAGTCAAAAAACACACATATATTTTTAATTCTTTAGATATTTGGATTACAAAGAAACAGCTTTGGAAAAAGGAGGATGCAAAGTAGCAAATAATATCTTGGTATCTTGACAGTTAAAAGTTGTGGAAAAATTTCATGGGAACAAATGTGATCGTGAATTGTAGATTTATATTAATATTAGAATATATATTTTTTAAAGTTTGGGATTAAGAGACAGGTCAGAGCATAAAGGGGAGAGAAGCTGCTTCCTTTGCCACATTAATATTGTATAGGAAGCACCTGAACTTGACAATGACTCTCTTTGCAATTGAGTGAAATAAGAAAATAAGTTATCTGGTCAAGATTTTGCAACATTTTTGAGTAATCTGGGCCCGTTCTACCAAAATTCTCATTATTTATCATGTACCTTTCCAACCATAACACAGTCAAACTTTCTTCTTCTAAGCCCGTTCTGAATGGCTACAGGTTGAATAGAAAATGATAGGAAAAGCCAAAATGAGACCAGATCTGAGTAAGTTATTTGACCAATTTCTAATGGGAGCCAACATGATGTTATCCATGATAATTACCTTAACCTGCATTGATGATCTATTTATATGAACCATCTCTACCATTCTTTTATATATAAATACGTATTTATAACTTTTTTAGAATTTAATTATGGTTGACTTGTGCTCCCTTTGGGATACGATGAGTTCCACTTTTTTAATTCGTCCCATTGTCTTTCTGTTGTGACCTCATCTTTATGACTTATTCCTTATAGACCATAGTCACAAATCAAGGCATTTTAAGTTAAACTCTTCTCTCTTATAATTATAAAGCTATGAGTTGGGGGATTTACTGACCGTAAGTACCATCTGAGCAGATCAAGACTTCAAAACTGGTTAAAAGGATAATTTTCTCCAAAATGGATGTATGGAGTCCAAGGAGAGCTCCACTCAATAGGAAACAGGAGTTAGGAGTCCCTACATATTTCACTGTGGTCCCTGGGATTGCCTCACTGAGCTATTCGAGATGCATGTCCTTGAAGGAGAACCATCACCAACTGGACTGAAGGACAGATTGCTACAGGCTCACTAGAAGGCAGCAAAAAAGGAAGCGAGAGACAAGATTAAGGCCACATACTCCGCTCTAGCCTGCTGGCCTTCTCCTGGGGCTTTGATGCGCACAGATCCACGCTGTATTATCCCTCATTTTACTGATGATCACTTTCAGATTCATCCTGGGGAAGGGAACTTCCATTTGAAACCTAGCATTTAATCCTAGTCTAGAATTAAAACTGCACTCAACCCCTCCTTGGAAAAATGTGTTCAAGTACTCAATGACCAACTCAGTTCCACTCAAATTTTCTCTCTAGTCCAGCAGAAAAGTAGAAGTGCCATTTTTTTGAGGGTTGCAATGATTTTTGTCATTTTAATGCATTTTAATTTTTCCAAAACAGTTTTATTAGAGAAGTTTTAAATTTGTCCTTTTTTCCAACATAAAACAAGCAGCTATTGTCTAAATATAAACCCACATAAAATGTCTTTATTTAAAGGTCAATATTTAAGAATCCAAATGGAGGGAAGGGGTACTAAAAACATACACCTGTAGAATACATACTTTGTTTCCTTCAATTTCAGAATGAATCTCTGACTTTCAGTGAAGTTCCACAGGCCATGTAGCAGTATCTTGTATTTTAAATCTCTTAACCAGGCTTTTAGAGAAATACTGGATCAGAATGCTGTGTCTTATCAGTAAAACACATTTCATGGTAAATTCAGAGGGAAAACATCGAGTGGAACAGATGTATGCTCTTTAAGGACCATTTATTACACCAATCCTATTAAAAATAATCATGTAGCTTCTCACTCTTTATAATATTTTGATCCTTCCTTTTGTTACACATAATACCATAAGTTAATACTTTACATGAAAATCCATTTCCAGGACAATCCTATTGGGCTGCTGTACCACAGTAAACTCTAATCTCTGGAAGAGAGAGAAATTGCCGTGAAGGATAACAATGTCCATCCTTTAAATATGGGTTACTGTTTTCTTTTGCATTTAATAGAAGGAAAAAAGGAATAAAGAGGGCAGCATTCAAAAACCCTATTGGCATACTGAAGAAAAGATCAAAAATAAGACTAATCCTTCCAAAGAGGAGATCAAACCTAGAAAGCCCAGGAGAGTGAAAGTTGATGGCATTTTATTCAACTGAATAAATGAATTCTAAATGTGAATATGACATATAATGAAAAATGATATTATAGTCTTAAAAAAACTTTTTAATCTAAGGCAGACAGTTTATAAAAATAAGGGTACACACACACACACACACACACGCAATGCCATATTATTCAAAAATTTTCCATATAATTGTATAGCTTCCTCCTACACACACACATTCACAGGGTACAGATGAATGAGGAATCATGTTAATAGAAGAAATTCTGTTACAATCAATGGGAAGCGTGCTTTTCTATTCCTGCATTATTTCCCCAGTCCCAATTCTTCTAAAAGGGAAAAGCAGAGACAAACCCATTTGCAGAAGGCAAGGTCCTGGGGGACATCTCCCTCTACATGCCTCCCTCTTTGTCTCAGTCACTCTCAGTAAATACTTAATGATTGTCCACTGTGCACCAGCTGGGGCTGGGGATACAATGATGAGAAGAATAGTTTCTCCCTTCAATTATCATCTAGGGGGAAGAGAAATCTACAGACTACAACACAGCACACTAAATTCTCCCCTCTGAATACTGTTTTCTGCAATAGCTAGTCAAAATGCTGAGAGCGCCTGGAATCAGTAAAGACAGAACAGATCTGCTTGCAGAAGGGGAGATCGGGTGGGCTTGGTGCTATAATTTCATGTATCTCTTTAGATCAGGAATTGAAGTAAGATAGTGCATGAACACCTGCCTCTCTGGGCCTTCTCTCCACTCCTGCATTCTTCACATCCATCCCCATATTCCTCCAGATACAGGCCCCAAGACACCTGCTCTAATTTTTTTGTGTCCTGCAGGTAGTTCTCAAAAAAAAAAAAAAAAAAAAAAGCAGATAAAATAATTCTGGGACAAATTCAATTGAGTACAGCGTGTCTGCGAGAACATGTCTCCCGGGGACTCCCTGTCTCCCAAAACCTGTATCATGGACTATTAAAGCAGAAGTTTCATCTGCAACGTTAGGATGGATATCAGATACCCAGGCAAGATACAAGGCAAACAAATTTTCAAAAGCCACTGTCAAGTAAAATACAAGTTTAAAGCTGCACTTCAGTTATATCCAAATTAAGAATACAGAAGAGTGGGAGGAGGGAAAAAATGAGGAGTATGGGACAAACATATACACACTACTATATATAAAATACATTAACAACAAGGCCCTACTTGTATAGCACAGGGAACTATATTCAGTATCTTGTAAAACTGCCTTCCACTAAGGAGGCTTAGGAATTCTATAAGGCAAAAGAACCTGAAAAGTAATATATATACACACACATGCATAATGTATATCTGAGTCACTTTGATGTATACTTGAAACTAACACATTGTAAATTAACTATACATCAATAAAATAAAAAAATATATATATATGGCCAATTAGTGCACTTAGACAGATTTTATCTGCATCTATGGCAACTATAAATTATAATTGACTGTTGAATGTTATTACTTTTCTGTATATGGGACTGACTGATAACCATACAGTGTTACTTCATATGAATAATAAAAATAATTATAACCCAGTAAGATAAATAAATAAATATATATATATTTGAGAAATTAAAAAAATAAGAATATAAGAGTCAAGTGAGAATTTGGGGGAAGAATTTGTAGGGCAAGATGAATTCTATAGGAACCATTTACCCCAAAGGGAGGGAGGGAAAACTTTCCTCTGCAACTCAAGTCAGAAGAAAGGAGGGTTCAAAGGGACCACTCTTCACAGTGAAGGTGACCCGATAAACTAGGTTCTGCCTTCCACTAAGGAGGCTTAGGAAGCAGGAGAGATGGGCCTGAGAGCTGGCCAGAGAGATTGGATTGTGCAGAGAATGAGAATTGCTTCTGTATTGGGATTGGTCTGCCCGCCCAGAATTTGTATAGGCAAAGAGAGCACAAATGTTTCCTGTTGACCAGATGTGAACCCTTTTCAAAAGAGAGGGCCAACCAATGCTGCTGAAGAGGACTGCCCCGAGAGAAAAGCATCTTGGGAAGGCCCTTGAACTCCAGCAGAGACAATCTGTGGGGAGATCTCTGAAACATGAGAAGTCAGCGGGGAGGATGGCAGAGTTGGGGGTACAGAAAACAAGTGGGAAAATCAGCCCTCATGTCAGGGGAAGGACCACCATATGTACACTTGGGGGCCTCTGGAGGTCCACCAAAGCCCCCCTCTGAGAGTCAGCGTCAAACAGCTGCCAGGCCCACAGAGTGAGATGCTAGTTTGTGACACCACCAACCAAGGAACACTTTCCTACCCCTTCATTGTCTTTTCTCCTCAGCCTTCAGGGTCAAAAATCAAACAGAGCAACAGAGGAAAAAGACAAAAATAAATAAATAAACAAAATGCCTGAGACAGGGATGCTAGGGGAAAATATCCAAAACTTGGGAAAGAGGGGGAAAAGCAGACTGCGTGTCCTTTCTGTGTCATGCCCAAGCACAGCTAACAGGTCTACCCAGAAGGAATCGTTATTTCACTCACTATTTCTGCTTATCAGGGCTCAGACGTTAGAATTGGATACCGACTTACAGATTTCTGTCCAGGAGAAAACAGAACCTGAAAGTTACAGTTCTAGGACAAATTTAGGAAACTTAATTCAGCTTTCTTTTCCTGGGCAAATGTGTGGATTCTGCAAAACCTCTTAAATCAGCTTGACCAGCCTGCTGATTTCCTCATTAATGACTTACATACATTTTTGACCTGTGCTCACTTTATGACTGCAGGAGACTCGCGTTTGAAACTTCTTAAAATAATACCTTTCTAGAGAGGCAACCTTTCTCTGCCTCTCATTGCCAGCCACCAGCCTGCCCCAGACCCCCAGCCAAGGAAGGGGAGAAGATTTAACTATAATTCAGCTCCAAAGTTCTCGTTCTGACATGTGGCTGTCCCTCTAATTTCTGAGCAGAGGCCATATTAGCAACATACAAAGTGACTTTAAAAGTTTCAGTAACCTGGGAGTGTTCATAAGTGTCATGTATCTGCCAAAATTACATGTCCAGAGGTAGTGGAATATTTCCTGCAATATTTTTTTTTAAGTAAAGGGATAATAGGAAATAAAAATGATGTCTTTGATGAAAATCCTTTGAGTTCTGTTTGTTCTTAATTTGTAGTCCTCTAAAACTACAGAAGGATGATAGAAAGGGTCACTAAAAGAAAAGAAACCAGAATATGTATTTCTTTGTTCTTTTTCTAACCAGGGTAAGCCTCATTTTTAGTTAAAAAAAGAAAACAAAAGTTTTATATATGAGTGATGTGCATTCCTTTTAAATACAGATAGCCTGTTTAAATTTACAAGCACTATATATGCTAGAAAATATATTATCTTGAATCAGGTATTCAGAAGATTATAAACAACAGCCAGCTCCAAAAGTAATAATTTTCATCAGGACAATTTCATTTAAATTCCACTTCATCCAAATGATACCAATAATGTATTTTTCTTGAGCAATTATAAAAGCAGATGGGATCTTATTATAGATTTTTGCATAGCAACAGTAAGATTAACTGTACTCAAAGTTGAGATGACCTATAAAACCTGGCACAGCTTGTGCTGTACAGGATGTTAACATTTTTACATCCCAAACACAGAAATGCAAATGAAATAAAATGCAGAAATACAAAGAAATAAATGAAACTTGTTAAAACATACTTTCATTAAATATAACCTTTGAACATCATACCAAAAATAAGATACTTAATTCAACAAAAGTAGTAACTGATACATAATTTAATAAAAATAGTAATACATTATAACTTCATGTCATGCTTGGTTTACTGACTATTCACACAGGAGTGACTATAACCCTTGGAATTAAGTCTGAAATTTGGGGTCTACATAGAGTCAAGTTCTAAACCCACTTCTTAACTGGCTGTGGAATTTGGGAGGAAGATCATTTAGGTTATTTTAGCTCCCATTTCATCAAAATGTCTACTGCAAAGCGTGTTAAGTATTAAATATAAGAAAACAATGTATGTGAAGTACTCTGTATGCTTCTAAATCCTATGTTCATGTTAATTATTATTAAAGTTTCTGTTTTGCAGGTATGTTCTCTTCGTGGGGGAATAGTATCATCATAATGCAGAGCATTTTCCTGAAGAGTAATAGATTGTAAGGAGAAGACATAATGGTCCCTCTTTGAAAACTCCAATATGATTCACTGAGACGCTGAACTTGAGAAATGAAGACGGAAGTGAAGTAAGACCTCTCTGCTGCTGCTTCCGCTGTACACAGCTTCTGCTTATTTCTGGCCAGTGGAGTGAGAAAGAAGGCAGGGAACACAGATCACTCCCTCAACATGTGCAAGGAAAAGCCAAGTGCAGCAGCTGTTACCAACTGCAGGCATTGGCTCCCTGATAGCAGAGCTCCCAGCAAGACTCCTGAGTCTGAAGCCAGGCAAGTACTTGGAGTCCTAGCCTGCAAGGAAAGCCCTTCTCCCCTCCTGTTTCTCTGCCCTGAATCTACTGAAGACCAATGCCAGAAATAGCAGCATTCAGGAGTTGAAGACCCACCATTCCACAAGACTGACATGACTGACGGTGGCAGAGTAGCCTCTGCCAGTATTTAGCTCTCCAGTAATTGATGGGGAGCAGCTGGATAAAACCTGCTTTTCCAAACTGCAGCCTCTCTAAGCAGAGCACTGACAATAAAGGAAGAAAAAGTTAAATATCAGAGAAGACAAAGGAATGGATACAAGTTTCCTCATATTTTAAGGAAACATCTTGTTCTTTGGAGATACATTTGTGGAAAAAAATTAGTATGTTTTGGATTCAAATTATCCCCCTGCATAAGTAGATATTCTGTAGCTTCTGGAGTGAAAATCACAAAAAGAACAAAAACAAACAGAAATGAGATTATTTAAAAGTAGCATATGTTAACTTTGGACTATTAAGTAACTAAATGTGTTAAACTAGGTTCTCCTGCACTTCCTTGTACAGTCCAGAGAAATATATAATAACGTCCTGAAAGGTAAATACAAAGTAATATGTCAGATGATAATCACATCGCAGATCTATGACTACTGGTTATAATTTTGGAAAACAGTGGAGTAAGTGGAGAACACTTACTCAGTGCATCACGGTGTTCAAGGAGCCACCTCCATACACTGCTAGCTTTTTGGCTTTGGGGAATAACTACACAAATCATTTAAAGAGCAGCTAATCAACAATTTAAGGACAAATGTACACATAGTAGCTAGCAGTTTCTATGTTCTGGGTATCAAATGAGTCATATGAAAGTGATAAATTCCAGCCTGCAGCTGTTATGCTAATGAAGTCACCAGTGAGTCAAGTTCTATCTAAATATATGCACATGCATTTCTATTGCCATTACATTTACCCCCAGTTAACATCAATTATCTCAAGAGTTAAAGGGCATTTCTTCACACCCCTACAAAATAAAAAAAAAAATTGCCCAGAATAAATTATGCGTTCAACAAATCCCCAGATATATTCAATATACCCCAGGATAGCATTCAGATTCCAGTCCTTTCAATGGGCAGCTTCTGGACCCTGACTTGAGGTGCTCTGTCCTCACAACAGAGAAAACTGTGCAGTAGTGTTAGTGCGGGATTTTGCTCTCATGATCTTGGTGATCAGTATTGAAAGGAAAAGAGATTTTTGACTCAACCTTTGTTCAGGGTTGTATCCACAGACGTAAGGCAAACACAACTGTTTTTCTTTAGTATTTTTTTTTTCAAAACAATAATATGAGGTCGTCACAATGATATTTTCTTTTGCTTTTGCGTGGAGATCACAATTCAGGATGAAAAATACAGAACCTAGCAAATTCTCAGTTATTTTAGTTTACCCTAGGAAAAACCCTGAAGACAACCATAGCCACAGAAGGCAGGAATTGAGATTCCACTTTGCAGGCATCTGTGGTTAAAGTAACTACAAAACATAAAGTAGCCAGAGCAATAAACTGGGTCAGAGTGTCAGGTCTGGCAAGGAGGAGTGGCCTGACCCACTTGTGTCATTTGGCGCTTGGGGCCTCTATTGACTGACCTGGAATCTGAGAAGCTTAGGGAAGGTCATTTCAAAAATGTTCTTAGTTCTAATATCCTATATTTGGGTAAAGAGAATGTTAAGCAATATTATAACTTGCAAAAGTAGCATCAATTGCCCCCTCCAAAAATCACAACCTTTACAATTAATTTCCCCTCTCCCAGTAACTCACCTTCAAAAATAGAAAGGCTGTACATTTGAAAAAAAAAAAAAAAAGCTTTCTTTATTATGAACTTAAATGCATAAATACAATTCTTAAATCACATTAATTCTATATAGTAATTTTGAGACAGGAAGAGGGCAGGGCACAGCCATTCAAGGAATGCTACAGCAATTAACATCAAAATGGTGGAAGACTCAACCCCCAGTAGGCCTTGAGGCTCAAGATGGTGGGAGATTTGACTTCTAGCAGATCTTGAGCTTCATTATACGCTCACTGTAACATATTAGCATGGTGAATAACACGCCCACAGGCACCATGGCAGTCCCAAGGCTAGCCACAAAAGGTCAAAGAGTGGGAAATGGCCAACTTCCAGGGAATCCCAGCCCCTTCCCCAGGCTACTTAGACTGGTCCTTCCACTTATTAGCATATGAAACCATCAAGCCTATAAAAACCAGCAACAGGGTGCCTCGTGGCTGCCTCTCTCTCCCTCTTCTGAGACAGGCCCACATTCTGTCTATAGAATGTGTACCTACTTTTAATCTGAGCACCCAACCCCCACACCTTGTGGCCTTTTTCTTGCCTTTCAATGTATCTCTCTAAATAAATCTACCTTTACTCAACTGTGGCTCGCTCTTGAATTCTTTCCTGCACGAAACCAAGGACCCACACTTGGCGGGCACGTCCCAGGGGCTCAACCAAAGCCTGGGACTCGGCCCTTCTCACGCCCCACATCTGTTTTCCTGCATCAATTTCACATATACGCATAGATAATTTATTACTTATGCGCATATACACTACACATAACTTTCCCAAGCTACTGGTACATGTGTTCATTTGTCCTAGATGTGAACAGGGGAGTCAGGTGTTGAGTTGAATACATACTGATACAATGAATAATAGATGGCTGCCAGACATGCATTTCATGTTACAGAATACAGTATCCAACATAGTCATCCACTGCTATTTCAAAAACATTTTGTATTAAGACATGATACCAATTATCTCCTCTTGTTTACAGGACCTACCATGGGATTATGAGTTATAAACATGGATCATTTAATGTCTAAGCTGCCTGCATTTAAATGTAAGGCACAATCAGAATAACTAAGTGCATCCACCATATTAATTTGAAGTCCTGGTAGGAACTATAAATTCAGAGGAACATAATCAGTTCACCAAGGAAATAATGTTGATCTCTTAGCCTTATATCATATTCACCCTAGAATTATTCCACTCCATCAATCAGAAAGAGAAATATAGCATATGAGGCAGCAGAAACCATCTTAAATGGGAACCATTCTTAAATGGAAACAATCTTTGCATATGATTTTCTAGAAATAATGCACAGGACAGGTTCTGAATAGTAAGAAAACACTGAGTCACCATACTGTGTGCTTCCCAGCTTAGGAAACGAAATAAAAGTTTTCTCTGGGAACATCTCCTCCTACCCGACCCATTTATGACAAGGAATAAGAAAGGTTTGATGGGACACTCTACAAGTTTCTAAAAGGGAGATAATTTCCCTTGTCCGTGAAGTAGAATTGGCAAATTAACCTGGGGGCAACATCACCCTCCCCTCCATTGCTGGGATCCTCAATGAACTGCAGTGTCCATTTCATCATTTTCTGTTTAGAAAAATACTGTGCCTAGTGCACGCGGGGCAGGTGTGCTGCTGGAGGAAGTCAGGAGCGCTGGAAATGACAGAATTCACTGCAGCTATGTATCACGAGGGCATCATGGGCTTCCTGGGGGAAGCAGGAGGGGAATCAGCGGCATCCAACCTCTCTTTAAGACCCTCCCCTGTAAGGATTCCTCTGAGTGATGGCTTTCCAGGTGTCCTTCTACATTCTTTTTCCAATATGCATCATCTTTGGAAGGAATCTGGAAGATGTCATCCCTCAAAGTACCTCTGGGCTTTGAAAGAGGTGAGTTGATCTTTAAGACAATCACAACAAGACACAAAAACTAATTTAATGGTCAGTAAATAGTCTGTATCTTAGACTCTCTTGCCACAAGTCCTATTTATTAAAAGGAAGACTAAGAAGTGATGGAGACACACTTCTGAGCATGTGACTTGTTTTAAGAAGAGGAAGGTATGTGGTGATTCTGTTTTGGGGTTTTTGAGAGGCCTCCATGTTGTTTTCCATGGTGGCTGCACCAATTTACATTCCCACCAACAGTGTACAGGAGTTCCCTTTTCTCCACATCCTTGCCAATATTTGCTACTTGTGCTCTTTTTGATGATGGCCGTCCTGACAGGTGTGGGATGGTGTCTCACTGTGATTTTGATTTGCGTTTCCCTGATACTGGTGATGCAGAGCAACTTTTCATGCTGCTGCTGGCCATCTGCATTTCCTCTTTCGGAAAAATGTCTGTTCAGTTCTTCTGCCCATATTTTAAATGGGTTGTTTGTTTGTTTGCTAGCTTTTTAATTGAAGTACAGTTGATATAAAATGTTTTATTAGTTTCTGGTGTGCAGCATGGATGGCCTTGGAGGGCATTATGTTAAGTGAAATGAGTCAGAGGAAGACAGATACTGTACGATACAACTTACATGTAGAATCTAAAAAAATACAACAAACTAGGGAATATAACAGAAAAGAAACAAAGTCACAGATGTAGAGAAGGAACTAGTGGTTACCAGCGGGGAGAAGGAAGAGGGAGAGGCAAGGTGGAGGATTAAGAGGTCCAAACTCTCAGGTATAAAATAAGCTACAAGGATGTACTATACAACATGGGGAATATAGCCAATGTTTTATAATAACTATACCCTAACCTTTAAAAACTGTGAATCACTATAGTATATACCTGTAACATATAATATTGCACATCAACTATACTTCAGTTTATAAATATGATATTGTAAAATAAATACATAAATAAATAAAGTTAAAAAAAAAAAACTGAGGGAAAACATTCATTAAAAAAAGAAGATGAAGGTAGAAATTAGATAACCTGACATTTATACTTAGGTACATTGTAAAGAACACGTACAAGTTGTTGGATACTTTAAAAAATTATAGTCAATCTACCTTGAACTCATCAGGAATAAGCCAAATAACCTCACAGAATGAAGGCCTGGAATGCATCAGATCAGGAGGCACTTGACTGGATTTTCATGAAGTCAACTACTCACCTCTTATCAACTTATAAAATTCAGTTAATATAAGAGGAGGGAGAATCTTGACATAACATGGGTTCTTCTATTCAGTGGCTCAGTTGACTCAAAACCAGAAAGATGTGCTCATTTTTAATTTATGGTTTATGAAGGATTGGGGAAGTTTAGATCCTACAAAACTCATGAAGAAATGGAATTCCTCACTATATCTGAGACAAAGACATCAAAGAGACCCTTCCTTCACCATAACTATTGGTGACTCTCAAATCCATTAATGCAAGGGCTGCCTGGAAGCAACTAGAGAATGAACTCCATCTCTACTGGCTGAAGATTCAGGCTCTCTCTTTTGATTTGTGCCAGTTGTTTCTTGTCATCATTTATGAATAAAATTCATAGAAGGGTTAGAAGTAGAGTTGAGACCAGAGGCTAGGGTTTCAGTTCAGGTTCAGGATAGCATCAAGGATCCTGCCTTAAACATATATATTATTTAAAAAAAATTATTGTTTGTTTGTTTTTGTTTTAGGGGGAGATAATTAGGTTTATTTACTCATTTATTTTAATGGAGGTACTGGGGACTGAACCCAGGACCTCATGCATGCTAAGCACACACTCTATCACTGAGCTATGCCCTCCTCCTCTGCCTTAAATGTAATTGATCCCAGCATCTACACATTCCTGATGGACATTTCTGTGTGTGTGCTCTTCAGTGTTCAGTTCAGCATTCTCAAAACCTAGCTCAGGATATTCCTAAAACACAGACCTTCTTCCCAACTTAACACGAGAGTCTCACCAATCAGTGGTCTTGCAGCCCAGGAACACTGGAGTTTTCCTGTCTCCCTGTATCACTTGTGTATCTCTAAGTCTTGTGAATAATTTCCCACCACCAACCTCCCTGGTTCTTAAGGTCTTCCTGACCTCATCCCGAGGACAACCAAGTAAAGAGTTTCACGATCACAACATGAGCTGCAGCAAAAGCTGCTGAATAAGCTTTTCTTTTCTCATCCAATGTATTCTACACGTGACCAACAGGCAAAAGGTCTCATTTACAGCACTGTTTTGCTCTTGAATCTCTACTGCCTCCTTGCTGTTTTGAATCAAAGTCAAATCTCACTTGGTCTTGAAGGCCCTTTACAATGTGCATCTCTCATTCCTATAAAAAGACACACGTGCTCCCACACACCTTTGTGCCCTAAACACATCCTTGGCTCAAGGAGAGCAGTCTCATCAGGGCACCGCCATGTACATGTTGGTACTTGTGCTTCCACTCTTGCCGCTCCCCACCCTGGAAGGCTCAGTCTTCTCTGCTCTGCCTGGCTACATCCAGTCCATCCGTCCAGCCTCAACTTAAGTCACCTTGCATCCATCATGTCCTGGACTATCATAACTTGGAGTCTCTCTTTACTGGGATCCTACCACATTTGCTCCATATACCCCCCAACTTAGCACTTTGTAAGTTGTGTCCTTACTCTAATTGTTACCTGTGTATTTGACATCCCCAATGCAGCTGGTCCAATGTGCAGAAGCTGTTCAATACATGCTTAAATCATTCATCTATGAATACTAAAAGTGCTCTTGTATACAGTAATATGGAAGGACAAGGTACAGATAGAAATGGAGATTAATGAGTGTTTACAAAAATGAAGCCATTTTGGAAAAACTGGAACAAAAAGCACTGTCATTGTTCTAATTATCCTTTGACTGAGTTCCGAGTATGTGTCGGAAAAGCATTGTGGGGCTGGTCATCAGTGCATCTTATTTAATCCTAGTAACAACTTTGTTAGGTAGATAATTGACTATGTTCATTTGACAGCAAAGACACTGACTTTAGGAAAGGCTGTCTGACTTGCCCAAGACTGTCCATCTGGTAGATCGTAGAACCAAGATGATCTCCAGGTTCGTCTGACCCTAAATCTATGGTTATTTTACCTGTCCAGGAAAGTAGAGTTTAAAGACATAAAAACAGAGTATACATTTTAAATGGAGAAGATATACAAAAATTAGTACATGAAATACTCAACTCTGTTATCCTCTTTGTATGTGAAAGGAAGCTAGCCATGATCTTTCTCGGGCACAGACTTTCACCCTGTCACCTCCCACACCAAGATTTATGCTTAGACAAAAGAAAGCGTGATTCTTCAGCTGCCAGATGAATACTCCTCTGGGAGAGCAGCGCCGGCTGCTTGGAGAACTACCTATATATTAAAATGACATCACGGATACTTTTAAATCAGTGCCCCTTCCAAAGATGCACAGGAGCAAGATAGTTTTCTCTTTCTTGTCGAGGATTTCTTGTAATTTTTAATAGAAGTTTACATATGAATTAAGAATACTCCATGCCTCACATTCTGTATCATCCACCCTGTACTCAGGGTGGTGGCAGGGATGGGGAAGGGAATGCTAGGGGGCTAGGGAAGTGGAAGACAGGGGGAGGAGGACAGGAGAGAATCTATAGCTCTTTGAACTCCGGCTGAGGAGTCTGGAGTTTGATCTGCAACCAGAAGGCACTGAATTTATTGTGTAGGAGGATGACACTATCCTCAGAGGATGCCACAAAATTCTCCAAGTAAGACGTGAGTAAAAATAAGAAATCTGTCCTTATTCAAGTCCATATTACAGTTAAATAGCAAAGTGGATCAAAAATTTTAATTTAAAAAGCATCACATTTAATACTATTTATTTGATCTTGGGCAAGATACTTAAGATGCTTGTGTTCAAGTTTCCTCATCTTAAACACACACATACAAGAAATGATAAAGCCTAATCCCATGCTCTAGGGGTATTGTGGAAAAAGTGAAATAAGGTATGTAAAAATACAAACAGAAATTTATAAGCAGCAAAACTACAGAAAGGGAAGTTTTTATACTACATTTTCATCGTGGATAAAATGGAAAAATACAGACTCAAACCAGTAAAACAGAATCTCAAATTTGTAGGAAGGTTATGATTCACATATCCTTGACACTGAAAGACATTCAGGGAAGGTTTATTACTTCTCCCAACGGGGAGGATCTTCTTTATATCCAGCCAGATTCCTTAATTCTACAGTTTTTTATTCACTTGCTAATGTTCTCACTTCTGTTAAGTTGCAAATGGTTTTCATCCTCTCCATAATAAGCTCTCCCATCCTTGAAAAATTTTTAATGACCTTGTGCTTTGTGGTCTAAACTATTCTAGTTTCTTTTGCTTTTTCTCCGAATACAACATTCTACTGCCTTTATAATTTGCCTAATCCAAAATTAGAAAAAAAAATGTGTCCCCTGACCATTTTTAAAAAAGAGAGAGAATGATGTTTGGTGATCTCTCCAAAGCATGTACATTTTGATAAAATGCAGATGAAGCACGTGTTGTTTATTCTGATTAATAATAATGAACAAAACTGATATACTCCAGAGTGATTTTATATAACTACCCAACATTTTAATATTTCACGTGGGCTCTTTAAGGACTTGGGTGATGGAAGGAGGATGGCAGGGCTGACAGGACGAGAAGCACCCCGTGAAATCTGGCGGTGTTTCCTGCTGAAGCTCCGTGCTCTGTCAAAGCCACACACATCCTCCGTCACAGGATGCAGCTCAGAATCTATAACAAGCTTCATCTACTTTTCAACCAAAAATTCTAATTTGCTTGTGCCTAAGGGATAATGTGTCAGGTTCTCTTTCAGGTTTTGCGCTTTGTTATTCTGTCCTGCCTTTAGCTTTAAATTTTATATGACTTGTATTATATAATAACGTGTCCATTATCTTGTCCCAAACCTTGGTCTTCCGTGGGCTTCATGCCGCAGTCCATGTTGCTCTCGGTTTTAACTATTAGTGACCGCTCTGAAGTTAAAATAAGTGTCATTAATCCCTGTTCAGAATTAGGGAGTCAGATCAGTTCCAACTACAGGGTGGAAGGCTGCCCCATTACTACCCCAAATGAGAGGCCAGCTCGCCCCACTCCATTTTCCTTGGATATATCGGTGCCCTGGAATGTGCTGTGGGGTCACCAGACAGAGACTCGGACTAGCCTAAAGGTATGTGTGATGGAATGTTCATGAAAATAACCCTAATCCGTCCCCTACTGTAATCTAGCTCTTGATTTTGCAGCTCCTCCCACCCGATGGCATCTATCCCCCCACCCGCTGAACTGAGCCTTCTGAGTTGCTTTGGACAATAGAATATGGCAGGACTGACTGTGTCAAAAAGGAGTTTGGGCCTCAAGGGTCTGTGTGCTCTTCCAGTGAGAACAAGCCTGGGCTGGCCTGCTGGAAGGTGAGAGGCCACAAGGAAGAGAGCTGATTCAGTCCCGCTGAGGGTATTTAGGACCAGCCATCCCTCAGCTGACCACCAGTTCACTGCAAGTGCATGAGGGAGCCCAGTGGACTGTCCAAGCCCAGTCAACCCAGAGAGACTTTGCATCCTTTCTCCCATAACTTACAAGGATTCGTTCTTGGCATTTTTTTCTCTTTATCCATCCTTGAACAGTGTTGTGGAGTTTTGTGTTTGTTTTGTCATGTTGACTGAGTGGACTAAAGAATGACAGTAACTTTATACTAACATCACAGATAAACCGGTGACCTATACTCACCTACACTTGCTGATACAGCTCTATAAATATGAAAACTCAGTCTCTGAGCTATTTCATGTCTATGATAGCAAGTGTCTTGCTGCATTCCCCACCCTCAAGACTCATATGTTGAAGTCCTAACCCCCAACATACTTCAGAACATGACTGTATTTGGAGGTGAGACCTTAAAAAATATAATTAACATTCTATGATGTCATAAGGTGGGCCCTAATCCAGTACAACTAGTGACTTTATAAGACAAAGGGATGGGCATGCACAGAGAAAAGGCCACGTGAGGACACAGAGAGAAGTTAGCCATTTGCAAGCCTGGAAGAAAGGCCTCAGGAAAAACCAAATCCGCTGACACCTTGATCTTGGATGTCCAGCCTCCAGAACCGCGAGAAAATCAATGTCTGTTGTTTAAACCACCTGTTCCGTGGTATTTTGTTACAGTAGCCCTAGCAGACGACCACAGCAGGTAGCCAACCTAATTGCCCAAACATCCAGGTAGCTGCTTGGACTTTTTGCCTTTTTACTTAGAGATTTATGTACAGAACCTAGAATGAGACTGCAGGTTTTAAGACTTGACTCTGTTACTAATGGCACAACCCAGAGCAAGTTATTTAAAATCTCCTAGTCTCATCAGCATGAAGGGGCTGATAGGAACTCTGCATCTAAGTGCTGTTTGTGAAGATTAAATGAGATAATAAATGTGAAAGTGTTTATTAAGCACAGTTCCCAGAAGCATATCACAAGGACTCAATGCATGTTACCTATCAGCATAATTGTCACTGTATTCGTATGACTTAATAAAGCCAGAAAAATTCAATTCCCCGATGCAGATTCTTATCTTTGTAAGGCTTTTTAAAATACAAAGTGGCAGAAAGTCCCAGCCTTCGACTGCTTTTTCCTTCTGTTATGAAATATTAGAATAAATTTATGAAAGTTTGGAATCTTCCTGGGTGGTGGTGAGAGTTGGGGGGATGGTGAGGGGGTAGTGACATTTCCTAAGACTTTTTTTTAAAGTTAGCCTATGAAATTTGCAGTCATAGATTAATAAAGTGAGTCAACAATCATTTGCAAGGTTCTACGATCAAACAGCCAGGTAACAATTTACATAAAGGCTCAGAGTGTTCTCCTAAAATCTGCGACACCCTTCAAAGGGAGCTCTGCAATAGCTCACCTACACATTTCCTGTTCTGTCACCTACTTGTCACTCTCACAGTGAAAGCAAAAGGGTCAATAGCTGAGCAATGGTTGGAACCTGAAATCTGAGAATTCCGGGAGCAAATGTGAGGCCATAAGAATACAAAGTGAGGAACAGGGAAGGAATCTGCTTTTAGCAAAAGCTTTTCCCTAGCATCCTGGAATTTCAGAGCAGGGCCTGTTTAGTGCTAGGTGAACTGGGTTTCAAATCAATGCCTTAATTTACATAAAGCAGAAAAACAAGAGCACAAAAATTTAAACGGTAAAATTGCACAGTATCTCATGTATTTAAATAAGAGCACTTACTAGATTATTTTGGAGACATCAATTTGCTCAATTTTCACCAATTGTTTAGGAACCTCTGTTTGCAACTATGTTTACCACCATCCCTGCCCTGACTCTGCTGTATTGTGAATCCCTCATTTGAGAGTTTGGAAATTTGGATTCAAACAGTCTGGGTTCAATTAACTAACCACCAGTGACCAGCTGTATGGCCTTGGGCAAGCCATTTAAGCACTCCATCACTCAATGTCTGCACTTAAGAAATGAGCGTAAATATCATACCATTACAACAACAGTAACGTAACACTGCTTTATTTCTGTTAATTAGTGAGCACACTGACTACATGAAAAGTGCTTAATAAACATTAGGGACTATTATTATTGTGAAGATATCTTCACACCCAAATCTCTGTCTTTGACCCTGTTACTTCACTTCGGTATAGTTCTCATACACACAGGATCCTTTCCCCCAACATATCTTTGACTCTTTCTATACTCTCCTTGACTTCAATATATGGCCTCATATGAGGAAGGAAATTCATTTGACATGTGGTCATTGTGAATGCCACGCTTCAAAATCCGAAGTGCTTTAACAAAGCGTTTTAGTTAACAAAGTCTTCTGCTAACCTAGAGGAAACAATGTACTGCCTGTGTCTCAGTGATTAGAATTTAGAAACAAAACAAAACAAACAAACAAACAAACAAAACTCGAATTCCTGAATCCTGACTTGAGGATTTAGAAGATACTTCAGTATTTTCAAGTATTTGAGATGAAGAATAGAGGAAGCTACCGAATCATGTGGAAACAAAATGGAGCTTTTTGAAATTTAGGATTACTTGCAGCTAAGGCCATTTGGATTTTTAATAAATTATTTTTCATGCATCCTTCATTGCGTCTCTTTTGCTGAATAAAATACCTTTCTTCCATCGGCACATGCTAATATAGAGGTAAAACATTGGCCACCAGCCTTTTGGCCCTGCTGACATATTTTGTAATCTTCCTCCTGATGAATGTGGGATGGTGCAATCTGTGTTGTCAACTCTACAGGGACTGACAGCAGCTATTTCTGGAGACTATCATTAATTTTCAAGAAATTCATCACAAACATGCAGAAAGAGTGGCATTTTGCAAATAATGCATTGTCCTCTTTAATATAGAAATGACCTCTATATACCCAAGGGTCTCAGTGCTTCAAATAGCCTTCTCTGCATTCCTGAGAGCTGGAATTTTATCACATTAACCAAGAAACTGATTTATTCCGTGTTTGAAGTGACAAAAATTTCATCTGCCAGCCTTGTTTTTATTTTCAAATGATTGGAAGATAATTTTGATTCCCCTCTTCCTTAGAAAAGAACTGATACTTCAAAGTTCCTGTGCATTTGCAAGAAATTATTTTTCCATAACACCAGCATTTCTAAATACTCCATTAAAAAACCCTCTATAGTCTGATCATTTAAAAAGCCATAATTGGTTATTTCAGATTATATAACCTCCTAATGTGTTTAAATATTTCAAATAGCTTGACCAGTGCTATTAGATTCAATATATATATAAAACCTCTCATACAATTAAAATTGATTCCAGTGTTACTGTGTTGACTTCAGTGCCTGCTATTAACTGTCTGAATTTTTACCTCATACCAATAAGGCATGAACTACTGTAGGATGACCTAATGAACTTCAATGAGTTTTGAATCTTGACTTCATTTCGGTTTTATTACAGAAAAATATTTCCTTCTTGCTATAATATCCTTATTTTATTTTTATTTTTTCCTTTAAGTTATACCTCTCTGGATGTTCTAATCAACTTTAAAACTCTTTAAAGTTACTTCCTACAATTAATAGCTTTTGGGCA
Organism: Camelus ferus; assembly: GCF_009834535.1. Classification (NCBI taxonomy): domain Eukaryota; kingdom Metazoa; phylum Chordata; class Mammalia; order Artiodactyla; family Camelidae; genus Camelus; species Camelus ferus. Next base: position 101,555,423 of record NC_045696.1, read on the forward strand.
AGTACACTTCACCAAATCATTAAATTATAAAGTAGCCAGTAGCTGAGTTTAACGAAAGAACAAAAGGAACAACCTCACAGACCCTGGGAAGCCAGGAGAGACCAGGTCAGGGATACTTACGCAAGGCAGTAGCCTTTGCTCCCACGGTTAGGTGAGCAGAGGTTTTACCAGGACATGGAGGAAATACCCTAACTGATCTCCTGCTCCTGAAAACTCTTTCCAGATGTTTCAGAATCTTGAGAATTTATGATAAAATTTTAATAGAGGAAAAACTTCACCAATCCAAGCAAAGTCTCTAGGCCAATCAGATGAGTCATGCTGAACTAACTGTATGGAAAATAATTTAAGAAAGCCTTGTTGGTATCTCAGCAACAAAAACAAAGGCATTTTTCCGCTATGGGTGGAAAAAAAAATTCCTATCTCTTTGAATTGACTGATTTCATTAGAAAAGTTGAAGACCTAAAAATATTCTGATAAAAATCAACAAAAAGATCTACAAATTTTCAATCTGAGGCTGTCATTTTGTGACAGATTGTGGGGGGAGGGGAGCAAGGAAGGGTTGCCTTGGAAACAGAATATACAATGCAAAGAAAAATAAGGTTGCCTTATGTAAAGCAACTGAGAACAGGAAAAAGAGACTCAATATTTCAGCATAACAGCCTTTATAATGCTATGTGAAACTGGCATTAAAACTGCAGTAAAATATAGGACCATCTTGGAGACAGCAGACTTTTTGAGTTTGCACTCCTGAGGGGAAGTTGCCTTAAACTGCCTCCTCCAAATGCATGCTCTAGAAGGGGGTGTGGGAACAAGACTGATAGAACAGAATTAGTGCTAAAGGAAGAAAGGGGACAAGATTAATGCTCTTTAAGAAAGCAGTAAAACAAACTGAATAGGGTGAAGCCCTGACCCCAAACCACCCCAGGTGTCCTTTGCTTGCAAATAAACGACTGAGATTAAGAAGACCCTCTCTGAAAGCCTTTCTGGCTTCTCTGTGTATTGATTGGCTAAAAGAGACACATTTTTTAAGATAATAAACTAGCCTTTCTCTCTCTTCAGCCTTGAGTGTATGGTAAGGACATTACTTGTAGAAGCGTGGAAAAATCACCCCCAATTCACCGTGAGAAACTAAACAGCTTAGAGTTTAGAATGCCAAACTTGCCTCACAGGCCCTGGTGTCCTGTTTCCCTGATCCCTCAGACCTCATGCTGATTATCTGACCTAGTTCTAGTCTTTCTCCTTACACAGCATCGCAAGCTAACCCAAGTTACATATCCTACACATGTGGGTTGATTGGGCACGTTTTGTGTTTTCCTTGCCAGGTGGGGATGCTAAGATGGCTGCAAGGTCCAAAAGGCTTTATTCATACAGCACAAAATTGATGCTGATGACCAACTGGGAGCTCAGTAGGGGCTGACAGCCAGAACCTTCCATTCTCTTCCATGTGGACCTATCCATGGGGTTCCTCAGCCTTCCTCACAGAACAGCTGCTGGGATCCAAAAAGGAGGAATTAGGAGGCCCCTGTCCTCTCAAGGCCTGGCCTCTGAAGACCTAGGATGCCACCCATGCTACGTTCTATTGATCAGAGCATTCTGAGGGCAACCCAGAATTATAGAAGGAAGAATTCCATTCTACTTTTGGATGGAGGAGTGGCATGCATGTATAGAGACAGAAGGAATGGATGGCAGCCATCTTTGGTGGCTACCACACAGACTTAATTTGATTCCCCTTCTGAACAGGTTAAGAAAAATACGAAAGAAAGCTTTCAGAATTGCCCCACACTATAATAGCTCTTTAAATCCCAAATCAACACAATAAATCTACTATATGGTTTTCTTTTGTGTAAGCAGTTATTTAATTCTTAGAACTAAAAAGCACTGTATATTTTCTTCATTTTAATTATATTATTTTGATGCAACTAAAGCATTTAAAACATTGCTAAGCAAAATGTTAGTTACTATTCTTTTTCTTAGTGTTACTATATCTACCAATCATTTGTTGAACAGAAATAATTTTCAAGGATTTATGTTGAAAATAAATCAACTTAAGACTCAAAAATGAATTGTTAAATGCAACAAAAGTTGCCTGAAACCTAACTTTAAAAGAAAAATACATATTATTATAACCACTAAATGCTTATGAAGAATAACAGCTAAATATTTAACATTTTAGTCACACTTTGAGACTTAAAAACAAAATCTCTTTGAGCCAATATAATATAGTGTAAAAAAAAAAAAGAGAGAAGAGGAAGATGATAAATAAGTACTACCAAGTAAAAGGCTAGCAGAAAAAAAAAAGTGAGGGCAAATTTCATAAAATACGATATTTCAGAGAGAATCTTAGTGTAGAAAAATAATTGAAGAATGTTTATCCATTAGAAGATCACTGTTTTATTTACCCCAAATGAAATATGGATATAACATATGTCAACTCCCAAATCTGTTAAACTAAATATGCCCAGACATCTACTTAAGAAATTAGAAAGATTCTGAACTATTTGTCTTATTCATTAGTGTTACAGTCTGACACTACATGTCTCCAACTGGAAGAAAACTGAAAACCCATATACCAGCGTGCCAGACTGAGAAACATATGGCACTTTCCAGTAACCAAAGCTCGCTGCTTGTAGGTGCTGAAAATCTATTTGGGGGCCTCCTAACAGCTTATAAGAGTAAGCATCGTATGTTTACTTTCAGGAGTTTCAGTATGAAGAAATCTTAGATTTGTTTAAAGCACAGAGGAAAAAGTATTACCTTTATTCATGGAATGCGGGGATCTTACAGAGACTGGAGGGAATTCTTTTAATACATTTCTTTAGAAAGGGTTGGCAGCTCAGAAGGAACACTTTGTGGTGTTTTTAAATATTTAATATCCCACTGCTGTTTTCTAGCTTGAGAAAAACTCATGGTTCTTTACTGGGAAATATTTCAGAGCTTATCTCAACTTGTACGGAATTTTTAAAAATGTTTTAAGATTTCTAAGTGTAAAGCTAGATGAAAAAAACAACAGCGTAGGGCAACAAGGTAATTCTTTGCAAAATTAAAAAAACTAAATATTAAAATTTCAGACTCACAAATCTTCCCAGTTAGATGACATGTTCTTGTTGTTGGGGGTTTCATTCACTATCTTTTAATTAATACTTGTTGGCTGCCCATTGTACATGAATTATTTGAATAAAAGGGTTTGGGTGAGTCAAGTGATCATGTGGCTTCTGTTCTTAACAGTGCATAATTTAGTAGATAGACACAGCTATTAGACAAAAGATATAGTAATGAGCCTTACTGTCTAGGGGAGATGCAGTATTATAGCAGCATGGAAACAGCTAATTATAATAGGGTGATTGTAGATGCATATTTTTTAAATACTGTTGGAAAGTCTCTCTTAATGGACTTACAGTAGATCCGGAACCACATATATTATTAAACTCATAAAGTTAAGTCACTAATCAAATAATGTGTATTTCCTAGAAGACAAAGAACATTATTTTTTATCCTTTATATGTGTATGTACCTATTAAATTATTTATAATGTAACCCCCATCTACTGTTAGAGAGGGTTGTCAAGACAACTGGTGATAAAAGGTACGATATAAGGAAATTTCTAAGTTATAACGCATTTTTTAAAGTTAAATATTCAGTTCCCTAATTGAATAATGGCAGTGGTTAGTAGTAGGGGTCCCACAGCCAGAGTATCTGGGCTTCCATCCTTCATCCACTATTAAACAGCCATATCAAATAGGCCTTTGGCAACTTAATTAAAAGCACCATGGATTAAATTCCTGACCTTTGAAGTAGAAATGTACCATACTTTATCTAAGATGCCTTTGATTATGACATACCATTATTTTATGTACTACTAGAAAAGAAAAATCACCCAAAGGAGGGAGTTAAAAAGAAGACACTGTATAAAGTGGATATACCAAAGGGCTATGACTTCAACATGAGGAAAATGAGAAAAAGTCTTGACACACAGAAAAGGGAACCAGAAAACTTGCACACCTCCACTTTGGCACAGAGTGAAAAGAAAGGAAAAAATACATCCCCTAAAATATGAACAAGAAGCCAGTAATCATGCCATTCAGCTGGCCTAATTCACACTATGGTCTGACAAATCTCAAAAGAGAATTTATTTGCAAGTAACTTTAGGTTGCTCATACTCCAGGTGACTGGCAGAAGGAAACACAAATTGTCTCTGGAAGGATTTGATGGAAATCCAAGCTGAAGACATTTCAAGGGAACACTGATTATAACACCAATTTCAGAGATGCTATAATGAAGAAAAAAATAATGCGCAGCACATTAATTGCAAATATGGCCCTGATTCTTTTCTTCCCTGAATCCATGTGCTTTGCATCATGACTTCACAGGTCCTCCCATCTAGAGGTCTATTTCCCCAACGGTCTCTGCATGCCTCATGACCTGTCTTGGCCAATACTACATGACAGACAAAATGGTGTGCCAATTGCAAACCTAAGCTCAAGAGGCCTTGCACATTTCCAGTTGGTACTTGAACTCTGCCATTTCCAGGAAAATAAACCCACACTAACCTGCTAACAAGCCGAGGGATCATATAGAATAGAGACAGTTCTTCCTAATCAAGGTTTTGCTAGATCACCCAGCCCCCAACCAACCCATCAGCTGACCGCAGATGCATGAGCAAGTTTATATGAGATCAGCTGAGCCCACCCAGATCAACAAAACCACTCTATAGGCTTGTGAGCAAGAATAGTTGTTATTTGAGGCCATTAGATTTTGGGAAATTTTCTTATACAGCAATAGCTAACTGAACAAGATATATCTTTAAAAAAATCAAAGAAACACAGCACTATTACTTACCTTAGGGGGCTATGGTAAGGAATTAATTGATTTAACACCTCTAAGGCACTTAGAATAATGCTTCATACATGGTAAATCTTAAAAAATGCTAACTAAATTCTTTATTGAGGTATTACCATGTTCAACTGAGACTGTTGTCTCCAACTTCACTCATAAATAAAATAGGAGTTCTGATCTGAGGAATGACTGTGAAGATCAAATGCAAGTAGACAAATGTTATGACTGTAAGATACTAAATGAAATGTGATTACAACTGTAATTACACAAGTAGCTAAAATATAATCATGTATATGTACCCAAAAGGTATAAACATGTAAGTGGAATACAAAAAAGCAAATAATGAATTCTGCCTGGGAAACTCAGGGATGGCTTTATAGAGAAGGAAGCATTTGAAATGAACACAAAAGAATAGGCAGGATTTGGTAAGGTAAAAAGTAACTCTAAAGAAGAGAGTGGAAGGCACTCTATGTTAAAGACACTGCATGTTCAAAGATTTAAAGATACGAAAGTATTTGTTATACAGCCATCTTGCCTAACTGTCTGATGTGATAAAAGTAGAAAGTATAAGATGAAAAATGGTCCTGTAATGATGCCAGCAAGATAGGTTGAAAACCTAGTCATGTATCTGTCCAAGCCAAAAATGGCTTTCTTCTTTAAGCAATATAGACATCACCAGAAGTTCCTAAGAAGGCAGTAATATGACACAATCTGTTTTAGAAATATAATTCTGGTAGCAATGCAGAGGAAAGACTGCAGGGAGGGAAGTAAACACAATCATCTGGGTGAAAAATGAATACGGTCTGCCTTAAGGTCTGTTGAAATTAAAGAACTAGAGACGTGTTTGAAAAACTCAATGAAAGACAATGAAAGTTCTTAAATACCTTACTCTGTAGCAAGTCCAGAGCTAATTGTTCTCACGTAAATTATTGAATGTAATTCCTCTGAATTTTGAAGCCTGGACAGGCCACTGTCCATGGAAACACAGCTGGTGATCAAAATTTAAGTCTGCCTGCCTCCAAAGCCCACAACTGTTTATTCTTATGCCTTGCTTACCAATTTACAGAACAAGAAAGATAGAAGCCAAATATACTAAAGCCCTAATGTATTTGTTACAATTATTTACTGAGTTGACTTCTAGATACCAATGAAACCCTTATGAAGTATAAATAATTTAACTTTGAATTAATTCCCTGAATTATCATAGAGATGAGTTTTTAAGAATGGGTAACAGTCAAGTAAGACTTCATTGGGTAAAGTTAAAAGAAAAATCACTTGTCAGGTAGGATCTCTCTATAAAGCCACAGTGGGGATTCCCAAATAGTCCAAAAGTTTTATGAGCAGGCTAAGGTCAGAGGAGGAAAAGTTCTGAAAGGAAAATGTTGGTAGTGAATATAAGGTGTCTAGATGTCAGATTATAGAATAATTCTTGAGGAACGCTCAGCCCCAAAAGGAGGCAGTATGCAAAAAAAATCTTCCAAATATGTGAAAAGATGCCTTCCATTCAATGGGCTGAACTCTTAGTGAGTTACTGCAGAATTTGGAACTAGGAGTAATGGGTAGGAATTAAAGGAGACACAGTTTTTGACTTACTATAAGAAAAATTTTTCTATTATCTAGAGCCATTTGATTAGGAAATGGGTTTATTTGTGAGGTTATGATCCCCACCTCTGAAAGTATTCAAGTATTGTTCATTCAAAAATACTTAACTGAGCAACTAAAATTTGCCAAGCTCCAGGCTAGGCATTCAGAAACAACTATGAACAAGACTGTCAATTAGAAACGATTATAGAAAGAGATTCTGCATTGTTTATGTTAGAATAGACCCTTATATAATGCTTATCATATTCCAAGTGCTGTTTGAAATTCTTAACAAATATTAATTTACTTAATACTCAAAACAACTTATAAATAGGGAAACTGAGGCAAAAAGAGGCAGTTTGTTCAAGAGAACACAGGTAGTAAGTGTTGGCCCTGAGATTCAAATTCAGATGGTCTGGCTCCTGGGTCTGTGCTCTTGGCCACTATAACTGCTGCCTTTACTGGCCCCACTGGATGGAGTTGGACCACGGGACTGATAAGTTACTTCCATCTCCTCACTCCCAGAATGCCCTGAGTGCATCTACAGAGTGAGTGGTAGAGGACACTGAAGTTTTTTTTTGTTTGTTTGTTTGTTTTTTTTTTTTGCCAAATTCAGTATGTTCCTGGTGACTAGACTTGATTAGGTTTTGTTGTTGTTTTCTTTTTTCTTTCAAATGTGAGCATACACCCCCAAAAAACACACATGCATACCACTATTCCAGAATGTTTTTGTTTGTTTGTTTTAGTCATCAGCCCTCAGACGTAAGAAAGTCTGTGTATCTAAGGGAGAGAAAGTTTGGAAATCAATTTTGTTATACAGAATTTATTTTTAAAAATCCATACAAACTTAATCCATATAAAATTATTTCTTTCAGGCATGAGATGCGGAGAATGAGAATAGAGGAAGAAAGGGGATTACATTTTAGAATTCTGTACTATTTGCTTTTTTATGAACATTCTTTGTTTAAAACTTATGGGAGACTTGTGTAAGTAAAAGTTTATTATAAAACAATAATAAGAATGTCTCTCCTCTTTGCTTATCTAGAAATGAAAGCAAGAATTTGGAATTGTGAACAAAATTCATAAGACTGCCTCTAATTCCCATAATTAGAAAATGTTGAAGCTAACAGCATGAAAATTGCCTGTCATGTAACCGCCTTATTCTACAGATGAGGAAACTGAGGCTGAGAAATTTTATGAAACTTGGATAGGGTCAGAAAGTAAACTGGTTAAGTTGAAATGCACATAGAAGTCATTAAAACTATAAAGCACTGTACAAATACAAGTTTCAACATGACTGGTGCCAGAGCCAGGACTAGAACTAAGCTCTTCTCATTGGCAGGTCAGGGTTTCTGTTACTTTCTCACAATATGTGTTCAGAGTTGCCTGCCACTGTGACTCACTTAGCTACTAGCATCAGGGGACACAGAACTCTGGGGAAACAAATTTAATATTTCTGAGTCTCACTTTCCACATATGTAAAACGAGAATAATAACAGTACCTGCATCCTACTGTTGCTCTGAAGATTAAACGAGCAAAATCGTGTAAAGCACGTAGCCTGGAACATAGTGCACCCGTAAGTGTTATTAATATTTGTTATTACTATTATTGTTATTAGTCACCAAATCACTAGCCTCAGCTAGTTTCCCACAGCAAAATTACCATTCCTTCTCAAAGTAATTCTATTTGTTAAAGTATCCGGATGATGGAGTTTAAAATGAGATCTGAGCACAGATGCCAGCACTGCCAATTACTAACTGAGGGATCTTGAGCAAACTGTCTAAATTTGTAACATTCACTTTTCTAGGTGAAAAATGTAGTGATACTATATAGTGGAATTGTGAGGTTTAAGGGAGAAGGCAGGGAAAACACTATACCCCTGGCATTTATTAAAACTTCCAGTAAATTACAACAGTTATAATTATTTATTAAATTATATTAATGTATGTCCTGAAGGCTCTGTGATGCATGCAAACAGTATAATGTAGAAAAAGAGCCCAGAAATCAGCAAGATGATTGTACGTGGGCAATAGGTTTGCTTAATTCGATTTCCCTAGGTATGCTTTCTCTTCAGCTCTTTGACTACAGCCACCTGTGTTTAAGTGTAAACTCAGGGAAAAAAGAAAGTAGTGGGGAGGGTATATCTCAAATGGTAGAGCACTTGCCTAGCATACATTGAGGTCCTGGGTTCAATTCCCCAGTACCTCCTCTTTAAAAAAAAAAAAAGTAAGTAAAACTAATTACCTCCCCACCAAAACCAAAAACCCTAAATTAAAAAGAAAGAAAATAAGCTAAAGAGAAAAATCAAGAATTCAATGCCCCTCCCCTGTAGATCCACCCATGGGATCCAGCCTGTTCGCTGGTCAATTCCACCTAGAGGAGGAAATGAAAAATGACCAAGTATCTCTTGTCTACCATTTTGTGTAAGATAAAAGGGTGAGAACATTGGATTTGGACCTTAAGGAGAGTCCCTGGGGCAACCCAGGATAGCTCTTTAGAAAGGAATCATCGAAAGGATGAGGGACATAGCGGAAGCCCCACTATGGAGCCAAATGGGGTACATGAGAGCCTGCTGGGGGGATGAAGAAAGAACCTGTGAAGCACTGGGGTGGTGATGACTGGAGACAGGTGGACTCTGCTGTCTTCCTGATATGCATGATCAAGGATGCCACTACCCCTTTAAAGAGATAGATAAGACTGAGTGGACAGAGAAAGCTAAAATACGAAAATAGAAAAGCAAGGGATCAAGAGAAGAATTTCAGTTCAACACTGCATTTCACTTGGATCAATGGTTCTCAAAGTGTGGTCTACAGACCCACAATACCAACCTACCTGGGAACTGGATAGAAATGTAAATTCTTAGCCCTTCTCCAGGTTATTGGATCAGAAACTCTGGGGTTAGTTAGTTGGCTGGGGAGGGCAACAACCTGCGTTTGAACAAGCCTTCCAGGTGGTTCTCTTGCACGCAAATTTTAGAGGAAAGTTAGCATCCTTCTCACTTTTTATTTGAACTGACAATGTATTTTTCTTTTTTATGCCCCAATCTGAACCAAAAAGATAAGGGAGAAGGGTTCAAAGGCTGGATGACTGGGACAGACCTATTTGAATAATCTGCAAATCTGAAATTTACTAAAATTAAAAATAAAAGTGAAGGTTAACAATTGTTTAATCACAGACAAACATTTTCATGCCATGCATGACTTTCACAAAAGAATAGACATATTAGTCCAATGGAATAAATAATAAGATCAGAACAATACAGAACAGTCTTTGTTAAGTGGAGAGGAAATGGCACTTGATGGGTTGCACAATGAACTGGGAACGAGATGTCCTAGATAGAACCTTCCCTATCACCATAGCTCCTGCCAGACCATTTCCGCCCACATCACTGAAGGACATTATTTGCTAAAGCCTAGTTGATCCTATGCAAACAGGACAATGCTGTATAAAGTCTGCTGAGGTTTTGTCACAGCCCTGATTCCAGCAGAAGACTAACATTATCAGAAAAATCCTGTTGTGGAAGTACATAAAAGAACTAGCAAATAAAAGACTGAAAATTGATATTCGTCTTTTGAAAGAAAAGATGTACCCTATTGGAAGGGCACTGGAGTTAAGTTTTCTGCACATCTTGCCTCTCTCATTTCCCACCTGACAAGTCTTATATTGTACGTTTTAGTCGTATGAAGCTTGTCTTCATTCACCTTAACTAGCAGCATGTTCTTTCAGCTGTTTCAGTGCTAAGAAGATCTACTTTAAATGTATCCATTGAAAAATGGGCATTTTTAACTTATTTCACTAATGAGTGAGCATGTGAATTTTCGTATAGTTACTAAAACCTTTGGTAAGGTGTTAATGAGAAATACCATCATTGGTACCAAAAATTTCAAACCAGGCTGAACTTTACCGTGCATCCCATAAAACCCCATGGGATCATCTGATTCAAAGAGATCTGAAGACAGAGTCATACTGTTGCATTCTGATATTATAAGATATATTGCCTCTCGTTCACTTTTGTGATACTTTAAAAAATTAGTCTATAAAATTTTCATGGCAGCTTCAAAGCATTAAAGTGTAGGTAATGGAATGAAATGGCTTGAAATGAAAAGAGTTATTGAGATTATGCCGGTCACACAACTGAAATTAGAGCAAAGAACTAAGCATCAAAGAAAAATGTTTGGGAAATACTTTTTAAAAGTGACTATAACCATCTCTTCAAGAGGATGTATAATGGCAGTGAGTGGCTGTTCTATTATACATCAAACAGTCCTGGTCTGCAAGTCCATGAGTAGTTAGGAGAGGGTACAGGATTTTTTCTCAGGGCAGGGATAAGAAATCTTTGCAGGACTCTCTCTGTGTATCAGTGGCATGTTCACCTCTTAGTCAAGAACCAGGTTCCAGGTTACCTGGTATAGAAGTTCCCACTGTCTCTAGGGTGAGCTGCCACAAAGAGCCCACAGGTAGAAAGCTTGCAGCTAAGGGAGTTGCCTGGCCAGTGCTGGGACTGGGGCAGATCTGGTGTTCAGTGGAAGAGGAATAAAAAGGCTGTGCAGGAGGAGTCTGGAGAGGAAACAGAGAACAGAGGGAAGCCATCTGGCTACCAACAGTGCTAGAATAGAAAAGAGTTCAGTTGCTTTGCTTGTCAACTCTCTCGACCCCCTGCCTGAATGGTCACCACAGGAACCACAGCATCAAATGAAAGTGGTTTATTTGATAGGAAGTCGAATCAGCAAACACCAGAGCCACCAAGGTCTGTGTAGCTCCCAGATCCTACAGAAAGCCTGTGTGTCGCATGTGGGGTGACTCCGGGGCAGCAAGTACCCATTTTGAAAGGGAATAGGAGGGGGAGGCAGGTGAAAGGTCATGATCCATTAGCACGGAAGCATCTTCTAGACTCTTTCATTTTTCTCAAACACAGTTTCCTTTGATGACAGGAAGACACTCTACTATAGATTTTTTCAGAGAAAAAACTTTGCCCTCTCAGAAGCCTTTGTTTTAAAGATTCACTCCAGATGTTTAAAGCAAGAAGGACAGCAAGGATGCACACGACTTTGAGTGTCCAATGTGCCGTCTCTGGTAAATTTACTTTGCTAAGTGAATTAACTTCTTTTGCTCAGTCTCTTGGCGATGAAAATAGGAGCAATAATATTGCAAATCTCTTTAAGCAACAGACTACATATTCAACTGTCTTAGCCATCCCCAGTAGAAGTGATTCCGGCAGCTCAAAGCCACAAGTTTTCCTAACGAACCTCGCCACCTCTCCCAAACCTGCTGTCCCCTCTCAACAGCTGGTGCTACCACATCTACCAGTCCTCCAAGCCGGAAGATAAAGTCTTCCTGGGTTTCCTGTGCTATTTCTCTCAACTACTCCTTCCTCATTACTTACCTGGGTTAATGCAACCACAGTCACTATTGCTGACTGGCTGCCTTCATTCCAAGCTTGCATTTTCCATTCCCTCTGCCCAGAGGGACAATTTCATCTTTTTATCCTCATTGGACAGAAGGACTGGAAAGGGATGGAGAGAGAGGCAGGTGGAGGTGATTAGATATTGGAGGCATGGAATAAAAATAATTAGAGTTGGTGTGGGAATTTGCTCTGTCAGTTTAAACTTACTCTTTCTAACGAATACCTCAAAAAGAATGTCATTAGAAGCCAGTAAAAACAAAACAAAGCAAACAAACCAAAACTTTCTTCATTCTTTCCAAAATATCTAACAATTTATCTGTTAGGAATTATCAAAGAGAACAGAGGAGTCATTCTTTTTTGTTGATTTTTTAAGGCCAGATACATTGCTGGTTGTGCATAAATTTTCTCTCTTACAGTCGCATGCCAGAACATAGAATACTTTCAAAACAACAAAAGCACTTTCTGTTTTGCAGAGGTGGTGAAGTGCAGGCTTGCTCTCTGCATTTTGTACCCAGCCGGCAGACACAGTGATCTCATAAACAAGTATGTGACAATTCTGCTGTGCATGCACTTGTCTCTGTAACTAAGTTATGAACTCACCACAACTACCTGTTTCTGCACAGATGCTCAGCTCTCACACTGGAAGCGCTAGAAATGTTCTCAGAACCTGCACCTTGGAATAAGCACAAAGGACAAACAAGGACCTGATTTGACCTAATTCTCCAAAAGGAGAATGACTAACAATAGGTGGTTTGTCAGTTTGGCAAGGAATGAGTGGATCCTGTATGAGTGAGTGTCTGAAATATTGCAGACCTGGTTCCTAAAGTAGAATCATAAAACTTTGGAGCTGGAAAAGATATCAGAAAAGCAACCTCTCAGCTGGAGTAGGAGAGCAGACTGACACTCAAAAAGCTGAAGTGGCTTGCATTTGGCAAGTGAAATTGGCACTCAGCTACAGAGAGAAGCAGAGCCGATCCTGAAACTCTGGTCTCCTGATGTACAGACAGGACAGCAGCCATTTGCTTAGTTCCCAAGTAGCAAACAGCGAGAAGTCAGCTCATCTAAGTCCCAGTAGGTGTTGAGTCATCTTGGCTTTCCCAAATGTGAGCCACTCTGGGGAGATTCCAAGCACGTGAGTGAAAACACACAGAGGATGGAGCCCCAGGTGTGTCCTGCCTCTAGTGAAATCCTGTGCCAGAGTGAGAGGCAGAAACTCCTCAGTTCACCAGTCCAAAACAGCAGGAGGAACATGCAACTAACACTTCTAAAGTTCTATCGGTACTTTGAAGAAATAATGCAGCCTGTCCCCTGGAGGTGCTTAGATGCTCCTGCTTCACACGTCAGAAGTTCTCTGAGCCACAGGTTATTGATATGGAGTTACTCCTTCACGGAGTCATTTGCAACTCATTCAACAAGTGTTTGTTGAGCCAGACATCATGATATATACCGAAGCAAATCTGATACATGTAGTCTTTGCCTTCACAGGACTTTCCCTGAGGCAAAACTTCTTATGATTTGCCTGCCCTGCCCTCCAAGCTCTACTCAAGCAGTAAAAAAAAAAATGCACTGATGATAACAAAAACTAGTTACATACATGAAAAGACTGGGATAACTAGCAAGTTACTATTTTCTGTAAAATTCTTAATTACACCAAAGCATGTGAAAATAAATCCCCCCCCAAAAAAAGACAGATTTTCTTAATCACTAGGATATAGAAATTTTGAAAGAAAATTAAGTTAAAAGAGAACAAGTGCTTTTATGTCAGAGCACACAGCATATTTAGTACAGGCTAAAGAGAAACTGAAGTAAAATACAAAATCGCAGGTTTCTCCTCTTCTCTAAATCCGAGCTTTAGTTTGCAAATGACCCAGCTATAGAGTTTCACATTTTTTGCACATTTCATGTTTTACATGAATGAAATAGACAATCTAGTTCTCTGAACTTTATTTCTTAACATTTACTTTCTCAAACCCCTGAAACCTGGTTACCTTTTCATCGATCCACTGATGCAGTAAAGTGGCCAAATCCCAAGGTCCCCACTCAGCCCTTAAAAGCCTCATGGTTGTTGCTAAGTGTGGCATTCCTGAATGCACTGTTAGTCCTAAAACCACTTTCTCCCTCTGAGCATTTTCTCTTGTTAGCAGCTTGTGTTCAGTCCAGATCATCTACTCTAGAATCCTCTCTCTTCTTACAGTCACTTTTTAAAATTTATTTTTTATTGAATTATAGTAGATGTACAATATTATATAAGTTACAGTTGTACAATACAGTGATTCACAATTTTTAAAAGTTATACTCCATTTATAGTTTTTTAAAAAAATATTGGCTATATTCCCCATGTTGTACAATATATCTGGGTAGCTCATTTTATACTAATAGTCTGTACCTCTCACTCCCTCACTCCACTGGTACCACTAGTTTGTTCTCTGTATCTGTGTGTCTGCTTCTTTCTGTTACATTCACTAGTTTGTTATATTTTTTAGGTTCCACATATAGGCGATATCATACAGGATTTGTCATTCTGTCTGATTTATTTCACTTAGCATAATGCCCTCCAGGTCCAACCACGTTGCCACAAATGGCAAAATTTAATTCTTTTTTATGGTTGAGTAGTATTCCATTGCGCGCACGCGCGCGCGCGCGTGTGTGTGTGTGTGTGTACCGCATCTTCTTTATCCACTCATCTGTTGATGGACACAAGTTGCTTCCATAGCTTGGCAATTGCAAATAATGCTCCTATGAACATTGGGGTACATGTATATTTTCAAATTCAAGTTTTTTTTTTTCAGATATTACATAGGAGTGGAATTGCTGCATCATATGGTAGTTCTATTTTTAGTTTTTTGCGAAACCTCCATACTGTTTTCCATGGTGGTTGCACCAATTTACATTCCCACCAACAGTGTATGAGGGTTCCCTTTTCTCTACATCCTCACTAACCTTTATTCTTTGTGCTCTTTTTGATGACAGCAGAAACTCTGCAGGACAGAAAGGAGGGAGCAGCACGAAATATTTAACGTGATGAAAGGGAGAAACCTACAACCAAGAATACTCTACCCAGCAAGGCTCTCGTTCAGATTTGATGGAGCGATCAAAAGCTTTACAAACAAGCAAAAGCCAAGAGTTCAGCTCCACCAAATCAGCTTTACAACAAATGTTAAAGGAACTTCTCTAGGTGAAAAAGAAAAGGCCAGAACTAGAAACTAGAGAACGACGTTTACTTTTTAATTTAGGTTGTATAGCCCATATTCTTCTGAAAGCATTTAAATTGCCTTGCAAGGCAAACATCATATAAAATGGACCAATTAGGAACAAAAGAGTTTCAATCGTACGCACGGAGATCTCATCCCTTGCTTGAAGCAAGGAGAAATCATCCCAGTTCAGGCTGAGCAGAACGGAGCTCCGCATTTTCTACCAGCTGAAACACCAAAGGAAACATGTTGAACTACATTCTTTTCATTATCAGACAAACAAAAAGTACACACAACTGTCTCTGTAGTCTGAGCCACTTCCTGGAATGAAACTCAAGGAGTTTATGACATGAAACCTTGTAGAAAACACAGCAAGTAACACATCACTTCAATTATGTGATTATAACATTATGTGATTACAAAAATTCCATTCAGACCACCCTTTGTAAAAACAGCATGCTATACAGAATGCAATGAAAGCACTGGGGAGAGAAGGGAAGACAAGGTAGTCTGGAGCCTGACATTCTCAGGATCTAAATTAAGATGGGGGATAATTTTGAACAGTGAAACAATGAATGTGTCTATTAGACTCTCTCAAATACCAGATTCCTTAGGTAATGCTGGCTGAGGCTATATTATTGTCATTTCATGATTACAACTCTCACAAGAAACTGCAGTGTAAATATTCTGGTTTGTCAGTTAAAACTAAACCTCCTTGCTTTAGTTATTAGTCAAGATTTGTCATTTTTGTCAACAGTCACATTTGTTCTCATCATAAACAAGTAGTCTCACTCACCACAGCAGGGATGCCAGCCAGCCTAAGAACAACTGTTTTCCTTACAATTGGCCTTGGATAGGATCTCAGTAAAGATGCTATCATTTGTATCTTCTAACAGGAAGAAAAAATTTCACTGTGAAAGTTTTATTTTTTAAAGCCTAAACAACTTTGTTTTGTTTTATGATTAGTTATTCTCATCCACTGAAGAAACTCAGTGTTAAACCTCTTAAATATTAAATAGTAAGAATAACACTGAACTAAAGACCCCATTGTTGTAAGCCAGCTGGAAAAATGTACCTTTATGTAACTACACAAACCCAAGCTGTCAGTTGGATTAATCTTGATTATTTAAACATTGATGAGTGTCCAGATTATTTCAATTTATATTTAATGGATGCAGAGTTGTTCTTTCATGTAATGACTTGCTAATAGTCTATATCTTAAGATCCTTTCTGTTTAAAATGATCAATCTAGAGCTATGAGAAGTTTTTCTTTGTGCAGTATATACTAGAACATGCCCCTAGCTCTCCTAACAACTGTCCATATGGGATAGATAACCACTAAAAGGGAACAAAAGGAGTACTACTGAGACATAACTTGTTGTCTGCATTATGCGTTAAGATTCCATCTGTTAGATTTCCACTTTTGGCCATAATGTAGTAATTTGAACCCACTCGCTTTCCCACCAAAAACAATGAAAAAAACTGGATAAAATATACAAAATAACTCTGTAGATACTGGACGACACACAAGGCAGGACTGGGATCCCTGCGAGAAGGAAAACAAATGAGATGGCCCTACAGTCACTCTAGTTGTTGCCTGATAGCACTTTCCAGGCTGCAGCACAGGGAGGGAGTCCCACACGAGCACAGCCGGGCCTCACCAGTTCATGGTAAATGTGAGTTCAACTATCTGTACTCACTATTTTATCCCAGTAGTTAATATTTCGACTTTTAATGGGATATAGTGGGACTTTAAATTCTTCAGATGATGTGCTCTGGTAAAAGAATTTGAACTTAATAAGACTTTCAAAAACAAGTGGGTTTAAAATTGGAAAATGTATTAGAGACAGCAGATCATTTAAAAAAATAAAACTGATCAACTCAACTGATACAGAAACAGCATTTTAAAAATCCTTCACTAAACCTTTTGTTTAACAAGCTAGACATCAAAAACTAGGAAAACAGAAATAGGAAGTAATTAGGGAGCATGATAAAAAAATCAAAACCACTAGTCAATAACAAACCAAATAATGCAGTTATTTCATTATTCTCACTGTCGATGTAGACTAGACATCTTCCTATTAAAAGCAGTAATCAGACACAAATGCTTCTATTTCCTTTGTGGCTTAATATTATTCTTAGATCAATAAAATGTCTAACAGTAGGGGACTACTTTAGAAATATATGTACTAGATATAAAATAACCATTAAAATGACATTGTAGATAATGAAAAAGGAATGGCGTTTTAGGCCTTCATAGAATTCAGTTTTAAAGAGTTACTATCATTTGTATAATTATAGAATTTTTAGACTTTTCTAGAATATAAAAAGTTAATGATCAGTGAGATAAAATACAGCAATTTTAACAAGAATTATTTCTGGGTAGTACAGTATTTTTTTTAACCTTACTAAGTTTTCTAAAATAAGCATGAATTAATTTCATTATTACATTATAATTACTTTTTATTTAAGAAAAAAAGACTTTTAAAAACAGCTACATATGTGTATATATGCTCATATAAACATAGAAAATATGTAGAAGATTATACATTAAGCTAACTGTTAACATTGGTCATCTTTGAATTAATGACTTGGGCGTATGTGGGCCACGGGCAGAGATCTCTGTATTATTTGACTTGTAATAGGTACATGTATTACTTTTGTGATTTCAAAAATCTGATAAAATAAATGTATCCCCAGAGCTATCATAAATAAAATAAAGGACACACAAAGGGATAACTATTTGCCAAAGATGATATATTGGTATTTTAAATGATTAATAATGCAGATAACAATAATAAAAATGCAGACACACCACTATAAAATGGCAAAACAATATTAAAATAAAAGCAAAAAATACACATAAGACAAACACTTGAAGAAATATATATCCCTAACAGCATATAAATATTAGTCAACTGCACATATTTCAAAAAATATAAAAAGAATTTGTTATTAACATTTTGACAAACTGACATAAGTTCCAGAAAAGATACAAGTTGCTGAAATTATTAAGCTGATTATTAATAATTAATAAATTATTAATCTTATAAACTACTAGGAAAAGATAAATTGTTATTTTTTTCTTGAAAATAATTTGATAATATACACATAGAACTGTTAAGGGTTTCTACTATTGAAATCAGTAGATTCCACTCAAAGAAATCTACCCAAGTACATTATTAAGAGATCTAAAGAAAAATGTATTGAAAATAATTATTGCAGCAATGTACATAATGGAAATACTCTAAAGTCCAATAATAAGATAATGGCATATTAAGTATAAAGTGTTCAAACTGTGAAACATTACAGTCTATAGGTAAGGTAGCCTAATTTTTATTTCTAGTGTCAACTGAAATCTTGACCCTATGGAATGACTTTGCCCCAAGCACTATTTAGGCTTAGCGACCAGCTGGGCCAAATTTCTGCTTTTCTAGCCAAGGGCAATCATGGTTTTTTTCAGTTTACCTAATCTCTGCTTAAGGTAGAGAGAGGTCTCTCTCAAATAGAAGAGTGATTTCAGCCTTTCTGGCCTTCCAATGTGCTCCAATCTGGTGCGTATCTGGTCTTATCTGGCTTCCTAGCCTTTCCCCAGACCCCTCCCAGGGCTGTGGCTTTCTCTGCAGGTGAGGATACACAATGAGTCCCCAGGAAGGGTCAGCAGTGTGTGACTTTTAGACCACAGCCAATGTAAGATTTACACATAAGAATAAGATTCAATGCCATAAAAGATATTTTTGGATGTTTACAACAGCACATACTGCAGTCTTATTCATAAAAGAAATCAAGAAATGTGTGGTGACATGTCATTGTACCTAAAATGTATTATCTAAAAATGTTCTGGGTTTGGCAATCCAGACAAACATGGCTTCCAAATCCACCAACTGGAACTACATTTCAATTTTCATAATTCATAAATTAAATAGTAAATTATTAAACAGGACCTATTCAAGTTTTGCAGTAGTTTTCATTGCAGGGACATTAGCTAGAATTATGAGCTCCATGGGATACAGTCATCTTGCACAAGAAGCCAGTAACCCTACAACTCAGTGACTGATTCCTGCTATCTTGGCCGCCACCAACCAAATATGTCACAACTTAGAAAGGATTTAATTCTCTGCCATTTTAAAATATTACTGTTGACTATTATTTCCTCAGTGTGTAAAATCCACTTTGGTTCAGCAAACATTGTCTTTACCTTGGTTAGCACAGTATTGGAGACTCGATAGTAACATTGTCCTCATTCTTGAGTTGCTCACCAGCTTATGCTTTTTTGATGATGATATAAACTCACTACAAAAATATCTTAGAGAGAAGTAGGGAGGTAACAAGAAACATTTAGGTTCAACTGGTTCATCTTTTTTCTTTGTTCTTTATTCACATCCACTAAGTTAACATGTATACAGTGTCTGAAATCACCACAGCACTTGATTACATCTTTATCTTTGCATAAAGGCCAATAAAATGCCAAATGTAGTTTAATCCAATTTATGACCCAAGAAGTGGATCATAAAGGAATGATCTTTTTTTCTTTTAAACTTCAGATGTGCAAAGTCAAGTTAATCAGATTCTTTCCCTTCTGGCCTGCTACCATCTTTGCCAACTCCTCTTCTACTTTATTTTAGTATGTTTCCCCATCTCCAACCCCATTCTCCACCATGGTAGTATTTTTAATAAATGTCCTTATTGTATATGCATGTCCAGAAATACATAGTTTTCTTGTGTGTGACACTTAATTTCCACAACTTAAACTGTACTATAAATGTTAACACAGTCCTTTTTTTTTAAACTCAATACTATGTTGTCCATGTTCTGTGTCTAATTCATCTTTGTTTCTTCTGATATAGCCACATCAGTTCCATCATGTACATACACTACATTTTTCTTATCCACATCCCTAGTAACTATGTTTATGTTAACTTTTGCTCCGATAAGCAATGCTATAGTGAGTATCTTCCTAGACGGCCCTTATGGACCAGTGAAATTTCTTCCCTGAGAGATAGAGTCTGGAACGGGATTGCTAGGGTGGGATACAAGCATATTAGCTTTTCTAATTATTGTCAGATTGCTTTTAAGGATGAGGGCAACAACTTGTCTTCTGACCATTGGGCACAAGATGTCCCATTTCTTCTCATTTTCTCAAACAGCTGATACCATCCAACCTCTAATTTTTGCAAATCTAATGAGACAAAGAAGAACTCATTGTTACGATTTAATTTCTCTGGAATCTGATGTTAAAGTGAAGCCAAACATTTCTTTACATACTTAGTCATCTGGGCTTCCCTCTCAATGATGCTCCAGTGTGAGGCTTGCCCACTAATGGAGGTCCTGAGTGAGTCCCACGTGCTAGAAACACATGCCAAGACCTACCTCCCACTTCCCACCTCCAGCGACCAGGAGGAAGCCCAGTGTGATCTGAGCTGCACAGGCCTTCCCCAGCCCTCTCTGCTCCTGGGTGTGTCTGTCTAAACCTCATCTCTCAATGTGTCCCTCATCTTCTGCCTCTAATCTAACCCTGAATCCCTTCCGAAGACACTACATCCACTGTAGTTTCCACAACAGTGAAGTCTATTCTTTCTCCTCATCCTTGGTTCCAGTGTTTGGAGGAGGTGAAGGTTTTTTTGGCCCTTGTTGCTGATTCCAGGATATTCTCTCCCCCTCGTCCCTAAAGTCCTACATCTCTGAATCCTGTGTCCTTACAATGCGTCACACCCCACTGCTCGAGGTTGCTGTCCTCTGCTCATACCTGTTCTCTCCCTCACTCCAGAGACACATCACTTCTCTCTCCAACTACTGTCTGGCACGGTTGAGTACTTCTTCCTAAAATGACTTCCTCCCATTTGATTCCAGGACACCACTCTCTCGGTTTCTTTCTTATCTCAATACTCCTTTCCAGTTTTTCAGCTGGGAGTCTTTTCCTAAAATCCCCGAAACACTACAGTTACCTAATCTCTCTGAGCCTTGGTCTGTCTTGTAGATTGCATAGATGCAATGAGGCTTCAATGAAATAAAATTTACCGAACTGAGCATTAACCTTGGATCACAGGCATTCAATGAGTGATGGCTATTACCATTAGTAGTAGCAAACATGATATCAGGGGACAATTAGTATTCCCAGGTAAGGAATAATAAAGATGCTGCAGTGATTCTCAGTTAGCTTTTCCTAGGAGTGCATAAAAAATAAAAGGTCACAACTTTAACCTTTAAAAGAAATATATACCAATAAAATAAAGACTAATTTTATTTCTTGACATGAAAATCCCTTGCTATGGAACTTAAACAGAACCAGGAAATTGAAATGCAAAGTCTCACCTTAGATAAGAGATGGTAAAACACACACATTTTTAAAACACCAACATTCTATTACACCAAAGCATAAGCCAAAAATTATTAATGGCAGTGATATATTTTTTTAGCTCAGCATGTCTGTTATGAAAGTTTGAGAATCTGGTCTAGGGGAAAATTATGTTATTTGGAAAATGTCTTTAGTCACAGTGGGCTAGAGCATGTGCAATTATAAACGATCCCCAAATTCCAGTGGCTTAAAATATTGGTTTCTGCTGGTTTTCCTCACTTATGTCACATGTTATCACACATGTGGCTCTTACTTATGCTGTTTTCACTTTAGGATCTAGGCGGATGGAGCAGTCACTATCTGGAACAGTGCCCATCACTCTAATGGGTAAAAGAAATAGCCAGGCACACACTGGCTCTGACAGCCACCCCCTGGAAGGGCAGGCATTGCTTTCTTCACATCTTAAAGCTAAAGCAAGCCATGTGGTTACACACAGCTGCAATTGGTGCAGGCATGCAACCCTTCCACGTGCTCAGAAGAGAGAGAGCTGGATATCTGGAACAGCCCCAATAACTACCATTCTTCAGTTCAATATTCAGAGTTCAGTTCCCATTTCCTTTGACTTCTTGAATGGAAAGAACCCTCTCAATCTTCAATAATCTTTATTAACAGGCAGTTAAGAACTTTCTATGGAGTTGCCAGATGTATCAGACTTTCAGTCAGTAACAAATCTGAACTTAGATTGGCAAAAGCAAAAAGGTTTCTTTAAGGTAGCAAGACTTGCTGATACAAGCACTGAACTAAGAATTGGTATTTCAGTCTAGGTTTTACCACTGATATCTTCTGTGGCCTAAGGCAAGTTGTTTAATGACACCATCCTTCAAGAAAATAAGGAGACGTAATGACTGATTGATGCTGGAACATCTCTGAGCAGAGTAAGGAGGTGCTAGAGATTAATAGTGAAATCTTCCCATCAGATGGAAGCCTGAACTATTCAGTGACTGACACTAAAGAAGCAAAACATTGACATGCAAAGTGTTTCAAATCCTACAAGACGGGCTGTCTATATTGTAAAGAGTTATTATATATGAGCATGCCATATTCAGTTCTCTGTTTCACACTGATGGGAAAAGAAAACCTACACGTTCAAATCTGGCTCTGAATTTTCCCTGTAGTAACACAGGCACTGTCAGGAACTAGCTATACAATATTGTATTTATCACATATCCCAGTGTGAATGTCTGCATTACCTAGTAAAGAGTCCCAAGAGGAGGGAACAGACAGAATTTCTTTAGAGACAAACTATTTTCTAGTCAGGCTATAAATAATGGCAGGCAGGGAGCCGACAGTGTTAGTAATAACTCGTGATGCTTTCAGTGATCCCAACTCAACACTGCCAGATCAAAATATTTGAACAATTATAAATTGTTTTAAACAAAGCATTTCAAAACACAGGCAATGCACAGCACAGCACCTTACATATTATATAGTTTATTTTCTGTTTTCTCTTCCCTTTGTTCTAACTACATAAGTAATTTATACATATTTTTGTCAATGTAACAATTCAGGCATAAAAACATACAGTCCAAAACCTCAAACCCTTCATTTACTGTATCTCCACAGATAGCAGCAACCTCTAACCTTGACAAGCCTCCTATTAATTTATACAATAATGCACACATGCTCATCCATATATCCCTTTGTAAAGTTTTTTTCCTACATGAATGATGGGAAAGTATATATGTTAAAATACAGTTTATTTTTTCCCCTTAACAATGGGACTTGCAGAGATTTCCATGTAAAGAAATATAACTTTATCCTATCTTTTAGTTGGCGGCATAATACAGTTAAGCACTATTTATTTAACACGTCCCCTATCAACAGTTCTGCGGGCCAGTTTCAAATTTTTATTATTAAAGATAGGATGCAATCTTTTAAAAATATACCTTTAAGGTGGAATTTTAGTAGTGGACTTGCTAGGTCAACAGTACTCTTTTTTACCTTTGGAGAGACACCATGAGATTGCTTTCCCAGCAGATTCTTCCCTGTACACCCCAACCAGAGTGTGTGAGTCACCTGCTTGACCTTCATTCTCAGTTCAACAGCATATGCTAATCTAATGTGTAAAAACATCTCAGTTGGTAATTTAATTGCGTCCTGATTGACAATACAAGTTAGCACATTTTCATTGAAAGATACCTCAGGAAACTGAGATTCATGTTTGGAGACTTTTTTTTTAACTGTGTTTTTCGTATTTTGTTTTCACTAATTTATAGAAACAGTTTGGATATTCTGGGTACCAACTTGTTGTCTGTTAAGTATGTTGTAAATATTTTCCAGTTTAATGCAAGTTTGGCTTTATATTTAGTGCATTTCATTATACAGAAGTTTACATCTTTTTGTATCCAAATCTGTGGGCTTTGTGTTTAGTTAGGAAGACTTTCCTCTCCCTAAATTAATCCAATATATTATTCTATTCTTTCTTCAGATCCTGTCTTTGGAAGCCAAGTGTATGGAGGTATTATTTATAGGCAATAAAATTCATTCTAAAAGTGCACAAGTTTTGACAAATGCATGCAGTCATGATACCACTACCACAATCAAGACACACAACAGTTTCATCTCCCAAAAGAATTCCTTCAAGTCCCTTTTGTCAACCCTTAGTCCAATACCCAGACCCAGACAACTTCTGATCTTTTTTCTGTCCCTATGGTTCCCTTTTGCATAAAGTCTCATAAATGGAATCATATACTATGTAGCCTTTTGAATCTAGCATCTTTCACTTAGCATAATGTACTTGAGATTCATCTCATTAGCTGAAGGCACCTATAAATGGCTACATCTTATTGCTGAGTGGCGTTCTATTGTACAGATGACCACATCTTATTTTACCATTGGCTGGCTGAAAAACATTTGGGTAGTTTTTGTTTGGGTGATAACAAACCACTAGAAGCACTCGCTGTAAGATTTTTGGATAAATGTAAGGTTTTAGTCATCTTAGGTAAACATCTAGGAATGAGAATGTGAAGTCATGTGATAAGTTAATGTTTAAAAGAAATTGCTAAACTGTTTTCCAACAGGATTGTCCTATTTTGCATTCTCACCAGCAGTGTCTGAAAGTTCCGGCTGCCCTACATCCTCATCATTAGCACTTGGTATTATTGGAATTTTAAACTGCTTTGTTTCTCTGGCCATTCTAAAAAGTGTGCAGTGATTAACACTGCAGTTTTAATTTGCCTTTCTCCTTTAATGATGTTAAGCATCTTGTCATGTGTTGTCATTCCAGTATCTTCTTGGGTAAAGTATCTGTTCAAATCTTGTGCCCGTTTTTATTGGGTTGTTTCTGATTATGGTGTTTTGAAAGTTACTTACGTAGTCTAGATACAGGTTCTTTCTCGGATATGCGTATTTTTCTCTCAGTCTTTGGCTTGTCTCTGCCCTCCCTAAACACTGTTGAAGATCGGAGATTAATTCTGATGAAGTCCCGATGATCAATTTATTCTTTTTGAATTATGCTTTTAGTGTCTTATCTAAGAAATCTTTGCTAACTCAGGGTCATAAGGATTTTTCTCCTAAAAGTTTTCTAGTGTAGGTTTTATATTTAAGTCTATGACTTATTTTGAGTTTTGAATTTGATTTATGAATTATATTAGTTTACTAGGGCTGGCATAGGACTGGATGGCTTGCACAACAGAAATTTATCTTCTCACAGTTCTGGAGGCTGGAAGTCCAAAATCAAGGCATTGGTAGGTTTGATTTCTTCTGAGACTGCTCTCCTTGGCTTGCAGGTGGTCCCCTTGCTATGTGTAAGCATGCTTTCCTGTGTAAGCATGCATCCCTGATGTATCTTTTTGTGTCTCAATCTCCTCTTCTTTTAAGGACACCAGTCAGATTGGAGTAGGCGTCATCCTTATGGCCTTATTTTAACTTTAATTACTGCTTTACAGGCCCTATCTCCAAATACAGTCCCATCCTGAGGTAATAGGGGCTAGGACTTCAAACATGAAGCTGGAGGGAGGATACAATTCAGCCCTCCCTCCATGAATCAAAGTTCATTTTTCTGTGTATGGATGTCCAATTGTTCCAGTACCATTTATTGAAAAGACCATTCTTTCACCATTTTTTTTTATGGTGAACCTGTTTTCCTCCTGTTCTACAAGTGAAATTGTATTAGTATTCTGCCTCTCCTTGGAGATCTTTCTGTCCTTAAATTTCTAGCTAGTTAATTGCCCTGAGACCTCAGCTGGGTCTCATTCTTGCATTTTTTTGTGGGTTTGAGAAAAATGAGGATTTCATACATTTTCTGGCTTTTTCTTTTCAGCATGGGAGATGCTCTTTTTCTAACTTTATACCCTTTCAAGATCCTGTAATGCCATTTTAATTTTTCTGTGTATGTTTCACTCATTAAGGTTTTCTTTTATGTCTCTCAGTACAAGTTTATATTTTTCATAAATTTCTCATATTTTATAAGGTTTATTTCTTGACATTGCAGAATTTTAATTTTGGTTATTCTGATGTATGCAACAGTATCATTTACTTTAGCATTGCTTTAAACTCTACTAATATTTAGGGAAATAAATGATTTTTATAAGTTGATCTGGCAAACTTACTGAATTTTATTAAATCTGAGAGTTTACCCATTGACTTTTCTTGAATTTTCTCATCCACTTATTCTTAGTTTGTAGCTCCTAGAACTATTCTATTGCCATAGCAATGTTTTCCTATATGTCGTGGGCTGCCAGTTCATCTTATTTTTATCCATAGATCTGATCCTATTTTCTCTCTTTTAGAAATTTAGAGTTTGTGTATGGCGCTGTTGTTTTCCTGTGCCTATATAGATATTTTCCAAAATCTTTTTTGGAATTTCATGAAGCATCCTGCTCCATGTGGAAACTCGAACTCAACACTTGCTTGCTTTCAAATGCGCCTCCTCTAATTTGATTTTTCCCATGAGTAAAACTTGTTTGCAAATCAGGTGTATTTTGGAAAAGCACACATATAAAGTTTCTGAAAACTAAATCCTATTTTAAATATACTAGGTAAACTTAGCTTTCAATAACATCTTGCGAAGGGGGTAATAAGTTGTCAAGCACAAACTCAAAATTATCAAAAAAAATAGCTGTATTACTTTCACCCAGTTTTGGTATCAGGATAAATCTCAGCTCATTCACTGAGTTTGAAATTTTCCTATTTTTTTACTTCTAGAAAATTTTTTCTAATATGGAAATTATACAGTCCTTGTAGTTTGTTAGCTCTTTCCAAGAAAATCCATTTGCCTTATTACCAATAATGAAAAGATGTTTCAATCACTATTTTAATTTTTTTAACAGCACTGGTCTAGCCCAACGTTTGGCTCTTCCTAAGTTAATGTTAACTTAAAAAGTTATTTTACCTAGGTTTTCAAACTGCTTGCATGAAGCTTTTCATAATATTCTTTTATAATTTTTAATTGCTTTGATTTCTGCAGTTATATATTCATTGCTCAGGTTTTCTAAATTTTCTATCAACAAAAGGATGTCTTTAATTCATTTTCAAAGCACCAGGTTCTGTTTTTTTTAACATCTTTTTTTGAAAGTTTTCTCTTTAACTTCAACTTGTACATTTAATAATTTCTTTCTACTTTCCTTGAAGTTATTTTGCTGTAATAACTTCCTGAGTTGAGCATACTTCATTTATTTTCATGATAAGTATATTCAAGACTCTAAATCTCTATAGTTTCTCTCTGACCACTTCTCACAGGTTTTATGTTTCCTTTGTCATTTATTTTTTAATTATTAGAGAACTGCTTTAATGGGACAAGGACTTGCTAGTAATGGCAGAAGAAGGCATGTTTGCTAATATTTTTAAACTTCATTTTTACAAGCATTTACATGGATTCTGATTTTTGTTTTTAAGTATTTTTTATTGATTGATATTTTGTTTAACCTATTCAAACCTTTGACAACATCCTGTGTATTTAAAAATAAAGTGAGAATCAGTTGCAAACATATCTTAGAATCACTAGATGCAAATATGGCTAGGAGACAAAAAATAAACCTTGATTTTACATGCCTATGTCTGAAAAATTAAGATGACCTCATGGAAAATCAGGCAGCATGACCTATAAGAAATCAGAGGAAAGGCCTAAAAAGTATTTTAAATATGTTGGTATTGTTATTCTGTCCCCGAACCTCTTCAAATGCGCAAGGTTGTGGTTTTTAATTTTCATTTTTATTATTTCATCTTCGGATGTGAAAAGCCACAAATCTACCTTCTTACCATATCTTCTAAGTCTAGTTATCACAGGAAGCATTAGAGAAGTAGACACTTTTGACACAGGAGACAGAACCATGGCAAGTTTAGGAGATCATATGGAATTTGTCTGGATCGCATGATAGTTCTTTGGAAAACCATTTGCAATATTTGATTGCACACAGTTAAGTTACAGCCTAATACTTCTCCAAAAATGGGATAGAAAAGGCTGTGCATTTTTTCTTTAACCCACGAGTATATCGACAACAGGTATAAATTGAACAAAGGGGAAATTATTTTTAAGAATACAAAGGAGTTATCCCCATTTCCTCAGGCCACACCAGCCTGGAGGAAGAAATGATGTCCCAGTGTTAGTAATAAATACCACTATTCTGCATTTCATTCCCCAATGTGTGAGGAAATCTTTCAGTTCTCAAAGCTACCTCACACTTGCCTCCAACTCCCTTAAGAGCAGCACAGGCAAGCTTCCAAGCTTCCAAGCTTCCAAACCCTTCTCTCGGCAGCCACCAACTCCAGAAGCCTCAGCGGCTCCAAGTGGTACCTGATGCAGTCTCGCTCTCACCTGCTCTCCAGCATGAAGGAGGACAACGGGGTCCTGCCAAGACTGCGCCTCCCTGCTCCCTCAAGTGCCCATCTCCTGCCGGATGGGAGGTGGCTGAGGGCCTCTGCCACCGTCATGGCCTTGGGGTCCTCAGGGCACCTCACCTGGGCTATCTGGAGCCTGAGCTCACTTAAGCCAGAAGCACCTTTGCCAAAGTAAAGTTTGCCTCCCTCTGCCTCTACTGTTATCCTATTATCCTGACCCCCAAGAAAAGCTGCCTTTTGCTTCCAATACGGTATAGAGATGTGCAGAAAGATAGCTCTTTTTTGTTTGTTTGTTTTACTCATGTGCCATTTTCTGCCTAGAACTCAAGTGTGGATACATGACCACTGGACTAGCGTCACACACACTGTAATGTGTTAGAACCAACTCTTCCATCCAACGGCAAGACATGGCTACATGTCAGACCAAGCCCATGCAGCCAATTCTCTCCCCCATAGGATGAGGTTTTTCTACAGTATCTCTCAACTCCTGATGCAAAGGGACTCCTGGTATCCACCCCATACCCTGCCAGTGGTGCTCAAGTATTTCTGAGTCCAAATGAATACGTAGCTCAGATAAACCAATGCCCTCCCTCTAAAATATAGATGATATTTAATCTCCTGGAAAATCAGCAAAGAAAATATGCAATAAGTAATAATCCTATTTGATAAGCATTTGGTGGAAATTTACATAGAGCAGGGACCTGATGGTGCACAAAGCAGTGATTCATTTGTGAGGCTGGCTGATGTCATAAACCAGGAGAGGCGAGGAGGAGAAGTTTATGGGCAGTAGCAGTTGCTTCAGAGTAAATTACAGCTGTGTATTCATTCTGGGACATTTACTACTTTCTCCCATAAATACAATTAATGTGCTGAATTTATTTTCAAAGCACAAAGCAGGGTTATAACTTATCTTAAAGTTTTTTCAGTGGAGAAGCATATAAAACAACTTCAAAGGAAATTCTTTGGGACTGGCTTATTGAAGAATTGAACCAACATCTTCATTTTCCTTTTGGAGACCGTGGCACACGTAAGCAGAATTTCCTTTCAGGATGTGGCACGTTTTCAAAAGCAACAGACAGAAACTAGATACTCAATTATGGTTTTCGGTTTTCTCTTTATCATTCCTGTCTTTCCCCCCAAAATCTGAATTTGACTTAAACATGGTGCTTTTTTTTTTTTTTTGAAGGAGCTTGTCATCATGAATAAAACATGCTTACAAGTAACTGTAAGCCATGGAAAGTTACTTCAATTCATTTTCAATTATCTAAAAATACACAGTTAAAAGGAAACATTCACAGAAGTTTACCTGAAGACTACAGGAATTTTCTAAGTTCTTTTAAAACTTTGCCTAGTCACCAAGGGGCCTAATTTGCACTAACTTTATATTCCATTGTCTTAAAAAAAAAAAAAAGAAAAGAGTGATTTATTTGCATTTATCGAAAAGCTAATAAATACAGCAAAAGGAATTTCTTCCAATCTTCCAATCTCCCTTTCCCACACACATTCTCTTCTCTTTGTCTTTCACACAATCTCCGGATTCATTCTACAGTGTTCCATCAAGAAGGGGAAAAATAGGCAGGTGGGGAATGGGTCCATCAGGCAGGCAATGGAGCATACAAGCGGGCCACTGACCAAGTACTTAAGCATCCAGATGAAACCACATGGCCGTAAATTACTGTCATTACTTTCTGAAAGTTCCCAAGATGGTGCAGGATTACCCATGCAATCATAATTACAGAGCAAGCTGTAGTAATCATTAAACAAACACTGCAACTTATGCAGGCTTAAACAAACGCTTGTTTTCCTCACTGATGCTCATTTGCAATCCGGAATCAGCAAGTGGGAGGCAATAGCTCACCTTCAGTCTGTAGGAGTCAGAGAGAGAGTAATGCTCTCAATGGGCCATTCTTATTCTCACCAGCAATGGCATTTGGCAAACTTATATTTCAAAGTGATGAAATAAACAAGTAATCAAGGTAGCTCCAGGGACCATCCAGGAAAATTACTCAAGAAATTCAGTGAGGAATTCACAAATGTGAGTTACCATTGAAGAAAGGTTTTTCACTGGGCACACCCCTTCCAGATGATGTTTAACCTTCTTGGTTTTCATGAAGGGAAGTCAAATTGGAAAATTGACATGAATGAGTAATTAGGTGGCAGGGTAACAATGTTTTATCTATTTTTTCCTTTTAATATTCACAACAACTCTCTATATAAAACAGCTTAATTGCCTCCATTTTATCAAGGAGGAGAGTTAGGCTCCAAGTACTGTGGTTATTTACCATTTTTCATCACTGGTTCATGCCAGAACCACGATTCAGCACCAGGATTATCTATTTGGAAGGCAATGCTTCCTCCACTGCGCTGTGCCAGTGATGGAAAATCTGGGAGAACTTTTCAACAGTAAAAAAAAAAAAAATGTTGAGTGGCATTTTATTTAAGATTTTATTTTAAAGATGAGGCAATTTGCACAGATCCAATAAAACTTCGACTATTATTACAAACTTTTAAAAGCCAATCAATCCAGCCCATACCTGGAAGAACACAGGTGCAGATGTTTGCCACAGGCAAAAGCAAAACTTAAGTCTAAACACGACATTTATTTACACATCTTTATTGAGGGCTGATTTGCAAAACACTCAGTCAGATGTTGGTGAAACAATGATGAATATGGCATGGTTTCCACACTCTTTGAGCTCAGAGGATGGTCGGGGAGATCACTGAAATACAAAAGAACCAAGGCAGAGAGAAACTACAATTGGTGATGTACTTCTCAGTTTCTTAAGATGAACTCCTCTACTGACCTTCTCCACCTCAAACATTCATAGCCCCGAAGAGGGGAACAAGCAGCCATACACCCTTGTGAAAATGCTCACATTGTGAGAGGCGGTAAGAACCCCAACTCCAAGGTTCCAGGTAGACCTAAAGCATTGTGAAAGAGAAGAAGGATGAAGACCAGCTAATGATGAAATGCACCTGCACGAGTGCCACCTTAGATGCCAGCCTGCAGTAAGACAAAAATACCCCTCGGAGTCCAATCTCTATTTATTCCATCCCAGACCAGCCCAGGTAGCTGTCCCAGATCATGCACTGAAGAAGCCCAAGAAGCTGAGTGCTACAGTCACTTGGAGAAATAACTGAATTTCCCTGGAACATAAATGTAGTCACTTCCAGCCCCACCCTAAGCTCTTCCTCCTCAATGATGTGACTCGTGGATGCTTGGTTGGCTTCCCCCGTCACTAGCCACGGGACACCCTGCAGCGCTGGACCACCTGCAGTTCCCAGAGAGACTGACGTGCTGCTGCTGCACCTTCCTGCAAGCCCTCTACGCTTATCTCGTCCTGTCCCAGTGTTTAAAAATGCAGTTCAGGCAACTCCAGCCTCAGTAAGAGCCTCCTAATTCCTCCAAAAGCGTATAGGTGCATCCGTATGATTTCATGTATGATATTATCCAAAACGCATTTGTAAACACTGAGGATTCAGCAGTGCACAAGGCAGACAGCTCTGCCTGCATAGAGTTTATATTACAAACAAATAGGATCATTTCCAATATCGCTAAGTACCATGAGAGGTACTTAGGAGGGTTAATGATGCAGGAGGACATAATGGTGGGTAAGGGGCAGTGGTGGCCTGCTTCACCCAGGGCTCCCCTCAGGGCAGTGGTAGCTGAGCTGAACTGTGAAGTACAGGAGACTTCCAAATAAGAGGCAGTGGAAGGGCTAGTTTTTAGGCAATAGCCAAAACAAGTTTGAGTGCCACCTTACAGCATTTCTCAAATGGCATTCTAATTGCCTCCTGATGGCAGTCTGAAAATTTTGAGGGGAAGTTCTATATTTTATTCATCCTTGCATCACCAACATATCCCTTAGAACCTGGCAAATGGATATTCAATAAATGCTTGCTAAATGAAAAACAACAAAAATATTCCTGGTCTTGAGGAAAAATTTACTTGAGTCTTTATATATGGAACACTGAACAGTATAATGGACAGACAATACCCTAATTCTGCAAATGTAATAGGATTGGTGTCTTGGCAGAGCAGGGACTATCGTGGCTTTGGTGTGCCAAGAATGACACATCCATCCTACATTTATTCCATGACATCTACTTATGTACACTGGGGGTTAGAAAACCTTCCAGAGGGAAACAAAAACAGCCTTCCACAAACTGCACTGATATTTGGACATATCAACCAGTCTAATGGACAAAGTCCATGAGAACACAGAAAGAAAACTTGCTCTAAGGGAGAAAAGTCTGGCTTCCAGTCCTCAGCCAAGGGATGCATGCCCAATGGGAGTGGTGGTTTCTGGCCATGAAAACCTGTCCTCGGCCAGTAATTCCAGAGACCTGAGAGGAAGGGCTGTACACATGAGCTGAAGGTCCTCTCTCCCTGACCTCTGCACTTTGTCACCAATACACCCTGCTGTGGCAAACCCTAACAGCATGACACAGAGGGAGGAAGCGTTTCCTCTGCCTTTATGAAAGTTGAATGAACTGCCACAGTCAAGGTTAAGAACAGCATTGGGCCACATGACACTCCAGGGGAACCAAAAGTAGCTTAGTTCATGGGAAGCGAGCCCCAACCCAGCCAAAGTGACAGCTCTGCCATGGAGACATCGGCTGTGGGGCTCTCTGGCTTGCCGGGGGTCACAGTAGGCAACAAGAAGATTGAATTTGTAAAGACACATTTGAGTCTCCTAAAGAATCCTGGGAATTCTTGGAGACAAGAAATTGTACAAAGTATATTTTTATACCCAAGTATGTAGAGGTTTGTGAGTAATGAAGATAATGTTAAATCATGGTTCTGTAAAGGAAGTGGATGGGGGCAGTTATTCCTAGACTAAAACATGACTAGCTATTTCTAGCTTACTACGGAGTTGAAATTTAGAGAATCTTATAATTTAAATGACTAGTATTTCTTAAACTAGTATTTTGCAGTAGATGAGAAGTGTATGGAAATGTATCTAAATCACTTAGGAAGTTTTCAAAACAAGTTTCCCTAGTTCTCCCTCTGACTATAATACTTACCTGCCCCCTACCCTCTACCCCATGATTCCACTGTACTCTCCCTTCCCAAAGAGCTGAGATGGGACATGTGTCTCTTTTTGTAAAATCCCCCTAGATGACTCTAATTTATATATATATATATGTATCTCCTCTCAAAGCCATCTAGCTCTTGAACTGAGAACTGTCCTAATCGCTCTCTAATATCAGTTAGGCTTTGACTAATACTGTGTAGGAAATCAGAGTTAGTTCCACTAGTTAAGTCCCTGAAAGACAAGTAAGTTGATCATAATGTTTCTGGCTGTGAGTAATTTTTTTAAAAAATGAAAATATCTTAAAATCAAAGGATATGTATGATTGCACATAGAAATAATTCTGAAGATAGGGTGGCTCTAAGCCAACATTATCAAGAATGAAGAGTCCTATACTGTTGGTGGGAATGTAGTTTGGTGCAGTCATTATGGAAAACAGTATGAAAATTCCTTAAAAAACTGAAAATAGACTTACCCTATGATCCAGTAATCCCACTTTTGGGCATATATCCAGAGGGAGCTTTAATTTGAAAAGATACATGCACCCCAATGTTTACAGCAGCACTATTTACAATAGCGAAGATATGGAAGCAACCTAAATGTCCATTGTCCAGTGACAGATGACTGGATAAAGAAGATGTGAGATTGTATATATATACACATACACATATACACAATGGAATACTACTCAGCCATAAAAAGAATAAGATAATGCCATTTGCAGCAACATGGATGCACCTGGAGATTGTCAAACTAAGTGACGTAAGCCAGAAAGAGAAAGAAAAATAGCATGTGATATCACTTATATGTGGAATCTAAAAAAAAAAAAAAGAAAGAAATGACACAAATGAACTTATTTACAGAACAGAAACAGACTCATAGACATAGAAAACAAACTTATGGTTACCAGCAGGGAAAGGGGATACAATGGGATAAATTAGGAGATTGGGATTAGCAGATGCTAACTACTACAAATAAAAAAAGATGAATAACAAGGTGGTACTGTATAGCACAGGAAACTATATTCAATACCTCGTAATGGCCTATAATGAAAAAGAATATGAAAAAAATATATGTATATATATATTCCTCATATATATGAATCACTGTGCTATACACCAGAAATGAACACAACATTGGAAATGAATTATACTGTAATAAAAAAGAATGACGACTCTTTATCTTCTTCATCTGTGCCATCCACAGCAAATCAGCTCATCCTCTTGGGCTGGCACCACATGATTTCAATATAGCTGTAACAGTTGCATGTTTTACAGGCAAACATAATACCTTCCAGAGGAAACAAAGGTGTTTCTTCTTGTAAACTTCCTTTTTAAAGCTGTCAGTGAGAAAAACCTCTCAGTAAACCCTCAGCTACATTTGCCTTAAAGGTTGACACAACTCTGATGTTTTATCAAAGCATGGCACCAACCACTGAAGAGGGACAGCCCTGTGACTGGCTCTACAGATGCTCACTGCTCATTAGAATCAGGGTAGAGCCCACATCCTGAGATCTGGATTTAATTAATTAAGTAGGGCGGGGCCTGAGCACTAGAGGTGTTTAAGTTCCCTAGATGACCCTGTCTTGTAGTTAAGGCTGTATCAATCACAATTCACCCCTGGAACTGACATTTGTCATGCCTCAAACACCTGCCCACACAGAGGAAGTAACAGAATAAAAGCAGGGTTGTGTTAAGAAAGAGGAAGAGGAAAACGAACATTAGGAAGACCACAAACCATAAAACAGGTGTTCTGAATTGTTCCCTGAAAGAAAATCCATGAGGGGGTGAGCAATGGACTTAATTCCAAAGGTTACAAAAAAAAAAATTCCATTCAGATTTAGGGTTTATTTACATTTCTGATAACTGATCAACCAAACATTTTAAAATGCCTATAGTTTCCTCTATGAAGCTTTCTTCCAAATAAAAATGTTCTAACGTCTCTCCCTCTAAAAATAAAGTCACACTTTGAAACATTTAGGGATAGGTTTGATATCTGCTTCTGGCCACACGAGAGGACGACCTTACGGCCACCACCTTGGTGACCTCTAGGGAGAGCTCAAGTTTCCTCTTCACTGTCCCTGGGAGGCTCAGGGAGGACTGGGGCTCACTGGGCCGTCAGAGTGAAGGAGGGGTGAAGGGTATGGAACTTTCAGTGCTCAAGGAAAGAGGATTAAGTTCCAGGTCTATGTGGAAGCAGTTTTCTCCCTTTGGAAGTCTCCTCAGAACTGTTTCTTGAAAACAGCCTTTATAAAATTGATGGAAAGAAGCCCAAGTCTAGAAGGTCTGTACAAATTTTCTGGAACAAAGGGACTTTCTGCTCCATTTCTTAGTGTGCTTTCCCTTCAGTCTACCTTTTCTTGCTATTAAGAGAACCCAGAGAGGGCTGAGACCGTGTGAGGGCTTAAAACGAAGTGGTTTTGAGGAGATCACCTACAACGCTACCCAGCTTTAGTTGTGACACTGAGGCTACCAATAAGCTAAAAGAGTCCTTCTGGCTCCTCATAATTTAGGTCAGTTTATAAAAGCTAAAGCTTGACACTGGGGTTTGGAGCCCCACCCTTCCTTGCCTGACCTATTTCTCACTCAGAAATTGCCTGTGGAATGAATGATGTGTCAGTACTAGGGCAGAATCGTGTTTGGAATCCTGGGTCCCCACCCTTTCCGAGTCTCTTCCATCTTAACGCAACTCCTGCTACCACTTAGGTTGGCGATGAGAGAAGAGAAGGAAAAGGAGAGTAATAAACATTCAGGTTAAACAGTGATCTTGTTCACTGGCTTTGAAAACAGAGAGACACAATTTCACGCCCTAGACCTAGTACTTCCTTAAGTGGCCTTAGAAAAGGTGCTTAAAATCTCTGACCTTTAATTTCCTCAGCTATAGAATAGGGATAGTAACAGCAGACACAGATAGTTACATTGAGGGCTAATTTCGATCAGTTGTTCTCAAACTGAGCACACATCAGAACAGCCCGGAGGAACTGTTGACCCCTGGGTTGCTGCGCCTCACTGCTAGAGTTTCTGACGCACAAGGCCTGTGACGGGGCCAAGGTTATGCATCTCTATTAAGTTGCCAGATGATGCTGATGCTGCTTGTCCAGAAACCAGGCCTTGAGAACCACTGATTAAGATCATGCAAGCAAGTGACTTAGCACAATTCTTGGGAAAGAGTAAGCAAGCAGTAAATATGTCTTAGCTATTATCTTTAAGCTACATTTTGGCCTTATTCTTTTTCTTTTTTCTTTTTTTATTGAAGTATGGTCAGTCTACAATATTGTGTCAATTTCTGGGATACAGCATAATAGTTCAGTCATACATACACATACACATTCGTTTTCATATTCTTTTTCATTATAGGTTACTGCAAGATACTGAATATAGTTCCCTGTGCTGTACAGTAGAAACTTATTGTTTATCTATTTTATATATAGTAGTTAGTATCTGCACATCTCAAACTCCCAATTTATCCCT
The DNA here is from genome assembly GCF_009834535.1 of Camelus ferus. Taxonomy (NCBI): domain Eukaryota; kingdom Metazoa; phylum Chordata; class Mammalia; order Artiodactyla; family Camelidae; genus Camelus; species Camelus ferus. Next base: position 101,592,071 of record NC_045696.1, read on the forward strand.
TCCCACCCTCTTCCCCCACCTTAACCATAAGTTTGTTTTCTATGTCTGTGAGTCTGTTTCTGTTTTGCAAATAAGTTCATTTGTGTCTTGTTTTGTTTTTTTTTTGTTTTTTTGTTTTTTTGTTTTTAGATTCCACCTATAAGTGATATCACATAGTATTTTTCTTTCTCTTTCTGACTTACTTCATTTAGTATGATGATCTCCAAGTCCTTCCACATTGCTGCAAATGAAATTATTTTATTCTTTTTTTATAGCTGAATAGTATTCCATTGTATATATACCACATTTTTCTTTATCCAGACATCTGTTGATGGATGTTTAGTTTACTTCCATGCCTTGGCTATTGTAAACAGTGCTGCTATGAACATTGGGGTGCATGTATCTTTTCGAATTAGAGTTCCCTCTAGATATACGCCCAGGAGTGGGATTGCTGGATCATATGGTAATTGACTTATTCTTAATGCAAAAATTTATTATGTTTTAGAATTTTTAAAATGAAGCATATGTTCTACCATTCCTAATGCTGGCAGAGAGTTTGTGCTGACATTGTCAGTTATCTCTCATAATGTAATTACATCTACATGTCAAGGCACATGATAGGTTTTTGGTAATAGACTCTTCTCCTATGACATGTTTATTTGCCAATATGAGTGAGTTGGTAAATATATGTGTAGAAAATCCTACCTTGACTATTTCTTCACTCTGATGATTTCTGTGTTAGGAAATCTGAACTCTCACTAAATTATTAGCCAATGTTGGCAGTTTCTTAAGCGATTGGGTTCTTCAGTACCTATCTCACAAGATAACCAGGTATCGTCTAAAGAATCCTGAGAAGCAACAGTTCTGCACAAACTGGGCTAAAAGGAATCATATCATTTTGGCTGTTCAATCATAATTTATCCCTCTCTACATCAGGGTTCAGTGAATTACCCTTCCAGATTAATAATAAGTTCCAAATGACACTCATACAGTCTTCTAAATACTTTCACATTTATTATTTTATCTGATCCATACAGCCTCACAGAGGTAGTTTTATCACCACTGTAGCCATCCCACAGATGAGCAAATGAAGATCTGGTCTGGTTGTAATTGAATAGTCTCATTTGCTAGATTCCTGGAAACCCAGATTTACGTTCAACGTGTGCTTAGAATGGTTTCAGAATTTTTAAAAATCAGACATAAGATTTGAGATTTTTAAGCTTTTCATTTTTCATTTGACAATTTGTTTAAAACTGAAACACTAATACCTGTCTAGGATCAGAAATCAGAACACGTGTAGAAAAAAAAAAAGAAAAAAAAATGAAAACCACACCCAGTCTAACCCACTCAAAGAGGACCGCTTTAGCATCCTGGTGCACAACTCCCTACACTCCCCCTCATTATCACACCATGTGCAAATCGAACTCTGAGGCTTTTGAAGTCACTGTTTTCACTTACAATATATTACGATCATCTTTCTACATTAACAAATCCAAATTTTTTTTATAGCATAGTGGTTCATTGTTTGAAAGCACCGTCGTGTTCTTAACCAGCTGAGTGCTAGGTGGTTTCCAACTTTTGGTTTGTCAAAGAGCACTCCATTGAACACTCTTGGAGCTCAGACCTTCCCACATCCTTAGTTATGTCCTCGGGGACAATTCCCAAAAGTGAAATTACTATGTCAAAGAGCCTGCACAGTTTAAGTCTTTTGATACATATTGCCAAAATGACCTTGAGAAAGGTTGTTCTAAATTATTTGCCAGCCCTCAGCTCATGAGCACGGCACCTCCCCTCTTTTACTGTCATTGGACATTATTTATTTATTTGGCTACTGGTGGATATTCCCTGGCCAAAGCATCTGATATTCTGTACTTCCACAGAAGAAGCCTTGAAGCATTCAATAAAAGCACCTAAAAATCTCTTCTCATGACGAGCTTTGAGGATTGTGTGAAGAAAATCGATAAAACTTTTTCATCATTTAACCCTGATGTTTCAAACCTCCACCAATACCTTCGACTCCCCATTCCCACCTGCAATGGTCAGTCTTTACAACGAGCCACACACTATTTTAAATCCTTTACTGTGTAAGTCATTTAATCCCACAGTATCCTCAATCTAAGAGGAGACTCCATTATCATCTGCTCTCTACAGATGAGGAAATGGAGGCCCATCTTTGCCCAAGATCCCACTGGAAGTATGAGAAATGATATTTGAACCCACGTAATCAATCTTCAAGCAAAAAATAAAGGAAAATGGAGAGACAGAGAGGAACAAGGCAGAGAATGGGGGGAAACAAGAGGTGCTGTTCCAGATTGTCAAATGGACAACTCTGAGGATGTCAAAGGAGACATTAAAATATGTTATGTTTTGTACTTGTTATTATTCCTAATAAAACATAAGGAAATTGAACTAATTGGATCCAAAGTAGGACTAGAAGCACTGCTCAATCTGTTTCTGTAGCTCCGTCCGTGGACCTTGTGAGGAAGAAAATCAGGCCTCTTGAACCTCAGGGCCTCTGTGCCAGGATGCATACCTTCTGAAGCCCCGGCCTGTAAACAGAGCTGTTTCATCTCTCTTCCTCCACCAATTTATTGTTCAAAGTGAGCACACTAAATCATTCTAACTCTGATGGGCAAAACTTATTCTCTTGACCTGTCAGATGTTTTCCAGATTAGGAAATAGAGCAAAATAAGGCATGATAATTAAACAAACAAACAAAAGAAAGAATCCTCAGACAAGCTACTATGCCTACATCCAAAATCTGGAAGGAGACTGCACAAAACTGTTCATTAATTCTGGTGCAAAAAGGATATAAACTGTGCTAAGCCAAACGTTGCTAACCTATGGGAACCTTGATGCATTTCTGAATAAAAGCACTTCCTGAAAGAAACTAAACAAATAAGTGTCCCCAGGCTGCTATTTTATTGAGTTGTGTACTGCTTAAGATTTGGGATAAACTAGTGATATGACTTATTAAAGCAATTTAGACCATTATCAGCCTTTGCAAAAAGGGATTTTTATCCAGAAACAGCAGATGCTGTATGTCTTCCCTTTGTCATGGTTTGATTCCTTTAGTCCTCACCCAGTCTCAAGATACGTTTTTTCCCCCCTAAAGTACTGTTTGTCACTGTCTTCTTTTTTTTTTTTCATAGCGCTACCTTGTAAATTGGAAATTATTTTGTACCAGTTCCTAATATCACAACGTCACAAAATTGTTAATTTGATTTGTTTAGGAAGTTTAGGAAGGTAAGAAGTAAGGTAAGGAATGGAGGTGAAAAAAGGACGTAAATGTATTTTTCCTCCCCAAATTAAATAGGCCTCAGTTTTCTCCAATCCTCCTCTCCTCTCTTTAGGGTTAACTAAAGAAGTCAGCAACAAGGTAAGTAGGAGTCCTTGACCAGAACAGAAGGTGCTTGTCCTAATGGCTCCATTCTGATGCAAGAGAGGGGCAAGATGTGCAGGCCCTGTTCCCAGAGAACATGTTGCAAAGATGCACAGGTCCCTTCAGGGAGGAGGGGTGTGAGGGCTTCTGAGATCCTCTGAATTGGGTAGGTCTACTTTTCTTCTTGTTGCAATTTCATTCTTCCTCCTCAGTCTAATTCTCTAAACAGCTTATTTTTTTTTTATTCTTGGTTTAATTTTCCTATCATGTTCTCAAGAGCCAGTAAACTTCTGAGGCAGACAGAAAATGTAAACCAGATGTCTGCTGAAGGCCATAGGCAATAGCATACGGTAGACTCAGTCTTCTGCTGTAATTTCTTTTTTTTCTTTTTTGAAAATAGCTACAGATGAATAACCAACTCAAACGATAGCAACGGAAATGATGGAAAAGAGGATAGAATAGCATATTCAAATGCAACATCCTTCACTTCCTTTTAGTTGAAGAACTATTGCAGCTGGTTTTACTGTGAGATTTTTCCCCAAAGGAGAAAATAAATAAAAGTCAAAACCTCAGGTAAACTTTATTAGGATAGTTGGAAAAATTGCCTCAGGACAAAAAAACCCACAAAAAACAAAATATTGGAGACATGCTAAAATGTTATGGTAAAACATCTTGTGCCCATTGTAAGCTTGCCAAAATAGTTATACTCTTTTTAATATAAGCTTGTCAATTCCCAGGATCATATTATTTTCTTGTTGTTCTCACCAGAACCTGTAAATAAAAATGAAACATACTATGACTGCTAGATCTTTAGGAAGACATTTCCTTTCAAGAGTAATCCTTCAAAGTTTCCTCTAAAGTTGATGAACCAGGTTTGACTTGGCCGAGATCATAAGCTTCTCAAGTCTTTCGGAAACATCTAAGTGGTTAGTTACGAAACACAATAAGACTTTACTAACTCAGATTAATTTGGGAAAAGCTAACATGTTCAAATGATAAAGTATTCACTGAGTTTTAGTTTTGTTATTCAGACTGTACTTATGAGTAGTTACCGCCATACCAAAGTGCTGCCAGATTTTACAAGGCCCATCTTTAGTTATGCAGTTATTTATTGAGTAAAGTTTGGGTTCTTCCTTTCTCAGATATTACTTTCTCTCAGGGAATAAAATCTGCAGTTCAGCCTGAGTAATGCAGATAGTCATCATTTTATACATTAGAAGATTAAAAAACAGAAGTGCATAATGACATGGCCTCCAGCCAAAAGGCTAATTTATTCCTACTCACTGATGGCCCTAGTATATTTCCAGTTGTACACTCTTGAATGCTAGTTACCTGGAGAACATACTTTGGATAAAGATGCTTATAAGAATATTCTCTGTCTCTCAGATGGGAAAGCTTTGCCAGGTATGCAGGTGAGGCCTCATACCACCCACCTCATTATTACACTAGTAGATTGGGAAGGAGCTATAAGCGAGATAACTTTAGAATTCCAAAAGGATGTGATAACCTTGAGAAGTAGTCTAAAGCTAAAAGTAAATTCTCGTAAGCAGGATTTATGTATATCAAGCATGATCACAAAGATTGAAACAAAAATAGAATTTCTTTTTAAGCATGTTAAAGTAAGCAACGTTATGTGTGCACAGCGCAAGGGCAAAAATGGAGACAATTTTCACATCTATTTCATGAAGTTAAAGTGACTATTGAAACCAAAGATCTTTCAGAATGAATGAAAAATAAACCTAATGAGGTTCCTCCAATCAATTAGCACAACATGTGAGCTATAATTGAGTTATAGAACAAATTATTACCAGTGTGAAGTATGTGTGATTACTTACAACCTAGAAGAGAAATCAGCACCACTAGCTCAGGTTATATCTGTCATTTTGCAGCTATCATAGTATAAGGATGTTTGATAACTGCATGTAGTATTCAGTTGAAAGAATTTCAAGCTGCCCACCCTAATCTGAGCCTCTCTGGTTAGTAAATCTTTCAACAGTGTTTCCCACAGAGGGCCTTTCAGTTTTACAAGAGGAGGCTTAAGACCCCAAGGAATACCATAATGTTCATCCCTGAGCATACATCAGATTTCCTTATTATCTACAAAACCATTTAAAGAAAAATTACATATGCCTATAAGAAAAGATGAGCTTGATCAAATTTTTAAAATGTGTTCTTGAACTAAAATACACATAAAAAAGAGCAATATTAATAAATATGCTCATAGAAGGATCAAAGGGAAACATGCTAATATCTTAAGAGAAATCTTGCCCTTTCAAAAAGGACCAAGCCAGGAAAAAAAGAACCAGACTTGACCGGCAGCAAGGGTCTTTGTGTTCTGGGATAGCCAGAAACAAACTCTATTCTGGAACACTTTTATAGCTAAATAAAAGTTTTTCAACCCTGATTCACATTATCTTTGCCCCATTACCCTAACTCCATTTTCCCCACTGTCACTGGCCAAAGTTCAATAATTTATTACCCTGAGAAGAATTTGGAACATGCAACTGAGGTCCATATTTGGAAAAGAAATTGCATGGGTAAGGGAGTCAAGAGAAAAGTAATAGAGAAAAAATTCTCGCCATTTTGGCTTCTACCTCAAGAAACCTCATGACATAACTTAGAATCCACAAGCCTACATATGAAGGTATAATTGGCTCTTCTCCAAAGCATTGTTTACTTTACCAAGCATGACCCAGAAAGATTATTGCCAAAGTGTTTAGTTCCAGAAAGTGGAAAATTTGTTAAAAGGGAATGAATTTAACATAAAAAGTATACAGCTCCCCCACCAGGAGAAATATTTTTATGAAGAAATGGAAAGCAGTACACATACACAGCAAATTCTTATTTAATCTGCCATGTGTCTCATAATCAAAGCATATTTGGCCATTTAAAAATACTACAGGCTTTCCTACTTTTAAAACATGTATTTTGCTTTATATTTCTCAAGATCCTTGGCATTACTTTCTTCTAATGTGATATACTTTGGGGTTCCTGAAGAATGTTATATAGAAGAACCACAGAATAGTGTTCTTGTCGTATGGACTTTTGTCTTTTTCTAATAATTTTCATCACCATATTGGCCAAGTTGTCATCTCTCCCTTGCTATATGGGAAAGGGTCTAACAGACTCTGTAAGGGTCTTCTAGGACCACTTTCTCTATAATTAAATGCTCTGACCTACTGCATGCTCAGAAACCAGATAAATAAGCTTGAAACAAGAATAAATAAATACTAAGTTAGGATTTTTTTATTGGCAAAGGCCATAATATTGGGAAGCCTTTCCAAGCCTTACGTTTAGCTTCTTGACCATTTCCTGAGCAGTAGAATGTGCCACTTCAACAACTGTCATGTATGTGAGGTGTTGAGTGGTGTGCCTGTTTGTGGGTTGTGTTGTTACTCATAACAAATTGGATACTTACAATAATTTTTAGTCTTAAACAAATTTAGCAGCAGATCTTTCCTCCCATGCTGCATATGTATTTCAGACTTCAAAGACCTTCTATCACCAAACTAAATTAAGACAGAACATGTGTAACAGGGATGAAGACAATGTTCTCACATCTTTAGAATAAATCAAGGTAAATGTTTGGCTTCAGGTCACATTCTGAATTAATGTGTTGGCAGTGCTGTGCAAGTCGAGGGCACAAACATATTCGCGTCACTTGTGTGCACTCATGCACAGACTGACTCTCAGAGGCACGTGTGACTTGTTATTCTAGCAACTAAATCCAGTTCCCTCTCCTAACTTGAGTTCACTCAAGATCGAGTGTCTTTACTTCTCACATCCTCCCTGTATGTCGTACGGATGATGCTTTGTTCCTGGATGGTATTATGAAAAGCAAAAGATCCCTGGGACTAACAAACAGATGATGCTCTCAAAGCATTTTGGCAAAATGGAGAAAGCAAAACAGAGCAGTGTTTTAGAAATAACAGATATCTATGGTTCCCTTGAAGAAACTTCAAAACTCACTCTAACAATCTATTTATTTTTACTTCATGCCTAGAAATGCCTCCTTTTCACATTTCTACTCCCTTCCTCCTTTTAAAAATTATATATATATATATATATATATATATATATATATATATATATATATATATTTTTTTTTTTTTTTTAACCACGAGAGCATCCGGCGCCTCTCTAGCCAATATTGAAAGTAATTTCAAGCAATGGGATGATTAGAGGCTGCATTGTTACTTTAGAGAAAAATGAAAAGCATTACCCTGGCCATTATCATCATGCCAAAAAGGGAGAAAACACACTTAAATAACTGCTGAGTTAAGCCATAATCTTCATTGCTTACACAGTTGCTGTCCAAGCAGAGATTCTCTCATCTACTTATCTTCAAATATATATTAAAAGCTTAGTTTCATTTTCATTTCTGAAGATTAGATCTAGTCAGAACTCATCTCAGAGCACAGAGTGAAGATATAATGCCTCTGACATGCTGAGCATTGGGTTGGGACAGATCTTCATCTATTCCAAACCACTGCTGAGTATCTCTGAGATGAGGAGACATTATCTCTACTAGTGAGAGGCTGTATTGCTGTTGAAGCTCCAAAATCCTTGGGAGCATTTAGCACTCACTCTGAGTTACCTATCCACATTTTAATATTACTGTAGATTTCAACTAGCCCCATGCTCTAAGAGATTTAATACCTGCGTGTAGACACTGACACATGCTTGAGACTTTTCACTCCTCCCCACTCTCCCATTTCTATCCCTTCACTCACTGGCTAATTTGACTAAGACTTAGAAACTAAATATGAGGGCTTAAATTTTAAGCCTGAATTGAGAAAATATCAAATTTCCCTAATGCTCCATTCATTCATTAAACATTCATTAGTACAAAGCACACAGACTCAAAGAAATGGTGTAGAGATACTGTCCCTTCTGCAGTAGAATGCAGAAGTAATTCAAAACTGGGATTGGCTTTGAGAAAGGTTTTAAAATAAGCGATTTGCTTTTGTAGCCTCCTCTTGACACCTCATTTCCTTATTACGTTTCTTTCTATTTACTCACTCTTTCTTCACCAGACCCTCTTAGGGAAACCCCATGTTTCACTTAAAGCTTTTGCCTGACATGTAATTTCTTTAGACTCGAATATTATGTGCAAAACTGACTGAAACTGCCTCTTCTCTTGCCTCCCATAGGCTCCTTCTTTCCCTTCCCACTTTTTTTCCCTTTCTCTCCCCTCCCTGTTTCTCTCCTTGGTGTCTTCCTATTTCTTTCACTGTATCTAATCCCTTTCTTTTTTTTATATCTTTATTAACAAAAGAGTATCAGCCCATAGTGGGAAAATAACAAAGATGTGGGGAAAGAAGGAAGGAAGGGAGAGGGAGCAGGAGGCAGAGAATCAGTTCAGACTCAGCCTAATCTCCCAGCCCAGAATGCCTAAGTACCTAGACCTTTCTTCCAATCCAGCTGCAGGGCATGGACAGTAGAAATAGAATCACATATTAGGAAAGTGAGACATAGTCTCTTCTTCTCCTCTTTTTGGTTCCAAGAAGATAGAAAACAAAAGTCATGATCAGAGGACTGAGTTTATTTTGTCAGAATTTTCGAGCTGAAAGGGACCAGCTCTCATCAATCTGGGGCTAATTAGCCCTTTGGGTTTCCATTTATGTGTGATCATCATTCATCATATTCTCCAATTCTTTGAGTTCAGATCCCTCTACTGTGACTGCATATTTCCTTTTTCCATTTTGCAAAGAGCCATCTTTTTTTCCATAAGGCTGAAACCAGCCACACTCCAGCCATGCTGAGGCCCCCCTTCCGGTTTCTGCTCTCCGTGCCAGAACCCCATCAGTACACCCTGTGCCCCCAGTGAAGGCTCACCTGTACCGACTTTGCCTGACCGTGACTGAGTGGTCCCTTCAGCATCCAAGGCCTATCATTTTATTTTCTCCTTCTCTACTTGCCTTCTCTTGAAGTTGTTTTGTGTCAAGAAAGAAGCTGCTGATCATCTTAATGGACCTCATCGAACAGAGGAAATCACATAGCAAGTTCTAGCACCTCAAAAATAGAAATTATCCACTTTTGAGATAATATAGTTAATAATCACCACAGCTTCAATTAAGACCTCCACTGATTGAGGCATTTCTTTCTGCTTAATCATCTTTTCTTTGCCTTAGTCAGTTATTTCTGGCAGGAAACCCGAAGGCTGTTAAGCTGCTGCGTTTCCTTACTTCATTTCTAAGTAGTTCCACCTGGACTGGATTTGTGAAGATTCATAGCAAAAAAAGCCAAAATAATCTTGTCTCTCAACAAAATATTTGGACTCTAGAATGAACTGGATCTCTGAACAAAGCAGTAGAGAGGCTGACAGCATAAGCTCAAGAGTTGTAGGGGTGTATTCATTTTAATCTCTTCTAAGTCTCGTTACCAGAACCATCCTGGGAGCCAGTCCACTTGCACAGTATCAGTGCAACTTCAAACTGCCTCCACAGAATCTCATGTCACTCTGCTACATCAGGATAAAATAAAAGGCAAAACTGTCTCATCACTCAACCTCAAAGAAGAAAATCATTTACAAGAGAGATGGTCTTGACTGATCTATGAAATTACTGCAGCCTGTCATAAGTTTTTTCTCCCATAGCTAATAATTCTGGGCATTTATCAGTGATAATATTTTCATTGATTGCTAACGAAGAAGAGATTTAGTTTGTTAAATCTTTGTTGCTGTATTATAAAATGCTGCTTGAGGGTTTGAAGTGTTTCTTAAATCCTAAAATTAGAAATCACTCTGATTTGAAGGAAGAAAAGCTCTGTTTAGTTCAACAGTAATTTTTTTGTATTGAAATATATTTCCATTATTGTAGTAATAGAAACTTTAATATGAAGATTAATCAAAATAGATCTGAAGCCTCAAAATAGACCGTATAAGCAGAAGCTACTTACAACCACAATCTTCCATATCTCTGAACGACACAGAATTATTACAAGAGAAGAAACTAGGCTAAGATGGCTGACTGAAGCCATTCAAAACTGTTGGAATGAATATATATAGTGTTAGCTAGATATTTAAATAAATTCATATTAAAATATATCCATAACATCATGGCTAACCAAGAAATATTATCAATTGTGAATCAGAAATGTGGATGAATCTGTGAAAAATAAATTCAACGTTTTGAAAGAAATCAACAAAATTTCATTTACCATCTGAAGTTTTCAATCATTGCTAATAGTGCAATGTTATGCCCCTCAAAAACCTTAAAATACAGAAGTAACTAAAATACAAAAAAGCTTAAAATATAATAAGCATAATCCTAGAGGATATGGAAATGACAAAAAAAAAAAAAAAAAACAAAACCTCAAAATCCAACATTTGATTGGCTCTTCTAGGGAAGAACATACACACATGTTATCTTTTCTAAAACATTCCTCATAGAATACATGGGTCTCTTTGTCTTGATCTGGTTTCCTATACCAAAAGGGAATATTGCCACAAACAAAAATCCCACATGGAAACAAAATATTTATGATAAAGCAAGCCACTCAGAACAGCCAGGCTCTCTGGGAAAAGCAGGAATGGAATAAAGGATGCCGATACGACTGATAACACAGGTACAATCTACAGCCACAGACCATCCCAGCACAACTGCTCTGGGCTCTTCCCCCACAGCGGAATCTGAAGTGGGCAGAGCTCATCAAAATTCCACTTGTGCAAGCCCCTTCTGAGGCAGGTGGATATTAAAGGAGAAATTCATAGAGCAGTCTGGAAATCAACAAGCCGGGACTCCAGCGTTTTATATTAGGCCTCCTCGATTGGGCCTCCTTTTCCAGGCCTCCCTGGAGGAAATGGTTTTTTAGCTTTATAGGGCTTCTGTGTTACAGGAGACAGAAACCTTAAGATGTATGCACTACCAGAATGAGCTAGCAGCAGATTCATTGATTTTAAGTCAGTGTGAGGGCGAAGGAATGGGATTCACAACTGAAGCAGCTGGAAGGGGCTGCCTGCTTTCTGACTGCCCAGGTTCCTTTGCTCCTGGGATTTTTACCAACCAGCTTACCTGAGAGAATCACAGGTGCAGCATTTCTCCCTACATCCCAGTTTGCAAAACAATAACCAAAGCTCATAGACAGGTCAGAGGGTTGTGAGCGGTATACGGGAAAGCCACACTTTGCATGTGTGATGGCTTTTCTCACAAAGTAGTTGCAGACACCTGAGATTTTTTAATTCAGTAAGTTAAAAATAAGAGATTACTGAAAGCATTTTTAAAATTCTGAAATGATACTAATATAGAGAATTGAAGGAGATACGTAATACTATATATATATACAGTTTCTAAAATTGTACTACAGAAATAGCAAACAAGGGCAATCTTGTTCACAACAGTGATTGACTGAAAGCAATCCAAAAGTTGAGGGTACTCATTGGGGTTTCTTGTAGTCACAAGGTAAGTTTGGCCACAACAGAATGGACACAGAAGAGCCATGTTAGTTTTGCAGTTGTAGTAGCAGTTTTATGAAAAACTTGAGAATCCTTACTAATTATGAATATGCCTCAGTTTCTCTAACCATAAATTATATGACAAGTTCTCAAGATCAATCTGAGATGAACTGTAAGAAAAAAAATGGGAAAATGTCAATAAATGATGATAATGAAGTATTGGTAACTAAGCTAAGATCCTTAGGTAAAATCTCCAAGGAAAAACTATAACTCCTTCTTACCAGGTAAGAGTGAAATCCATTCACGTAATTGATATTTAATGGTGATTTTATTGTCTTAAATTATACCAGGAAATGTTACTGTTTTTAATTTAAGGTAAACATAAAAAAAGAATATTAATAATCAAGTTTAGAGACTGACTAAAGGGGGAAATTGAATAAAGTACAGAGGGATGAAAAGGTACACAGCTGAAGCCCAGGCGTAAGTTACTGAGATTTCACAAAATCCATATTCAAGTATTTTGACAAAAATAAAATCCATGAAGAAAATAAGAGACATTTTTCATGAAACAAAAAAGGCATGTAATTAGAAATGACAGAAACGACTGACAAAATAATCAAGCACAAAATGGAGAAGGAATAGAAGTTTGTAAGTTGGTGTAACTTGGTATATTAAAACTCAGTTACTGCCGAAGTCAGAAAGTCAAGATGAAGACAGTGATCTTGCACTGAAAATAAAACTCTCACAAAAGGAAATAATGTGTTATTACTCATGTAAAGTGGGCTGCTACCAGCACCAGAAGGGTCTCAAGGTAGTATTCTAACACTGCTTTTCCTAGTTTCACCTTCCTGTAACCATTTAGTTCCACTTTAAAATCTCAATGATATATCATGACCATGAAAGTGGGAGGCTGTTTTCTGAGCGAGAAAAATCAACGCTTGTTCCCACTTGTTCCGTCTTGCAACTGTATTCCTCACTCGGGCCCCCAGTAGGGAGAAAACAGACAGGGCGCTGTGGCCGTTCCAGTAGCAGTGTCTCTTTTCTCTATTGCATTTTCTTTCTCTCCTCCCTTCAATAAGAAACACATTTTGTGCAAGGAAGGTCACCTGTCACCTCACCTTAGGCAGTCAGAGGATTCCACTTATCCAACTTTCAACCTCCCTCCCTCTCCGCTGTGCTGCAGGATGATGTGCTGTCTGCCCTCGCTACCCAGTAAATTTTACAAATGCTCTCTAGTCCGCAAACCATGTTCACCACGTTAGTAAGCACAACGCAATTCTTGTTAGGCCTCAGCTGAGGCTCCAAGCCCAAGGTTTGGCCTGATAACATTTTCTTTTAGAAAGATGTGAGGTAGGAAGAGAACAGAAGGCAATTATCACAGAAAAGTTGTCCTTGTGCTCTCCCAGGGACAAATTCACTTTCCTTTTACTGGCAGCTGCACTGATCCTGCCCACACACAGGGATGGGGCATTTGAGAACCCAAGGAACTGGCCAGCTAACCCATAAGGGCTTTGGTTTATTTGTCAGAGTCAGAGGATTTTACTGTCTTTTGAAAGAAGAAAGTACCCACAATCACGTTTAGTATCTTACTTTTACTATCGGGATAAAGACTGGCAGCTAAGATAAGGTATGAGGAAATGTTATGCCAAAGGGAAAAATCAGAAAGAAGATAGCAACACACTGCAATCTGTGAGCCCAGCTTACAGCTTTTCCTGTTTTCACTTAAATCCACTGCTGATTGCAGCAAAGGGGAGGAGCTTAAAGAGAGAGAGAAAGGATAATTAGTAAAGAAAACCTTATCTAAAGGTTTCCTGGTTTATTCAGAAAGATCTAGTTTTCAGGGCGAACACTTGGCTGTCAAGAATTGTGAAGAACATTCTCCCTGGTATCTGCTAAATGTACTGCTCTAAACATGACACAGATGAACTCCAGTGTATTTTTCTTTCCCTTAGAAGAGAGAATCCATTTTGAGTATCTCTATAAAATAACTCGAACAACTTATTTTCTACTGTGGCATGTGACATGGCTACACACGATGAAAGTGATTAAAATATTATTTACATCCAGCGGGATTCACATTTACATCTAGCTTTCGGCATCCATATTAGTAAACCTGAAAAATATTAAGGAAACTCTCGATCAGGAATGTCCTACAATGTTCAGAGATGCACAGAGAGACTAAGGAGACCTGAACAGAACAGCTTCAGTAGGTGATTTTGTGCTGTCGGCTCAGCCTATGATAAGCCCCTTCTTCTGAGAACTAACTCCATCCACCAGGGAAGGACTTCAGTAGCCGTGTTTAAAACACGTGACCGTGCAGCTCTCGCTACAGATGATGGTGGGCCGATCAGATTCTCTCTTCTCTGGGAATTTGTACAGAAGGGATGTAAACTGAAGAGAAGGGGACCAGTCAGTCATCTTCCTCTTGCCCTGTGCTTGGAGAAGGAGATAAACCAGATCTTGGGAAAGGAGAATAAAAAAGATGCAAAGACTAAAACAAATCCATGAAATGGAGAAAAGCAGAGGATACTACTAGGGTGCCTGAAAGCTTTCCATCTTCTCCTGCTGACAATCCTGCTTCCTTCATGCCCCACGGGGGTTGTTCCGGAGCACCCTCCCCATTAAACTTCCTGTGCCTAATTCTCCATCTCAAAGTCTGTTTCTGCTGATAATGAAAACACAGACTGACAGTCTTCCAGGTATTATTTCACCCACTATTCACTACAAAGCCGTATAGGTCAATGTCAAGAAGCTCTTCCAATTGGATATTATTATTACGCAGTCTATGCATTTCAAATTAAAAAGGTGTATTTCAAAAACACAATAATCTTCACCTCCTAGAACATTTCAGATCATTTCAGATTGTTCAAAATGTAAAGGGAGAGTGAACTGCATTTAAATTAAAAAAGTAACAAGAAACTTTACCTCATCTGAACTTAACTCCCTTTATTAGTTTAACCACATGTTGAAACACATATGAAACACGGCATCTGGTGAGGCTTTCCAAAAAACTAATCACCTATCTGTGAAAACATTCCATCAGAGGATACGGAGTTCCTGGCTTTATCTGAACGATAAAACATGAATTAAACAGCTTTGAGTTTTTAAGAGTGTAGAAAATCTCATATTTTCTTTGTTCTTCTCTTGGCAATTACAGACTTCCCTGAAATCCAAGAGCTTGGAGAATTAACATATTTTCAAGTCAACCCTTGAAAACATCCACTTATGTCTCAGTGACAGAAATATATTGTGGCAGAAAATTCTCCTCCTCTATCAAACACAGTTTGTGCAACCAAAGGGAAAAGTCTTTAGACTATATCAAAAACTCATGCAGTTAACCAAATTTAATATGTTCATGTTTAATTACTAACCAGGTATACTTTAATAAGACCTTAAATGGACTATGGTTATCAAAAATACTTTGTCTTTTTTGTAACTTCTTTCTCCTTGAGGGCTCAAAGAATTTTTAGCAGAATTAAAACATTTACAAAGCTTTTGAAACTGGCCTGCTTTCCTTCAGGGGCAAAATACCATTTTAATATGCAATTCTTTTATAACACTGATGTCTTTGATAAGTGACATCACAGTAGAAGCTAACAATTCCATTTAAAATTATTATTTTCCCTCTCGCATTTCATGGGATATAGGAGTCTGATTAATATTTAGTCATCTTGAATGTGAGCATAATTCTATATAAACTAAAATATTGTCCACTTTAAATACATTTGCCCCTTATTATAACAGATCAGTGGCCAACATAGTTGTTTCCTATAGCAAGTGTGCAAAACAAAAGAATGCCCTAAGTTAGAATAATATTAAGGAAAATTTAATGTGGGCTGTTATCTCTATTCCCTATATCTGAAATTGGTTAAAACTAGGAATTTTAAGAAGAAAACTTGTAGGTTGTTCTGTCTTCTTCAAAAGCCATCTTATTATTTGGAAAGCACATTAGCCAATTTAGTACATTAATTGAAATGCTGATGCACTCTCAGCCTTTTGGCTAAAGCAGAGCAATCATTGGTAGTGAAAGCTTTATCACAGCTTTGCAGTTTCCTGGCCTTCAAGCCTGTATCTCTCTGGGTTTCTGAATGAGGTGCCGTTTTAATAGTTATGGGGGCTATTTAAACATCATGGCATCAACTGTGATCACTGCCTGCTAAGCTGCCCCATTCCCTCTCCTCCCGATCTGTAGAGTTCTTTGAGCTGCTGCTCTGGGTCCTTCCTTTAGTTGAGAAAAACACTGCTCTTGGCAAGATTTGGATTTCTCTAGCACCATTCTTACTGCTGTGTCCCTTTGCTATTTGAATTGCTTATCCCAAGGATAAATTTATGTGTCAGTCTTGCTGGGTCCTGGATCATAACGCAACCCGGACCTGGACTTGACAACAGACCAGAAGTTAATTACCATGATCAAGATAGAAAATAAAATGCCTCCACTTGTTCCTACACTGAGTAAACACTGGTCCTCACAACAGGATCTGATCCTTGTGTGATGAATCTTTTCACAAATGAGAGGTTTGTATATTGCAGATACATCTATCCGATGTGTCATCTCAAATAGAGATGTCTCTCGAGAGCTCCAAAGTCTGAACTTCTTCCACAGTGAACCAATGAGCCAATCTTTCATTTTATGCCATTTTAGATTTCTATAGGATTATAAAATAGCAGGTACTCATTATGCTTTTTCTTTCTCAAAGAACATCACACACTCACACAAGGTACATAAAGGCCAAAGGAAAAGAAATTTTATTTCTGCCTGTAAATAGCTTTGCTATATATATATATATATATACACACACACACACACATATATATATTAAATTTTATTACAAATTCAACTTTTCCACTACTATTTCTTTAAAAGAAATCCCTTAAAATTCAGTTGTCATTGATCCTTGGTTCCTTTCTTACTGTCAGAAATGTTAAAATTCAATTTAATATGGAAATTTTCTTCCTGCCTTTCAGTGAAGTATCAAATTTGCAAACTTTCCAGATGTCTCACTGAATTCACCCACAGCCATTTCATGAATGTCTGAGCGCATACTGGTTCCACGGACGCCCTTGGAGAGAAACAGGAGAGCTCTCCCCACTGAGAGAGGGACGTCCTCTCCCCTGCCCATCCAGGGCACAGTGAGTGTATTCCGCCCGCTGCCCCTTCTATTCTTCTAGAACATCACATTTCATTCTATCTTGGCCTCTTTAGAGAAAAATGAAATGAGTAGAGAGACTATTATTTCTCATCAACCTCTTTGGAAAAGCAGACATTTAAAACTGTCTCACTGATGGAGAGCATTCCTTTACTTCTCCTGTAAGATTTGCTGTCTTTATACAAGTTTTCTGAGCGTGATGTGAAGCCCCGGAGGCTTGTGCTCAGATGGAACAGCTGCTTGTGGCGGAATGAGCCTCTTGCGCCTGACAGTTCTACCGTCGCTCCTGGGCAGAGGATTCGTGAGCGCAGCTTTCTGCATATCTGTGGGGTTAAGCCTTCCTCTGCCCAATAAAGCGTAATTCTGATAAAACCCGTTTATTCTAAAGTTCAACACTGTTTTTCAAATTCACAAGCACCTTCCACACTTTTTTCATATATTTTAAAGAAAAAAAAAGTTTCTTGTACAAATGTTTGAGAAACACATATAAGTATAAAAATAAAAGTCACCAAGAGCTCCCAACCCAAAGTTGACCACTGTGATTCACAACCTTAGGTTAATCCTTCCAGAAATAAAATATAAATTAATACAATGCAAAAATAAAAACTTTTAATTTTATTTTTAAAATTGATATCACAGTTTTGAAAAATGCTTTTGATTATTTAATACATCTTTAGGGGGGAGGGTATAGCTCAAGTGGTAAAGTGCATGCTTAGCATGCATGCGGTCCTGGATTCAATCTCCAGTACCTCCTTTAAAAAAATAAACAAATAAAACTAATTACCTCCCCTCACCAAAAAAAAAAAAAAAAAAAAAAGAAAAGAAAAGTTTTTAAATTAAAAAAAAAAAGAAGATACATTAAAAAATATTTTTATGTTTGTCCATGGGTTTTTAGGGTCCATATCATGTTTCACTGTACAAATGTCTCTTAATTCCTTTAAACGTCCTCTTGCTTTGGGACATTTAGGTTTTCCTAAATCCTTTGCTATTACAGACAGAGCAGAGAGAACACTGCAGTTTGGAAGTTCCTGTTACATATGCCTTTATGATTTAAAGCATAAAGGATAAAGTTAGGCTTTACAATTTTAAAAATAATTTTTGCCAAATTGGTGATTAATGGCACTTTTAGTTCTGCTTGCTTGTATTCAGTACTGGGCATGTGAATCTTCGGAGAAAGAGAAGGAGGTTAAAAGGAGGCGGCAGAGGTGGAAGGAGGAAAGAGGACAGAGAGGAAACATCAGCCCCCCAGTGCTTTTTCTGTTCCACATTCTGCTAAAAGCTTTCAGCCCTTCCACACTGTCTCACTGCTGTAACTGTCTCAGGGTGCTGTAACAAAACCCCACAGACCGGAAGGCTTAAACAACAGAGACTCTTTTCCCACAGTTCTGAAAGCTGGAAAGTCAGACTGGGGTGCCGGCACGGTTGGTTTCTGGTGAGAACTGTCTTCCTGGCTTGCAGATGGCCACCTTCTCACTGTTTCCTCACATGGAAAAGGGTGGGGGATGGCTGGGGGAAGGGGGATTTCTGGTTTCTTTTTATAAAAACACTAATGTCATCATGATCACCCCCATAACCTCATCTAAATCTAAATCTAATTAACTCCCAAAGGCTCCACCTTCAAATACCATCACATTGGAGATTAGGTCTTCAAAGTATGAATCTTGGGAAAACACATTAAGTCCATAATACATATCTTCCATGCATTTATATATTCAAATAAACAAATATTGGTTTTTACAAAGAAATAGGAATAGGCTGTATATGTTCTTCCAAAATAAGGTTTTTTTTTAACTTAAAAATAGATCATGGACATATTTCCATGTCAGTCCTTGTAGATCAATCTCACTTTTTAAAAATAGCTCTAATGATATTCCATAGTATGGCATTTCCAAGATTTATTTAACCATTTTTTCTACTGATTGACATTTAGCTGCTTTCCATTTTTCTCCATTAAAAATAATCTTGCAGTTAGCATAAGTAGCCTAATGAGTATGTGGTAATATTTCTATAGGATAGATGGAGTCTTAGAAGAAAAATGAGGAGAGGGTGGGTAGGCAAAGGGCACATGCACTTAAGACACTCAGGGACACTGCCAAAGGGTCCGTCAGAGGGTTTTCCACTCTCACATTTTTCATTCTCACCCACAAGCCTTTCTATTCCCATCCTTATACTGTCAACCTTACATTTCAAACATTTATCCTATTATCTGACACATATTAAGTGCTCAAGAAATTGTATTTTTATGATGAAAAATTGATATTGACTGGGCATATATCTGGAAAAGATGAAACCTGTACTTTGAAAAGACACGTGCACCCCAAAGTTCATAGCAGCACTATTTACAGTAACAAAGATATGGAGGCAACCTAAATGTCTATCAACAGAAGAATGGATAAAGAAGATGCGCAATGGAACACCACTCAGCCATAAAAAAGAATGAAATAATGCCACCTGCAGAAACATGGATGGACCTAGAGATTATCATACTAAGTGAAGAAGTGAGACACAGAAAGACAAATATCATACGATATCACTTAAATGTGCAATCTAAAAAAAAAATGATACAAATGAACTCATTTACATAACAGAAACAGATTCACAGACACAGAAAACAAACTTACAGTTACCAAAGGGAAAAGAGGGAGAGGGATAAATTAGGAATTTCAGATTAACAGATACAACCTATTATATATAAAATAGATAAACAACAAGGACCTACTGTATAGCACAAGGAACTATGTTCAATATCTTACAATAATCTATAATGGAAAAATAATCTGAAAAAGAATATATGTGTATATATATGTGTAACTGAGTCACTTTGCTGTACACCTGAAACTAGCACAACATTGTAAATCAACTACACTCCAATAAAAAATTGATATAGAGATTCAGTTTATAATGCACCATGCTACTTAATATTTTGCTATATGATTAACCACAAAGGTCCTACTTAAATGACTTTCTATGCATGTGAGTTCTTATTAGAATATTATGTGACATCACACTAACTATTAAATAACATGCTGTAACTCTCACAATTCCCAGGGAACACTGGTAGAATGAGAAAGTCAAGGAGAGTTGGAGGTTACCAGTCAGGTCTCCACACTTCAGCACCAGCAACAAAGCACACAAGAACCTGAGTCCCTTCACATATTCCTCACATCTCCACAGCCAGGAGAGGCAATATACCAAATTAATTCTGAAAGCAAAAACTGAGTGTCACTGGGTGAATAAAACTGGGAAAAATTATTAGCACCAAGGAACATCTGCTGCCATCACAATGAAATGGTGGCACATAGACCATCTCAAAGTGACAACACGCACAACAATGAAACTAATGTACAGACAGAAGACCTGGTAACTACCTCCATGTACCTGTGCCCTCTTTAGCTGCTTGCCAGCATCTTTAGCCCAGATCTGTGATTCACTGGAATTGCTGCAAAAATTGCCAAAATAACCTCTGAGAAGCAGATGGTTATGAAGGCTTCTGTCCAGATGCCAGAACCCCATATGCTTGCCAATCTGTGTTTCCAGCATGCACCATTATACTTAAAATTATATTTTTCCTTTTTCTGCCATGTTCACTCTACCATCATTAACAAGATTCTAATGCTTTTCCAGAAAACAAGAAACATCACAGCCTGCTTGCCTTCTCTTTATAAAGAGAAACATAAAAAGCAAGTGTCAGACACCCCCAAACATTCAACCTATGCCACACCTCGACTACTTGGGACTCACATTAGTGGTCTTCATGGAGTCTTTTTTGTAATTTTTTTATTTCAACAGAGTCGTCGCCTCCCCTGGGCTCTCCAAGCACCACAGTACTGAGAGGGCTGCTCCCTAATTCTTTTCCAAGTCTACTAGCAAAGAAAAAAAAAAACAATAGTTTCTAGAAAGGAACTAGTCACAGAATTTTTATTACCCAGAATGAGGAGAGAGAATGGTAAGAAGCAAATTCTCTATTTTAGAATAATGGTTGGATTTCTCAAGCCAGCAATGCCGGCTAATATACCCCACATACCATGACAGCCAAACTTCTGGCACCATCTCAGAGGTTAAGCTTTTAGATACCAAAACAAAGCACTTTGATCAGTACCCAAGGTTACATATCACAGGGAGAACTGAAATATTCCCCAAACCCAAGCTGACCCTTCGGAGAACTCAGAGATACCATTGTTCAGAGGTCAGTCTTTCCAACAACCAGCTTTTCTATTGAGTTGTTTACTTGCTCCTGGACCAGAACACCCACCCCCTCCAGGGTCTGGCACCATTGGATGTGGAAAATGTCCAAAATTTCACAAGTTGTCTATTTCTGCAACAGTCAATTTGGCATATTTACATGGTGTTCCAGTGCAGGGTGTTTGAAGCTACCAGTCATTGTAAACAGCATTCTCTCACATTCTCTAATGCTGTTTTCCCAGGAATCTGTGTGCCTTACCTGCAATATTGGAAAGGAAATACCCTTACACATTCAACCTTTCAACAAAGAAGGAACTTAAAGTCCTTTCAGTGAATATTTTGGAGTTGCAGAACAGTGTGTTGATTTTATTAGTAAAAGTCTGAAACAACACTGGGTTTTTTTGTTTGTTTGATGTAGGGAGGCATGATGTTTTTGAAAAACTTAGATTACATTGAAATATGTGACTCTGAGTCAGCAATTTAAAAGAAAGTATTATGACACTTTAATTACATTTTAATGATTAAACCTTGGAAGTGATGCTGATTTAAGTCAAAATAACTTTTGAAGGTGTTTTTCTTGCCTGCAGCTATCTGGAAACCTGACAGAAGGGAAACAGGAAAAGAGAGAGTAAAAAGAGAATGATGTTTTAACTAAGAAAAAAAAAAGTGAGTGGTGGGCTTGGGAGATTTTTTGCTGTTTATTTGAATTAGGATTGATAACCATGACGGAAAAATCTAGGCAGGCAACATCTGGACATGTGTCAGAATGCAGGATACTGTGTTTGCATTTGTTTTACAAAAATAAAAAAAAAATCAACACTAAGGATGAAAAATTAATGACAAAGACTGCAACACATAATTTCTGTCTGCATGTATGCCCTACCTCCCACTGCCACAGAATCTGTTTAGGTTCTGCTTGGACTTCTTAAGAGAGGAAGGAAGGAAGGAAAAGAAAGAAAGAAAAAGGAAGGAAGGAACCGAAACTCAAGAAGATTAGATGGAAACACCAAAATCCTAGAACATTTTTTCTCAGCATTTCTTCTTCCCAAGGAGAGGAAAATTACATATAAATGATAAAAAAAAAAAGTTTACTTTGAGAAGACAGCAATAATGAGTTAAAGGCAAAGCCTTCTTAAAACACTGCAATTAAATATATTGATCATTTACAAAAAATAACAAAGGGCTAAAATACGTTCAAGTATGGATGATCTAAAAGAAATTAAAATGGATAAATATTATGTTTCTGTTGGAGACTGATGTTTGATTTACAGTACTTTTTTTCATTGATTTTTCTATGGACTTCCTAATAATGTTTGTAATTTTTTTTCCCTAAACTTAAAGCTCCAATAAAACTAAAAATTTTGCGTTTTGCAAAGCACTTGCCCATGGCCCTGGGCCTTTGTACCTGCTATTTCTTCAGTGGAAGATAGGCATCCTCACAATCCCTGCTACATAGAAAACTAGCCAACAGTGAAGTTTCTTGCTCAGATGGAACGAAAGAGAATCCAGACACTGATCTAGGTGTGAGATAGCTTTTAATATTATAAAGGTGACAGTTCAACTCAGTGGGCTAATTATTTGGTTCATAACTAGTATTGGAAGCATTTGTTAATTATTCGGAAAATAAGTAAACTTAGACCCTTGCCTCATGCCTTATTCAAAACTAGATTCCAGAGGGTTAGCAGTGTGAAAATGGAAATCAAAACTATACAACTATTAGAATATCATTTGGGAAAATAATTTTTATAAAAATCATTTACAATGTGGAAATTATGGAAATAAGCAAGTAACTAATAAACACATAAGATGATAACTTCAATAATGATTAAATAAATATAAATAAAAACATCTAGTTTGTACTAATGATCATTTATCATAATGTATTATAAATATGTGAGGGAACGAAAAAAAGTCACTCAAATGTTGTGGGTGAAATTTTACATCGGCATAAGGATTTTAAAAGGCCATTAGACAAAAACTCCAAATTCCAAATGGGCATACTTGTCAACCCCAAAACTTTAGTTCTGAGGAATCTATCTCATAGATATACTTCTACTTGTGTACAAAGACACACATACACACACACATTGCAATATCATTTGTTATAGCAATAAAATGAAGACAGCAAAAGTCCATCAGCAGGAGATCGGTTAAATCAATTAGAATTCAGACATACAACAAAAAATCAGACCACTATTAAAATGAACAAAGTATATCTGTATTTACTGAGTTGGATAAGTGTTCATGATACACTTTTAAGTCAAAAAAGAATGTTTTAGAACCACATGCACTGAATGTTTTCTGATGAATTACACAGGAAGAAAAAAAATTAGCCCAAGTGCAAACTGGAATAAGGTAGAGAAATCTTTTCTTAAGAGTTCTAAGCCATCTTCGAACGCAGTGGCTCTTAACATGGGGTCCCTCAGTATCAGCAGCAGTATTTCCTGGGAACTTACTGGAAACTCTGAGGGTGGGGCCCAGCAGCATGGATTGAATGAGCCTTCCAGGTGATTCAGATGACTACTAAAGTGGAGAACCACTCTTCTAACGGCTATGGTTTTGCAGGCTTTGATGAACTCAACTTGGGGTAAGTTGACTGTAACAACTCAAGGTCTTCTTTCATTGGACTTTTACATTTGGCAAATGGGACTTACTCAGTATCTAAAAGGGAATCACTTGGATGCACATATTTATTTTTAAATGGGTAAGTATTTGATATGAAACATGGTGATAGCAGAACATGTAATCTAACATTTTTGTCTGATTTATAAATACTTAAATTTGAAATCTTATAAAAGTCTGACAATTGACTCAATATCTTGTAATAAGCTATAATGGAAAAGAATCTAAAAAAGATATATATACATATAAATAACTGAATCACTTTGCTGCACACCTGAAACATTGTAAATCAATTATACTTCAATAAAAATGCTTATTTTTAAAAAAAATTAAAAAAAATTAAGTATGACAATTGAATTCATCGATGTATAGTTAACAAATCATCTCTTTTAAAAAATATATAGTCATTGGACCTCTCTCAGTTCCAATAGCCATATCTAAATGAAAACTGGACAGTATCTGTTCTCAAAAAGACAGTGATTTAATACATCTCTTCCTTGACTTCAACCCTACTTCTACCACTGTTTCTGTCATGGTAATTAGATGATTATCTTCCTTGATGTCCTCAAATTATTAACAGCCTTTTATGGAGCAAGCATTTAATTTATGATACAGATGAAAAGCCAGCACCTGTTTATTGCAGGTATGTTGAAGAATAATAGTTTTCTTCCTCCTGTCATATTGTACATTTTCAGTCTCCAGATTTTCTAAACCTTCAAGGAATTTTATATAAAACCATAGTATAAAGTCAGTGCTCTCATTCCTTCCTCAAATAATTCAAACAAGGTTAATCAGTAAGATGAAATGCATAATAATGTGCATGTAAATTATGAGTATTTGCTATTAGGTCTAACTGAGTTTGAAACCACAAATAACCTTCCCCCAGCAAAAAACAAGTCTTCCTCAGGCAACACAGTAGCCTTGATTATGGAAGAAACATTTCTTATTCTATTGGCCCCAAATACTTTAATAAAAACACTAATTATATTGTAACCTAACTGAAATGGGTCAGAAGTTCACATGATTGTATACAGAAGCGAGTAAAAGTAACAAACTGACAAAAAATTCTGTAATTACTAGATTGTCTAAAACACCATTCATTAATTTAATTATTGTATCTGATTTGTCTTAAATCCCCACATTAATACGTCTAAGATGAAGGCCAAGTAGTAGACCATTCTCATTGCTCTCTCTGTTTTAACTTGCTGTTTATTATGTCTCTTTAATTTAGTCTTTTAACACTACATATATAAAAGAAGCCATAAGTGTTACAAGCTCTGGGTTAAATTGTTCCTTTAATTCCTGTACATATATTATATGCCTTTAAAGATTCAATTAATCACAATTTTTATATTCAAAATTAAGTAATTTATCCATCATAATTAAAATTTTCTTTCAGCTAATCTCTCAATTTAAAATGTCAAACTAAAAGTAATATTCATCTTTAGGAAAAGATAACACATATTAAAATGTTCTGCATGACTGGGGATTACACAGAGACTTGAATTCCTCAAGCCCAAAAGGAATAAAAATGATATGCCATCAGATGAATATACATCTTATTTTTCTTGGCAGAGGACGGGGAGGCAGTGAATAATTTAAAAATATTGTTTAATGTCTTTCTTATCAGCCTCAGTATGCCTCTGCCTCTTTCTTATTCAGCAATGCAGGTGCTGGGAATTAGAAGCAGTAAAAAGGAAAAAGCTGCCTTTGCAGCTTGTTTCTCCTCTTGGCTCCTCCTGGCCCCTGAGCCTGACATAAGTTGCAGTTGTCACCAGCAGCTCAGGTAGCAGACAGAAACCCCAGCCTGTTTTGAGACCTTGCCAAGAGCAGCAATTGTTCGGCACCAGCGGATGCAGGCGTGCGCCCGGCATTTCCATCGGAGCATTCTGAGTCCAAAGACAAACCTCTATTAATGGTGCATACTAATGATCTTTACATTTTAATTAGAAATGCTTGAGTTAAGATCACTGGCTGAAACCTTAATGAGCAAAGGAAGGCTTACCTCCTGTTCCTCTGCTTTTCGACTACAAGGAAACGCAATAAGCTCACCTGAATCAGGTCAGAGCCAGTATCAAGAAAACTCATTTGAAATCCGTGATTAGTCCAAGCTGGAAATATCAGATATTTCCACTTCAAAGCCAAGAAAACATGAAGTTAGCAAAAGGGATCATCCACAGAGGTCTCTCTGCTCTTTTTCTTTTTCCATTCACTCACACATGCTTACATTTTTATTTGACTTTGCCATAGCCAATCCCTTCAATATGCAGAAACCAAAAGCCATATGCCTGTATCAGTGTCTTAAGGCTCCATCCAATTTGAATATTTTCCTATGCAACTTGAAGGTTTTGTTTATTTTCTTTGCCTATAAGCACCATTATATTATTATACTAAATGAACTAAGATTTACTTCTTGATTACTGTAACACCCAAAAAAAAAAAAGTAGATTTAATACTTTTGGAAAATATTTTGGAACATTTTCTTTAAACTGAAGACTAATGTGCTCCTTTTGAAAACAGAGACAAGATATGAATAATTTTAAGAGATGAGTTTATTGGGGAAAAAAAGTTCTACGAGGTTCTGCTTTCCTACCCACAATGACTCCTAATGCACCATTATCACCATGGAAGCTTTCAAACATTGCCACTTAATAAATTAAGTCCTCAAATATGGAGAAGAAAGTACCAAGTCTAGGCCCAGTTCCAGGGAATGGCTTTGAGCCTCTCCTCCAACGAAAACAGGGGAGAGGTGAGCAGTTTCTCTTAGCTATTCCACTTCCTACATATAATTTCAACCCAGATGTTGTCTCAATGTTCCTTCCTCAAATATGTGGAGCTGAAGTGAAGTTTCCAGACATCTGGTCCATGGTTCAATCAAGTGGTCTTCAGATAACATGGAAGCTTTCAAAGAAAAAGTAAGGAAATGATCATGCTAACAAGCATTTCAGAAACTTATGATGGGAAATGTGAAAAGATTTGATTTTCATAGGAATCTT
The DNA here is from genome assembly GCF_009834535.1 of Camelus ferus. Classification (NCBI taxonomy): domain Eukaryota; kingdom Metazoa; phylum Chordata; class Mammalia; order Artiodactyla; family Camelidae; genus Camelus; species Camelus ferus. The sequence goes on from NC_045696.1 coordinate 101,618,774, forward strand.
GTCACATGTATCATCACCTTTTGAAAAGCTGTTGTAGGTCCTGTGAGAGTGTGGATCAATTCTTGTCTAGTCTTCAGTTAACAGAGTGTATTTTTGTCTCTGCTGATGAATTTTTTCACTTGTGATATGTTTTTCATAATTGTGACTTTAATATCTTCTATTGTAAGTATCATGCTGAGTTAATGCCCCTGTTTGAAAACTTGAATCAATGGCTCAAAATGGGTTCAATGATGCATGAAAGTAATAATGATGATAATAATAATTTCTACAACTCTGAAGGTCCTATAAATAAAAAGTGAATGGAACTCCACTGCAAATATAGATTATGAGTTTGTATATATTTGAATATGTGAATCTGCTGGCTTTCCATAAGCAGATAAAAAAGAGAGTGAATATCTGGAAATGGTTGTTTTGGAGGAACAGCAAAACTATTAGAATCCAGCCCAATTCTGTTTTCTATTTTGAAACTTTTTCCAAATAATGGCATAACACACAAAGCTTCATTTCTAAAGATAACAAAGTAACTTCTTATGGAAACAACTTGAGTTAACATAGTACAAACATTTACGGATGCTTTCATTATACAATTAATTTTGTTACCGGGCCAAAGAAGGACTAAAACCAGAGCGGTATGATTGACACTGGCCCTTCTCATAAGCCTAGAGCTTTCATTCTAATAGCACATTTAAGTCTCCCTGGCTTAAATATTTCTCCTTTAAATTTGAAGTTTTGTATTTAATATCATTGTGTCATCTACAGATAATGACAGTTGTCTCTTCCTTTCCAATGGTTCCTCTTTCTGTTTTCTTATCAAATTTATTGTTTGGTTTTAGTCCTCTATAGTGTCGAAGAGTTGTGGGAATAGCATCTCATTAGTGTCTCATTCCTGACTTTGAGAAGACTTCAAAAGTTACAGCATTTTCTGGAACACTGGCTGTGGATTGCTGATGGCTATCTGTTAGCACATTAAGGAGCTTCCCTTCTGTTTCTAGTGAAGAGTTTTTTAATATTAACTGGTAGTAGATTTTACTAATTGTTTTAGAAGGGCATCAATTAAGATGATTATATTGTATTTTCCCCCCTTCTAATCTGTTTCTACAGAGAACTGCATTAGATCTCCTGATGAAATCCCTGCTTAGTCATACTTTCAATCCTCTGCTGCAGTTTCCTTGCTGATAACTTACTTTGAATTTTTGCATCAATGTTTATAATCCGAATACTACTAGAAGTTTGCCCTTTTTGTATTAAAATCATACAGTTTAGGTATCACTCTAAAATTAGCCTTGGAAAATTAATTAGATAGCTTTCCACCTTTTTTAATCATCCAGAAGAATTTCTAAAACATGAGCATTAGCTATTCCTTTAAATTTCTATGAAACTTAGAGTAAACCATCTGGCACTAGTTCTTTGAGGAAGATTTTTGACTGCATTTCCCATTTCTTCTGTGCTATTGATGGTTTTGAAGTTTTCTACTTCTTTCTGAGTCATTGCTATTAATTTACATCTTCTTAGAAAAAAATAATTTTTTTTCTCCTAGAATTGCAAATTTATTGGTCCAAATCTGTACATACATAGCATTTTCTTCAAATTTGTTCAATTCCACAGCTCTAGTTAATAGCCCTATTTCTTCTTTTCTATTACTAAATTATTGCCTATGTCATTTTCCCCCCGGTCAGACTTAGCAAATGTTTATCAGTTTTGCCATATATTGCCTTTATTGATTAATAAGACTTTTATTCTCCCCCCCATATATATATATTTCAGCCTTTTTTTTTTTTTTTTTTTTTTTAGTCCTGATTCATGATTTAATTGGTGTGCTGGTCCGGGTCCCTTATTTCTGCTGCTCTCGGGCGCACTGCTCTGGGGTCAGGGTTTTCTGCTTGAAGGCGTGGATGTGCCGGAGCTCTTTCGCTAGCCACAGTGTTCACAAGCAGGTGTCTCTGAAGCAGCAGCTTCCCCTCGAACTTGGCGACGAGGCCACAAGGACTGGAAAGCTGGACGCACAGCGTCTGGGAGTCGTGCCCTCCACTTCCACGTGCTCTGCCTCCAGGTCAGGCTGCAGCTTCTCCTGGAGGTATTCGGCGCTGAGTTCCATTGCCACAGCCCAGCATGGGTGGCAGCCCAGCGCAGACGTATATTTCAGCTTTTATTGCATTAATTCCTTCTTCATATTTCATTAGTCATTCACTTATTCATCTAGTGTGTAAGAATTGGGGCATCATTTCAATTTGTCCCACTGATAATGGTATTCACTTTGATCACTTGATTAATGTGGGATCTAAATATCCTGTTTCTTATCAAGCTTTTAGTTTATTCATTTACTTAACTGTATCACCATAGACTCCTGGTTTTCTGTTTTGCCAATAGGTTGCAATCCATTCAAATATTTATTTTGATACTGAAATTGGACTTTGTTTCGTGGGAGCCCCTCCGAGAAGGCTTTGAATTCTTTCTTCTGCCACAAGATGACTCTGGCTTATTAAACTTCACCCACACCAGCCCTGAAAGCAGCATTTCTCAAAGGAGCCCTGGATACTTTTTGTGGAGAAAAGTGGTTACAGAATCCTGCCAGTGGGCAGAGCAAGGGAATAGACGTGTGCACACACTTAACATTCACAGACACACGTGTACATCAATGTTTAGTGGGTTTACAAACACATTAACTGTATTTAATTCTGTAGTTACCTATCTTTATCAATTTATCCTAAAAGCCATGAATTCACACTAATACTGTTGAATCCAATCTACAGAGTCCATTCTAGTTTTCTCCCTTGCTATATTTGTAATACCATTTCCAACTATGAGAAACTGCTTCCCATTATCTTTAGGACATACATTCATTTGATTAGTTTCTCCATATATAGAGTCAATATCCCATTTCTGGATATTCCCCATTTAAAGATTCCAAAGCCAGCACAGGCGTTCTCCTCTGCCTGCTTGGGCTCTGACTCCCCACGCCAGCTGTAACCCCTCCATGGCCACCCCCTCAACTTGTTCAGACTCAAACATGGTACACAAGACCACCCATCCCCAAGAATTTCTCTCTCACTCTGCTCAGGTTCAAACTAGCCATGCGGGGCCACCATCAGCTGTAGGTGCCCTTCTCTCCCTGCGAGACCTCTGACTGCCCGCCCACTCTGGGCCTCCCTGGCTCCCCATTCCCAAAGACATGGACACCTTTATCAACCCCCATCTGAATTATTCAGGGAGGAAAAGGACGCAGGAAGAGGGAAAAACTGTATTCTATTCTACATTGAGGTTTCCTAAGAATTATTTAAAAATCCAGGAAAACTTTTTATAAGGATAAATATTTATTTGTTCATATTGATCAGTCGACAAACATTTACTGAATACCTGCTATGTGCTCAGCTGAGGCAATATAAAAGAAGTATGAAAGGGTTCCTGCCATGTAGCTACTTGAAATTAGATGGGCAACTCAACAAGGAATAGAATAATAAAAGTTCACTATATTTTTCCATAACAACAGAAACAGGAAAAGGAAAAATCTGTAACTATTAGACTCTCAAATTATCATAATGCATATTTTGCTTTGAGGTAACCTTCCCACACCTCGATATCTAATGCCTTTCCTTCCCATGCTGTTGAAGCTCACTTCGCACCAAACTTTTTATTAATGCTTCAGAACAACTGGTGGTAACGTTTTACTCTGTTAAGTTACTGGAGCAGACACTATTTATTATTTTGGTAGTGCTGTCATCAGAATTAAAGCATAACGATGAAAGTCACAGTGTAATGTAAAAAAAAAATCATCACTTAAGAAATGAAAAAAAAGAAGAAAGAAATGTATTACAGAATAATTCTTAAAATGTGCTTGCTGTAGGTTGTTCTGACTCAGATATGCAATTTATATTTTAAACATCATTTTCATAAAAGTCTACATTTCATGTGAAAAATGTAAAGCATAAAGCGTGGTTCCATGTTCCGGCTGGGAGTGCGGAGGTTGTGACTGTGGAGCAGTGAAGTATCTATAGGAGGATTAAAAAGAGAACCCAAGGGGAGAGGAGAAGGCAAGGAGCCCACGGTGACAAGAGGAGACAGTGGTCCTGCTGGGAGGCCCTGGAGGAGCAGGAGGGAAAGGAAGTAGCTGCTGCCAATCACTACTGTCCCCACAACCATCATCATTTTTGATGTCAGAGGGAACTGGTATCATTCGTGTCTTATTCTACACGGGTTTTTAAAAAAGTGATTACCGTGGCTGAGAGTATAATGTCACAACTGAAGGTCACATACTGACTAACGTCCACAGCAAGAAATGACCACTATTATTAAAATCATTAATTATTGTCCCAGCTACTGCTCTTCTCAAGATAAATGTGCAGAAACAATTATGGAAGCAATTACTTATGCCTTTAAATTTCACAAGTATGTTTGGACTTCACTCTCCGGCTTTCTACAGCAGTGACTGAGACTCAGTACTTCCAAGTAATGTCACTTATGATCAAGGCACAGTCTTCATTAAGGTACAAAATATTTCCCTCCATAACCTAAGAGGAAATAAAAGCTCATTCCTGAATGTTCTGGATGTCCTTCCCTTCAATAGACAAAAGCTCCCTCATGGTCTTCAGTTCCTGCAAATGTGCTTGGTCCTACATTCATTGAATGAGATCTTTGTGAACGCTGCCCAGGCCCTGGTTTTTCCTCTAAAACCGCTCTCCAGCAGTCAACCTCTGGGACCCTGCCTCTTTTGCCCAAATCATTCAGTCAAGGTAATACTGATCCAAGCTGGATGAATGAGATCCTTCCTTGGGTGAGGTTAGTGTTAGGACTCGGGGACTCCAGTCACAACCTGACAACACTGAATTTTTAAGGACATCTAAACATGGGGACTGGGAAGATGTGCCTCATGTTGGTATCTGTAGTCCTTGCATGAAGAATCAGAGAAAAGTGGTTTATAAAGAGACTAGAAGATGAAGTAGGTGGGCTGAGAGAAATGGAGACGGTCCAGGGAGAAGTAGAGGAACTTCTGATATGACCTTTCCCTTCTGGGTCTACAGTTGGCCCCTCCATGTGGTAAAATTCCACTGGTTCCTTGTAAACATCCCCTACCTTCACCCGACCTTTTACTTAAATTGTTTAGAATTGGGCAGAGTTGAGGAAACCTTTTGTTCTATGAATGGTGTATCTGAGAGTGTTTGACAAGTTTTACCTCTGACTCTGTGACCGTTTGTTTTAACTGGTGGCAGTGTGTACACGGAAATACCTCTGACATTTTTATATACCTAGAGGTGGCTCCCAATGGATTACTGAACACCCAGATTAACAGACTCATTGCTTAAGGCCTCCTTTCCACCCAAATTCAATCATATCAGTCCTGGAGCAGGTGATCCAAGGAGCAAGAGCCCTAGATGGGGACGTTCTCTCAACAATTCAGAATATCTCCACTCAAGATACTTACTAGAGACCTTAATGTGTGTTTCCTGTTCAGGTCCTGAACAGCTCGCTCAACTGACCTTATTAATGCAATAGCATATGCTAATTAATCCATCTGGGCCCTCAAAGAATTGCTGTAACACCACCGGCTTAATTATATGAGACACGCTGCAAAGGCTTTTAATGTCCCCTTACAGTGAATGTACCAGGGATTGCCTTAATTAAGCTAAGCTTTCTAGCTTTCTTTTTCCCTGCCCACCTTTATTATTTGGCTCTTTTGTTTCATTTTGGTTTTCATGTTTCTCTGTTGTTGTTGTTTTGCCTAGTTTTTTTTTTTTTTCCTGTTTGTTTTGTTCTGTTTAGTTTTATTGTCTCTGTATCTTTTATGGTTAATGTACTTAAGTTACTCTCGAATAAAAGAATAAAAACAACAGTGAAGTCAACAATAAGAGGAGAAAATTATTTTCAGGTTCATCCACTTTGTTAATGTATCAGCCAGGGATATGGAGTTACCAGGAAATGGAACATCACTCAGAACAGAAGCTCATGGACTCTTTCCTACAAGGTTAACAATATCATGTGCTACACGCTTCTGGGCCTCTTTCAGGACCTTTTATTTATGTTTACAATTACTGAGCCTTGGCTCTTCATACAGGAAGCAGAAGTCAAGAAGAAAAACTTCTTTCACTTGAGGAATTCATAGTCAGTGGGGAAGACGGACATGGAGTCAGCTAATAAGAACATAAGAACAAAATAGGTTCTAGGAAGGCAGGCACATTTGTATGAAAAGAGAGGACAGAATTGGCCATGAAGGAAGAACAGATTGAGAAGAAACACAAGGTCATCGGGACATCCCAGATGAAAGGGACACCCTGAACAAATGGGCAGGTCCCTAAAGTTTCACCTTTTGTTTGTGAAACAGTCAAAAGCCAGTCAGGAATATCTTGATTTGTTAGAATTTGTTAGAAGCGTCGACTATTTGGAATCGGGAGTTCAGGTTTAATATACACAATATAATACACACTTCATACGGCTAAGATTTTGTCATGTCAAGTGCTGCTTAAATAAAAAATAATCTAAAGAGAAGGAATAAAGTGAAAAGAGTCGAGTTGGGATTGATGAGAACAGAAATGGAGACAGCACCCTGGAAGCCTAAGCACGGAAACTTCTTGTTATTGCTGTTGCTGGTGTTGGGAGCCCAACACGGACTCAGCCGTGAGCTGGACAGTTCCACGCTCTACCAACTGAGCTAGCCAGGTGCAGCCTGTTTTTGGAAAAACATCTATTGTATCCCTGTTGAATCTCCGCTTGAGATTAGATGTTTCCAAGATAACTGACCTCTCTGTGTGCCACGTGATCCAGGTATGTCTATGCTGGCCTCACACTATGGTCCTCCACCTTTTGGGAGTCATCCACACCATGGACTTCCTTTGGTAGAGCAGAGCATGCATACATTTGCATAAGTGAGCATGGTGTGACCACATCTTTATTTTCACTCATATTTTATGGTAACTGCATAATTAAAGGATTGACATTTAATGGTATAAAATCATCCATTAATTTTATGTTTGAAACTTTCTGTATTTTATCAACTAGATATTAAAACATTTTTCCTATTACCTAGAAATGGTTCTTGATCTAACCTGAAACAAATTAACTCTAAAAGAATTTATAGTTTTTGCCCAAAAAGCCACTTCTCTCTTTTTCCTGGAGGATTTATATTTAGCAAAATACAGTTCTTCTTGTCAGTTTGTGACCATATGCTATAAAGAGACACATAACTAAAACTGTCAAAACTAAGCTACCGGCTGCACATTTGTGTGACAGGGAAAACCTAGGTTGATGCACTGTGATCACAAAAGCAACCCAATCAAAAGGGCCACAGGGCAGAGATCTGACACCCAAAGTTTGGCATCGTACACGGCAATTCTTACATGGCAAGACAAACGCATGACTTAAAGGGAGACTATGTGATGGTCTTAAATTTCAATTTTTCACACGCATTTATTTAAAGGATACCTTATAATCATGGATAAGGTAAGAAGTAGTCAGAACAGTGAGAAATGAGGAGAACAGAATCCCACCATCAAACTGGAAAGACTAGATAATAAATTCAGTGCAAAGGCATTTGCTTTCCAGTCATCTCTCACAGCACTCCAAGGCCTTCTCTCCCACCGCAGCCACAGACAGCAGAAGGAAAACAGGTTCACATTCAAGCAAGCTCCAGGAGTTCCCTGTCTGGTTCTTATCATTTATTTTGTTTTGGAAACTACAGTGAAACAGCAAACATCATCTTATCTACTGGAAATCAGCATCACTTTCCCCGCTTTTTAGCACCATCCCTTGTACAACTGCCTTTGATCTTCTCTCTTAATATTCTTCAGCGGGAGACTTCAGGGGAATTGATTACTCAAATGTTTGAAGGCAGATATGAAGAATTACCAGTTCTTACAGAGAATTCGTGTGGTGACACGTTTATGAGGACCCTTACGGAGAAGCACTCCTAGCCAGCCAAGCAGAGACTGGAACAAGATGAAAACATAACCTCATAACAAGGTCCGGTGAGGCCCACTGTTCTCCTGCCAGTGGGGCGGCCCCTCCTCCTGCAGGAGGAAGCAAACCCCTGGGGAGCGGGGATGCTTCTGGACTCCGTCTAGGGCCTGATGGCAGTGGGCCAGGGGAGGAAGGGCTCTGCCCACTGTCAGGTGTGCTGCCAGTGTCTCTAGGCTCCATGGGACTCCCCCGCCCAGGAATGCTCACCTCTGAGACTCTCCAGGCATGAATAAAAGAACATCCTACCCACAGTCTATTATTTCAAGGCCTGGGGCTTCTCCAAGGTTATCACTGGAGGCACCAGATGCTCGCTTAACCCGCTTAGCTCTGAGTTCTTCCCCATAGACAGTAAAGGAGCTGACTAGCAAACAGCACAGAGAACATTCCATACCTTGTAGTAACCTATAATGAAAGAGAACATGAGAAGGAATGTATGTCTGTACATGTGTGACTGGAGCATTGTGCTGTACACCAGGAAGTGACACAACATTGTAAACTGACTGTACTCCAATTTTATATATATATATATATATATATATATATATATATATATATATATATACACATACATATATATAAAAGCATTAAGTACATAATCACCACAGGGATGAGCCGACAGTCAGACCCCCAGCCACTCAACTAGTGGAAACAGCCTCCTACCTGTATTAAACAATAAGTGGTCTCTAAATGACAACAAAAGACTTATTCCCTTTCTCTATGGGAGGGGCATGGGAGGCTCTAATAAACACTGCCTTGACCAGAAGCTATTAATTTCACGTTGCACATAAAATTAAGGTTATTGAGCTAACAATTTAGATTATGTTTACTCTGAGCATCCCCATTCTGCCCTGACAAACCGAGGAGCACACAGGAGAAATGGCAAAGGTTGACTGAAGCAGAACCAACTGAGGGAGGAAGAAATAACCGAGGAGAGAGGAAACAGAATAAATATCCAAATTTAGGAGAAAGAGTGTAAGGTCCGAAACCGGACTTCCTGGGTTCAAATATGGCTCTGCTACTGACTACTTTGTGAATCGAATAAGCCACTTAACTTCTCTGTGCCTCAGTTTACTGAGCTATAAAGTGGGGATAACAGTGGCACATGCCTCAGTGGGTTGTTTTGGATCATTTTAAATGACTGAGTTCCTGCAAAGCTCACAGAACTGTACTTGGCACAGAGGAGGCCCACAGAGCCTGCAATTGTTAGTTGTTGGTGAAGGTGGTATCAGAAAAGCACAGCAGTTAGGAGTGTTTGAGCAAAGGCTCTTACATGTCAGGATAGACCCAGTGGGGCTCAGGCTATTGGAGTCTATGACAAATAATAGACTTTAAAAGAAAAGTATCGAACTGGAAATAGCGTTTTGGGATCTTTTATGACCTGCTTTCTTCGCTTAATGTTTAGTGAACACTTTCCTATGAAATTAAACATAAAATTCATCCTACAGCCACATCTTTTATTTGCCAATGTCTGATTATCACACATTTAAGTGTTTTCAAATTTTTATATTAATAGATAGAGTGAGAAGAAAATATCAATATTTCAAATAAACAAAAAATTAACCATTGCTATTTCCGTACACTAGTGGATATGGCTCTTTGTTTAGGAAGGTATCTAGAAAAGCCTTTTGGGGCATGAAGAATAACAATCCATTTCACGGTCTGAAGGAAGAGGAAATTACAAAGAGGAAAGTGAAAAGAATATATAGAGTGAAAGGAGTTTTGTTTTGTCCCTGGTTTGCTTGAGAAGAGTAGGTGAGGTTTGGGAATGGAGAGGCTCCTCAGGGGAGGAGAGGGTCCGGGGTTAGAAGGGCATGGCAGGTGCCAGGACTCTAAGGAGGACACACTAGCAAGGAATTTCCCAAGGCGTGGGATAATTTTCCAGTCGTGGTGAAATTTGGCACTGACATCGAAGCTGTTCCTGGTACCATGCTCTATCTACTTCCCTTTGGTTACCTCCAGACCTCAGTATCTCCAACAATACATTTATAGCAATGATAACACAGGGGAATGGAGGAGGATATATGTCTAGAGTGGAGAAAAGCAGGTCACCAAGAAAGGTCAACAGATATCATTTCTAGCCGTGAGATTTTAGGAATGTTACTAAACCACTTTGTTCATAATTAATCTGAAAATGGTGATAACCACTTATTTCACAGAGCTGCAATGTAAATTAAAATGCTTAGAAGATGACTGGCAATAGTGCATGTGCTCAATAAACGTTAACCATAAAAGTCTACCCCAGTGAATACCCTTATGCACATCCATGATTGAATGTCATGCCCTACAAAGTCACAGAAAGAATTTTTAATCAGAACAAAATCAGGTTTCAATTGTTCTGCGAGGAAGAAACTGGGATAAAGCAAGAATTCAAGCTAATACACAAACACTTAGAAGAGACATGAGATTAACTAAATATATTACAGGCATACCTAATTTTTTATGCTTTGCTTTATTGTGCTTTGCAGATACTGTGTTTTTTTTACAAATTGAAGGTCTTTGGCAACCCTGTGTCTATCAAGTCTATTGGCACCATTTTTCCAACAGCATTTGCTCATTTCATATCTCTGTGTCACATTTATGTAATTCTTGCAGTATTTTAAACTTTATTATTATATTTGTTATGGTAACCTGGGATCAGTAATCTTTAATGTTACTTTTGTAATTGTTTTGGGGTACCATGAACTGTGCCCATATAGGAGCAAGCTTCATTAATAAATGTGTGTGTTCTGACTGCTCCACTAACCAGCCATTCCCCCATCTCTCTCCCTCTTCTCAGGCCTCCCTATTCCCTGAGACACAATAATATTGAAATTACTCTACAGTGGCCTCTTAAGTTCAGGTGAAAGGAAGAGCTGCATGTCTCTCACTTTAAAGCAAAAGCCAGAGATGATTAAGCTTAGTGAGGAAGATATGTCAGATATGCCAAGGCAGACTGAAAGTCAGGATTTTTAAACCAAACAGCCAAGCTGTGAATGCAAAGGAAAAATTCTTGAAGGAAATTAGGACTAGTCCAGTGAACACATGAATTATAAGGAAGTAAAACAGATATTGCTGATATGGATAAAGTTGGAGTGGTCTAGATAGAAGATCAAACCAGCCACAATATTCCCTTAAGCCAAAGCCTAATCCAGAGCAAGCCCCTAACTCTCTTCAATTTTATGAAGGCTGAGAGAGGTAGGGAAGCTGTGGAAGAAAAATTTAAATCTAGCAGAGGTCGGTCCATGAAGTTCAAAGAAAGAAGTTACTTCCATATACACAAAAGGGATGTAGAAGCTGCAAGCAAGTCATCCAGAAGATCTAGCTCAGATAATGAATGAAGGTGGCTACACTGAACAACAGACTTTCAGTGTAGAAACAGTCTCATATTGGAAGAAGATGCCATCTAGGACTTCTAGAGAGGAGAAGTCAGTGCCTGGCTTTAATGCTTCAAAGAACTAAATGTCTGTTCTTAAGTGACTTAAAATTGAAGCCAATGTTCATTTACTACTCCAAAAATCCTAGGGCCCTTCAGAATTATGCTCAATCCACTCTGCCTGTGCTCTATAAATGGAACAACAAAGCCTGGATGACAGCACATCTGTTTACAATATGGTTTACTGAATATCTTAAGTGCACTGTTAAGACCTACAGATCAGGAAAATATGACTTTCAAAATATGACTGCTCATTGACAATGCACCTCGTCACCCAAGCACTCTGCTGGAGATGCACAATGAGACAAATGTTGTTTGCATGCCTAATAAAACAATCCATCCTGTAGCTCATGGATCAAGAAGTAATTTTGCCTTCCAAGCCTTATTATTTAAGAAATACATTTTTAAAGGTTCTAGCTGCCATTGATAGTGATCCTCTGAAGGGTCTGACCAAAGTCATTTGAAAACCTTCTGGAAATGATTCACCACTCTAGACACTGTTAAAACATTCATGATTCATGGGAAGAGGTCAAAAAGCAACAAGAGCAGGAGTTTGGAAGAAACTGAGTCCCCTCATGGATGACTTTGAGGGGTTCAAGACTTCATTTGGAGGAAGCAACTACAAATGTGATGGAAAAAGCAAGAGAACTAGAATGAGAAGTGGAGCCTGAAGATGGACTGGATTTCTGCTATTGCGTGATAAAACTTGAAAGGATGAAGCACCGCTACTCATGGATAAGCAAAGAAAGTGGCTTCTTGAGATGGAATCTACTCCAGGTGAAGATGCTGTGAAGTTTGTTAAAATAACAGTAAGGGATTTAGAATATTACATGTATTTATTTGACAAAGCAGGGTTTGAGAGGATTGACTCCAATTTTGAAAGAAGTTCCACTGTGAGTAAAATGCTACCAAACAGCATAGCATGCAACAGAGGAAACATTCCTGAAAGGAACAGTCATTCAGTGCAGCCAACTTCATTGTTGTCTCACTTTAAGAAATTGCTGAAGCCACTCCAACCTTCAGCAACCACCAGTCTGATCAGTCAGCAGCCATCAACACTGAGGAGAGACCCTCCAACCGCAAAAAGATCACAACTTCCTGAAGGCTTAGGTGATAGCATTTTTCAGCAATAAAGTATTTTTTTCATTAAGGTATGTACATTGGTTTTTTTTTTAAAACATATGCTATTGCACACTTAATAGACTACAGTCATGTAAACATAACTTTTATATGCACTGGGAAACCACAAAAATTCATGTGACTGGCTTCATTACAATATTCATTTTATTTCGGTGGTCTGGAATCAAACCTGCACAATCTCTGAGGTATGCCTGTATATAATCTTTCCAAATTCCTTTCTCTAAAGAAGTATTCATGTAAGATAAACATTGTGGAAATAAAGGATAGATTCCTACCAAAGACCGTTCACATTCTACGCATTTTGTGTCTGTATCCCTTGGTTACACAGGTTATTTTTGCAGAGAAGCAAAAATTACACAAAAGAAGACTCCTGGAATTGCTTGATCTAGATCTCATTTCAGTTGCTTTTAAAATGGAGTTTTTGCTATTAAGTATTAAGGGTGATATTGAATTATATACAACATATTCAATTTAATAAGGCAAGAAGTAGAGTACCTTTTAAAAGAAAGTTGGTTCAAAAGTAAATACATATATGCTTTGAAGAAAAAGTTTCACCTGTTCAGGAAATCTGGTTATCCAGAATAAGTCATCCCCTAAAAGTGCCAACTAACCTAAGAAGTTCTGATATACCACTCCTCTGAGATTTCTGCATTTCACTCTACTTAAACATGAAACAACAACTTGTGAAAAGTTTTTTTTTTCAGCCATGTATTCCTTCACTGGCTACAAGTATACATTTATCCACTCATCATGGGACCAACAAATACTTTTTGTGTAGCTACTGTGTGCCAGAGTATTGGGCACTAGGTAGGGATACGTTCTGATTTCAGAGTACTTTTGTTGAACTGAGCACGAGGCTACATATATATGCTGCCATCCTTTGTTATGCAAAGTGTGTCCCTTTTTGCTTGCCAGCCATCGTGAAGGAGGGCTTGGGAAGATTCCCACATCATATAGTGTAGACTAGGGAAAAGCCTACACCTGGGGACACGGATGAGGCAAGAGAAGGCAGAGGCCCTATCCTTTTGTCATCCAGCAGATGGGTGTGCCTGGACCCACCATCGGAGAAGGTTCCAGGTGAGGGTCCCTGCCACTATGTTGATCTCCCTTCTTATAAGGCAATCAGGAAAACAACCTTGTGTGTGTGTGTGTGTGTGTGTGTGTGTGTGTGTGTGTCTGAAAGAGAGAAACAGGATGGGGATGAGAGGAAAAAAGAAAGCTTGGCAGAAGTGAGAGTGTGGTAGTAATCAGAATACTGGGGAACCAGGCAGAGCAGGTTACGTTCTAGAAGTCTCTCGTCATCTGGGAAACCAATCGTCCAGCTCTCGATGCTCAAGGGAAGTTTGGTTCAAGCACCGCCACTTCGTGCCAGAGCTTCTTCTGTCCCCAGTCCTGTGGGATGCTGAGTTTGGGTGCAGTACCTTCCATGGAAAGACGGAGGAGTCTTCTCCCATCTGGCTCATCTTCCAAGGAAACGAGAAACCCCAGGGTAATTTTCCAGACAATTTGAGGCTCTCCTGTGTGCCAGATTGTATGCCAGGTATTAAGAATATCAGAGTAAATAAACTGGATAAAAGTCCCTGCTGTTGTGTAACTAGCAGTCTAGTGGGAGATACAGACTACTACAAGTGAGGCTACCATATTAAGTATTATCTGAGCATAATATCAGCATTATCCAAGATGTGCAAGAGATAATTTTACACTTATTTTAATGCATAATAGAAAAATGTATCCAGTGGATCAAATTTTTAAAAATACCGTTTGAGATAAGGCCAAAGAAACAGTAAGTTAAAAAAAAAAAAAAAAGGAGGGGGAAGAGTTGCTTGCTAAATCTTGTTAAGCACATAGCAATACAGATAGAGCCTCATATGGCATGTGAATAACTAAAGTTTGGGAAACACCACTTCCAGCCACTGAATCTTCACAAAATCCTGTAAAGTAGGCACTAACATATATATTACTGTCAGAAACTGGACTCAGAAAATCTAGAACACCGTCCAGTCCCTCAGGACCTGAAGGATAGGCTGCCTGGCTCTGCTGCCCATACTCCCTCCATGGTCATGCACTGACATCAGGAATGCCAATGATCATCAAAAATTCTAATTTCTGTAGGATTTTCCCAAATGTTAAACCTGCACAGTCAACTCTCTCCCGCAGAGCAATCTGGAGTCACCATGCTGAGGATCATGAAAGGAGTCATAACTTACTTTTTCTCTCCAAGAATCAATAGCTCAGTGTTAGTAGCATTTACTCTGCCTGTGCATTCGCAGCCCAGGAACCTGAAGGCAGTTACATCAAAATTCAAGAAAATGTCTACTGATAATAGGTGGTCCCACGGAGAGGTTTTCCACCATAGGGAAAATGAAAGAGAAGAGGAATTAAATATGGACAGAGAGAAAACTGCTGAGCTGGCTTCCACAATGGAAGTCATTAACCAAGTTGAATTAGTAAACTCGTCCAAAGCCACATCTGCCCCATTAAAGCTTTAAAGGCCATATGCCAAAGTGAAAATTAAATAAAGCAACAAAAAGTCAGTGCCCAAATGAATTTGGTTTTATTTTTACTACACAGAGCGAGGCTCTGCACAATAAAGCAACCACAGAGAGACTTTGCCAAGTTGTGGTGGTTTCCCAGAATGCATTAAAAAATCAGGAAGTCTCTACCATCTCTACTAATGCTGTTTGCTACTGGATCATAAAAGGATTTCTATTCTGACTTTTAGGGAAAAATCCATTTAGTGAAAATTTCATCAAGTAATGGGAAATTTGCACATCAATTTTAGTACAGTCTGCTAGGAGTGGCCAAAAATTCTGTAGCAATAAAGGTTTCAAAATGCCTTGTTGTAATTAAAAAACCTTATTCCTGTGTTAATTGTGTCTTTTCCTCCCAATATTACTAAGTATTTTATCACATGCAAAAAAAAATCTTGGCTCTAAATTGAGTAAGGGACAAAGGATAGCTCCATGGAATTAGATTATACATTCAAATGCTGTTATGATTGCAAAGGACTTTTCCTATTCTGTTCATTGCTTGATCAGAAGAAAATTTAGCCCTAGATAAGTTTTATTATTGCCAGGTTGCTTCAAGTATTGAATTTTAAATTATTTCCTGGTATAAATATAACTTTGTATATCTTTATCAATTTTGGAGGATGATAAATCTGAATTACAGAATATTTGTTTTGCCTTGCTTTGCTTCTTTCTTTTTTTTTTTCTTTTAAGTTTGTGCAGTAACTCAAACCAGACCAAAAATATTCCTAACAACCTGTTTCAATGAATAAGAATAATGAAAGGGATCTCTAAATGGTACAACAAACATATTCTCAAGTGCCAAATATGGTTTGTTCACTGAATTGCAAAGACTTTTTTTTTTAAGCAAATTATCCTTCCCAATCCTTGTTTCATAATCAGTAGAAAAAATTGGTAGACTATTACAAAAATCTTCTGTTACAGACTTTTAGAAAAACTGGGTAAAATATAACAAGTGATAGTATTTTTTAATACACAGCATAACTTGGTGTAACAGTAGGGCAGAATATCAGGTGCTAAACCTCAAGAGAGTTCTGAAAACCCCACTGTGTGTATTTAAAATAACACTGAAAGCGCCCAGGGAGGGAACATCAGTACTATTAATCTAGGGACATGGATTTTAAGGTTAATCTAGGGACTGAGCAGTAGCAGTGGAACCATAGTACGTGAGATCCCAACAAAAAGTCATAATACTTGAATAGCTGCCCACTCTGAATTGGTGGCTCCCTGGAGTATGGGGGTAAAAATTCTCAAATGCCTATGGAGGGCTGTGCTCACAAAGACTAATGGACAAAACCAAACTTGCTAAAACTTAGTTTGCAAACAAAGTTAACATAACACATGGGAAAAAAAAATGTATCCAAGCAAGAGTCAGGAGACATTAAAAATAATATTTAATCCCATAGAATTTTATGCAATAGAACAATATCTCAATTTCTAGGCAAGCTGAAGTCTTATTTCTTATGAGAGCAGTAGGAAAAGCTGGATGATAACAGGTATGCTATGTTTGGAAATATTATTAAAGGACTACAGATCAATGAAATCCAGGAGGATCTGGATTTTGAAGACAGTAGAAACATGAGGAAATGAGCTGACATTTTGCAGCTGCTTTTTTCCCAGGCTCAGTTGCTGATTTGGGGAAATGGGCAAAAGGCCAAGAATTAAGATTTTTAGGGCGCATGCTTAGCATGCATGAGGTCCTTGGGTCAATCCCTAGTACCTTCTTTAAAAAAAAAGTGTGAGAAAAATTTAAAAATAGTAATAGATACAGATTTTACTTGGACAGAAAAATCCTTCTAGGACTAGAAAAACCATCAGAGATTTTAGTAGTCTAAAAAGATGAAGAGATAAAATTGGAGACTTGATGATTCTTGTAGTCCCCCAATTGTGTGAACAAAGGAATAAGCCTTCGGCTGGAATGGTAAACAAGTTATAAAAGGCTGCAGACTCAGAGGTGAGAAGGCTGGTTAGCCAATGACAGGTAAGATCCCCAGAGGAGGGCAACCTAAGACAGGCACAGCCCCTGAGTCAGAAAGAATGTCATCAAGCAGCTATTTTCCTATATGTTCTGCCCTGATAAGATGTAAGGCTCACTGGCTCCATGATGAGCGTAATCTATCAAAAATATCAAAGGATCTTAAGATCCTGACCTTAAAACAATCTGTGCATCTAGGGAGTCATAAAATGTCATACCATAGTTAAACACTTTCCATATTGTTCTCTTTTGCTTTATAAGCCTGTGTAGTTTAATAAACTTTTAGAGTAGCCATCACCTCTCTCCGCATACAGTGTGTGTGTGTGTACGTTGATATTGCGGCGCCAACAATTCTCTAATTGGAGACTTGATGGTGCTCTCTTCTAGAGGTTTGTCAAATCATGAAGTTGCACAAGAGAGGAGGTTAAGGGTCTGCCGAGGAGGAAGCTCAGAAAGACAGAGCAGAATTTTCTGGAAGCCCGTTGGTCCAAGGACACAAGGACTGGAGTTCAAGAATAACCAGGGAGAGGAGACCCAGGGCATATGATAGCCTCCCAGTTGAATGCTCTGGAAGGCTATGACCTAGAGTAGAGAAGAATGAGAGGTAGACTGAGCTCTACCAACATTGCAACCAAATTTTGAATTGGCTTAATTTCTGATTGGATTAATGAACTCAGCCCCAGCCCTACCTGATTTGCAGAGCAAAGAGTAAATCTCCATGAAGAAATATAGTATCAACTGGATCTACAAGGTAATATACACAATCCGGCATTCCATCAATGATAATTTGACTTTCCTAGTTTTTAGAGGCTGCCCACATTCCTTGGTTTGTGGCCCCACTCTATCTTCAAGACCAGCGACCACATCACTCTCACATTTGCTCCTGCCTTCTCTCACTCTTCTGCCTCCCTCTTCTACCTTCTAAGAACCTTTGTGATTATTGAGGCCACCCAGATAATCCAAACTAATCTTCCTATTTCAAAATCCTTAATTTAATCACATCTACAAAGTTCCTCTTGCAATGTATGGGAATATATTTACGAATCTTGGGATTAGGACATGGACATTTCAGGGAGATCATTAGTCTGCCTACCACAAGAGTAACATTAAAAATTCAAATAACAGTGAGATCTATTACACAGCAGATTAGAAAGCATATACTTGTCTGTTGACAAGTATGAGTAAGAATGTAATGTAAAGGGAACTTTTACACACTACTGGTGAACACGTAGAACTTTACAGTTACTTTGGAGACTATTTTGACAATGTCATTTCTTGGTGTCTACCCTAGAGAAGACATCACATGTGCACAAGGAGTCAAGTTCAAAAGTATTTATTTCAGCTCTGTTAGCAGTTGTAAAAAAGAGAAATAATCTGATTCTTAGCAGGAGAAAGAGAAGTAATTATGGTTTATGTATGTAATGGAATCCTATACATTAGACAGGTATCTTGGTAAGACATTTGCTCTTGATTTTCAGTATTGGTGAAAGGAGAATCTTAAGGGGCTTCTACATGGTTCATTGAATCATACTATCTGTCAATCAAAGATTCAGAAGAGCACTATGGAAGTTCTACCATTTGCTAAGTATATTTATAACAATTACGTACATAGAATTTGGAAAATAGCCCAGATAATGGTTTGAGGATACCAAGAAGCTACTCATGAAGTTGAACTGGGTCAAAATCCCTTTCAATGATCCACACAAGCCTCTATTCTGACTGATGGACAAAAGTGATGCTCTGGGACCCAAGGATTTTTTCTGTTCAAATCCATTTCCAACAACGCCTGAAAGATCTGATCACTTGTCTTTTCCCATTATATAGTGACTCAGGTCAACGGGCACATAGAGACTTAGGAGGTTTTCTGTACATGTTTGTGACATTTACACCCGCTTCTTCCTCAAGAAAGGCTTCCCTCTTTTCAGGGGCTCTAAATCTTGTGAAAAGACTATGGTTTAAGACTTGGGTGAAAAGCACCAGACTCTTTTTTTTTTTTTTTTTCCTCAGTTATAAAAATCCAAGTAGAATCCTTTTTGATTAGGTCGACTTTTCATCTTTTTTAGGCCTAGGAATCAATAACCAATTATCCACCACCATGGATCACTGTGAGTCAAACCACTCTAATGAACACGCCTATCCCTTTACCTATAGTCATGTCTATCCCTATAGTCATGGCCATGCCTCTGGCATTTAATGGCTTGAGTCTACCACTCCAGGATGCTGTCTTTGCATCTGAAAAGAAGCATCCTATTTCAATGGTAGTGTCTCCTACCAGTGTCCCAGGTTAACAGAGAGTGCTTTTCAAAGATGATGGGGCTGCTGTTACCAATGCATTTTTTCCCAATAATTATGCCTTTTAGGGAGTCTTTTTCAGAGCCCTCTTGAGAAACACAGGTTGTGGGAGGGGGGCATAAATCAATGTGTCATATGTGAGCAATCCATTTCAATTCATATCTCCCTAAGTCTCTAGGGTCCTTCCTAAAGCCCTATCTGCTGCATAAGAGACCAGACAAAGCTGTGAATTTCACTGCAAAATAGTGGCAACTGCAGGGGCAAAATTTGAATTTGGTTTTTATGTATCTCAGCCCTATGCCACAACTGATAAAAATTTTTAGCAAAGAAACTCTATGGCTTTCTTTCTCTCTCTTGAAACAGGAACTTCAGATTTTGAACTTGTAATTCTTTTTTAAGTTGTCAAATGCCATTACAATCAAACACTATATATTCCTTGAATTCCCCATGTCTCTGCATACGGTTCACTGGCTGTGGGCCTGGTTCCCTCAAAGACTCACCTTCTGTGACTACTTCACTGCAGGTGACCACAAGTGAAAATCAGAGGGCTGTTTCACACTGCCTGCCAAGAGCTTTTCATATTGGCTAGGGTTCAGAGTCCTCAGCTTGAATCAGAGCAGATAACGAATCCTAGATACTTCCTTTTGCCTGAGGTTTTGTTTTCTAATATGGCTTCTGGAGTCAGCATCTGTATCAGTCGGGTTATCTGTTGCAAGCAAAATAAGCTAATTTTAATAGTTTAAGGAGAAAATGAGCTTGTTGTAAAGATATGGCAGCTGATGAAATTTTGAGAGAGATGGAGGAACAGGTTAAAGATTAAGATTCCAGAATTAATGCCCGCAACCATATCACAGAACTGGCCCCAGGAGGAAACAGTCACTGCTACCAGTATTGAGCTCTTGAGACTAGAGTTGATAGGACTGTGAGCGATAAGACTTAATTTGCATCTGATACTGAAGAAAATTTTGTGCCAGGAATTCAGTCCTAGAGGCAATTCACCCCTGAGAGGCAAAAGCTTAAGTACTGTACCAACTAGTATGGCTAACAAAATGAATTCTTCACGGAGCCTCCTTTCTTCCATCGCTCACTTCTGAAACACAATCTGGCACCAAGGTTAACTGGATTTACCTAGGTCACATACTTGTGCCTTAAGTGCAAGAAAGGCTGACAAAATAAATTCTCTGGTCTCTACTTTGAGGATGTGAAGCACATAAGAAGGAAATTCTCCAAACACAGGAAAGATTCAAAAATGCTAGATAATCAAAAAACATAACAGATATATACTCTTATTATTAATCTGTGAATAATTTTTGTCTTAAGTATGTTGGATACAAGTTGCATGGAGTCTTCTTTCTATGGTCTTATTTTGGGGTTTTTTGGTATTTATGTCTTTTGTTTTCTTGCTTTCTCTTTTTTAGTATTGTTGTATTACTCAAGTTTTCTTTACATTTTTTGTCAAGTAGTTTAAATGTTCTGCTTTCAGTATTTACCATTCAATTAAATTTTAAAAACTGAGCTATTATTCTTCTACTACAGTCAAAGAAAACAGCTCTCTCATCAGCAGGATAAGAAATTTAACCTGTATTTCTTTCTATCCACACTGACCTCATAGTTTTCATTAAAATAATTAACATCTGGAATTTTTATATCCAGGATATTTTATTTGTTCTTATTTTATCCTCTCTTTTAAAATAATTTTGACACATTATCTCATAACTATGTTAATTTTTTTCAAAACTCAAATTTTCCATATAATTCAGATATTTATTTGGTTCCATTTATTAAGTAGTTAGTGAAAGCTTTCCAGCAATTTTTTTCCAGGAAGTCTGTTTGGGTTGTCTACTTTCTCAATCACTGCCTGTCTAAAATTTCTCTCTAAAGCATTTATTTAAGAAATATAAATTCATAGGTTATAGGACACTTTGGTGGCAATTATCTCCTTAAAACTTTGAAGAAACTATTCCAATGTTTCTTGCATTTAATGTTATGGAGAATTTAATGACACTGTGTAAGTGTGTGTGTGTGTCTGTGGGTGTGTGTGTGTCTGTGGGTGTGTGTGTTTCTTAACTCCTTGTTAGGTAACCTGCTTTAGTTTAGTAAGGTTAAGAAGGAGGGAGTTTTGCCACCTGCAAAAAATGTGTGCAGATTTCCTTCTGGTTCCGAAAATTCAACTTTTACCAAGATATATTCTAGAAGTGTAATTTTTGTTAATTTTGCCTGCAATTAAAGTCTGGAAGTTTGACAACATTCTCTGTCAATGAGGCTATGGGGAAATAGGCTCTCTCATATATTGCTCATATAAATATGTAATGCATAACTTCTATAACAGGTAATTCATTAACATCTAACAAAATTATTTATGCATTACCTTCTGAACAGCAATGCTGTTTCTAAAAATTTTCCCCAAAAAACCCTGGCAAAAGTATAAAATCATTTGTGTGGAGTTATTCATTGCAAGATTATTACCTTGTAAAAATTCAAATGTCCTTCAACAGAGCTAGTTAAATAAAGTAGGGATATACCCACAAAGTAGAGTGCTATGCAACTCGAAAATAGAGTAAGGGATATCTGAGGATGCTAATATGGAGTAACATCCAAAAAAATTCAGCTAGGTTAAAAACAGAAAGAAAAAAAAAGCAAGGGGGAAAAATGCATACAGAATGCTATCATTCAGCCAAAAAAGGAAGGGTATGAGCATAAATATTTATCTCTGGTCTTAAAAAGTAAACAATAGAAAAATAAGCCATAAAGTAAAAGGAGTGATTTCCTTTAAAAGGAGAAAAGTAATATTAAAATCTATATTTCTTTGGATAGATCTTGCTTTTTACATTTTGCATAATTATAAAAAAATATTTTAAAGCAATCTCTGAAAATTAAAATAAAAATTGGGGAGTAAACTTAATGTGTGTTAAGTTGATGGCACACAGACTGTTCCAAATGACTTTTTTAAAAATAGTAATTTGACAGTATATCCCTAGTAGGACATAACCCAAGAAGTAAAGGAAATTTAAAAACTAATTTTTTAGTAATAATATTGTAAGCGAGGTGTTGGCTATTATTAGTCTGAATTTGCTATGGGTTTAGTTTAGGACAAAAAAGTATAAATGTGATATTCTTATTCTTTAATTCTCCCATGTTAGTTAGAACCAGGATTCTCAGCATGTGTAGAGAAGATACAAATACAAAGCTGAAATGGTTAAGTAAAACCTCTGTAACCTTGGATTTGAATTGAAAGTACCAATGCAAATTTGCAATGACTTTTCCTTAAAAAAAAAAGTATTTCCTAACTCTGAGTGCTAAAAAGCTAAGAGAGAATGACCAACTCATTTATAACAAACACTCTTAGTACCTAGATTATGGTCACCACATACTATTTATCATTAAAAGAGATTGAGGCTCCTTGGAGAAATGTCTGATTCTAGGTCTACAGCAGAAATTTTACAAATTAAGCTCAGTGTACTGTGTCATACCACACAGCAAGGGAACTCTCTAAGACTGCTAGGGTCAATGTCAAAAATACACAGAAGGCAACTTAAATAGGCTTACTCTGGTCAAAGACAGAAATTTTCAGCATTAATAAGAAATTAAAGTGGTTTAAAATTCATTATAAATACTTCAATATAGGTCTGTACAATATAAAAATAAGCATATATGATATTAGTGAAAGAACTCATAATTTTTAAAACTAGTAAAAGAGGGAAAGAATCTTACACCTCTTCTGCCTTTCCTATACAACCATGCAACGGGGTAATCAGATAATAATGAAAGGGACTTGTTCTAGAGAAGTATTCTAGCTGGTAACTAAGGAATGAATGATAGAATTAGAATACTGCTGTTTTTCAAACCATAATGAGTCTAGGTATTGATCATCAACGGCTTCTAATATCACAAAAAGACAAAAACCCATGAAGTAGATTTACAAAAGAAAAAGAAAAAAAAATCAACCTTTTCTGGTCAAGCTTCTAAGTCCATATACTAACTCTAAGGAAATACAGAGGTTATAGGATCCTTTTATTCAACACATCAGGGGGCAATTTGCAAATCTCAGACTGGAAAACTTCAAGATTTAAAAAAAATAAAAATAAAAAACACTCTTTAATAACAAATAATTGTAAAAACAAGAAACAAACAAAAAAAGAGATGGAGGGGAAACCTGTAAGTAGGCACTTAAGACACCTATCAACCAATTCTTATCTAAGGACCTTATGTGGACCTTGATTCAATCAAATGATAAATATTTATTTGTTTGTTTATTTATTTATATTATAACATGTACAAGACATTAAGAAATTCAAACAATAGACTCGATGCTTGATAATATTAAGGAGATATTATCAATTCAATTTTTTAAGAATGATAATGGTTAGGGTTTTTTTTTAAATTATCTGTTTTAGAAATAAGAACTGAAATATTTACAGAGGAAATTATATGGTGTCTAGAATTTACTTCCAAATAATTGAGGAGGAAGAATTTAATCTGTGTATAGATGAAACAAGATTGGCCAAAGGCTAATGACTATAGCTGGGTGATGGGTATACGGGGGTTCATTAACCTATTCTGTCTACTTTTGTATAGGTTTGCAATCTTCCATAATACACTGTTGAAAAGAGTGTTTACTACTTAATAAGTCCTATAATTCTGGAGATACAAATGTGTGTGTGAGCTCAACTAATTTATTATGTGTTTCATTTTTTTTTCCTATTCTCCCTTCATCATAGTTCTTGACTTTTGGAATTCCTGTTTCATACATTGTGGATCGACTGGATCTGTATTTATAGCCTTTGTGCTTTCTCTTATTATGTTCTTTTCTTTTTTTTTTTTTCTCTGATTGTGTTGTGCTTTCGTTTAAAACTATTACAAGATTAAATTATGTTGTTTTTCAATAGCCAAACTTTATTCACTACTTTTATGGAATATTTTATTTGTTATTGCATTTGTCATCTCCAAAACAACCAATTTTCTCAGTCTCATTGAGAATATTATTTTATTAAATCATTTGATAATATTTTCATTAAATTATATATTTCAGGAAATATTAAATAATTCCATTAAATGATCATCGTGTCTCATATATTTGCATACCTTTTATCTTTAGATTATTCATTTTTAACAGATAAGAAACCTGGGGCTTATAAAGCTTTAGTAACATCACAAAGACCCAGCCTGGACTTGGCTGGGCTCATTTGGAAGGTACTGTTAATCTTGGCTGGGCTTGCTCAAGGGTCTGGAGCTTGGATGGAGGCTGGCTGATCTAAGTGGGCTTATCTAGGTGGTTCTACTTTTGTTCCATGGGTCTTTCCTTCTTCCGGGGCCAAAGGGCCAGCCCATATGTGGTCATTTCATGATGATGGTAAAAATACAAGGAGACAGGCAGAAACATGCAAAGACTCTTAGGGCCTATGCTGGGAACTGGCACACCATCAATTCTTAAAGTCATATGGCAAAAAGCAAGGAAACAAATCCTGATCCTTCAGTGGGAAGAATATCTAAGTCATAGAACAAAAGGGATGAATTTGGGGAAGCTGATAAACAATCACTCATGAGAGTTCTCTGTAAATCAAATGACCGAGTTTTAAATCTGAACAAGAGCTTGTGCCCCTAACCACTATGCAACAACGGAATTTCTCAAGTTTTCTACTGATTTCTTATTGGAAGATACAAACATTGATGTCAGTGATTGATATGCTTGTTGGAATCTCTTCAATCTTTTCATGTGCCTGTGATTTTTTTTCCTGCTTTTCTCAAATAGAAGGATGAGGGGCATGTATTTTTATACAGTATTGGGAACTGGGATGGTCTGTTAGATTTTATGCCTGTGTCCCTTTCATTTTTCACATCAACTATTAGAGACATTCCAATATATCTCATTGGATTATAAGAATTAAATGCAACACCTGGAAATACCAGGCACATAGTAGCAACTTAATAATAATGCCCCTGTATCTCCTGAGAGTCCTTCACCTGCATGTAAACATGTACAACACTTTCAGTGCTCCTCAAATTTTCAACAACACTGCCTTCTGTTCACATTTCCTACTTTCTCAGGTCTTAATGATTTCTCAGTATGGTTTGCTCCAGGCTCCATCGCTTAGCCACCTTGAGAAACTGAGCTCTCAAACAACACCACTAATCCAATTTTCTTCAATTTCCATTCATTCCTCAGACAGCTAACACTCCATACAACTGCATTTCCCGAGGTCACCAATATCCTCCATGTTGCCAAGTCAATGAGCACATTTCTTTCCTCATACTACTCACATTCTTAGCGGTATTTTACGTAGCTGATCACTTATACCTTCCAGAAACACTCTTCTCGCTTGACACATGATACCATACTCTTTGAGACTTTTTTCCCCTTACATCTCTGGCCATTCAATCTTACTTTCTTTCATGATTTCTTCTCCTCTACCCAATCTTTAAATACAAGAGTTCCCCAAGGCTCACACCACCTGGAATCATTTCTAATTTTTGTAATGTATTTTCCTTATTAGATGATTTCATGCTTTCCAATGGCTTTAGACAACTTCCAGATGCTGAAAACTCTCAAATTCATATCTGGGTCTAAGCCTCTCCTTCAAACACCATGTTCCTACCTGATATTCCTACTTGAATATGTCCACGGACAAAGTCTTAACTTCTGCTATTGACTTCCTTGTTTAATTCTCATAGCCATTCCTTGAAGACGCAACCTAAATTAACTCTCCCAATAACACTATTTCACATCACTTCGTTTTACTACATGACCAACACCACACACAGACACACACACAGACACAGACATACACACACACACACACACACAAACGCACACATATATCTGAAATAATCTTTTTTTCCCACTTATTTGATGCTTGTTTATTTTCTATCTGACCATTAGGGGAAGCTTCACGAGAGCAGAAACTTTGCCTGTCTTGCTTACTGCTTTCTTTAATACCGAAAATACTGCCAAACACGTAGTAATAACTAAGTAGTTTTTGAATGAAGGAATGAATGTTGTATTACTTTGGCTGATTTTCTGAAAAATAAGCTGAAATATACTAAAAAGTTTATCAATTATTAATAATAATTGCTCACTTACTTATGCTGCTTTATGTTTTGCAAATATTTTCATTTAAAATGTCTCATTTAATGATCGTAGCAACCCTGGGAGCAGGGATTATTATTCTCTTTATAAAAGTGAAGAATCTTGTGACTGAGAGGGCTCACACAGGTGTGAAGCTAAGTTTTCATTCCAAATTTTCTGATTCCAAGTTCACTGATATTTCTATCATACAATAATATTTATGATTTTTCCTAAGTAATTATATTTTTTCCATTTTTAAAAGAAAAAAGTTATAAAAGGCATACATTCAGATTCCACATTCATTCATGTACATAGAAACCATAAAGTCAATGGAGTTTTTTCTATTGCTGTATTTTTTAATTCCTCAATAATGAAGGATGTATTTAGATTACTATACCCAGGGACTGACTGACAGCATCATCTTTCACCTGGAAATTTTTTTGTAATGATTCAAAGAGAAAATTTCATGAATCAATATGACTGGATTTAAATAACAACAATCGCAGTCATAACAATCATAATAATATCCATGCTTCTATGTGGTACAGTGTACTTTTGTGATACCTGCCCTTTTGATTTTCACACAGACTATAATGTAAGATTCCCAAGAGCCTTTTAAAAAAAATCATTTTAGGTATTTTTGAAAACCTACTTTAATATGACTATGTAAATAGCCCAGTAATATACTTTCAAAATTGACTTCTTAATGTCTCCATATACCTAAACTCAGTATTGTCTTTAAACCTTCCACAGAATTTTCTATCCCTTAACTCATTCATTGATACTTGCCTTTTCAACCAAATAGCCCCCTGATAGTCTTCTTGAATGTAATCTGTACCTTCTAATATGTCCAATATCATTGCCCACTGCAAGAGAAGTTGCTGTCTGCAGCCTCCTATTCATTTCTTGCTATTTACATTTCATTGTTTTTCCATAATCCTTAAACAAAACATACCATTCAGCATCTTATATGCTCATCTGAACTCTCCACACCTTTTGTCTCGATGTTGATAAGTAATTGCAAGCAACAGAAATACTCTAGCTAACTTAAGCAAAAAAGTTATTGGGAGTCTCACAACACAGTTTGAAGGTAGGAGGTCTAGGGTGGGAATTGTTTAGGGAACAAGCTTGGTTGAAACAGGGACAGTCTAGTCAGTACACTGCCACCAGGATAAAATCTACTTCCAAACACGCCAGTTGTCTTATCTCATTGATCAAGATTTAAGAGAGCATCCGACTCACGTATCTTGGGTGATGTGCTGCTCCTTGGTTAAGGGAGGATATATCACTCATATGTGGAATCTAAAAAAAGAAAAATGAAGACAGTTATGAACTCATCTACAAAAACAGATAGGCTCACAGACATAGTAAACAATCTTATGGTTACTGAGGGGAAAGGGGGTGGGAAGGGATAAATTGGGAGTTTGAGATTTACAAATATTTTGCAAATATTAAGTACTATATATAAAAATGGAGGGAAACAAATTTATTCTGTATACCATAGGGAACTATATTCAATATCTTGTAGTAACCTATAATGAAAAAGAATATGAAAACGAATATATGTATGTATATGTATGACTGAAATATGCTGTACACCAGAAATTGACACATTGCAAACCGACTATACTTCAATTTAAAAAAAAAGCATACCTACAAGACTATATTCAACAGAGAAGAGGTAATTATTCAAGAGGGAATAGGAGTTCTGGGTTTTTGTTTTTTCTTAAAAAAGGAAATCATGCTATATTGACAGTCAAAAACAAATTCCACTACAGTCTACTTCTGTGACTATACAATAGCCATACATTTTCATATGTACCTTTTCAACAATATCTCTAAATTATCTATCCCCTTAAAGAAACAGCCAAAATTCTTCCAGATCAAAATTCACAGTTTCTGGCATCATTCTTTTCCTCATGTAGTTCCTTCATGACATCACCTCAATATTCTGCAGCCAAGAAACCAAATGGAAAATTTTAATTACCATATAACCCCCTTTATAAAATAGTGGGGTAATGGAAGGAAAATGAGAATATATATTGATTTAAAGTATAAAGATGGGTGTATAACACAAAAAGAAGAAAATAATGGTAAAGGTTAACACCATTATTTCTGCTACTGGTCATGAGGCTGTTTTATACTTCCTTCCTCTACTACCTATTTCAGGTTCTCATGGCCTTTAGCCAGTATTCCAGCTAGTAGAGGTTACTTGTTCTGTAATGTAATCCAAACGTGTAGTCTGAGAGATCTAAGTGATTGGTGGTCTTGTATATATAGGATTGTAATAGTCTTACTTTAACTGTTACTTCTAGTCATACCAAAACAAGTTGGTACCCCAAATAGTTGCCCAAGTTCCTACCATTTTTCTCTCTGCCCCCGTTGTACAACAGAAACCCTATTTCCCCTTGATAAACAGGTCCAATCACCTCAATTAATGTCATAACCCTGTTTTTCACAGTTTTCCCAGTTACATGACAAAGGCAAAATTACTACACAGTAGTCCAGACTTCCAAAGCTATGGTCCCTAGTGGGAACACTCCCCAAATGGAAACAAAGCTAAACCTTGAATGGCTATATAAAGTCAGAAAACAAACATCAGCCCTCTCCACTTATGTTCCTTGATTACTGAATCCATATTTTCTGATGTTGAGGGAACTCCACATTTCATAAGATAATGTGTGTCAAATGGAATCATAACTGAACCTCCCGTTTTATGACTACAGTGAAACTTCTTTACCTTTACCTTTGGTCAGAAGTAATAAAATAAGGGCAAGGTTTAAGGAATTTCACTAGTAAACAGAGTCATGATGTGAATAGAAAACAAGTGCAAATTCAGAAAAGGTATCTATCCTAGTGGGGAAAAACTGCAATCAGTTTCAAGGGTAATCAACTTTCTACTGTGTGGTTGGATGGTCACAGAGGTATGAAATCAAATTAAAGCCCCAGGTTAGTAGCTGCTCTCTTGCAAATTGGACTCTCAGTGGTAACAGCCAGGTCAGCCTTGGTGAGAAGTAAATGCTCTTGAGTCCTAGGATGGTCTCCGTGTTCATCCTACCAACAGGACCACTTTCTTTATGAGCTCAGTGAATGGACATTAGGATGGCAGTGGTAAATGGTGACTGAAAATCAGTGTGCACATCCTATCCACCTGATTTTTTAAGGACTTCCTTTGTAGTGGAGACATAGATGAGCACTTGGGGACTCAGTTTGAGAGATTCATCTACATTTTCCTTCCAGAAATTCTTGTCACTACTTCTCCAATTATACTCCTAATTTCCCAAACATGAGACCAAAACATTAGCTATTGCCCATTAATTTACATGAATCTCCACCTTATGACTGCCATCATGCCTCCCAGTCAAAGTGGAGTACTACTGACACTGGTTGCATCTAGAAGAACTGGTATGCTGGGCTGGTTACTTCTGGGAAAAGAGGGTTGTCAGGCAGACACAGGGGTGGAGGGGTTGTGCTGGGCATTTGTTGAGCTTTTCTTCTCTTCACTGTCTAAATCTCCTTTCCAACTTCACTCCAAAAATCTCCCTAAGAAACAATTATTTTGAATAACTATTTTGGATAAATTTTAAAACAAAAGAGCAAGAAAGATGTGGCAACAGAATTGCAATTTCCTATCTTCCCCTCTAGTTTTTTATAGTAGGAGAGTAAATGGGAATTGTATGGAGAAGCTCAAAACCAGGAATAAAGAGCTCAACAATCATTTTCTGTCATTTACTCAGAAACTTCAGTATAGTAATTGGCAGTTAGACCACATCTACTTTACAAAAACAATCTTAAATTAGACAAAATCAGTAGAACGTAACTCTTAAAAGTCTGAGGAATCTCAACAACCAAATTCCAAAATAACTCCCTTTCTGCAGTTTGTTGTGGATTCTATACTTGTCCACTATTTTGCGTATATACAATATGTTATTCTTTATTATTTTAATTGCTTTCTCCGAGATTTGGGGAGAGAAAATGTTGGAAATTGAATAGTTCTCATAATTTTCTTATATTTCTAGAAATTTATGCAGAAATTTTATTCTTCTTTGACATTTCAAATTAATTATATTTTTAATTTTCCAAGAACACTGCTATGTTACCATGAATTTTAGTGAGAACCTTAGTGAACTTTGGGTTCTAGTTTCAAGAGCACACTGGAGACAGTAATTTTTTTGGAAAAATGTGTGACTGAACTGCTATAAAATATGCATTATGTTATAAATCATGATCACCAGTGGAAGTGTATTATTAATCCTGCATAAAAGATGCAGTAGTTATTATTACTACTGTGCATTCAGTCCTCTGTCTAGGAATGTAGCTGAAATTCCCAAGTTATAGGTCAGGTTAATCTTTCAGCCTAATGAGCAGATTTTTGTATCAATTATTTTTATATTTATCTTCATATCTTATAATTATGGATTACTAATTTTCTTCTGGCATTAAGCCATCTGCCTCAAAGTTAGTTTTACATTCTAAAAGTCTTCTCAGTGACTGTCTTTATTACAGATTGTTGGAACTGCTAGAAAGGAATTACATTTTTACTGCTTTTCCCTTGAATATTTGACCTGTTTCTAGGAAGGCAAACTATTTTCAAACTTTTGGTGATTCTGATCTCTTCTTTCATTATGAAATAGCTTTGTGCAATAAAAATGGGGAAATTTTTTCATTCGGTGACATTTTACCCTGAAAAAAATTCAGCATCCATGAGCATCTGATTTTGTACATGAAAACTGATAATTAAAGAATTTCAAACAGGATCAAATTAGTAAAAGGCTAGACTTCAGCTCTCTTTTTAAATTAAGATTTAACTTCCATTTTTACGAAAGTGATAGAGGTTCACAGTTTCAAAACAAAGAATATGCTAGACTTAAAATGAAAAACTGCCGTCTTCCATACCATGTCTTCCCACTCCCAATTCTCCTTGCCAACTACTGATTCTCACTTGTAAGAAGCCACCACTTTCATCTCTCTTAGCTTTTTCTTAGGTTATCTACAGCCATATTTTAAAATAACAGGACTATACTGCTGTCACTTAGTTAATTCTTACGTGGAAGAGGAAGAATGTGTAATTCTTTGCACACAAGCACACACACATACATAAACTCTTCCCTCAGCCCATCCTTCATATATAGTGAAATCACATTTTTGGATTAAATTAGTACTCAGTGTTCAAATTATTATGATCAGCCACATTTAGTTTACAGTTTATCTTCCAAGTATGCTATTATTACATTTTCTTTCTTGTACAAACTTGTGCTTCCCTGCAACTATACTTGCCTTATATTTTACATTTGCTTTAAAATGTATGTATACCTGACACCAATTCATCCCAAGTATTCCAACTTCTTCTAAATATATATATCCAAAGTTCTACCAATATTATTTATTCATTAGACTATCCCTACTAAATCCCTCATCTACCTACTTCAAACTGCATTGCTTGAGCTACAGATATCACCCTAAAATTTGCTTAAACGAATTTCTCTGTGGATTCCCTTCAGCTTTTCTTTTTAGTGGCTTTTTGGGAAGGGTGTTTGAGTGGTAAAATGTTCAAGATTTTACATGTCTGAAAGTACCATTATTCTACATTCATAATTGCTTTTCAGTGTGGCTGGGCAACAAATTATAATTTTGAGGGCATTACTCAGTTGTCTTCTAGTTCAGGTGTTGACTAATTTTTTTCTATACAAAACCAAATATTAAATTTATTGGCTTTGTAGAGTGTAAGACCTTTGTTGAAACTACTTAACTCTGCTATTGTAGCTCTAAGCAGCCATAGAAAATTTATAAATGTCTGTGTTCCAGGAAAAATTTATTTACAAAAGCAGACCATAATTTGCACTCCCTGTTCTAGGTTTTAGCACTACTTAATGCCATGTGATTTCTAGTTCATTTATATATAACTTTTAACTTTCTTTATAGAATCTTTTAGTTTTAAAGGCTGTTCACTTTGGCCTTGACATTTGAAATATCCAGATGATATACTTTGTTGGGCACATGAGATTTCTTGCTGGAAACTAGATGAGCTTTTCAAACTGAAGAATCTGGGCAAGGTTCATTTATAGTGATAATTTCCTTCCATCTCCTTTCTTTATTCTCTCCTCTGGAACTCATATTGGTTGAATGTCATAACTACTGGATTCATTTTTTAATTTGTCACCATTATTTTCATTATACTTTCTGGAAGATATTTTAGAATTTAACTCCAGTCTGTCTTTTTGACTTTTCATTTATGTTACCTTTCTTTTTTTAAATTTGTAAGAGATCTTTCTTACTATCTGATTCCTTTATAGTCCCTTGTTCTTATTTTATGAATACAACCTCCACTAGGATTTTAACGTGTGTGTGTGTGTCTTAGTTCATTCAGGCTGCTATGACAAAATACCATAGACTGAGTGGCTTATACACAACAGAAATTTATTTCTCACAGTTCTGGAGCCTGTAAAATCCAAGATCAAGGCACCAGCAGATTTGATGTCTGGTCAGACCTCCTTCTGGTTTGTAGGGGGCTGTCTCCTCTCTGTGTCTTCACATGGTGGAAGACGTCTCTGAGTTCTTTTATAAGGGCACTAATCCCATTCATGAGGGCTCCACCCTCATGAGCTGATTACCTCCCAAAGTCCTCACTTCCACATACTATTACACTGGGGATTAGGTTTTAACATATGTGTTGGGGGAGGGCACAAATACTCAGTCTATAGCAGCCTGTGTGTGTGTGTGTGTGTGCGCCTGTTATCTGTATTGCCTCCTTTTCTTCTGACTTTATTCCTCCTCCTCCTTCCCTCCATCTCTCTCTTATAGAGGCTTCCTTGAAAGTTAGACGATTTTTGTCTATCTCTTCACATTTAAGAACAAGGCACTAAACTGATGATTGGAAGCTCCATAGGCATGAGTAATTTTGACAGCTGGTCGTGCTTTATCACAGTATGATCAAATTAAACCCAGAAGTTTCATTGAGGACCCCTAATTCAGCATATAGGACTTTTTTCTTTGGCTAATCAGTTTCCCAGAAAGCAATTTTCCAATCTTTTGACTGGGGAACTCATCTAGCTAAGAGCATTCTGGGAACCAGGGAGGGAAAGTATGGTGTAAGGATCTCACAGTCCAGTAGGAAGCCTTTCACTTAATTCCTGTGGATGCAGTGTGCCCCACCACAGCCACCCTGGGTGTGTTCAATATTCCTCCAATCAGACTTTGTCTGACTCAACATCTATAATAAGAAAATTTTACTCAGTCTTCTTCATGGGCTGGAGAAGGGTGACCATGTGCGCTCAGGAAGGTGATCTGGTGGTCTGATACTTTCAAGACTTTCATTTGATCTTCCTTTTCCCATCCAGTCCTATATCTTGTGCCTTGAGGTACCTGATACTACCAACTCTTTACCTTCCCAGGCATCCACAGGGCAAACTAGCTTGGTTCTTCTTGACTTTCCAATCAGCAGGCTTAGATTTGAGATTTCTGTAGTCTGATAATTCATTTACCACTCATACATCAGCTTTCCAGCATTTAAAATATTGGTTTTTTAGTCAATCATAATCTTCTCTTTTATTCTTTATGTTTTTTCTTTGTATGCTTTTTAATATTTTTTAATTCCTTTGGTATCATTTTAATAGGATTTCAGGAAGGAACAGACATAAATTAATGTGTTTAATCTGACATGTTTCATTTAGTTGTATCTCCAATTTTAGGAAACTCATACCAACGCCAGCTATTTAAAAATTCCATAGGGAGCTCTGGAGCTGGGATGGTCTTACAAGGTTCTCTTGAGTTGGGGTGATGGAGGTGGGCTTTTATAAATCATCCTTCAGTGACTGGATGCTGGATGCGCCAGGGAAGGGACACATCCTTGAGTGAAGCAGCTGAGGGCAATTCCAGGAAGAAGTTTAGAGCTGAGGCCTGCCAACTCAGGTACTGGGAATCTGGGCTACAAAGCATAGTGTCTGATGCATATGGCTTTTAGCAAACTTGGATTTGAACAGCTGGACCAATAAATAAAGTTGAAATTTCAAAAAAAAATTCAAGTGATTTACTTAGTAAGGATAACTGACACTTCTGAGACAGGCAGGGCTATAAATTCTTTAATTGTAGAAACTATGTATAAGTCATTTCTGACTGCAGGATTGGTTCATAGCTTCTCTACACTTAATAGTTGTTTATTAAATAAAATTGATAATTAGCTTCTATTCAAAATTTACTGCTAATATTAACATTATCTTTTTCAGTAGCTAAATATAAAACATTTTTTCCTAATAAAAAATTCAGCATGTGGCAGTCAATGAAAAGAGTGTAACAAATAGAACAGTTTGACCCATGTGATACATATTGAAATGGAAAGGTCACAATATATCACCATGATCATAAGTGGAAGTACATGTTGTCCTCAACTACCACAACCATGTCAATTTGCTCCTTGACAAAAATTGTTGTTTACACTTAGGGAAGTAATGTAATGACCAAGAATGTCCTAGGTATAATTTTAAGTCAATAACTGGATTATTTTTTTATCTCTAGTAAAAGCTAGGAATGGAAAGAGCTGGGGTTAATGATCCTGAAAAAAAGTGTTATTTAGAATTCAGGAGTAGATTTCTCTAAGCCATTACCCCATACGGAAATAACACTGGACAAAAGATGTCTCTGCTTTCAACTACCTGTCATCTATTGGCCAGTTTATTACCTCTGGATAGTGAAGCATCACAGATCCCTCTGGGCATATCCAGCTCATTTACATAGGCCAGTTGTCCACTCAACGGTCTTATGTTAAACTAGCAAATAGCTAGAAGAAAATGAATTCCTTTCAATACACATAGTTCAGAGTCATATTTTTCTCATGTTGATGGCTTGGAGAGAGTGCTGCTTTTCAATTTTGTACTAGATGCCTAAGCTTATGCTGTGTCAATCAAATCACATTATATCTAGTTACAGAGCAGGTCAGCACAAACGGTCGTGTTCAAAGAAGTCTCTGACTTCCTGCCAAGTTGTTTGGCACCACTCATGTCGTCATCAATTTGAATTACTTGTAGATCATTTCAGGAGATATTAAGATAATTATTGGCTGTTTTCATAAGGGTAGGAAGCCAGAAAAGCACTCACTGAACCTCTGCATTTATCTATAAATTGAGAAACAGACACTTTATAGCTTAAAAAAATATAATTCATGTCATGCTAATGCATGCACCATTTCAGTTTATATTCTATTATTCTACTCTTAAATTATAAAATATATTGGGGTAATTTATCCAGTTGATATTAGCATGCATGCAGCCTTGTTGTATCTAAGATAGTTTCTCTCAGTGCTTTGCCGAATTCTTCCACTAGAGTTATTAGTGAATAAAGGCACCTGGTCATGCTACATCCATGAAACAATTGAAATTGGGCTTCAAAATTTACCTTTTTAAAATAAATAGGCATATAACAACTGATATTACAAAAATACTCTCCAAGTATATGGTATTATTTTGCAAAACTTCATTCAAAGGCTGGTTGCCCGAAATGACCTTTCACATAGGAACGATACAATTATGGATCCCCACAACCTGGTTATGATTCAACACTGTAACAATAATAATGTCATATTTACAATATTGGTGCTGTGAAGAAAGTCATATACACTTGAGAAAGCTCTAAGAACACATCTCCTAGTATGATGTTCTAGCAGGAAAAAAAAAATCAAACTTTATACCTTCTTAATTGACTTCTCAAGATGCCAGCAATAGGAATGAGAATAAATTATCTTAGTTATCTCCAGAAAATCAAACTTAAAGAGAAAAAGAGTGGAGATTAGCTCCTGGTAAAGGTGATTTGTATCCCTAAGTCAGGAACTTTTATGTGAGAAATGGAAATGGTACCTAACTAGCAAATTCCCCTGTCAACATCAACACTTATTCCACAGCTTCCCTCTCTACCCCTTTGAAATTTATCTTCCCATCCCTTCTCTTCTAATGACTTATTCCAGTTT
This sequence comes from Camelus ferus, assembly GCF_009834535.1. NCBI lineage: Eukaryota > Metazoa > Chordata > Mammalia > Artiodactyla > Camelidae > Camelus > Camelus ferus. The sequence continues at coordinate 101,655,083 of NC_045696.1, forward strand.
ATCAAGGAGAGATCATATGATGGTTAAAAGCACAGGCTAGAGTCAGACCATCTGGGCTGAAAACATGACTCCATGTTGGAAGGCAATTCTCCATAGGTCTCTCGCATTTCTGCACATACTTTCAGCAAAGGCACTGACAGCCTTTATTCTGGAATATTTTTTTCAAAGCTGTTTTTATAGTGAACAACCTTGGACAACAGAGATAGCCCAGGTGTGTCTAGAGCAGAGGGGCTATTTATTTGTTACTCAGTAAAACAATGTCTCCACCCAGGGCAATTGTTAGACATGTCTACATGCAATCCATTAAAGACTGGGATTTCCTAAATTTGGGATTCCTCAGCTGTGATGCAAAGCCACAGCATCCACCTAGGTCTGCCTCAATGTTATCTCCTTGGGACTTGAGGGGCAAGGGTAACCAACAGGAACATGACACTCATGCTACCTGCCATGTCTTTTGTCTTTGATCCAGAAGGCTTGTGTCTTTTGCAGGCATCCGTGAAACTGTGAGAGGCTAACATGCTAGCTTACAGGTCAGGTAAAATCTCAGCTTGACACTGCCACTTGGTATGCGTGTGACCTTGGAAATGAAACTTTGGTTTTCATGTTTTAAAAAGTGAGGTTAACAATTGCCTTCACCTTACAGGATTGTTAGATGTTTAAATAAGACAATGCTCAAGAAATATTTAGCCTAGTTCCTGGAACTGTAAATGCTCACCAGTAAGTTAACTGTCATTGTTTTTTATGTTTTGTGTTCTTCCCAACATATTTGGCTTAAAATTGCTTTTTACTCTTTTTTATATGCACAGTTCATCTTTTTGGAAGTACTGTACATATTCATTTTTTCTCTTGTTTTAGCCACGTATTTGTATAGAAATGGAAGGGTAAAACATTCAATAAAATACAATAAAACCTTGGAATTGTATATCTAGGCACCATCCAGAGATTTGCAGAGAAGAGAAAAGGAGCTTACTGCTTTTGCTTTCACAGCTCAAAGCTGAGGGTTTCGCTCTAGAGATGTAGCACAGATAATATGCTGTCTAATTGAGAAAATTCCCAAACACATAAAATCAGAGCACCTGACTGTGGGGCCCCCGGCATTAATGGTGTCTCCATATTCTCTCAGGTGACACTAATGTTCAGCTTGGTTGAAAACTACTGTTCTGGTCAAAAGGATTTGTCTTTTTTCTTCTAAGGTGAGGGCTGAGTCTGAACTGAAAGCATCTGGAGAGCTTTAAAACTACATGTGGATGCCTGTGCCCCACCCCAAAGTTCTGATTTAACTGAATGTGAGATGTCGGCCTCACAATATTTAAAAACTCCCCAGGTGATTTCAATCTACAGCCAACGTTCTAAGAAAAAAGAGCAGCAAGGTGGTAAAGACTTCTCTTTGAAAGTATTTCAAATGGGGCGGGCAAGGGATATAATAAAATCATGAACAACTGAAGGGACGAGTCCATCCTTCCTCATGCTTCAAAGTTTGTAGCACCCAAAATCAAGTTGGAGACTCTCAAAATCAGTCCAAGTCAACCAGCTTTGCTCTCAAGGTGGCCAAGGTGGTCCTGTAATTCTTTCCCAACACAACAACTAAATTGTGGCACATTGTAAAGTAAGCATTGTATATTTCGACGTTGATGATTCAAATAGTTTCTGTAGCCAAATATGCTGTAGACATTAGTCAGACGGGTTGTGTAGACAAGTCTGTAGTTGATCCTTGTGATCTGGGAAGGTTATGTTTGTTCTGAATGAAGGCATCTTTGTTTTTTACATCAGCATGGTTCACTTGTATATTTGTAAAATGTGATACTATCTAGGGTAGGAAGGTCAAAGCATGATTGTTACTGAATTATCTGCAAAATAAACAGTTTCATCTAAAAAAGCCATTTTTAGACCACCCATAGACAAGGATTTTACAGGGATCCTTCAAGTTAAATATGAATAAACATACAACCATGGTCTAAAAGCAAATGCTGTTTGCAAATTAGGAACTTGTGAAAACAATTTAGAAAAAAATATTACTTAAGAATTTGATTGGTAAACAACTTCACAATTCTCTCCCCCAAAATGAAAATATAAGGATCAAAACAAGTTAATCAATATTTCACTTTCCCTATTCATGGCATTCAATGGGATAAGTTGTTAATATCTGAACAGTTTCTTCTTCTTTATATGTTATGCACTATAATAACATCACTATTTCATCTTCATGCACACAACAGCCCTATTGGGTGGTGGTATTATTGAGGGTCAAGGAGGTTAAACTGCCTGGAGTAGTTCAACCACTATGTGGGAAGAAAGGTAGGCGTGGACCTCATCAGTCTCATGTAGAAATCTCACTCTTTCCCATTACATCACTTGGCATTAACAATGGACTCAGCACACAAGGGCACCTAATGAAGGTGCTATGGACTGAATTATGTTCCCACAAAATTCATGTTTTGAAGCTCCTAACCCCCAGTGAGACTGCTTTTGGAGATTGGGACCTTAAGGAGATAATTAAGGCTAAACAACATCATAAAGGTGAGGTCCTAATGTGATTAAGACTGAGGTCATAAGAAGAAGAGACACCAGAGTTCCCCTTCTCTGTGAGCTCACAAAGAGGCTATCTGAGGACCCAGGGAGAAGGTGGCCTCTACAAGCCCAGAAGAGGGCCCTCTCCAGATACCAACTTTGTTGGCCTTGATCTTGGACTTCCAGCCTCCAGAACTTTGAGAAAGTAAATTTCTATCCTTTAAACCACCTGGTCTAGGACATTCTGTTATGGCATCAAGAGCACACCAATACAGAAAGAAATGCTTCTTTAATTCATTTATAATCTCGCTCTATATGCCTGGAATCAGGAACCACTGAATAGTAAAGAAGTGTCTGGACCAGGAGTTAGAAGATCTCATACCTTCCCCTCAGCATACCAGCCAATGAATGTGGGCATGCCAAAAATTATTTGAGCCCCTGTTTATTCATTTGTAAAATTGAGATTTATCTGCTCAGCCTACCCCTCCAAGTTACTGTGAAGATGGAAGTTCTGATGCTTTATAAATTATAAAAACTAAGCAACCATAAGGAAATATCATCAATAAAATTCCAAGTACATGTGACAGGTGCCCAGAAAATACCACTTTCCTTCAAGCGAGTGTGGAAAATATTTATAGTATGAAGGCACTGAACAGATTCTATGCTCGGAATAGATTTCAAATGGCCTGTCCTGATGTGTGAAATTTAAATTTCTCTGGCACGTGATTATTCCTTGGATAGAACCCAGGAGACCTCTTAGGGTTCCTGGATGGAGCAGCTGCAAGTGTGCGGTTACAGCCTCTCATTATACACCACTAGCTTTTATATTCCCTTATCGGTCTTCCTTTAAAGGTGTTTCTCCTCTACCTGTAGCACATCTTGGGTTTTCTTCCTCAGTACCTGGGAATCTACATCTTCATCCCAGGTCAATCACACTCTAACTATGGATACTTAACCATATTTCACCTCAGTGGCTATAACGTCTTCATCTAAAAAATGAACCTGTTGGGCTACGCTTAGGCTTGCCAGATAAAATACAGGAAGCCCTGTTAAATTTGATTTTCAGATGAACAAAATTATTTTTTAGTATAAGTATGCTCTGTATTTTTATTTGTTAAATTTCACAACCCTGGCTGACTAACTTCTCAGGTCCTACATGGTATCACTTCAGATTATATAAACAGTAGCAATAGCTGTAAGTTTATTCTGTGCCAGGCATCTTTGTCTTTAACATGTATTATCTAACTTAATCCTCTACAAAGCCCTATAATATAATGGGAATTAGAGGGAGCACAGTCCACAAGACCACCCTTGCTGCTGACACCAATCAAAATTTCAGAATCCTTAAGACAACTTTTAGTTTCAGTAATTCACTAGAAGGACTCGCAGAACTCACTGAGAGCTGTTTGAGTCACAGTCACAGTTTATTACAAGCTTAAAAATACCGATTAAAATCAGCTAAAGGAAGAGGTGCCTAGAACAGAGTCCAGGAGGGTCCGATACCAACTTCCAGGAGTCCTCTCCTGTGGAGTCATGGGCAGTGTTAACTCCTCCTGGAGATGATGCGTGACTGTAGTCACAGAGCATTGCCAACCAGGAGGGCTCACCTGAACTCTGGAGTCTTTACTGGGGCTCCATCACGACTGCCCACATAGCCAGCATCAGTGTCCAGTCCCTTCATACGTCAAGCTAATATAGAATTCAGCAACCCCACCATAAATCACTACATTAGACTTTCTGCTGTGGCACAAAGCCCCCAGGTAAACAAAGACACTCTTATCAGGCAGGACATTCCAAGGGCCTCCAGATAAGCTCAAGAGGGCAAAGGCCAGACCTCTTTAGGTAAAGTTAAGTTCTTTGCTACACTGATAGAAATTAGTAGTAGCTCTCATTTTAAAGATGGAAAAACGGAGGTGTGGGGTCAAATGACTCCCCTATGGTCATATAAATAGCAGCAGGGATGGAAGTCAAAGTCAGAGTCTATGCTTTTAGACACTGAACTATGCTGTATTTGATTCACAGAAAGATCCAGAGCAACTCCTAATAACTGGTCCATCTTCCAGCTCCTGCTACTTTCAAATCAAGCCATCAAGTCCTTTTAAACCAAGTCTGATCCAAGTCAGGTTGTATCCAATAAAAAACTGGTTTCAGTTTCCTGATTAAGAAACAGCCAAAGGTGATTTTTGTTTTTGGCTGAAAAGATACAGCACCCCAACTTTTTCAAATAACGCCACAAAGGATGCACACCCCCTATGCCGGGCAGTGCACCAGTGGCGTCACTGCACCTAAGTAAACCTTAGTCATGAAGGGTGGGTGCCCCTTCACTCTGTAATTTCTGAGTGGCCAACCTGCAGCTCTTGTTCAGATTCTCAGTCTCTCTCTCCCTCACTCCCCTCCCTCACTCCCTCCCTCCATCTCTCCTGCCCTCTCACTGAGGCTGGTGGTCCTCACTGCTAGGTGTTTGTTGGTTTTCTCTTTTATTCTTTGACTTCAGGTCTCTTGGGTGAGTACAACAGGGTCTCCAGCTTGTGCTCAAGGGAAAAACAGGCAAGGCCAGCTTTGTTTTGAAGTTCCTTTGGCCTATTTAGCATTAACTTAAAAAAAAAAAAAAAAGAACTCCTCAGGGTTCAACTGAATTATTGAAACTACTTCAATTCAAAGGCCAAAGCCATTGCTAACTCTATTTGTGCTGCCGCTGTATTCTTATTTTTCTTTTTGTTTATCTCAAATGGGAATTTGTGAGGAGAAAAATGAGTCTAGATTTAAGAAATCGTATATATTTTGCCAAAATAATATCATTATTAAAACCTAATACTTACCACTTACATTTACTGTGCTACCAAAAGAGTAGAGAAAACTGAGGATCAGAGAAGTTATGTGAGGAGGCCAGCATCACACATTAAGTCAGCATCCAAGTCAGAACTAGAACAAGGGTTTCTTGATTTAGAATTCAACAAAGGCTATGCCACCTCCTCTACAGAGAGAGAGTCTTTGCTCTAGATAGAAGGTCAAGCAAAAGATAACAAAAGGGGGTGAGCTGGCACTCAAACATGTGAAGTAACTAAAGCTTAATAGTTCAGGAAAGATTTTCTGCAGAAGAGGATTTTAAGGGTTTTTTGCTATTGTTTATCTACATTTTACCTTTGTCTTTAGACAACACATTAATAAAACAGTCTCCAAAAGGAGTGTTTTGTAGTTTGGATTAAATTTTTTGTTTGCTTTTATTAGGTTTTGTGTATGTGTGTGTGTGTGAGGTGTGTTAAAGGGGTAAGAGGTGTGAAATTAGGTGGTGGGAGTTAAGAGAACGAAGAGACGACTTTGTTCTTTCTGCTTTTAAAGTCTCACAACATACTTCCACATAAGGGTAATTTTAACAAACGCTAAAACACAGGTGCACCGAGGACAGCAAATAATTAGTCTCGGATGTCACCAATCAGTCCAGATGCTGGCCACAGGACATGAGTTTACAGAAATGAGATACTGGGTGGACACTGGCAGAATGTCAATGCTATACAACTCATAAGTTCTACTTTTTATTGAGCACTCCTATGGACTGAATGTTTGTGTCCCCCTACCCTCTCACTCCCCAAAATAATTCATATGTTGAAATCCTAATCCTCCATGTTAGGAGGTTAGGCCCTTGGGAGGTGATTAGGTCATAAGGGTGAGACTCCCATGAATGGGATTAGTGCCCTTTTAAAAGGGATCCGAGAGAGCGCTGGGCCCTTCCAACATTTGAGGACACAATAAGATGGCCAATCATGAACCATGAAGTGAGCTCTCAGCAGACACCGAATTGTCCAGCACCTTAACCTTGGACTTCCTAGCCTCCAGAAATGTAAGAAATAAATGTTTGTTATTTAAGCCACTCAGTCTATGGGATTATTGTTATAACAGCCCAAAGAGACTAATCAAGAATTTATTCTGAATCAGTCACTATTTTACAAACACGTTATAGGACTTAATCCTCCCAACATTTCATTTCACAGATGAAAAAACTGAGTCCAAGAAAGGTTAACTGCCCAGTATTTTACAGCTAGCAATTGGCAAACTTTGAATTTGTACCTAGTTTATACAACTTCAAAACTCACAATATTAATCATATAACCTTGCCCCATAATAAGGTGACATAATGAGACGTACTGGACATCAATAAGGACATTATTGTTTGGATGATTTGGCTTGGTTTGTTTTTGATTTAGTTGGATTTAGTTTGGTTTTAAGCCAACAGTCCCAAAAGAGAACTTGAGGAATCATCATTTTTGGCTTAAACTACTTTATTTGTTTTGCCGCAAAGCAAAGATGTTTCAGCATATTTAATTTGTCAACAGAAATTCTATAGATAAAATTTCAGGTAATAAAAAGTTTAAATATTTAAAGAAACTATAATTCGCAGCTGTAAAGTATTTCTCATCTTTAAAGAGTTTACTAGCAGTCAGCCTATTAATTTTCTTAGACCTCTGCCATTATTCTCACAGGTGGTTGATGAATAAACTCCACAGTGAAGATGGTCATGGGAGAGCTATGTGTCATGGGAAAAACCATCCCCAAATCAAAATAAATCCTTGTGCAACTAACTCTTTGCAAAGGTCATGTAGAGTGGAAACGGCACATTGGTCTTCCTTCTGCACTGAGTCCAACCAGACTGAGACGCATGGGGAGGTTAACAAGCAAGTTAATGTAGCAGTTCCCCTATAGGTGTTGGGGAGATCCACTACTCAGGAAGTCATCATTCCAACGTGAGTAAATATGAGGGATAAACACCACCAAAACAAAATGCATTACTGAAAGCAGGAATTAACATTAAAACTAAATATGGAAACAGGTCAAACAATTGCTAAGGAAGAAACAATCTGAGTATGAAGAGGCTATTTGGTAGAAGAGCAAATCCATGTTTTACAGTTAGACTTATGCATAGCCAATGCCTGGTATTCCTCCACTATGCGGAAGCCACTACAGAAAAAACAGTGCTGAGAGTCAGCAGTAGTTCAAAGAAAATAACCTGGAGATGAGAGAATGTTATTAATTACACTTTGGTAACAATCCAGTAAGTGTGCTGATAAAAATCTAAGCCAAGTGATGAATGAATCTGACTTTCTTTTCTAAATGTTAGCACAGACAATCCTTTACCTGCAATCCAAGAATTAAAAGAGAATATAGGTACACCATCATCTATGTGGGTCTAAGTCAGAGATCCGGGCCTTTGAGTTGGGCAGTGGGGAATAAAATAAGTAGCAACCAAAAGTAAAAGATCACAAAGGACTGGACATACACAGGGGTTATCAGCGATCACTCATCTAACATCCACGTTTGGGTATTAGGTTGAGCTGTAGTGCATATCCAAAGTCCCAGGTTCACAAATTATAGGTGTGCCAGTTCTCACAGATGCACAGTGTTCACACATAAAATCACCTAATGAGGCTGTTCACCGTAATCTGGGCTCCACTCCAAGACCTACTACCCAAGAGTGACTAGACCACGTTCCACGATGAATCAAGGTTCATTCCAGAGAACATCTGTTAGCGCTGGTATTTCTATGGCTGCTGAGTGAATCTAGACTATTTCCTTTTAATTACAATTTAAATAAGACCAGCCTCTTATGAAGCAAGTGCACTTTGTATGGCTTCTTTAAGCAAATGGGCCACCTACAATTTTTTTCAAAGGTTTTCCAAATCAGAGTCCAATCTAGTAATCAGTAGAAAATCAGTCCAGATAAGGATAATTGTGGTGAGGTTTCATCAAATAAATAGCAGTGGTTAAAATTCTATGCCAATTTGCTGCTGGTATTTGCATGTGACAAATAAGTAGATTCAGAGATTCAGGGTTGAAGATAAGTGAGCCTCTTCATTAAAGGACAGAAATCACATCAACCAAATTCCCCAGAGATTGCCTCCAGCTGCTCTAGCAACCCCAAACCAATCAAAAAGAAAGTTTAGCTGGTCCTAGTCCCATCTGGACTCAAAGACTGAAGCCAAGGAACAGAAGTAAACATACTATAGAATGGAGATCCCTAGAGTCAGAGTAATTTATTTTAGAAACGGCTGATTGGTTTTGAAAAGGTGACTAAATTTACCATTTGTTCACTTCATATCAAGATGTTTAGGAGAAAAATTTACTTTAAAATGTGTCTGGTGCTGTGTTTTTTAAGGTTGTATGTGTGTGCTGTTTTGCTTTGTCTTAAAATACTAGTTTCACAACGTGTGTGGTATGAATCTTATGTAATCAAGAATGGCTTGAAGGCTGCAGAGGTGGCTGACATTAAAGCTGTCATTTAAACAGCACCAACCAACTGGGAGAGAAGGTGCCTTGGAAAAAGCCAGAGCAGAGCATTAGTAGTGGACATTAGCAGCTGTGTTACTGAGAGTGGAGGCAGGCCAGGAAAGAGGAGAGGGGCTGAATACAGACATTCCAGTGGATCAGAGAGGCCTAGATTCAAAATTACCCCACGTTAGCAATGTAGAAGTTCCTTAAATTTGGGCAGTTATATATACAAAAGTCAGTGATTTCATTTTAATTTTTAAAATGACATAAAATTAGTAATTTAAAAATTAAACAATATTACATCCTGAAATTTAAACTATAACTTCTGCTAAATGTCTGTATTAAATATCTGGAGGGGATTTTACTTTTATATATTATTTATTTTACTGTAATAAATTTCTTTTTATTCAGCTCACCCTTCCCCCTTCCTAACAGAATCTTTAGGCAATTAATATCATCAACCTGGAGTTAATTCCTCACATCTTCTATTATAGATTATATTTATAAAATATAAAACAGCAATTTACAGAAATGTAGATAAAATGAAAGATTTTTTCTCTCAGTTAAAAAAACTTTATCATTTTTTTCTATTTTAAAAGCAATTGTAAAGTAGAAAAAGAAAAATAAAATTTCCACGATGGCATGTTCTAAAACAACCATGCTAATATTTTATAAATTTTTTTGAATTATTTCTCCATAGATTTAGGTTATTTTCTAACCTTATTATATATACATATATACACACACATAATTTTAAAGCCATATTATGTTTACCTGTAGCTGTCAATAAAATTAAGAATGAGTTTTAAAGATACTTGTAAATATCTGTGTAATAGTCTACTGAATGGATGTATCATGGATGTGGCAGAATATTGTACTCTTAGTACCAGTACCCACATGCTTTTCTTCATTCCCAGAAGCCCTTGCAGTTAGATTAGTTATATTCTGGTCAACAGACTGTAGATGAGAATGATGTATGTCACTCCTAAACTGTCCCCCAAATCTTCCATGTAATCCCTTTGCTCTCCCTTCCTTCTTCTCTCAACTGGATACAGAGAAACAAGCTGAAGACTAAGTAATCCAAGAAGTTGGAAAGATCTGCATTGTTGAATGACTACATAAAAGGCCATTTACCAAAAACCTGATTAGACTGTGACATGAGCAAGAATTAGAACTTTATTTTTTTATGTCATGAAGGAGGTATGTGTTACATCATCAAGCTTACCGTCATTAATGCATAACTTACCCTAAAATTTTATCTTCTAGACATATTGGTTAAGTGGCTGTCATGGATGGGCACTGCTCAGATCTACAAGAGGAACCGTAGCAGGAGACATAGCTAACTGACAGCCCCAAGTATTGTTCCCTGGGCTCTTCCCTGGTGTTCATACCAAGGCCAGGCTTCTCCTGGACTCCTCCAGGCCAATGACCGAGCACACAGTGGGTACTAGAGCCAGGATATTCCTACACAAAGCAAGAACCCTATAGCCTTTGTTCAAGGATTCCTTCCCCATCAATATACTGAGACTCTCTAAGAACTACGCTACTGTCTAAAGGCTCTTCCAACTCCCGTTCTCCCTTCTTTATCTTTCACAGGAGTTTCATCCAATAAATCTCTTACATATATAATCTCATCCTCACATTCTCCTCCTGTAGGATCCAAACCAATATAGGTTATTTCAATTTTTTCTCTATTATATGTAAAATTGATATGAAAATATTTATGCATATTTTCTGAATTTCGGATAAAATTCTTAAATGAGATTCTTCAGGAGGCAAAATGAACATTTTTAGAACTCTTGGCACATATTGCCAAATTGTGTGCCAAATTGTCACAATTTACTCTAATACTAATAACAAATGGAAATGCTTACATTACCACATACTCAGCAAAATTAAATATTATAGTTTTTTAAAAAAATAATAAAAGCTTTTTGCTCATTCAAAGGGCAAAAATCATCATTCATAGCTGTTTTGTTACGTACTTTTTCAAACCTAGTGAATGTGAACATAATTCTGGGTATTTATATACAAATAGCATTTTGTCTTGTGTGAGAATTCTATTTGTGTACTTTGCCCATTTACCTGTTGTAGGTTCTACCATTTTTTCTATCTGTGACATTTATTTTTATTCACTAAAGTCCCTAGTTCTTCTTTAATTTCTTTTAAAAAACTAATTTGAAACAGAAATAGAATAACTAAGCAGACAATGTTTCCTTGTAAGTACATCAATGTTACATGTAGCTAATGATAAAATATGAGCTGTTTTTAAATAACACTCTTCCAATGTGTTATGAGCTCCTCTTTTACCAGAATGTCAACATTTATTCTTTGGCATATTTTAAATGTTAACAATGAAATATTTTTTGAATTACCTATTATAGAAAAAACAGAAATCTCTGCTAAAGATACTAAATAAAGAAAATGTCATAGTTCTTAAATAAATTTTGGGTTTTTTCTTCCCCCGATACAGTACTGTTGACTGTCCTTTACCCATCTTCCGTGTCTCCAAGGAATAAAATCAGTTGTGATTATTCTTTAATTGTACCTTCAAAGCCAAAAAAAAAAAATCACAAGGAAAAAGACTCAAATTATATACAGAATCTCTATAGGACAACTGAAATCACACACACACACACACACACTTATACACACACTTACACACACACTTACACACAAAGTCCTAGTGTTGGCATGCAAAAATAAAGAAAATAATGTTACAAACACTTTTTTACCCACCACCAAGCTTAAGAAAAAAAAAAAAACAGTGCATATTGTATCAAAGCCCCTTTTATAATCTCAATCTCTTTCTGCTTCAAACTCCCAAAGATAGCCACTATTATGAATTTAATGTTTATCAATTTTAAACTTGTCTTTACACTTTCACTATATATGTGTCATACATCAATACAAATATACATTGGTTTGCATTATCTATATTTATGTAAATTGTATCATATCTACATCCTTCTGCAGCTTGTTTCTTTACCTCAAAGATAGATTTTTAAGATTTATTTATCTTGGCAAGTGTAACGCTGGTTCATTTTAATTGCTAGAGAGAACCATCCTCTTCCAGGTAGTGTCTGTGGCTGAGTACTACTGCACCACCTGGGAGTCTGTTAGAAATGCAGATTCTCCAGACCCACCCCAGACCCACAGAATCAAAATCTGTATTTAATTTAACAAGATTCCTACGTGATTTAAGTTCACCCTAAAGTTTGAGAAATGTTGGCATTAAATTCCACTGTATTAGAACTTCACATTTTATATATTCTCTGCTAATGGATATTTAGACTTTCTAAATTTTTAATATGCTAATTTGATATTTTGCTTATTTTATTTTTCTGTTTTTAAGAAAACTTTCCCATCAACAAAACAACAATGGTTTCATGCCTCCATTTAGGCATGTAAATAACCTACTGAGGGAGTAGTTCTTTATCACAGAACTAGGACGACTTGTAACATGTATAATTTGCTCAACAGCCCACAGTGTGCAAGATAGATCACATTCCTTAGTCACACTAAACTGCCTAAAAACCCTGCATCTGTTGACCAAGGCCAACAAGATTTTTAGTATCAATTTTTTTCATGGTTTCCTCACCTTCACATCCATTTTTCTAGAACTTTAATCTGCAAAGATAAGAATGAGGCATTAGGTTATCAGTCTACCAGGTCAATAATGGAGATGCTCCCTGACCAAGCCTATGAATTTCTTTCAAAGGCTTGTGGCTGCAATAAACCCACAGACTTTTGCTCAATGAATCTTTGACAAAGGAGGCAAGAATATATAATGGAGAAAAGACAGTCTCTTCATCAAGTGGTGTTGGGAAAACTGGACAGCTGCATGTAAAAAAAAATGTCTGGTCTGTGGCTCCACCCCCTCTGTACCGAGCTTCACCAGGGACCACTTCACTGAGTCCAGCGGCCATCCCCCAGTGCTCAGGGGAGGCATTTACTTCAGGGTCCTGACACCTCCAGGTGCCCTCATTGGGCCACCTGCAACCCTTTGTTTTCCTTCTCAGTGTTTGAGGTATCAACCTCTCGGGTAGAGCAATTACCCATCGAGAATACCAAGTACCACCAGAGTTCTCTCCTGCTCTTTAGGTCAAGTCCATTATGTCTAAAACTCTTTCTTTTTTTCACAAAAATCTGTTACTCCTCCTTTGGGAATAAGGAGAGCTCAAACTTTGGGAAGAAGCCCAATTTAAGTCCTCTTGTTTCTAAAGAAACAACATACAACACAGAAAAATAATACCAGATGCCAATTAATTTCTCATCACTTGCTGAATTATAAGCTTAACATTTGCTAAAGTTAGAGGATCTAATTCAGGGTCAGGGTAAACCAATCAAGTTCTCTTTAGGACTGATCATCCTTAGCACTGAGTCACTACATTTCTTTAAACTCATCTCCTCCACCTTAACACCTTTCCTTTGATAAATTAAGAATTCAGCCCAAAAGAATAGAAATGTTTACAAAAGCTTAACGAAGGTCCCAAGGTCCCAAGCTTAACCAAGGTCCCAAGGAAGTGATGAAGCCAGAGTTCCTCTGGAAAACATCAGTTAGGAAATGCTCTCAGAAGTTCCATGCAGCATGAGTCCAGTAGGATTCGCCCTTCCTGGGACCATCATGGGGATTCACTCAAAATGCTGCCTTAGCAATGAAGCTGCAGTCATAAAACCAGTCCCTACTACTAATTATAAAATATATTTAAAGAAACAGAACTTGGTAGAAACGAATCAGAGAAATTGGTAGGATCGACAGATCTTGTGAAGGTAGAGTCTGGAAATAAGTCAGCAATCATTAAACACTTGCTAAAGTGAACACAGTTGATGGTAAGGGTGGAAAAATTCCACGAGTCTTGCCTACCTAGGCAACTCAATTCAGCAAACATGTCCACTGTGCACTAGGTGCTAAGTGCTTCATACTTCATCTCATTCAATCTATAAAATCATCCTGTAGGATAATATGATCATTGTCATACATATAAAGAAGCTAACTCTTGCATTAAAAAAAAAAAAAAGATTATATACTTGGCAAGTAACAGAACTGAATTTGCTCCAGGTGGGACTTTTGGTTGCAGATTCAGCTCTCCTGCCTGTATACTTCACTAAATTGCCAATAAAAATACCAGGCAGCTAAAGACCTCTAGACTTACCAGCCCCGAAGAAGTCATATTAACAGTAATCATCCAGATCATCCCATCTTTTCTGCTCAGGTTGGATTTCACCCACCTGAAAAGAAGCTACAGTATTTCTAGCAGACATGCTTTGGAAAATGCCTGCTTCTACCTGGACACAAATTCTTCCTTCTGCCAGATATCTGCTGGATACTGTCAGGTCAGAAGGGCACCACTATTTCTCATCAGATAGTCACTGGGCACTTTCAACCATGGTCACAGTTGGGACACCAGAAAACTCAAGATTCCAGACTTGGACTTTATTCTATCATGTTATAGCAAAGAATCAATCTCTCTTTCTTTCTCTCCTCTCTCCAACCTATTAGAGAAATACCTAAATAAGGCTATTAATATTTCCTACACAGGCTTCATAATGAACTCACTCATCATGTTTATTGACATCTTCATTCCTGCCCCTGGTCACCACAGTACTTGGGTACCAGCTGAATGAAGGCTCAGAAAGATCTAAAGGACCAGTTAGTCATTCTCAAACTCATCTCACCTATATGATATTCACTAGTCAGGCTTCTTGAACCCAGATTCTTCCACATCAAGGATCCCCATGTAAAGAGGCTTCTGGAATCCCACTGCCCAGTTTGCTTTGCATGTGTCAGTCCCACTTGGACCCAGCCCCAGGCAAGCCCTGCAAGGAGAATAAACAGCTTCTTGTTGAGCTCCTGTCCTGAGTCCTGAGTCAAGTGTTATTTATATTATTTATTCTTCTTATAAACCTGCAGGTAGCTAGTATTATCTTCATTTTCAAACAAGGAAACAGACTCAGAAACTTTAAACTGTCTGAAACTGTACAGATCCAAAGTAAATTATCATTATTTTACCTTAGGTCCTTCTGATTCTGAAACCTATTATTATAGGTTTATGCCCTCCCAAAATTCACATGTTGAATCCCTAACGCCCAATGTGACTATATCTGGAGATAGGGTCTTTCAGAGATAATTAAGGTTAAATGAGGTCATAAGGGTGGGGCCCTAATTCAAAAGGACTGTGGCTTTAGAAGAACAGGAAGGGATATCTCCCTCTCCTTCTTTCTGTTTCTCCTTCTCTTTCTCTGTTTCTCTTTCTGTCTGTCTGTCTCTGTCTTTCTCTCCTCCCTCCACATCTCCACCACCACCACCACCCCCACCACCATGTGAAGCCCAGTGAGAAGGCAGTCACCTGCAAGCCAAGAAGAGAACTCTTACCAGGAACCAAATTGACCAACACCATAATCTTGGATTTTCCAACCTCCAGGAATGTAAAATATAAATTTCTGTTGTTTAAGCCACCCGGACTGTGACAGTTTGTTAGGGCAGCCTGAGATGACTAAGACACACATGCTGTTTCCTCTTTGTCTATCTCATGTGTTTCCCTCAAGTAGCTTCCTGGCCATTTAATTCTTCCCACAAATGCCAATTTACACTTCTGTGCCCTATGCTGTGCATGGGAAATATAACGATGAGGAAAAAACACACATGGCCCCACCCTCATGGAGCTTACAGTCTAGTGGGAGAGATAAACAGGAATTAAACCACCATATACACGTACAATCATATGATTACTGATACCGAGCTTCCTGGCCCCCAAGTCCATCAGATGGCATGTCTATATAAGTCCAAAGGCAATTTGTGAACACAACTCAAGATTTATTTTTCCTAGAGATTTCTCCATCCCTAGGTTAATAAATAAATACATATTAGTATTCATTAAAGAGGGGCTGGATTTGCCCAGCCCCACTGCTCGATTCATCCAAGGCTCAGCTAGGGTAATCTGGATCCTGCAATGCAGCAATTAGTCTCAAAATGAAAATTACTCTGGGAGAGGTAGTACATAACTGTACTGTCCCACTAAGGAATAAAATCTGAAAGCAGACATCCTCGAGAGAAATTTTGCCAACAAGGTATGTGCAAATGTTTCTTACGGTATCATTTTACCTCAGTCCTGTCCCGGAGGAGAACTATGACTTCAGAAACTCAGGATGAGTTTAAAATCTCACTAAAGTAATTTTATTTCCATTTTATAAGTCTTATGTACATTTCAGATAGTTTCAACTGCCTTGGGAAAAAATATTAGAAATGAAGTTTGGAGCATTTCCTTTGAAGGAAAACTCTATGCTGCTAGACTGGGAAAAGGTTACTTGCGGCAGAATGATTAGGAGAATTTTAAGATAATTGCTGCTCTGTGCTCCAGTTTAGAATTTGAGGTTGCGATTTGAAAGGGCAGAGTTGGCAGAAACTTTGTGACATCTTAATAAATGATAAGAGAGCAGTTCCACCATATTTCAGAGAGCCTTATTTTTCAGAACCAGCGAGAGTCTCTCTCAAGGGCACCTCATGCCTTTAGCTGCCACAGACTGAGCAAGTAACCCCATTTCTGAGACACCTGCAACAGAAGGAAGTGGCTGCTGGTTCAAGACCCCAGAGCCTTCAAGGGAGAAGAATCGAGAATGTGATTGGGAAGGTCATCGAGGCTTGGCTGAGGCCAGCGTCACCTGCACGGCAGGGCCTATGGGTTGGTGCACTGATCCTTCTCTTCCACGTGGGCCATTATTCTGTTTTCTGAGGGAGGCTGGAGATGCAGTTGGAAGGAATATGGCTCAGGGCACTGAAGCTGTCTTTTTCGGACATGGGAGAACAACACACCCAGAGATGTGATGGAGGAAGGGGTGGCTTCCTTGTAACTGGGGGCAGACGATGGCACGCCTGGTACGGCGCTGATTCTCACAGTGAGTCAGCGTGTGCTGGCAGTTTCTGAGTACACAGATCCATGTTCCATAGCACATCAGAAACAAGCTTCAGTAGGGAATAAGGGCATGGCCGGTGAGCAGAGGACTCATTAAAATAGCATAACCTACAAATTCAGTCACGTCATGCTCCTGCATAAAATCCTTCAGTGGCCTCCTGATGTCCACAGTATAAAAGCTAAGCTCCTCATCATGGCACACTTCTATCTAAATAGCCTTCTAACCACTGTTGCTACTTCCTAGACTTGGTGATTCAGGATGCCTACCCTCCCCCCGACCCACAGCTTTTGTCTTTCGTCTTTCAAGTCTTGTCTCCAGGGTAATACAGTCCTCCCTGTCTGAGGGGATTCTTCCTCTACCAGGCAGAGCATCTCCACCCCCACCCTCCATCCCTCCATGACAGCACTTCTGATCCCTTTGTATGGTCATTGTTTGCCTTGTCACAAGACTGTAAGGTCCCTGAGAACATGATCCATGCTGTTGCCTTCTTTCTAACTTACTAGCTGGGTGACTTTGGGCAAATCACTGAACCACTCTGTACCTCTGTTTTCCTGCAAGAAGGTGGCTACTTATGTCATATTTCCTTGTACTTTGAAAAATAAGGTAGATAATGTCCAGCCTGGTGACGCTGATTCTAAAGAGGCGCTACATGAAACTGACAACAGACAAGTGACAATTCAGAAGTCAGGACTCAAAACTAAAGTGAATCAGGAAAACTAAAGCTCTGAGATCCTTGTAAAGGTTGGGGAGGACCACAGGGTTGGGGTTCAAGGTAATCTGATTAAATCTTGAATAAGGTTGTCCCAAGAGACTGAAAGATTTAAGGTTATCCATCCAAACAATAGGTATGCACCTGTATTTCCTAATATCACACTATTGCTTCTGTCCTGATGGTCTCTGTTCTCCAGCTTTGCCCCAGGAATTGGCTCTAACTTCTCTTTTGCCTGTGTCCACTGATGTCAGTAATGGTTTAAAAAAAAAAAAAAAAGAGAGAGAGACACTGGCCAGGCTTTCATAAACTCCACCGAACAAATGCAGGTAACTCAGCACTAATTCATTCAGACAGCAATGTCTATAGAGTACACCCCAGGCACTGGGTCTACCCCATGCTTCAGGTAGACAGAGGAAAGGGGTCATTCCTCAGGTTGCATACTTTGGCCTAGAAATATTCCAGGACTAGAGACAATGAATCCCAGCCTCCCCAGCTCTTGTAATAAATACCTCTATACCTTGATCTAGCACAATCCTTATAGAAGTGGATATCCTATTCTAAGGTGGTTGCACTGGTATTTCCAAATCCATGAAGTTGATTTCACTTCAGCAGTTGCAGTAATAATCCTCAGATGGATTATTGTTACTTTGATCTTATAATTTCTGAAGCATCCTTAGGCGGTCAGTCATCCAGTCAGAATATTAACCCTTGGTATCTCTGGATGAGACGGATATTGGTAATGCCATTGTTCATCCAGCCACATAAAAATAACATCATAATTGAGGATGAGCTCAGTTCCACTTTCTTATTGGCCATCCATGACCTAAACTATTATGGCACAACCTCCTTGCAATCTGTAAAGGACAGCTATAGATCTAACAACACCATAACACATTCTTCACTATATGATATTTCTTTTTCTAGGACAGAATGGAGACGGTTAAGGAAAGTCTCCCAACATTAATCCATCAATCACACAGCAGGGCTTTGATGAAAGACTTAGCACTTCTGTTGCCCCAGGTCCTCTGAACATGGGGTTTTTTGGCTTTCTTGAATAAAACTCACATGTTCCTTAAGCTCCACAAAAATTAAGTCCGTTTGGGATGGCATCTAAGGTAAAAAAGAAGTTTTTCTCCTGAGATGATATTTTAAAATCAATAATGATTCTTGACCACTTTCTTGGTCAGTTTAGAAATTTGATGTTTTCTCAAGATTTGAAGGTCAGTTACCTTTTCCAGATTATGAGGTATTGCTTCTCGCTAATATTTTCAGGTAAATAATACATGACAATATCACATATATATGGTTAACATTTTCTAAAATAATGTTTTAGAAATAGAAAAGATGGTTTCATGGGTGGATAGTTTATGTTGAAGGCTTGTAACAGTGTGAATCTTGAAGCTTGAAGGCAGGTGAGGTCAAAGTCTATCACCTGGAAAAAGTGGCAGACAGGTGGGAGGTTTCAGAGTGGAGAATTTACTTTCATGAGTCCAGCTTTGTCTAGAATTAGTATCGTTAGCTTTCCAGGTTTAGACTCCATTCTGCCAGCAGCACCTCCTTCTGTCAGCATTGGGGGAGGGGGAGATTTACATGAGCTAAGTTCACACTATCATTAAATCAGACAGTACTATTTCTCTCTTGCATAAAATAACTCCAAAGTTGAGAACCAGGGCTGATATAGTGGTTGCACTATCAACATGGACCCAAACTTTCTCTCTGCTCCACTATTCTTACCCCTGACTTCCATCATTAGGGTTGCCACATTATTCAAGATGTCCAGGATGTCCACATTCCAGGAAGAAGTAAGGAAGAAAAGGAAGAGAGCAAAAAAGGGGCATGATAATTGTTGGTCTTCTTTTTAAGGACCATTTGGAAGATCCATCTAAAAGATTGCTTACATGTCATGAATAACTGAAAAGGAGGCCTGGATATTTAATTTTTTACTGATTCCACATGGAATAAAATTGGGGTTCAGTTAATAAGGTAGAAATGGAGAAGGAAGATTATTTGGTGACGAACATCTTTTCCACAAATGCATGAATCAGAGTATCAAGTTATTAATTTACAGCAAGAAACATTACTTTGTTATATTAAGGAATGGGAAGAATTGGGATGGAAAGTCAAGCCATTAAATAGGAGCTGGTAACAGGTATGCAGATAGAAATTGCCAGAAATTGACTCCCATCAAAACAGGTGGCCAGGGTTAGAGGAACAAGACAGAGCAGAAGTCAAAGCCAATAAATAAAGCAAGACAAACAGTGGAAGGAATGTCAGTGTCACAGTACAGCAAGGAAGCAGAAGCAAGAAAACCAAACCAGATCAAAACTCAGAGAATGCAAAGGGAACACATTTGCATAGTTAAAAGTAATTCTGCTATTACAGAGTTTTTCAGTCACGGTGCTATTGACATTTTAGATTGAATCATTCTTTCTTGTAGGGAGCTATCTTGCATGGCAGCCTCCCTAGCCTCCACTCACCAGATGCCAGTCACGACAATCAAAAATGTTTCCAGATACTGCCTAACGTCTCCTGACCTGAGGAGAGCCACCTCGCTCCCTGATGGGTACCACTGTGCTAGCAGATTTGTTGCTGTTCCAACAGTTTTTGTAGTTCCAACTCTTAGAGTGCATTAAAGGCAATGAGTTACTGCTTACATTTCATGCATCTTATCTCAGGAGATGTGACTCTCAAAAGCATTGATGGTGTCATCAAGGAGTTGGAGGTGACCTAAGAGATCTATCACTAGGGAAGGGATCAATAAAGTGGTGTGGATGCACTCTAGAATCTTAGGCAGCAGTTAGAAGCAAAGAACTGGATGGATGTGCAGTAACATGAGTATTACTTTAAAACACAGTGTTCAGATTTTTAAAATTAAGAGAGAGCTATAAAGTAGTGTGTACAGACATTTAAAATATAGATAAGTCACAGAAGAATCTGTAGATTTTACAAGGATACAGATCTACTGAAGGACATATATCAAACATACTAGACTGAATGCCTATGCAGGGAACAGGATCAGGACTGAAGATAATCAGAGAAAAATAAAATTAAATTAAGATAAAGCCTTATATAATACAATGAATTAACATGCCATGAACTGAAGAGTATAATTAACTCTCAGCACTTGCTGTCCAAAAGGAAAGAAAGAAAATATGAAACTGGATATCTCAAATTCACATTTTCGCTAGATGGTTAACATTCTCACGGTGGAGGCCTTCCTGGCACTGAGCAAGCTCACTGTTTGTGGATAAGTCATGCAGCATCTTGCTGATAACTTCCTAATTACGCTACAACTCCTAGGTCTTAAATTATGTGAATAATTGAGAAATACTGATAGGAGGTGAGTTGAACTTCCACAAGACTAACTGAGATCTATTTTGATCATTTTAAGCAATCAAGCTATTTTGTCCCATTTTTCATGTAGAATCTACATTCTTCCTTCCTGAACTAGACACAGAATATTGGTATGTCACTCTTTGGTCTGATATAGCAATCATTGCCACTAAACTCACTCTCAGATTATGGGCAGTGTCCATGACTCAAATTGTTGGCCAGCATTAGCTCCTCTCAGCTTCGTAGGTGACAGTGGAGATGATGTTTCAGCCGCAGGCTCAGGTGCTGAAGCTTCTCCTCCATTTGTTATCCTCAAGTGACGCTGTCCTGCTCCTTTTCTGGGCCATTCATTACAAATGGCCAAAGGCATTGTTACAGGGCTTCATCATGAACTCAACATGCAATATAAACAAATGAAAAGATCTTTGAGAATTTCAGTGCTAACACAGAGGTATAATTTTGCAAGGGTGACATTAACACCCACAGCAGGCTTTGATGGTCCTACAGTAATTCAAACCTCTGAATGGTAGCTGGTTGTGGCAGACAAGGAGATGCACCACCCAGATGCCTTCAAGAAAGGACTCCTGCCCAGTTGCAAAGACTGTGATTAGCAGATTGCCTCCAGCTTTTATCTCCTTCAGGATCTCCCTTAAACATTACCCTCTAGGTCTCACTCTAGCCAGGAAAGCCACCAGTCAATGATTAAGCAAGGCAGTGAGGCTTTGCCATTTCTGCCCGGTGTGAGACTTCTCTGACAGGCAATCTTTGCTCAAAAACTCTGAGTTAGCAGAGTTTTCTCAGTTCTGCATAGTTATCTGACACCTGCCCAACCCTATTTTCTCTCCTTTTATTTCTACAAGTGTTATCCCATCCCCCACCAAACACACACACACACACACACACACACACACACACACACACACACAACCTTTAAGACTTCTAACTCCATCTCAGATCTGCTTCCTGGAGAATCCTATTTGTGACACCAGTGGTGCCAATGAAAAGTGTTATTTACATATTTTCATATTCCTGGGGAACTTGGTCAGACTCTAGAAGAGAAATCTGCAAAAATTCTAAAATCATATAAAAATGTGTGTGTACCTAATGTGATTTTTTCTAAAGGGACCTTAGCTTTTGAAAAGATTCTTAAAAGGTGACTGTCACATAGAATGATGATTGTGAACCCTCCCCAAATCCATCCTTCCCTTCATTTTTAGCTGAGAACAGAAATGTCAGAATAAAAACAATTATCCACCTTTCCTTACAGCAAAGTATCAACAGATGACCATGTTAGTAAAGAAAGAGAGATTATCTCCACCCTCTTCACATCAACATGATGGCCAGGGATTGACCAGCCATCTTGGAATAGGAGATGGAAGTCAACTGTTGAAGATGACAGGAAAATAAATTAGAAGCCTACATTCTCAATGACCATGGAGATGACATTCCAGTTACAGACTGCTTAGATTTGTAGGAAGGAAAAAAACCTTGTTTAAGCCTTGTTTGTTTGGAGATTTCCATCACTTCTAGCTGAATTTAATCCTAACCAATCCAGAGCCCATGACATTAAAAAGATTTTAAAAAGCAAAACAAAAACAAAACAAAAAAACCTATGCAGTAATTCCTTAATCTGTAAACTTCTTGAGGTCAGAACTATGTCTTACTGCACTGAACTGTACTGTACAACACTATACCTGACACTTAGTTGAAATACAATACGTTTGGTAAATGTCTGAGCTCTACATATTTTGGGGAGCTGCCTGTTCTGCTCAAGTCTTCCCATTTAATTTGCTTCCAAATTGGATGAAAGTCTCTCAGGCTATAAATCCCAGGAGGTGGGCTTTTGTCACCAAACTGTTGAATACGTCCCAAGATATCTATGTTAACCTCAGAATCTGATCTGGTTCCAATATTATTTCGGGGTTGATTTCAACTGCATACAATTACCCAGCTTTTTAAAATGGAATTTCCCTTTTATAACAGAAAAGATGCTCCCTTTATTGAATTGCTATGAAACAACTAAGCAGATGACAAGCATTCTGTCCCAAGATAGGGCTTTGGCTGGGAAGTTACCACACAGTAATGAATGTACACCCGTTCTCTACACTGGCCAAATCATAGCAGCCTAGGCCTTCAGAAGAGCTTAAACAAGGATATTGAAAGCTGATATTTCATGACAATCACAATGAAGAACATTTCAAAGTTTCTTCTAAGTTTTGGAATTCACCCACTATTTATTCTCAGTCTATTTCCCCCCATCCCACTAAATACCAACTTCAGGTTGCATCTGAGGTTTGAAATCTCCCCACTTTTCTACTGTCGAATCCACATATGTCATTAAGATAAAACAAGCTCAGTCTGAACCAAGAGTCTCTGGCTAGTTTTCTATCTTATGGGGAAAATCTGAAATTTGAGTAAAGCAATCATTTCAGGAAAGGCTTTGGAAATGAACACTTTTCCTTTTATGGCAAACTGTTCCAGTCATTTCTCTGTTCTCTGGCAAGTCTAAACAACAATTTAACCACTTTTGTATTTTGTTCAAATCTTGGATAAGAAAAGTTATTCAAGGACAGAGATCTAACACTGGAAGTTCCAGTGCTTTCCCCAGAATGAATTACAACCCCTGCAAGATGCAGAAAGGAAGTTATAACCCCTGATGTCTTAACTTCCTTCCACGCCACCCTGGTCACCACAAAAGCCTCTCAAGGCTGGCAAGCTGTGTCAGCAAAACCATGCAGATTTCTGCCTGTGCTGACTCTGCCTGAGGATTCTATCAGGGCACCTGTCCCGGCCCTTGTCAGTTGTGTCATGTTTGGCTGTGGTACATCCTGTGCTGACACAGACTTGAAGAAGTGTCAGCCATGGCAGTGTTGGCTTCTTGGAGCCTCACATGGTGCTTGTGACCAGGCTGAGGAAGCCTTGCACTTCAGTAATCATTTTAAAGAGAGGGAGAGAAAATTACACAGAATTTCTGAAGTAGTCCACACCCTTGGAGAAGCAGCGTGGAGGCAGGCTGGCTGGACTTGAATCTCGGCTCTGTCATTATTCACAGCATGAGCCTCAATAAGTGACTGGCTTCTCCATGCCTTACTCTCCTTATCCATAAAGTGAAGATCCTAAGAATCAACTCTTAGGTCTGTGATGAAGACCAAAGGAGCTAAAATTTTTAAAGCAGTGGGAACAATGCCTGGCACATGGTAAGAATTACATAAATGTTTGTGAAATATATTTTTGTTTGAGTTTCACCCATTAGAAGATGATTCCAACTCCTAGTTTCTTACCATAGAAATGAGCCTTTTAAATTCTTGTATGGCTTCTCACAAGATTTTAGTCCTGTTTTTAATTCCTGAAATTAAATCCATCTCACATAAACAGTATCCAGCTTAACTCATTTCAGCTGATTCCTACAGTACCATCAATGAACAAGGCACTGTGCAGTGCAGAGCACGGCATGGCAGGTAAGCCACACTGCCTGTCCTCAAGGCATCATAACCTAATAGAAGGAATAAGAGGCTGTGTGATCTTAATCAAGTCACTTAATCTCTCCGAGCTTGGTTACACATGTCCCCGTCTATAACTAATTAATCTCAGAGGTATCTTCCAGCTTCAACAATTTATAAATCAAATAACTTAAAATAAAAGGCTGAAAGCAATGAACCACAGGTGAAATGCAAAGTGTCATGAGGGCTCACAGGGGGAAGATTATTTGTTAGTGCTTCTCCAGGTTTAGTTATAATGTACATACTAAATTGTCTCAACTGAATTGTTGTTCCTTCTCTACTAATTCAAATTGTTTAAGGCATGTGATTAGGGTCGGGGAAGTATTCTTTAGTATAAATCAGTACAATTTAAATTATGAGATTTTATCAGATTTTAATTACAGAGCTTTCAAATATGGAGTTTATCAAGCAGAAGTCCTTTTTTTAACAGGAAAAGGGAATGCTTTGCACCTGACCTAAGTCAGACAGCTCTCCGTCTTGGGGAATCCAAACTGCCCTGACTCTGGCTCCCACCCTCCAGCTTAAACAAGAGCTCTGGCTTAAGACAAACTCCCTGTCTGGGGTGCACCCAGGAGGAGACTTCTTGGAGTCTCACATGTGCTCGACCACCAGCCTGCTCACCACTGTCCAAGATGCTCCCCTGACACTGCTGTTAATCTGCTCAGCTTTGCTCCTTGGAATGGCTGCTGTGCTTAACAGGATACAGCAGTCTCCCCATCCTCAGCTGGGACCAGTGCCTTTAAGGCATTATGTTCACTGTGATGCTAATGACAGTTTCATCAAATACCCAGGCTACCTTTTGTTACTTCCAGCTGGAGGCCCCCTCCCTGGAGGTCCCCTCCCTGGAAGTCCCTCAGATGCCACAGTCCCGCACAGGTGCATGCCTAGGTCTCCCGGGTGTCAATCTGTCTGTTCATTACAGTACAATGGGAGGAAATCAGCGCTCCCATTCACACTGAAAGCTACTGGAATGGTCCCAAAAAGCAATGTGTCTTGGGTCCAAAAAATGTAACAAATTTTGCTAAAATAGCACTTTAGGGTTTTAGTTACACATTGTTCTTCCTCCCAAGAACCTAAGCGTGCTCTCAGTGGTTAGGTGACAATCACAACCCTGCACTAGCTAGGTGTGCCCTTCCGGTGTGAAAGGCCTCACTAGCAAGCCCGGCTGGCCATGGCTGCTTCTTGCTTTAGTATGAGATCTCCCTGGGGAGGCCCTTCCCACTGCACACAGGACATTCACTAGTTCCCCCACATGCCTTGAGGTTTCTTAAACTTGGCAGTCAACATAGATGAAGACCTTTCCCAGGCATCTCCTCAGTCCTCAAGAAAATAGGCTTGTAAAACTATTGCTCAAGCTTTGAGAAGAATGGTTTGATATAGGACAAATCTTCAGGTAAACCTTCAGAGAGGTGGCTGGCCAAAATTGGGAAGAAAAAAAAGTGTCAAGGAAAGAGGCAGCTTGCTAGTTATTCCTCCAAAATCCATTCTCTCCTTTTCCCAAATGATTAGAGTTTAGCTGGGCATGAGGTTGCCCAGCCAGGACTACACTGCCCAGGCTCCCTTGCTTCCAGGAGGCACCACGTGGTTGAATTTCCTCCAACTGTTTATGAGTAAAAGTGAGATGGGCAACACTTGTACCATTTGCTTAAAATGAAATCTATACTTCCTCTCTCCCCCTCTCCCCACTGACAGTAACCAAGCTTCAACCAAAGGAAAATAAAGCAGAGACACAAAGATACAGGAAGGAAGAGAGGGAGGGAGGGAAAGGAAAGGAAGGAAAGGAGGGAGGGGCAGGGATGGGGGGAAGAGTGCTTTCTTAAGCTCTGTGTTTGCAGACTGAGATGAATACCTACCACAATTCCTTGTTAAGAGACTGCACTATATATTTGAAAGTTACTAAGAGAGTAGATCTTAAATATTCTTACCACACACACACACATACATGTAATGACCTGAGGTGGTGGAGCTGTTAACCATACTGTGGTAATCATTTTGCAATATATATGTGTATCAAATCATTACGTTATATACCTCAAACTTACACAATGGTGTTTTTTAATTATATCTCAATAAAACTGGAGGGGGTAAAAAGAGACAACAGTGAAGTCACACGACCCCTAGATCAACAACATAAGTATAAGAACGTCCCTTAAGATAAGAAAACCGCTTTCCCTGTAAAACGAATATTTATGCCATTGGTTTTGAAACTTCAGTGTAAGTGTGAATCACCTGAGGAGGTTGTTAACATAGAGTCGAAGCTTCCATCCCCTGAGATTTTGGTGGAGTTCCTAGTGGAGGTCCACGGCTCTCGGCAGCCATGGCTGCACCATCAAACACCCAAATATGTTTTCAGTGGCTGCACTAACTCACAATGAAGTAGAAGCAAAGAGCTAAGGAGATCTTGAGAACAGCAGAAATCCACAAAATGCCTCAGGAAAGAAGATCATTTATATCCTCCAACCCAAACTTTACTTCTAAGATGCTCTTTTGAGAAAATAACATTTCCTACATTTTCTTGTAAAAAGCATTTTCTACACGGTATGAATTACTATTTCCCTTTTCTTATTATTTGCCTGTTTACAGTGCTTCTTATGATAAATACTACAAAGAAACTTCATTGAATCATCTCTCCAAACTGTTCTACACTCCTAAATATAGAAGCCTAAATTAATGAGGTTCCTACCACCCTCTGCCTCAATGACCTTATCATTCATGGAAAATAAAACAATGTGGTGTTAAAAACCTTCTTATCTTAGTCTGTATTAGAATCAGAGACTTGGAAAATCATAAACTTCCTGTCTGACCACTTATTTTTGCACAACTGGTTTATAACTTATTAATAAGATATGCTGCCGAGTCAGTACTTGCTTCAACATCTGAAGTTCATGGTAGAGTGGATTTAAACCATCA
Source organism: Camelus ferus (assembly GCF_009834535.1). Taxonomy (NCBI): domain Eukaryota; kingdom Metazoa; phylum Chordata; class Mammalia; order Artiodactyla; family Camelidae; genus Camelus; species Camelus ferus. Next base: position 101,682,221 of record NC_045696.1, read on the forward strand.
TCTATCCAAGGCAGTCCTGCAAGTTGCCTGGACCAGAGTTTCTCAAAGTATACTACCTCGACCAGCAGTAGCCACATCAGCATCACCTGGAAATTTGTTAGAAATGCAAATTAAGCCCCAGCCCAAACTACTAGCGGTCTTCCAGGTAATTCTGTTGCTCACTAGAGTTTGACAGCCACCACCCTAGACTTCTCTCTCTTTTCTGCCTTTTCTGAACAATAAGCATAGCCCATCACTGTATCTCCCTGTTTTTCCTGCCAGCCCCATTCCTTCCCATACCCCAGTCCAATTCCTTATTATAGTTCACTCATGCTATGGAAGAAGCCTTTGTATGGTTTCCTTGACTTTAATTTTGCTCCCTTCTGCATCCAGCCTTCACAAAGCATCAAGACTTACCCTTCCAAATGCTAATTTGCCCATGAATTTTCCTAACTAAAATTCTTCAAATGCCTGCAGGATAAAACACAAACACCCTAACTTGTTGTCATAGAAGCTCTTTATTATCTGGCCCTCCTTCAAGGCTGTATCCTTGATAAGCAGCGCCCTCCCTACCCCACCCCCGTCTCCCATTTTAATATCTCTTGGCCTTTGAATATACTGTTCCCTGTGCCTGGAATAAATTACTTAAACCAGAAACATTGGTATATAAAATAATATTATTCTTATCTAGTCACTACAGCAGAATTTTTTCTTAATCTTCCCAGCGACTGCCCTCATCTTATGCACAGAGTGCAGCAAAGGCAAAATCCTGTTTATTCATATAGACTCAGTAAAGTCTCGATTCCTCTGAGCAGCTTCCAGTGACCACCTGTAGCAGATTCAGTTGCTCTGTCCTTTGTGCTCCAATGCACTCTGTAAAAGAGCTATTTGAAGGCCCCTCATGGACTACTGCAATTTATGAATACGATGTTCTTTCTATTGGGAACAGGGATTGTGTTTCGTTCCATTCTGGCATCTCAGTAACTCCAGCACCTAGCACAGTATGTGGTCCAAAGACACTAAATGATGTTGCTGATCGGTAAAAACAACAAGTGAAAAAGGAGTAAATAAATATCAAACAATATGTGGTATGGAAAATAACTTGGGATTTGAAGTCCTTTGCAACTTGGATTTCTATTTTCTGCTACATTCCTTTCCACGTTGCAAACTAGTGGCCAGAAACAAAATATTTTCCAAGACCGTGTCTTATTTGGTCAGCACATTTTTAAAAAATTTAAATTATTTTAGTTGAGGCATGTACCCCCTCTCCAGTATCCAGTCCCCTCCAACCATTTTTGTCTTGCTTCCACTAGACTCACACATTTATGCTACCATCTGGGCTCATGAAGGCAAGTGAGCCAGCCACCAGCCTTATCTGCTTTTCTGGACCCTGATTCTTGGCTCTGGTTTCTCAGACATAGCTCTTGCACTCCATCCTAGCTGCTGCCCAAGTCCTCCGCTCCACCTCCCGCTGGCATCCTTAGATGTATATGTATACTTTCCAGAAATCTCAGCATCTCTCTCTGGCATTCACCTTGGGCCTCTCAGGCTGAGTTTTAAATCCACTGTTTCTCTAGTTTGCCTTCTCATGGTCCCAGTTCCGGGTTCTCTTAGCCTCCAAAGCAGGTAAGATAATTTTTAGGGCACAAACACCAGCTCTGACATGCAAACTCGGTGACCTTGGAAGCTTCAGTTTCTTTATCTGTAAATGGGAAATCATGCCTTCCTTGTAGGTTTGTTGGAAGAATTAAGTGAGAAAGAATAAGTTAAAACATATTGTGTATTTCTTGCAAACTAAGAGATCCTCATTCAATTTTCTCTTCTGCAAGTTAGTTAAGGCAACAGCTCCGATAGCATAATCAAAGAGGTATTTATTAGTGAACTGCTGTGTGTGTTAGTCTGTTAAAGTACATTTGTCAGTGAATCCTTACCAAACAGTAACTATAAACTGTGAGTTAAGTATTTTTCCTAATTTACATAAAAGGAAATTGAAGCTCAGAAAAGTTAAAATATTTGCCCATCATAATAAATGTTGGATATCAGTAAGGAATGCTTTTGGCTACAAGCAATGAAAGTATTTTTTAAAATCACATTACAAGGAATCAGAAAGCTGATAACCTCAGAGCTAGGTCAGTGATTCAACCAGATGGGCCACTAGATTGGGTCCTGGTATCTTCTTGTCCTTCCCTTTCTTGGTCAGAAGATAACCACAACCATCCATTTACAGATGCAATACAGGAAGAAACAGGGTGATGGTAAAAAGAAAATGACTTCTTCCTCATGCTGTTCTGTCTTTTTTTTTTTTTAGGAAAAGGTTTCCTAGAAATTCCCTGAGGACTTCCCCTTAGAGCTCAGTGGACCGAACTGGGTCATACAACTTTGTTGGAAAGGAAGCTGAGGAAGCTAGCATCTTACTGTTTCAAGCTCTCTCTGGGAAGTTGGGGAGAAGAAAGCAGGCTGGGAAAAGCCACTGGGTGAGCCAGACACAGGTCTACCACAGGAAGATTGGGAGAACTGGGGTTTAATACAAGCCTGTTTGGCTTCAAAGGCTTTATCCCTTTCATTATATTATATCTCCTGTTATATGAATGTAAACTATTTTATAGGAATTTAATGTATTAGTAAAAAAAAAATCCAGACTGTTTCTATTTCCATTCTGAATTCTTTCAAAAGTATAAAGTCTGATTTCTGTCTTTAGTGACCTATGATAAAAATGGCCTGTTATAAGTAAATCATTGTCCCTTTATGGAATAGAGATATTAGCTCTCTTGAAAATATGTTTTCCCTTGGATATCAAAAATATGAGTGATGTTATAAAGCAAGAGTCATCAAATTAGCAACAGATTTCAGATGTATTTAAGTTGGAGGAGGATGGATTATATGCTTTTAAAAGATCCATTTTATATTTTTGATCATAAATTCATGTAACCTAGGTAACATGTTTCCACTACATCTTTCAACCAAATATGTCTTCAGCATTTTCCAATTTCAAGCCAGAATCTTATTTCAAAGGATTTTTGTGTTTGTTTGAAGACTAGAGTTGCATTTCAATTTATTTTAGCAATCCACTGATATCTAACAAGATGTGAATATATAGAATACTAGGATATTTCAATCAAAAATTTTAAAGATAGATATTTACTTATTAAATCAATTTCACTGTTGAAATGCAATTCAAAGCCAAGTTTTATTTCAAAGTTAAAATTGCCACTGAGTTTTGCAAGAAATAACTGTGTTTGCTTTCTTAAAGGCAAAAAGAAATGAATGTTTGTTTATCTAACAATTAATAAGGAGGTTAGGTTAATTATTTTAGGGTGTAAGAGAACAACCCCCTCTTTTAGTCTAAAAAATCACCATGATTAACTATGCCAGTTGTCAATGACAGAATAGTTTCTCTGGTTTAATATTTCCCATTTGATTTATGAAATCACCTCTCTGTTATGAGTATAAAAGGAAGGGGTGGATTATAAATACTGTGCTCAGATTTGTCATCTAAAAACAAGACATTCATAAAAGAATGTAAAGCAATATTATCTGCAGGGATGCTAAAAACTTTCCCAGTAAAAGAAAAAAAAAAAAAAAGCTTCAAACATCTGATAGAAACAGTCTATACTAGAGATGGTTACAAAATACTACGTGAATGCTAAGTACCATTATTGATCTCAGAACTGCCTGATAAGCGATACTAGTTTAAGGCTGCATTCATTAAAACTGCATTCGGCTCGTTGCAACAGAAAACTACCTAAGGGTAGCTTCACTCTGTAAGATTATGTTGCCTCACACAACAAGAAGTTGAGAAAAGGCAGGCTAGGACAGGGATGGCACTAAAGTGCTGGCATCAGGGGCCCAGCTCCCCAAGTCATAACATGCAGGCTTTCATCCTCTTGGTCACAAGGTAGCAGTTTTTGCCGCCAGGTAGTCTCATGCCAAGTGGGATGAGGAAGAAGAGGAGGTGTGACGTCTGGCCGGTAATCATAGAAACACCATTGTGAAATTTTACAACATAATTTTAAGACAACCTGATTCTAGTCCCCTAATTTTTAAGTGAAAAAAACTAAAATGCTGTGTGAGAACAAATAGCTTTTCCTAGGTGACCCAGCTAGTTATATTTAGAACAAGAATAAGACCTCTGAGTCCTTGGGCTCATGTCATTTCTACTGTACCCACCACTTGCTGACTGTTGGGTGGGCTTCCTTTGAAATGCCAACAGTGAAGGCCACTGAGGACCACTCCATATCTTGAAGGAGAAGGGCAAGGACAAGGTGGGGTCCCTGATTCATAAGAACCTTTATAGTATGGATAACAGACCAGTGGGACATTCTCCTCTAAAACCTCACCCTTCTCTATCATCCACAGAGTCAGCTCTTGGCTCCTTGGTATTAAAGGGCCAGAGTATAAAGAAATCTGGAAGAAAGTTTTGGTCACAATTATGATGGCCAAGGTGGTGAAGGTGGCAGAGGTTGGATGGGGAAGGGAGTGCGAGGTGAGGGATTGGTGTGGAGGAAAGAGGATCTAATCAAAGTTATTAAAATGCAGAAGGTTTGAGTATCTACTTTTCTCAGCTTTGTGCACCACATCAAAGCACAGAGACAAATGCAAAGGTCTTATTTGATATCTTCTTACTACACAAACAGAAGAGTGCTCATAATTATCATTGAAATGATATAGACGGCCTAATACTTTAACCACTATGAAGCAGATTAAGTAGTTCTGGCTTGATTGAGATGAGTACTGAATTATTGTTATCAAAATAATTGGGTCATTCAATTCAATAGGATGACTATCCTCTAAAAGTGTAGCTATGTAGTCAGACTTCTACTTGAGGAAGCTGAAACCCATCCTGCTATGTGTGACAGCAGATGGCCTCAGCATGCCTTCATGCTTGGTCAGATGTCATTAATCTATGACCAAAGGAGCAGGTGGCAACCAGAGACCGCACCATTTCCTTCAGAAGTCACCCGAGCTACAGAAAAGTATAAATTGTTGCAACATGTTAGACTCTCCATACCGCTTGTTTTCTTTAATAATTGTACTTTTTGAAGCAAATGGAAATGAGGAACTGACATTTTATCTCCATTTTCCCGGTGCCTATGAAAGACTCCACAGAATATTTAAGTGAGTAATCACTCACTCAAATACTCACTGGACAAAAGTAATTCTAAAATAGGACATTAACTCCACATTTAAAGAAAAATTCATTAAGCCTGAGTAGTTCATTGCCATGAAATGCATTTGATTATATTTTCGAGGATGAATAGGCGTTTCCTCAGAATAAAGCATTCAACCAAACATTTTACAGATTAACATGCACGAGGAGTGTAACTTATTCTAAGCCAAAGACTATTTCCTTCGTGGTTCACCTCTGTGCAGCCCTAGGGTATCACCCTGGGGTCTGTCAGATCAACACCGCCATGAGTCTTCCTGGAGGAAGGGTCCCAACAGGCCTTATCAGTCCACATGGGTGTGTTTCTGTAAAGAAGTTAAAACACTAGCATTGCAAATTGAAATCTTAAATTTATTAGCTACCGTTATTAAAATGCCATGGTCATATGCTATTCAGCATCACCCAAAGAGCTTTTCTTTCATATTATTATTTGTATTACGGAAAGCCATTTAAAAATGAAATCCCATTTCAATTTATCTTTGTGTTTAGATTGTTGGTCTAGCTTTAAAAAATGAAGCAAAAAAAAAAAATCCCTCTACAAATGAAAATTGCCTTCTTGTGTTCTGAACCAATTTAATCTAAATTGTTAACTCTGCAGAAGGTACATTCTGAAGAGAGAAATCTCATCCCCAGGGCTAGAGGGGTAACAGGCTTATCTTACTCATGCATCTGGTGCCCTAATTCATGAGACTTGGAAACTCTGGACTTAACCGCTCACACCCGGCAGAGCCTCCCTTTTATTCAATAAATTCTGCAGTGGCAAAGCAGTAAGATAATCAGCTCAACCCAGTGGAGTGTCCAAGATAATACAGAGCTACAACATAAACCTTTAGGAACTGGAAAGGAGCAGATGTTGGAGACCATGGGAAACCACCTGGAGTTGAAGTTTGGGAGGTAGGAAGACGGGGACTTGGAGAGACCACACCTTTATTTCACCCAGCTTGCAAAGGGAAAATATAGCCTTCCAAAGCAAACAGCTCTGAATCTTACGTGTGAAATGCTTTTTTCCCTATGTGCACGACAACCGAAATTTTTTTCGGTTTATTGGTATGTTTATTTGAATGCTTTAGACTCACCTCTGTAAAAATAAGCATGTGGTTGTTAAACTTTTATATTTGGACCAAAATACTGAATGGTCTCTTAGATGAATCCACCCAAGATTTGTTTCTCTGTTATGTGTCAACAGAAAGCACCCACATCAATGCCCTAGCTCACTTCTTTTCCTCTCCCCACACAGAGCAGCATTATATCTGGAATTCAGAAACCAGGACCCGACAGGAGTTTGAAACAGTGTCAACACTTCTCCAGTCTGCAGAGAACTGGTTCCTTGTCACTCTTGCTCTTTAAGCTTAACTCATGAAACAGGCAGTTGGAAAACACAGTTTAACCAGATAGCAGTAAAAGATTTCATCATAATTTGTTTCCTAATTTCTGTTGGGTTGAAGGAGGACACATAGAAGTCATTGTTAAAAGTTTTCCCAAACCTTGGTTTTGAATGAAGCGTCTCAGGCAAGTTTGCTCCTGCCTGAATGTTTCATAGCCCTTGTGAAACTTTTGTCCAAGTAAAGCTGCTGGACAGGTTCACATGTAAGAAGTCTTGGTTAACTCTGCTCTTAGCAGTAATTGAAGCACCTACCAAAAATAATTTACAGCCACAGAAAGTGCACGTGAAGGTGAAAAATTGCAATATTTCTGCCACCTGTAGGCAAGCTAAACAACTTATCACTTTAACTAATTCAACAAAACTCCTAAATTGAACTCTGAAGCAGTTTAGGTATTAAGTAAGGAGATATTTGATCTGCTTTAGCTACCAGGGTGAGGGCATTTTTCCCATTTTTACTTAAGGCTGTGTACATTCACCCATGAATTCAGGATAGTCAGGACTACAGGATGTGGTCTGGAATCATGTCTGTCCTCTTCCTGGCCTGTCAGGCAGCTTATAAGAAAGGTGACCTCAGCAGAGAACAAGGAGCTTGAGCAGACACCAGAGGGTCCAGTGTATCCAGGAGAGCGGATCATGTTCACTGGATAACGTAAGATCAGCAAGGCTGTAAATACAATGGGACGTGGTTGCTGAAACTTAGGATTGTTAAAGCATCTGCCACGTACTGGTTTTGTAATCTTGGACATATTTTTAAGCTCTCTTTTACAGTTTATCCTCATCTGTGAAATATGGACAACAATACCTCCCGAGATGGCTGTCAGGAATAAACAAGCTGATACACAAAGTACTCAGCACAGTGTCTGGTTCACAGAGGGTGCTTTACAAATCTTAACTTTCCATGAAATTAGATAGCCCTCCCTCCTGATAGTAGGCTGAAAATCAAACCCTCTGAAAGGTATCCATATCCTAATAATGCCTGGGACCTGTATATAAAAAGTATTTGCTAAAAAGAGTCTTTGAAAATGTGATTAAATTAAAGATTTAGCGATGAGAAGATTTTCCTAGATTATCTGAGTGGCTCTTAAATCCAATCACAAGTGTCCTTATAAGAGAGAGGCAGAAGGAAACTATATACTCAGAGGAGAAGGCCTCAATGGCCGTGGAAGCAGAAACGGGAGTGATGTGGCCACAAGCCAAGGAAAGCTGGCCATCCCCAGTGCAGCAAGAGGCAAGGAGGGACTCTTCCCTAGACCTTCTGGAGGGACACAGTCCCACTGACACCTAGATTTTGGCCTCCAGAACTGTGAGAGAGTAAATTTCTGTTGTTTGAAAACACTAAGTTTGTGGCAATTTGTTATAGATGTTATAAGAAATGAATAACTTCAATGTTGTAGACTATGGTACCAGACAATGGTCACGCTGCTTTCAAGGCCACCAGCAAGTCCTTTCACTGTCCACAAAGACGACCATCTTGTGCACTGTGGTTGGTGCATCCAAGTACAAAGTGTCTGTTTTCCCTTTAATTGAAACTTTTTACCTCAAAATAAAGAGAAAATCCTGGGTAGTCTGTGATATACTACACCATGGACTGTGCTGGTTAGGAGGCATTTCTGCAAACCATACAACTGGGTTCCAGCCGAAAGCCCAGCATTTGTTTGCTCCCAAGCCCCTCATCACTAGGGCAGCCCCAGTAGTGCTCCCAGAGCCTCTGGCTGGATGAGGCAGGACCAGTCACAGGGAGAAGAATGTATATTTTCTCCTAAAAGGTAGTTCCATAGTCATCAAAACAATTCATGGAGATGATTTTAGGCAGTACAGCAGATGGTCTTCAGTGGTACTTGAACACAGAGTTAAACAGTCTTACTGCCTTTTAAATTCTTCAATCCTATGCATATCAAGGAGAAAATCTAACGGTATTTATATTGATTATGACCTGTTTGTGGCAAAGATTTCTTTTTTTTAACCATTTATGATAATCATACAAATGTTCCTTCTTAAACAAATGCATTTAAGTAAATGTGGTGAATCAATTTAAACCAAAGTCTCAAATAAGTAACACTATGGGTGGTCACAGTGAAGATAAGTCCTTCAATGCTTACAGTTTGGGACACACAACCTTAAAAAGACAGGAACCTCTATAAAGTCCATGAAGGACCACATCCAACCGCAAAGCTTCCCAGACCATAAGCCAGTTAACCTCAACACCTTTCACCCAAGGTCTGTCTAATCCCCAAACTGGTCTCCAGTAGTTCCACTAGATTCTGCCTGAGAATCCCAAAGTGTGATCGAGTTCTTCCTTTCACCTGGGAAGCACCCTGGGCGTTCACAACATCCTGCTGAGTCAGGATCCAGCTGATCTGAACTGCACTGTCCACCCACTCCCTGGACCATCTCCATAACAGTCAAGAGAGTCTTTTTCAGGGACAAATATATGCAATTCTTAATTTACGCAATTGTCCCATATCATCTTCCTATTCCCTATCCTTCTAGAAATAGAAAGGTAATCGGCTCCAACATTAGCCATCAGAATAAATTGTGTGGCTGAAGGGACTTGCGTTCTAATGGTCATTTTAAGAGAAAAATGCAGTTCAGTAATCTTAAATAATTCAGGAGTCATATAATTACAGTAATTTTTACATAGAAAACAAAACAAAAACACTTAAGATAATTTGGGTTGAGTCATACTTCACTCCGGTTAGCGGAAAATTATAATAATACATCTCAGGTTTATTTTTCCCCCATGGATGATGAGAAAACTGCACTCCAGTACCACAATACACAGAAAAGGGAAATCACTTGTTTTGGGGGTACTGACATTACACTCTGATGTGTAGGAGAAATGGTGTTTTCTTAACTCACCTATAACTGATTCAGCTTCCCTCCTGAGCCCCACCCACAGGACGGAAGAGAAAATAAATAGATTTTTTTTCAATAGAGTAATCCCAGGCCAAACCCATCACTGAACCATCAGCTTAGGTCACACAGTCTTGCTTTGATAAAGGCTGTTCTTTACCCTTCTCTCTTCCTTCCTCAAGTTGGCTCCTTATTTGTGCCCCTTGTGCAACTCCTCATTGCTAAGGCTTCTAGCACCTGCTATTGAATAGCAAAGATCAGTTCATCACTTATCTCCCTCTTCATTCATCAGCATTCCACAGGCTTCTCTGGTTGGCTCTTGTTGGTGTTCGGGGCATCCTGAGGTTGGCCCAGGCAGTTCTGCATTACGGGCCCTGGTTTTAGGACCACTTCACTCTGAACAATGATCGTCACCCAGAGTTTGACACCAGATTGCCTGTCTTCAAATCACCGCTCACTATCTGGGAGCTTGGACAAGCTATTTAATATCTTTGTGCTTGCGTTTCCACATTTATAAAACGGGGTGGGGAGTAATAAGGATAGTATCTACCTCTCAGTGTTGTTTTGTGAGGATGAATTACTAAAGAGAAAACACTTTGAGCAGTATCTGACACATACAAGTGCTACATAAGTGCTTATCACCATTGTTGTCATTGCTCTAGGGAGATGTCCAGGCAGACAGCTTACTTCCATCTCCCACAGGAGCATGTGTGGACCTCTAGATTCTATTCAGATTATATACCTGACTAAGGCAGCTCAGAGATTTAACCCAGGTGGTCTTCTCAGGCCATGGGGCATTCTCAGTTCTGACCAGCTCCAGGTCAGCAGGAGAGCAAGCTGTGAGGCAGACTTCTCCTAGAATCCCAAAATAAATCAAGGGGAAACTCTGCCCACGTCATTCCCTTGGTTTGCCTAAGCACCATGCCCAGGCCAAAGCCAAAGAAAGGAGCGGGGGTTCAGTCTCAGCACATCTCCCTCACCTCTCACCCGACTCCTCCTCCCACTATCCTGAAATTGCTATCAGGAGCTTTTCTTTTGCTTTTCCTTCCCGTCTTCCTTCCCTTGCATCATTCCTTCCTCTTCCAGACTCTAGCTTTGTTGGTTAGGACACAATGATGGACAGAGCGGAGGAGAACTTACCAACAAAGTGACTTACATTAGGAAGCTTTCGAAAATACCAAATGTATGACACTAGCTTATAATCTAAAAAACAGCAAGAACCATCTTCACATACTCAGTGATAGAAGGAACAAAGTAAAAACAGTTGTACTGAGTTCAGGGCTAGCATTCAGAGAAGTAGCAGAGCATGCTTCAGCTCATGGAAGTGCTTTCCTGAAGAGAAACCTCCCACACCAATGATATTTGGAGGAGGAGGAAACATTTTAACTAGAAATAAAGTGTTGATTCCAGGTAATTATAAACTAAGTTTTTTTTTGGGGGTGGGGGGACCAGCCATAAGATGGATCTTTCAAAACTATAATGCACAAAACAGGAAACACAGCACCTTAATGAGAAACAACCTGGAGTCAGAGTTCCTTACAGATACTTTCTGCAGAAAATGCCAATTTCTAGAGTCCATAATGAGTAAGGGTTTTTTTGTTGTTGTTTTTTCAGTGTGATGCCAAAAAAAAAAAAAAAAAAAGCCTACGAAAGGAGAATCACTTGTCTCGTTGCAGAGGCCTCCTATGATCTATGAAGACATACACAGAGGTTCAAGATCTGCCTGTTCAACACTCTGCCAATACCATGAAGCAAAGCCTGAAGTTCTGATACAAGGGAAGTGCTTTGGGACTTCCCCAGGTTATTCCTACTAAGGTATAAAAACAGAGAATATGCCATAGAATACATAACTCTAGAAATACAGACATCTCCAAATCACCATGAGAATCACTTATCACACGCTGCAGTGTCTCCTAATGAGCAGATGACTGCTGATGGCTTCAGGTATAAACCGTCTCCTCTATTAATATTGCAGCCACAAGCGCATTATTTTATTTTCAGAGGCTCTATGTGTGTGTCCAGGCACACGATGAAAAAGTTAAACAGGCTCAGAGTCAGAAAGAAAACTTTGGTAATTCTAATTGTGTTGCCCATTTCTATCTGTAAGGTAGGTCATTCATTAGCCTCAATTTTATGAAAGTGGCAGGCCTAACTCATTAAAGCCATTGGTGTTTTTTAAATGGAAATGGTTCATAACAATTTAACAGAAGAAAAAAAGCCCTGGAGGCATGCAGAAGTTTCTTCATTAAAAGAATTTAACCCTGAATTTGTAGCACTGTGATTTATTGAGCAATGGTAATGCTTGCCCAAAATATACAAGATCAAAAAAAGTACCATATGGCTTGATTATATGCAGTAATTGGGGTAGAATTGGGAAGCAATGAAATCATAGCATTTTAGATCTGGAAGAGCTGTAACAGATCATTTCATCTAATATGTCTAGTTTCTTCTTCCCAACCACCCCCATTCCTCTCTCCCTACACACATTTTACAGATGAGGCAACCGAGTACCAGAAAAATTAAATTCCTTTCTCTATATTACATATTTATTAGAACTGGAAATCAACATTCCTATTTTAAAGTACAGAAAAAAGCAAAAGAAATTCTAGTGTAAATGACAATCTAGAGAAAAAGACCGCATTATGTAAGATGAAGAGGTGTTATCTCCTAAACATATAAATAATTTTCTACTAATCAATAAAAAAGTTAAACAGCCCAAAGAGAAAATTTTGAAAGGAAATTGATAGACAATTTAAAAAAGAATCCATAGGAATTCTTGATAAATGTTCAACCTTAATAAAATGCAATTTGAAACAATAAAATTCCATGTTCATCTATCTATTGACAAAGATTGTTTAAAAGGTTAACATTCAGTATTGTTAAGGGTTAAGGAAAGGGGTCCTTTTATATGCTTGTCATGAAAACAGTACATAGTTTCTGAACAGCAATATGTCACATAAGCCTTAAGAATATTTATGTCGTTTGACCTACTAACTCAATTTCTAACCATTTATTCTAAGGAATTAGGTAGATATGTATACCAATAATTATGTAAAAGGATGTTTATTGCAGTGTTGTAGGAGTGAAGAGTTGGAATCTATCTGAAAGTCCAATAATAGGGATTGAGTAAATACATTTTTGTACATTACTCAGTTGATTACTAGCCAGTGATCATGTCATATGACAAAGCAAATTTAGTGTCACAAAAAAGCTTATAAAAATACTAGGTTATAGAAGAAAGGTACAGTGTGATTTAATAAATTGATCTATCAATAAAGAATTAAATATATGGAAAATAAATACCAAAATGTATGGCAGTTGCACTGAGTGATTTTTTTCTTTATTCTTGATAATTTTTCAATGAACATGTGTTAACTAAAAATAAAACCTAAACAACAAAGCATCTATTAAGATAAATCTGACTTGTTTGTCAACATGGAGGTAGAATTTTATAATCTCACGAGAACTCTTCCAAGGATATTTTATAGTTCAAAAACTGAGCCACACTCTGATGAATTCTGCTTCAGTGAGAATAAGACAAATGATCACATACACAAACAAAACCTAACAAGGAATATTTTAATACTGCATTTAACCTTCTGGAGGTGTGGAAAGTGGGGAGAAAGACCAAGTGTTCTTTCAAATCTTTTTTTTATTCAGGTAACATTAGTTTATAACATTAGATAAGTTTCATGTGCATTATATTTCTTCTTATATTTTGTACATTTCTACATTATATTTCTACTTCTGTATACAGTACAGTGTGCTCACCATAAAAATTTATTTCCATTTTGACCATACAGTTAACTCCCTTTACCTATTTCATTCTCCCACTCCTTACCTTCTGGTCACCACTACTCTGTTCTCTGTATTGATGTGTTTGTTTTTGTTTGATTTAGTTTATTCATTCTTTTTGGTTTTGTTTGTTTGTTTTGTATATTCCACATATGAGTGAAATCATATGATATTTGTCTTTCTCCAGATTAATTTCATTTATATATTTCATATAAATACATATATATATATATAAATACATATATATATATATATATATATACACACCACATCTTTATCCATTCATCCATCAATGGGTACTTATATTGTTTTATCCTTTATTTTGTTAATATAGTCTATCATGTTGATTGATTTGCAGATGTTGAGCCATGCTTGCATCCCTAGAATAAATCCCACTTGATCTTTTTAATGTACAGTTCAAAACTGAGCCTTCAGAAAACCACACTCTCTCTGTTGAATTCTGCTTCATTGAGAATAAGACAAACAATCACACAGACACATACACACACAAAGTATAACAGGGAATGATTTTAATAATACTTCACTTAACCTTTTAAAGATGTAATGAACGGGGAGAAGGATCCAGTGTACTTCTAAAGCTTAAGCATCATTTTGTAATTTCCATTGCTGAAAACAGAGTCACTGGTTTAATGCCTTTAGCACTTGATTAATTAGTAATCAGGACAGAGTTAGATAGTTTTTCTGCTTCAGAGCTGGTAATTATCATTCCTGACACAGAATTCAACTTTTGGTAGGCAGCAGGCACACTGCTGTCACCATTATACTATGCTCCGTGCTCCAAATTTATTTCAAGATTCTGTTTGGAAAAAAAAAAAAAAAAGAACTCTTGTAAGGATTTTACTCAAAGTAGCCACTTACTGGAGTCATTTTTTTTTTCTTTCATTGGATCTCTGTATTCATAGGTGATATAATTGACCACTTGATGAAAGCAAAGACTTTGTGGAACACAAGTAGATAGCTCAAGGGTATATTAAATATTTTTAAAACTCATGTCATAGTTGTTAAAAAGTGGGGGCTTTTCAGAGACTAAGAGGCTATTGCATCTTGAGAAAGCTCCCTAAAGTAGCATGGAAAAATTAGAAAGGCTGACTTTCTCCTTTTTAATTTTGAGCATTGTGCCTGCAATCAAACATGTGTCCAAAACTTTCTAAAGCCATAGTTTAGCCCCTATTAATTAAAAATTCTTTAGGGAAAATGTCTGTAATAATTCAATTGCCGCACATATTTGGAATGCAAGTAACCAAATTACCAATTGTAAGTCCATTTTTCCACTCTCAATGTTAGATGCTGAAGAAGGAAAAAAAAAAGGTAAGACAACCATAACAAAGAACACATTAAAATTCCTCTCAATGAAATAATGGTCACAGCTGATAAACATTCGTGATATGATGAATAAACACAGATACAAGAAAATAAACAGACAAATACAGTGCACTCTAGGAATATCATATGGCATGGGTGGTCCTATCTGTGGTGAACCTCTACAGTGAGGTGTCATTCTGCCATTCTAGTTACCTTTTATGCTCCACTGACATTTGCTGTTTCCTAATTAGAATCCTAAGTTATGGGGAGCCAGTTTTAAGAGGCATTTCTTTTTTAAGTAGTGTTGTTACTGAGTCCAGGCTTGTACTTCTCACCATATAACAGGGCAACAAATTGAGAGATGGAGTGTTGGGGCAACGAATAGCAACTCTATCCAGAAAGCCAGCAGACTGAGAAGATGGCAGAACAGTGTCCCATAGAACCATCTTAGCCAAGTTAGAATTCAGGCTTCCTTTATACTAAAAGAGGAGGAGGTGTGGCTGATTATCGCGAACTTCCTGGTGCTGGCCGGCTCAGGAAGGGGATGTGATAATCCTCTGCTCTTGCACCTGTCCGCATAGGGCTGGTCACAATGGTTCTATAAACCTTCAACAGAACAAATATTATTTTCTGTTCTGCAACTTTTTATCTCTATAACAAGAAAAGTGTTATACCTTTAAAGGTCAAGCCTAGGAGGCATAGCCTTGAGAAAGGGCTATTACATATATTTCAGGCAATAGGTAGCATTCCTTCACAAAGGTGCAGAACCAGCATGACTAAGCACAGGCCAGAGAGCACAAAAGTTAGAGCTAAAGGAATAGATCCACTGTGGAGTTGGGTTTGTTCTTCTCTGTTACAGTGTAAGCAATGTAGGATTCTATGATCCAAAATTTCCTTTACAAGAATTTAAATCCATAGACCCTGGAGATGACCATTTCCCATTTCTTTCAGATGCTGGTGCTCTTGACGGAAAGAGGAAAGTATGTGCGACGCAGAAGCGATGTCCTGATTCTCAGAAACATAAGAACAAGTTCCAGGTAAGAGCTGCAGGGTGGTGTAGCAGTTGTTACCTGCCAGGGTTCCTGGACTCCTTAATCAATAGAAATTGATAACAGGCCAGATGAGAAATTCAGACGAGGCTTTACTGGGACTTGTGCTACAGCATGAGAGAGCAAAAATAAGTAACAAGTCCCCTTGCTTGCTCCCTGAGTGGGGGCAAGCTGGTCCCTTAAATGGGATGAGGGTGGGGGCAGATCCATGGGTCAGGCCTGAGGTGTGGCTTAGGTGGCTGGCCTACCCCCTTAGTGGTGCTGTGTGCAGGGATCATGCACAGGTTTTGCTCCTGACACCTCAGAAGTGTCAGGTGGGATTTCAGGTTTTTTTGTATCTTATTCATATTTTACCCTAACTGTGTATGTACACATTTATTTTTAGTCCTTATAGTTTCTTTGTATTCTGTTACTCTATGTTCGTCCAGGTGCATGCACTGTAGCAGAGTCCCAGGTTCCAGGTTCGAGGTCCCAGCCTGTCCCACAGTTACACTGCAGGAGCCAGACAGTGGTAGCAACTTTGTGCCTTTGTGTAGGTGCATTAAACAAACAGGATACGATAAATAGGTTGTCTTGGAATCTGACATGATATTAGTAAGGATTACCCTTGAAAATGCTGAGAAAATTGTTAAAAAGAGTTGTTGGCAGTCAAGTCATTGTGGAAATTAAGGTATAGAGACATACCAAAGTAATCAGCATAGTTTGCCAAGTATATCCAGCTCTCAGTGTTCCAGGAACTTCCAGGGGTCCCTATGAGTGGAGCCAATGAGTCATAAACTCAAATGAAGTATGTCATTTTCAGATCACAGCATTTAACGGCCAAGGGGAGACACTCGAGTGTTCTTTTTTCCTTCTGGCATGGTGGCCAGCCACATTCAAAACGGGCGGCTACTCTCTCAACTTGAGTCCCTAAAGAGTTACAATGAATCCAACCCCCTTTAGACCCACAAGATACATTATTGAATGAGAAATAAATTTGGTTATTTGAGGCCACAGACATTTGGATTTGTTTGTTACCTCAGCATAACCCAATATTCTGACTGATAACATATGTGACTTCCAAGTGACATATGTATCACTTGTCATATTATCCTTAGGCTATTTAGTTTTTACTAATCTTTCAAGAACTTAGATATAAATCATAAAATTCATAAAAAAACCCACAAAGGCCATAAAAATCCTAGAAGAGTTAGAAGTTAGATGTAAAAAGGACAGCAAAACAGCCTTGAACTAGTGTATCTCAGGGAAAAGAAATGTTGGAGGGAAGGAGTGAATCAAGAACTACAAGCATAAACCTAATAAATAAAAATTTCCTTATGTTTGCTACAGTTCTTCAAGCAAAGTAAAAATAACTGATAGACTAAATTCTTTTCATAAACATTTGGAAATAATTTCCCTGTTTTTGATACACTGTCCTATACATAAAATGCACCATTACATTATTCTCACACTACTGTCATTTTCCCCTGTGAATTAGCAATCAAGAAGATCATTCTCTCATTCTATAGATAAAATAAACACACTGCCAACTAATTAATATTTCATCCTAAACCAACTCACTTCTCAAAAAAACATGAGATTAAAAAAGATAAGAATATGGAGGATATAAATTTCCATAAAACATTGAATTCTTTGTCACTTATTAATAACAAAAATTCTTTATTGATTTTGAGAAATAAAATTTGTGCAACTTAAATTGTGTGTCTTCAACATGAGTATAGACTAACTATGATATCTATGTAATCCCCACTCCCCATTTCATGAGTGAAGAATGGGAGGCTCAGAATCACCATGAAGCCAACTACAATGCATTTAGGAGTCCATTTTTTAGTATTATTCAAAGTTGCTAAATATTTGATACTCATTTTGTCATTCAATAAATATTTAATGAGACCCTACCATGTATCAGACATTGGGCTAGGTGAGCAAGACACACTCTAATGGTAAAGGCAACCATCAGCAAGTAATTAAAAAACAGAATGGAAGTCCTAGACTTGAAACACAGGAAGGGCGCAGCTGTGAGGGCACACACGGGGCCATGGAACATGGGGCTAGGGGGTCTGGGGAAGACTGTTAGTGCTGCACGTCTAAAATGAGACCAGACTAAAGGTGGCTGAGGGCAAGAACTTTTTAGGAAGAGAGCAAATAAACAAAACAAGCCTTTAAAAAAAGAACCTGAAGCAAGAGAGAACATGGGCCTTCGGTCAGTAGATTGGTGTCCTCAAAAGCAAGTGGAAAATGGTCAGAGATGAAATCAAAGAGGTAAATTTGATAAGATTCAGGTCTCAAAGCTCCTTTTGAACCACATAAAGGGATATGTATTTTTGGTTAAAAACCAGAAAGCCATTAAAGGAATTTAAACAGTGATTGCTGTGATGGAATTTGAGCATTAGCAAGGTCATTCTGGCCATAGTCTAGAAAATGAGGATTGGACAGGACAAGCTTGGAAGCAGAGTGGCTGGTTGGGAAGCATTTTAAATAATCCCATTTAGGTAAGTGTCCTTCAAACTAGGATAGGGGGAGCCAGGTAGAGAAAACTGAACAGTCTGAGAGAAAGACAATAGAATCAAGAGAAGGTCCACAGGTCAGAAGATGGGAAGAATAGCCCAGAACACTCCCCGAAAGGCTCTGGGTTCCCTTGCCTGGCTTGGGAGCCTGGCTTCATCATTTACTACTGGGTGACCTTGAGGACCTTTCCCAATCTCTTCTGCAATAGTTTCCTCAAGTAACAAATAGAGATAAAAGTAGTTACCTTACTGGTTGTTTTGAGGTTAGCAGTCCCATTAAGGCCTAACACACAGTTATCTCTCAATAAACATTAGCTGTTAGTTTGCAAAGGAAATCAAGCAGGATTAGGACAGAAAATACCCATTAACTTATTGACTTTGGGGAAAATAACTCTGTCATTGGAGGGCAAAGACCAAAGTCACCTTGCAGTGATCTAAGGAAAAGGAGAGATAAAGAAGGAGAGATGGCAAATGTGGGTAAGTTTTGGATGAAGGAGGGATAAGAGGCAAAATGGGAGGGAAATATGAGGCCAAAGGAGGACATCTGAAACAAAATTTTTAAGGTGATATCTCTGTACAGTTAAGTGCTGATAGGAAATAGACGACAGAGAGCATGACACTAACGTTTCAGGAGAGAAAGGGCACGTGTGACGCTACAAGTCCCACAGGAAGGAGAGGGAACGTGGGATGCAGAGCACAGCTGGAGGAATAAGCACAGAGGAAAGAGATGAGCTGTGCTTTCAGATTCGGAGAGTCCTTGATGCAAACAGTTTCTGTGTGTCCAATCAACAGAATATTTTTGTTCATTCTTATCATAGAAAAGAAAACACTAAGACACATGGCACATAAGACTTAAGTTAAAGCAATCACATAACTGTGCAAAGTGAATGAAGCAGGATGGTAGTTTCTTTCTAGCTCTTTGTTGTCGGATTGTACCCTAGTCCTCTGCATGTCACTGACAGAGCCGCATTAGGCCACTGTTCAAAGAGTCCTTGCGAGGTCAACAGTGATGGACTATTGAGCAACCAGGAAGATTCAGCAGTAATTTAGCAAATGATGCTAGACCAAGAAATAAATGTACATATATCCAGAAATCAAACTCAGAGAGCAAGGATTAATAATATAAAGATAACAAAGTATTTAGATACAGTGAAAGGCTAGGATAAGAACCAAGGTTGATTCTTGCATGAAATATTTATCTGTATGGAATATTTAAACTTCTATATTTTCTCAAAAACATATTTTCCCAGGTTCCATTACAAAGCCAAAGCTCTTAGTAGGCCTGGGCTCACAATGCCTTCCAGGGTCAGCATTCTATCTGGGAAGGTATTAATTAAAACTCAGGCATGGTCACTTGCAAGGCTGTTGGCAACGTGGCAACGAAAGAGGCTCTGCTATGCAACTGATTTTCAAGGCAACAGGAAACGTATGTCAAACCTCATACCCTTGTGCATGACTATTTCTGACTCCTCTATAAGGCAAAGTGTTAGAAACTACTGGAATAAGTTAAATTTATATTTTGCAGAATTGTTTCTAATGGATCACACTCTGAAATATGAGGAAAATGTAAAAACATCCTTTAAAATATAATAACAGTACAAAATTAGTAACTGCTTGAATTTTAAAAGATCAAAGAGATATCTCATTAGCATAACAGAGGCATTATAGGTAATGTTTTCTAAATATTAAGCACTTATAACTGTAAAAAAATTTGGAAGTCAAGTTAATGACATGCTTGCTGAAATATTTAGGAGTGAAATGTACTAACATTGGCAACTTCTTTCGAAATGCATCAAAAAGTAAGATGCTTTGATGGATGGATAGAATGATGAATAAATGAGATATGTGATAAAGCAGACACAGAAAATGTAGCAAAATATTAATGGTAGAATCAACGTGATGGATATATGATTGCTAACTTCACAATTTTTTAACTTTTCTGCATGTTTTAAAATTTCATGCTAAGATGTTGTAAAAAGTACTTATAAGTAATCATTTCACTAAGGTCTTGATTTCATCAGCTAGCATCCTCTCAAGGCCCTTGTTTCATCAGTTACCAACTTTTTACTCTGTCTTGTACAACTTCCTCATTTTTTTCCCTACTAGCTCTTTCGTCCTTTCAATACTGAATAGATTGTGTGTGTGTGTGTGTGTGTGTGTGTGTGTGCATGTGTGTGTGCTGTAAAAACAGAAATGTCTTAAAGAAGATTTTAGTTTCAATTATTTTTAGAAAAGGAAGGTTTGGACTACTCATAATTTGCAAGTTACAAAGACCTAACTCAATCTGACTCAAGAAAAATGGAGAATTACACACTTTATTCAAGTCTTCCCACAGAGTTGGGGAATCCAGAAGGTTCAGGCAATGCTGGATCCAGCAGCTCAAATTATGCTGTCAACAATCTATTTTTTTCAATCTCTCTGCCTTTCTTTTACTATGTTAGTGTCTTTTCAGCCACTGTAAGATTATTTGAGAAGCAGTTGTGTGAGGGGTTGGATCATAGTATTGTCTGACTTGTTCATTGTGAAAACTTCTCCTATTCTGAAAATTATCACCCTTAAATCTGTGTCTCCTTCTAGCTATCACCTTATCACTTGCCACACCTTTTGAAAGCTCTGTCTATACTCATTTCCCTTCTTCCTCACCTCAAAACCCCTTGTTGGTTTTCTGCCATCTGGATTCTGCTGCTACAGCTTCACTGAAACTACTTTTACAAAAGTAAACAATGACTTCCATATTGAGGAAGACGTTGGGAACTTCCATTCTCTCATGGTCCTCTGTGCAGCATTTAACTCTACTGACCATGTACTTTTTTTCTTACTTTGGATTCTTTCAGTCATGGACCCTGAGACAAGAACGTGGGTTCAAGGAGTCAATCTGAAAGGTGATCTCAAGAAACACAATTGAAGTAGAAAAAAAGTGAGTCATGGAATACAGAAATGCTAATAGAAAGGCATTAATTTTAAAAAGGCCCTCATCAGTTTTGTTTTCAGCTGGACTGTGACAATAGTCCCTTCATGGGTCACCTTGCCTGAGTTTTGCTTTTCTAAATCCATCCCAACATGCATTCAGGGAAACAGACACAAAGTGGATGCCCTTCCCTTTTCAGGTTTACAGATCCCTACCAGATACTATCCAGCTACCTAGCACTCAGCACTAGGTCTCTGACCACTTAACCCTTATTTGTCTTTCTTGTCACTTCTGGCTCTGGTCTCCTTTAGTGTTGGACTTACAGCTACTGTGGTGCTTGCAACAGGACAGGCTCCTTCACACCCTCTTGTCTTTGCCTCTGCCTAGAGCACATGTCCCATTCTCAGTGCCTAAAATGCCTTCCGCATCCTTCACAACAGGATAGGGCAGTCTTCCTCCATGGCCCACTGCATCTTGAGCAAACCTTTACCCTGGCACCATTAAATGCTATCATATCAATACAGTCTGTTCCCTTTTTCTGTCTCCCATACTTGACCATAAGAACTTCAAGGGTAAAGGCCATTTATTATTCTGTAGGCACTTAATAAATACTGAACTGAACTGTAAACATACTAATAGTGCCATTAAGACATCTCTCAATTTAAGCATATAAAATTGTTTATAATTTATTTCGGGACATGAAGTTACAAGCAGTATTTACTGCAGGAGGGAGGAGGAACACAGCAAGGAGGTTTGTTTTCCTCTGAGTACTAGTATGTCGGAGCTAGCCAGATGCCTGCGGCACACACTGTTGGAACTGGTGAGCGGGGGAGGTCAATAATCCCACCCTGTGCTCCTTGGCACTCTCCTCGGTGAATGTGCTAGGGTTTCCAAGATCTGGAATGGGCTTCAGCCTGTAGGCTAAAGATTTGCTTTTATTAATAGGTAACATGAATTTAAGCAGCCGTTTCTCTTATCTACTTTAACTAGATGTAAACTTCTACCACAAAAATGAGTGACTTTATCCTACTCCTTGAGATTCTCAGAGTAGTCTGTTCATAGAGAACTTTTTGTCAATATCATCATTCACTCATTCAACTAATATTTTGTTGTGTTTTAATTTAATTAACTTTTGAAAAAATATAACATCCCATGGTATGAATATTAAATGGTAAAAAGAATAATATAAGTCAGTTTTATCTAAAACATCATTTGGCAATGATGGAAATGTTTTATTTCTATGTTATCCAATATGGTAGCCACTATCCATATGTGGCTATTAAGCCTTCAAATGTGGCTAGCACAACTAAGGAACTAAATATTTTATTATATTTTAATTAAGTTAAATTAAATAGCCACATGTGACTAGGGGGCAACTTGTAAATGCAAGATAGACAGTAAGACTTCTTTTTCCCTTTATTTCCCCTCAAGCACCAAGTTCCCCTCCTCAAAGGAATCCACTATTTTCAGATTCCTGAACATATTTCCAGTGATACTCTATCTATTTACAAATACAGACAGGCATTACTATGCACAAAGAGCAGCACAGAAAGTTACACAAACCACTTTGAATTCTGGTTTTTCCCTTCAGAGAGTTTGCCAATATTTCCACATTAGAAAATAGGATTGCTGCGCGTAGGAATATTGCATAGTATTATTCCTTCTCGGGTGTGTGCCATAACAAGTCCTCTATTCATGGCCATTTTGCTTGCTTGAATATTTTCCTGTGAAGACACTTTATAATAAATGTTTCACAAGTCCCCAAGACCATCTACATAATCCATGATTCACTAGAAGGGCTCTCGGGTCTCAGAATACAGTTGTTCTCACAGCTAGGGGTTATCATGGCTAAAAGATACCTAGCAAGATCAGCAAGGGAAAAAACGCACAAGCAGAGTCTGGAGAAATCCATGCATAGGCTTCCCAGGTTGTCTTCCTCCTGCAAGGGGACACACACACAGAGTGCACACCTTCCTTCCGCAGCAAAAAGTATAGTAATATGTGTGCGATGTCTCTGCCCAGGGAACCCATTAGAGACTCGGTACCAAGGTTTTCACTGGGGATTGGTTACACAGGTCCCCCATGTCTAGCCATGATCAAAATTCTAAGTTTCTGGAAGGAAATCAGTTCATCAATGTCCCAAGTGAGTGCAACAGCCTTATCACTTAGAAACATTTTCAAATCAGGGCAGGTAACTATTTACCAGCCAGATTCCCGGATGCCAACCAAAGGCCACCCTGTAAGCCCTTTTAAGATAGCAGCCTCAGACTTGCTATGTTAATTAGTGTCTGCACAATGAATATCTTTTCATGAACCTGACTTTTCACATGTGCAAGTGTACCTGCTGGATAAATACTTAGACATAGGAAAGCTGCATCAAAGAGCATGAACGTTTCCAATCTGAATAGATATTGTTGAATTGTACCAATTTACATTTGCACCTGCAGTATATGAAAGTAATTCCCTAAATCCCCACAAACATGGTGAAACAAATATTTTTTAATATTTACTATGTACAAGGCAATGTTCTAGGTACTGGGCATAGAGCGTTAACCAAAGCAGAGGGTTCCTGCTTATAGTTTATACAAAGAAAGTCAGGAATGAATAAGTAAATGAGTAAATGAACAAAACAACCTCAAATAATGATAAGTAATATGAGGAAAGTAGAATTAGATCACATAATATATAGGGACAAAGGGGACTGCTTTAGATTCAGTAGTCAAGGAAGTTCTCTCTGATCAAACGCTCTTTGAGATGAGAACTGAATTACAAGGAGACAACTATGCTAAGACTGGAGGCAGAGCTCTACCAGATAAACTTAAGGGAACAGTTCATAGGCCTCAAGACAAAAACAGAAGGAAGGTCACTATGGCCAGAACACAGTGCTGGACCAAGGTGGAGAATAGCTCAAGTTCAAGTCAGAGAAGACAGCAGGGGCTTTCTAGGTCAATGCAAGGAGTTTCAGTTTCATTCTGAGGGCTGTTGGGGAAGGCAGCCTCATGTATGTAGTCTTCAACCCCTTCTTGGCCACATAAGAATGGGCCATGAACCTTGAACCCTTCCTTAACCCAAGCCAAAAGAGTTGTCACAACCTCACAGCTCCCAATAGGCTTATCACCTTACGTGGGAATATTTTTCCCTATTTCAGACTCAGTTGTGTCCTGCATTGTTCTGCTTACCAGTGTGGGTATATGGCAGGTGGTCAGCCCCACTACTGTATCTGTCCCCTGCAGGAAGAGGACAGGGTCCTTCTGCTGCAGCACAAGAAGGTTGTATGTGGGCCAATTGCGGGCTTCTAGACAGAAGCAGCTGGCCACAGGAGTATGACACTCACCACTGAAGCTGATCTTGATCTGTCTTTTCTCTATGTGAATAAAGAGTTCTATCCAGTGCTGAATGGTGTCATGTCTTCCTTGGAAATTCCAGTGCCAAGATGCAGTGGGCAGAAG
The DNA here is from genome assembly GCF_009834535.1 of Camelus ferus. NCBI lineage: Eukaryota > Metazoa > Chordata > Mammalia > Artiodactyla > Camelidae > Camelus > Camelus ferus. The sequence continues at coordinate 101,706,632 of NC_045696.1, forward strand.
ATGCCACTTGCTCAACAAGTGCAATGTGAAACTTTTGGAGGACTTTAGGAGGAGACAAAAGTGATCAGTGGGTAACCGTGTAGAGAATGGACTTGAGAAAAATATGAGAAAAAGCAGAAAACTTTGGAAGTTATAAGGCATTCCAGGTGAGAGACAATGGCGATGAAACTACAGTAGGGGCAGTAGGGATGGAAGACGTGAAGCCAACAAGACCTGCTGAGAGTTTGGATGTGTGTATACCAGGCACTGAAATCAACGTAATCTCTGTCCCTGTGTTAAAGGATCCTGGGTCCAGGCATAATTTCTCTTCCCTATGTTAAATAGCAATGAGAACAAGCATAAAATAACTCAGCTAATTGCTTGAGGATACTTACTCTTAAAGACAAGACTTCAGAACCAACTAAATAGCTTACTTATCAAGACTAACAGCTTTGATGCTATAGCCTTGACATAGCTATCTACCCAAAATTATTACGTGATAAACTCCGTCTAATCTCAGCCAGTTTCTTGCTTTATAAGACCCATCTTAAAAATTACTCAGCCCAGGACCTAAAACCCTGTAAATATCCTCCCTGGCTTCCCCTTTGGAGACACTGCTAAGATTATCAAGGCGGTTTTCTCCTTTACTGCAGATTCTAATAAACTTGGCAAGATTGATCAACAGGTTTTTCATGTTATCTTCTAGTGCTGAAGGTCCAGAATGAGTTGGGGAAAGGGGGGAAAAAGCAGAGAGAGTCTTATGGAAGATTACTATCCTATCTCTATTACTGTAAAGTTTTTAGAATCGTAGTACGAGATGTTGGTAGAATGAGTCCTAGATTAAAATTTTCAAAATGCTTAGTCTATGGCAAACTCACAAACTTAAACCTCTCAGTGCCTCAAGCTCTTTTTCGACTAAATAATGTAAAAGTAAAAAATTAAACTCTGGTCCACCTTCAAAAATATGAAATAATTTATGTAAAACACTGAGTAGCTGGAGGGGAAAACTGATCTTTATGAAGTAAAGGAACTGTACTATTTTCTGATTCGAGTGGAACTTATAGCTCACATTGAACCATGTATCCCTTTGAAGTACAAGATGAGATTTTCTGATTCCTCAGGAAATGCCTTGAAACCAATTATGTTTTATATGAATTTAGATTCTATCAAAATAGGTGACAGAACTAGCATCTGGGTGTTAATTTTCCTTCAAATAGTAGGAAATAGATAACGATCCCAGAGCCAGCAGGGTCTTAAAAATAGACATAATCCTAAATTACAAAGAAGAATGGTAAGGAGTGCAAACATTGGCAGAAAACCATAGAGCACTTTATTCAGGTTATGCAAATTTTATTTCAAAATATTAATTTTTTCAAAAAACACCCATGCTTGCTATCATAGACATATTAAAGTTTTGCTGACTTTGAAATGCAAAGATATCTTTGTTCAAAAGGAGAGGAAATAGCTACACTTCTCTCTGGTTTGAATTTTTTTTTTCAGTATTTCTCATCAACTATTTGTAATTTGCTTATACATTGCATGGACCAGGTGCTACCCAAACCAGTATAAACCTTTTCAATGAAAGCACAATGGTTATTCAGAAAATGAGGGCCTATAAGCAGTGTGTTGTGGTATATCATCTTGCAAAATCTAAATATAGTGCCAGGTCAACTCCTGTAGGTCACTGAATAGAACTGCCGGCAAATCCAGACAATTACTTTTTTGTATTTTTCCCCTTGAACATTTCCACCACCTGTCTTCATGTCTGACCTCTCCAGTCATTTCAAAGCAGTTCACAAAAGGAAGAAGGAAAAAAACCTGGCAAGCCCATATGCCAAACTAAATCATATCCAAGAGACCAAATGCCTTCTGAATCCAAGAAATGGCTATTTATAGACCTGTAATTAGTGATTAAACCCCCAGGGAGCATTTTGTTTTCCTTTTAACCTTAAATTCTTCTCAGCTTCTATGTATTCTCATTCTAAATGCAGTGCTACACAGCTCTGCCATTTATTAAGAAACAACCTAGTAATTATTGTGGGAAGTGTGCTCTCCACAGTATGTCTAGTTTGCCCCATATTTTTAGTGGCCAATTATTCTTTAAGATAAGATCAGAGCCTAAATTTCCATGGTCAACCATCAGAAAACTCAGCAAGGTAAAAATTAGGAGATACATTAAAAGTGAAAAGCAATTTTTCATTAGTAGCCATATTTCTGATAATTTAAGCTGAAATAGTGATATGTAAGAAATGGATGTTCAAGTAGGAAAAAGAGAGCGGAGCTCACTACATTACTATTTAATAACTGAGAAGTGAGTAATGTTAGATTAGAAGTATGCTTATCTATTATTACTTGTTCTGAATATTTAACTACCTGAAGGACTATATATTTGCTTAATTAAAATTTGCCCAATGTAAACAGACACTTCACTTCTAGCATTGAAAAATCAAGATGAGCAAACAAAAAATTGATTAAAGATCCCAGGCAAAGAATTCCAAAAAAACTTACGCAGATACTCTGTCCTCAAGGAGGGGGAGGGGAGCATAAAGTCACACTGCTTAAGTATGGGATGCACCTAGTGACTTGTTCCAAAGAGCGCAGGATGGAAAGGGGGAACGAGAGAGTGACTTTAAATAGAGAAACTTGACAAGCACCATCTCAGCCAGGTGACCAATGTTAGTATCAAGTGATAACTCACGCTGACTGTAAGTTACCCTCAATACTTTGTGATGAGAATGGCACTTCACTCCTGGATATTACTCCCCCAAGCGCACAATCCAGTCTAATCATGAGAAAAACGCCAAATTCCACTAGAGGGGAGGCCTGCAAAACACCTGACCAGTATCCCTCAAATCCATTAAGGTCATTGAAGACAATGAAAGTCCGAAAACCTGTCAACCAAGAGGACTCTAAAGAGACATGACAACTAAGTGTCATGAGGTATCTTGGATGGAATCCTGGAACAGATAAAGGACAAGAAGTAAAAACTAAGGAAATCGGAACAAAGCACGGACTTTGGCTAATAATAAATCAATATTGGTTCATTAATTAATGAAGGTACCATAGTAATATGTTAATAATAGGGAAATCTATAGGGTATGAAGGTACTCTCTGAACTACTTTCTCAATTTTTCTGTAAATCTAAAAATGTTGTAAAAGATAAAGTATATTTTAAATAATAATAATAATAATACACATGAGCACATCTAGTACCAAGATCTTGGTTTCTGGCACCAAAGGCTCCTTGAAGAAATGGCTGATTTTTGGACTGGGGCAGGGAATAAAATCTCAAGCATCCGAGAGTAAGAAAGCACTCCAAAAAAAAAAATCTACTATGATAAGTATATGCCAGAAAGATAGAAGAATCAACTAAAAGAGCTCCTAATGGCCAAAGCTGGAAAAAAATGAATGATTTAGCTTTTGCCACTAATACAAGGGGGAAGGAAAATAATACTGATTGCAGGCTGCTTATGAGCCAGGCACTGTGTTAAATGCTGAGCATTCACGCCACATTTAATCCAAGGAACCACTCTGTGAAGTAGAGTGATTATCTCAGCTTCACAAATGAGGAAATTGCAGGTCAACAAATTTAGTTACTTTGCCCAAGGTCACACAGGTCTCAAGGATAAAACCAGGTTTTGAATCCTGGGGTGGCCTAGCTCCTGAGTCCACTCTTTTTTTCACTATCCAATGCTGCCTCTAATTCAGATTCAGTCTTCATCTGGTCATGAAGCTTAATCCTAACTTATGTTTCTTGTGAATATCCATAAAAGAGTTTAAAAAATTGGATGGGAGAGAGACGGCTTATATTAGAATTTATTATGATTATTTCTTTAGTGACTATGATGAACAAATTCACATACACACACACACACAAACACAATGCTGCAAAGCTGAGGAAATGATAAAGATATCCATTCTGAGCACTGTTCTTAGAACTTTAATTTGCATCCCAGCAGTGGCATCTAATACTTAGTCTGCCCCTTAAAGAGCCCAGTGTTTCTGCTTCATTTCTGCTTACTTAGCCTCCAGGAGAACTAGTTTCTACTACAAATTGATGAGTAAACAGCTGATAGAGTCTCAGCGTGACCTCATCAGAGGAAAGAAACCAGCATACTTGGTAAGGCTGCTCCCATCAAGCTGTCACCCTGGAAAGGCCAAAAGGGACCTAGTTAAACAGAGCATCACCAGGGAATGGCTTGATGCATGGAAAAAGCACAACGCAGCATAGCACACATACTGCCCATGTGCAGGTTGCATCACTCTCCACACAGCTCCACTTCCATCTTCACTCCCTGACCCCACCAGCCACATGATGGGCTGCTCGGTTACCCTGTCACGCAAAGCCTCAATATCCAGACACTGATGCAGTGACTGGTCACTACTGTGTTAAATCAGTACATTGGTTTTGTTGAAGTTTATTTCTTCTTTCTGGATAAGTAACTCACACTGGTTGTTTTGGACTGTAGGAGTTTTATTTACATATTTTCTTCCTTCAGCCTCTTTACTTAGTGGTCGATTCCAACAACACTTTCAAATTCTGACTTGAACATTGTCTCAGGAATTGTGTAGCCTGGAAAGTTAAATCCTAGACAATAATCAGGTCTATGAAGTATCTCATAATATATTTTTCTGACTTTATGAATGCATCCTTTCCGATCCCTTTTTTCTTCCAAATCATATTCTCTCATTATTGAATTAGTCACTTTTATGTGCAGGTCATTTTCATTACGCTTTTGTAGACAAACTTTTTAAATCTTGTTAGAATCCAACGATGTTATTTTCTTTTCTTTGCATATACAAGCCCTAAATCATTGAAGGATACACTAAGAGGTTGAAAACCATCTGGCACCAATAAAGGTAGAAATAATTTTATTACACTGAGAAGGCATCTGAGATCTTCCAAATTGGACTTCTAGACTCTGGGAAAGTTTTATGAGGCCACAGCTCAGATCCAAAAGGTTTGATGTACAGTAAACGAACTCGAGTTTCTCTGTCAAAGAAAGAAACTGCCATTCAGGATGATTTGTTGGGGCTAGGGGGAGGGGGATAGTATTAACTTTATTTAGTTAATCTAATCTTTATTAGATCACTAATCTTTCTGTAAATAAATTACGAAACAATTTTAAATATTTTTGTTTCTTATAGACAAAAACGGATGGCTAACTTCCAAATAAAATGCATATTTTGCCTGCCTTAGAGAACCTAACAACAATATGAGTGACAGAATTTTAAGCAGAATTTGAAAAATATTATTTCTAATATTTTCCCACAGTTAACAGTCTGGGGACATTTTCTCTTATTAGATAACCAAGAAGCTAACCCTGCATAACATTCTGGCAATTTGCTTCTCTGGACAAGGGTGGGAAAAGCAAGTATTCAAACTCTGGGAAAAGCCATGTCTAAGGAAACCCCCATGTTTACCCTTCTTTGAGGAAACTGCGTGAGTGCAGAGTTCTTCACGTATAAGCAGGCGCCATGCAGACAGAGCTTTCAGAGAAGGGGTGTCAAAAGCCCCTCCTCAGGGAATGCCTGAGGTAGTCACTTGCTTATTAGACTTCTCTGGTAATTAGATGTCTGTGTAACTGCCCAAAGCCATGTGTTACCAGGAAGAATGAAATCCCTGGGAATTTATCCCCTGGATTTAACGTCTGGCAGACAGAAATGACCAGAAAGAGAGAGGGGGTTGAGGAAAGGGCAGAACCAGTTGTAGAAAGAATGGGACAAAGATTCTCTCACCTAAAAAAAAATTAAAAATCGAAATTTAGAACCCAGTGTTCCTAATTAAATTTGGATTATTGAAAAGACATGCCCTTTCCCCTCACAAACTGTTTTAGAAAGTATTAAGCATAATGCTAAAGAAGAGATTTGGGGGTCCAAACCATTGAACAAACAGCACCCTTTTTAATACGAGCCTGGCTCCCAGTACTGAAAAACCTGGGAAATGTACACACTGGGTCTAACCATAGTTAATACTGGATTTTATACAAATGAGGGCAGAATAAATAGCCAAACTGCACCATAGATATAATTGTATATTTGAATCTCATATAAGAGATCTTCTATAAGCTCTTAGAGAACCCATCTAGAAGGATTAAAAAAAAAAAGATTAAGATTTGGTCCTTTTTCATCAAGGAGTGTGTTGTCTGGTAGGGTAATAAAGAAAGCACATTTTATTATTAAAGCAGTAATATGGACTCAGGGAAGGATGGAGCCGCCCATGTCATTAGGACTAAGAGCAGGTGTTTTATTGATGAAGCATATTTGAAATAAGCTATGGAGGAGAAAGAGCACTGAGTTTTGATAGGTGGAGACAGGGAGTCCAGGCAAAGGGGCAATGGTTAAAAATTAATAATAATAATGATAATGATAATGATGATGATAATAATAATAATAATAATAATAATAATAATAATAATAATAATAATAATAATAATAATAATAATAGTGAGTTTTGGATACACGGAATTGGCAATTTGTTTAGAGCAATGTTATCAAAGTGTGGTTCCTGGACCCACTTCAGCATTGTATGGAAACTTGTTAAAAATGTAAATTCTTCCAAGGAAGATATTCAAATGGCCAACAAATACTGAAAAGATGCTCAATATCACTAATTATTAGGGAAATGCAAATAAAAACTACAATGAAATATCGCCTCACACCTGTTAGACTGGCTATGATGAAAAAGACAAAAGATAACAAGTGTTGGCAAGTTGGTGGAGATAAAAGAATCCTTGTGCAGTGCTGGTGGGAATATAAATTGGTGCAGTCACTATGAAAACAGTGTGCAGGTTCCTCAAAAAATTAAAACTAGAACTGCCATGTGATCTAACAGTTCCACTTCTGGGTATATAGCCAAAGGAAATGAAATCACTATCTCAAAAACATATCTGCACCCCATATTAATTGCAGCATTATTTACAATAGCCAAGACATGGAAACAACCTAAGTGTCCATCAATGGATGAACAGATAAAGCAAACATGGTGTATATGTTAACAGTGGAATATTATTCAGCCATAAAATAAAAGGAAATCCTGCCATTTGTGACAACATGGATGGATTTTGAGATTTTATGCTAAGAGAAATAAATTAGAGAAAGACAGATATTTCATGATCTCACTTATATGTGGAATCTAAAAAAATCAAACTCATAGAAACAAAAAATAGACTGGTGGTTTCCAGAGGCCAGAGGGAGGGGGGAAGGATCATTTAGTCTTCTCCAGTAATGGTTTCTATTCCTGTTTTCTTATTTTAACTCTCCTGTTTCATAAACATGTTACTTTTATAGGGAAATTCAGATTCTTTTTTGAGGTAGCTGGAATCAAACGCATATAAAATATCATAAATATTTCTAATTTGGAAACAACAAATGGAAAGCTGATTATTTCATAGCCGATTGCATTGTAATTAAGGGATATAAGTACTCAGAGACTAAAAAATTTTAGCTATTTTTAAAATAACTTAATGTATGGACTGTAAAAATACGTATTGATATGAGTCAAAAGTATTGATACTCTGACATTCAGTGTCTAATTGCAGTAATTTACCCACATTTTCTGGGATGGAAATCAATAAAACATTGCTTGCACCCTCAGCTAGCAAGTTGATACTAAAAGAATATACCAACTACATAGACAGTGTGTTATAGTTAGAGAGAGGAGGGCAATGTGGAGTAGGGGTTAAGAGTTTCAGCTATGAGCTTGAAGGGGCTCTCACTGATCTCACCTGGGACATTTTAGGATCTAAATAAATAATAATAGTGATGGAAATTAAATAATATAGAAATCCATGAGTTCAAAGCTACAATGGGGAGGGTATAGCTCAAGTGGTAGAGTGCATGTTCAGCACACAAGAGGTCCTGGGTTCAATCCCCAGTACTTCCTTCAAGCAGAAATCAATGAATAAACCTAATTACCTCCCCCTCATAAAAAAACAAAACAATACAAAAAAAAAAAGCTACAAAAATGAATTTTAAAATTAATTAATTAATTAAAAGTTTGATAAGAAAGAATACTTCAGAGTCTTAAATAATCTTTGCAAAAACTACTTACTAATTTGCAGAAGAAAAGAATAATTTTATGGTGGAGAAACCTGGAAGACACCACCTTAATCAAGTGATCAAAGTGAAGATCATCAGACGAGACAATTCAAAATCACGCACCACTTGATAGTATGCACTGAGAAGAATACAGTACCATATCTGAGAGAGCCCCATCAAAGATGCCTGAATCTCATCATTAAAAAAAAAAAAAAAGACAAGTTTAAATTGAGGAGTGGTCTACAAAATAACTGACCTGCCATTCTTCAAACCTTAAAGTCATGAAACCCAAAGAAAGACTGAGAAACTGTTCCAGACTGAAAGAGACGAAGAGACATGACAACTAGGTGGACCACATGAGTCTGAAGTGGATCCTTTTGCCATAACTGCATTATTGGGACGACTGAAGAACCTGAATGGGATCTCAGCATTAAGTGTCAACAATACGTCGATGTTAACTTCCTGAATTTGATGGCTGTATTAAGGCTATATGTGAGAATGTTCTTGACTGTGGTATTTATATACTAAGATGTTTGGAGGTGATGAAGTGTCAGGTTGGCAACTCACCCCTGAAGAGTCCTGCAAAAACAAAGTTCTTTTACTGTACTTGGATCTTTTTGGTAAGTTTGAGCATTTTCCCAAATACAAATTACTAATAAAAATATAAAACAAAAAGTTTTGGGCTTGGAAAGAACTGCACTGCTTGCCAGTGCTTGAAATCCAGTGTAAGATCACAAACTCAGTGTATAGTTCCAGATTTTTGGTTATGCCAGCCAGCCGGCAGCGGAAGAGGGTTCCAGTTGGGGAGTGGAGCAGAGCACCCAACAGCAATTTTCAGTCTTACCCAACAAGGCAAAGTGCCTGGAGGGTGAAGAGTCAGTCCCAGGGCAGGTCAAGGAGGAATCAGAGCTCTGCCCCTGTTCAGCAATGATTCCTGGAGTTTAAGGAAAACTTAGGTGTAGGAGCAAAACAGAAGCCCAGCTAGCCCAACAAGATAGAGAACCAGACACAAAGTAATGTTCAGAAGAGGAACACAAATGATGAGCCTCCGAGTCCCAGAGCATACCTTCATCTCTCTCCCTCTATTCATTCAATAGCAAAAAACTAGGGGAGAAACTTAAATGTCCACAAATGGGTGACTGGGTAAATAAATTGTAATACAGCTATACAATGAAATATTTCCCAACTAGAGTTGACCTTTCACTAACACAGGTTTAAACTGCATGGGTGCACTTACACGAGGATGTTTTTCAATAGTAAATACTGTAGTACTATGCAATCCACGGATGCAGAACCTCAGATATGGAGGACCAGCTATAAGTTATACTTGAATTTTCAACTGCACAGAGTCTCAGGACCCCTAACCGTGGCATTGTTCAAGGGTCAACTGTATTTAAAAGATATGGCTTATGTATGTGTTCCAACTGTAAATCCACAAGAGCAGGCAATTTGTCTGCTCTAGTGTTTGCTACTCTATCCCTGGAACCTGAAAAGTGTGGCACGTAGCAGCTGTTCAATAACTATTTGGTGAATATAGAAAGGAATGAATATTAATTAAAAATAAAAACAGGTTGCAAAATGGTATGAATAGTCCAATCTCATCTAAGATTTACCTGGATGGCTCAGTCCTCTAGTGTTTATCCTTTTCCTTTAAATACTCAAACCTAATAATTCTAGCACTAATTATTTAACATTTTTGGTGGGGAGGAAACATTTCTAAAGGAGAAAAGGCTTACAGTCTCCTAGAGGTTGCCTGCGACTTCTCATTTCAATTTCCCGCTTGTTTTTTTCTCAGCTCTCACCCCAGACCTCTCTGGCCTCTTCCCCCGACCCCTTGGCCACCAGCATGGACTGTCTTTTATTTCTTCTATCACCATTTATCAAAGGCTGTTTCATGCAGTACATTTTAACTGAAGATCTGTGAACAGTAGAGGGTTATTTCAGCTTAGTACAGAGAACAATGTAAAAACGAACATTACATATCACTAACACTCCTGAACTCACAGGGCATCCTTTGACGAGGAACCTTCTTTCCCATGCCTGTGGGCTTCCTACTCCCCAGCACCCCATGAGTCCGCCTCACTAGCTCATTACCACCTGGACCTACCCTCACACCTTTCATTCTCCCACATCCAAGGCTTTCTCCATTATATACCCCACACTCACTCTCATGCAGCTCTGGAAATAGTGAAAATGACGATTGCTTTACTAGACCCAGTAATTTTGGTCCCTTTTTGGTCTCAGGCTCTCTATCCAGCTGAGCCCTGAGTCTTTCCTTTTCCTTTTCACAGTCACTAAACACACCTATTTTTTTGTTGTTGTTATTGTTTTCTCCCACCAACATGCAGGTACCTCCCCCAAACAATTTTCACCCTCCTGGATCAATGTGCTCAAAGTGAAGGCTATTTTGGAACTAGAAAATGTTCCAGCCTCACTATGCATAGATATAATCAGGAAGAATATACACCAAAACATCAACAGTGGTTGTATCAGGCAGATGGGATAACAGAGGTTGAAATCAAAAATACCTACAGAGCTAGGTAGGCAACAAAACCAAGGAAACCAAGCTGATGTAAGAAATATTTCTTCTAAAGAAGCAAAAACATAAAAAAATAATTTTTTTTTTAAATTAAAAAAAAAAAAGATGCAAAAACATTTGTGGGAGCATTCCTTTGCCAGATAGATCCCTGTTTTACTTTCAAAAAATGTGAATACTGGTATAATGTATTCAGGTTACCTCAATGCACAGAAGTTTCCCTAAAATTAATGCATACATGCTTGCTTCAAATTTTCATAATTAAGAACAGCCCACCCAAATCCTTAATTAGAGCCCAGAAGAGCCATATCTGGAGATTTTTATCAGACATCTGAGATTCAGGTATATATGTAAACTCCTCTGATTGTTAGCTTATGGTTCATTTAAATGAAAATATTAAAATGACAAATCACCCAATTGAAAAATTGGCAATAGACATTTCTCCAAAGAAGACATAAAAATGGCCATGAACATATGAAAATGTATCATTAACCATCAGGCAAAAACAAATTGAAACTGCAATGGGATTTCACTTTACACACACAAGGATGGCTAGAATCAAAAAGTCAGATAATAAATGGTGAGGATGTAAAGAAATTGAAACCCGTACACACTGCTGGTGAAAATGTAAAATAGTGCTTTGGAAATAGTCTGGCAGTTTCTAAAATGCTTTAACATAGAGTTACCCCATGATCCAGCAATTGCCCTCCTATGTATACACGCAAGAGAAAAGAAAACAAAAATCCACACAGAAACTCACAAACAAATGTTTACAATAGCCAAAAAGTAGAAACTCCCCAAATATCTATTAAAAAATAAAAAATGTGTTATATCTATACAGTGGAATACAACTTGACAGTGAAAAGGAATGAAGTGCTGATATATGATACAATATAGAGGAACTTTGAAAACATTATACTAAGAGAAAGAAGTCAGTCGCACCACATATTGTATGATTCCACTTATACAAAATGTCCAGAACAGGCAAATCTATAAAAACAAAAAGCAAATTAATGGTTGCCAGGGGTTAGGGGTTTGGGGGAAAACAGGAGGTGACTACTTCTTTCTGAAGTAATGAAAATGTCCTAAAATTGATTGTGGTGATGGCTTCATGACTGTGTGAATATACTAAAAGTCACTGAATTGTACATTATAAATGGGTGAATTGTATGGTATATGAACTATATCTCAACAAAATTGTTTTTAAAAAGTACCAAGGAGGCAAAAAATACACAGGTAGGCCTGATGTCACCTTCAGACCCTCCAGTGTGGGATTTTGCTTTATATTTCCTTACTTATTGAATGTTTCACAATGAGTATTGTATCAGTGAGCTCTCACTGCCATGACAAAATACCATAGCAATAGTGGCTGAAAGGACAGAAATTTACCTCCCATCCTCTGGAGGCTGGAAAGGCCAGATCAAGGTGATGTAGATACCATTGTGCACCCTCTTCTCTTGGCTGGTAGGTAGCCACCATTCTCTGTGTGCTTATGTGACCTCTTCTTTGTATAAGTGAGAGGAGAGAGAGCAAGGAAGTTCCCTGGTGTCTCTTCTTATAAGGACACTAATACCATCTTAAGGCCCCACCCTCACAACTTCATCTAACCCTTATTACTCACCAAAGGCCCCATCTCTAAATACTATCTCACTAGGGGTTAGGGCTTCAGCATGTGAATTTTGGGAGAACACAAACATTCAGTCCATACCAAGCATGATTAATTACTCTGTAATTTTTAGAGCTCTGCTTTACTTTTATTATTGAAGTATACAGTCAGTTACAATGTGTCAATTTCTGGTATACAACACAATGTCCCAATCATGCATATATATACATATATTTGTTTTCATATTCTTTTTCATTAAAGGTTATTACAACATATTGAATATAGTTCCCTGTTAGAGCTCTGCTTTTTTTAAAAAAATATTTTTAATCAAAATAATAAAACCTCCACTGCCTATAGTCTGGTTTTATCTTAAGACTGGAAGTCAGCTTCTTGAGGATGGGGACTGGTGAATCCAGCTGTCTGACATAGAACTGGCACTCAAAAATATTTGCCAAAAGAGGGGAGGGAGTGGGAGAGGGAGGTAGGAGAGAGCTAACAAACAGGGGCCTAGGCTGAACCTGCAGGTGGAGGATAAGAATATAGACCTACAGGACCTACAGGGCTGCAGAGGCAAAGAGTCAGGCATCTGAGACCTTCATCCTTTAATTTCACCCTCTTCATTCATTCATTGCCTGTGCCCAACCCGTTTCAAAGACAGGCAGGGAGCTGAGATGTAAGTGATTCACCGCTGTGGGTAATCCCTGTGCTCCACCTTAAGCAATTTCAAATGACACGGATGTAGGGGTGTCTACACATCAGCGTGGATCAGTTCACTGAATCAAGGTCAACCAGCAGAGAGCCAGAACAAGCATCTGTGAAATGAGACAGGTGTCCTGCACACTGCGGGGCACTTTCCGTGGACCCTGATGGCTCACATGGCAGCAGGGAGTGGAGTCCAGGGTGAGAGGGGTTACTGAGAGCAGCCAGGGGATTTTGATGAGACTGGGTCGTTTATGCCTGTAACATGTGCAACTTGTCTGTCAAGAGACTCAGGAGTTTCACAGTATTGCCATGAGAGGAGGATGCGCTGCTGACCACATTCCAGTTTTGCTCCTTCAGTGATTTCAACCTTTCCCCAGCAAGCCCCATAGCCTCACTTCCTTCCCTTCCCTCACTCTCCATCTTGTTCCCAGAATTAACTTTCAAATATCTGATCTGACACCTCTTACTTCACAATAGGGTCTAAAGTCATAGCTAATGTACTTCTCCTATCAAATCACACAAGCAAAGAACTCAGCTTTTGGGGAGAACTTTCCAAGAAGCAAATAAATCAGTACTATGTTTCACTGTGGCACCTCAAAAGACATAATAATGCCTTATATGTGCATAGTCCTTTACACATGACAAGCACTTGTACATCTTTACCTCATCTGATCTTTTTGAGTCTTACAGGTGCTATCCTCTGGAGGCTGAAGCTCCGAGAAGGGAGGTGACACAAAATATTCAAGACTGGATGGAGTATTCACACTGTGCATACACTTCTCTTGGTGTGTAGGTGTGTGAGCCCACTTCATTGCAGGCAACAACCCTGGCAGGGAGGTACAGTTACCACCCACTGAGGGAATGGGGTACCCAGAGGCACCCATGGCTTAGTCAGGATCTCACAAGCACACAAAGAAGTGGTAGGAAAGTGGGGATGTGAACCCAGCCTGGCCAGCTCCTGAGGACACAGGCTTGTCCTCTGCGCTCCTTTGCCTCCCTCTGCGTGAGCCAGACGCCACTGTCGATTCCAGGACTTCTGTACCACCTGTTAGTCCAGATCATTACTACTGTTAGGGATGGCACTGAACTGGTGGGAGTGTTTGAATTTTAATAAAGTTAGAAGATTTATAATCTTGTCTTTCTGAACTTTCAGATCCTAAAATTAAGTGTGTGCATACACACACACACTTTACTTGTGTGAACTGATGAGGTTTTTTTTTTGATAACTGAAAAAAAAATCATACTAATTACTTTTTGGGTAAAAGGGTGTTGTGTGTCTTCCCAACTCCCCTCAAATAGGGCTTGTGAAAGACATGAAGGAGATGGAGCCTGAATAGGGTGGCTGTGCAGGTGGTTGGAGAGGGCAGAGGGGCAGGGTGTCTGAGAAAGTAACTAGATATGTTCATTTTGCTTCTATTACTATGTGTTTAACTCTGGTAGCTATAAAAATGTCCTTTTTGAGGACATTTTCCTCAAGGAGCTTGCACTGTCCAAGAGACAAGCCCTATGGTTACAAAATAATTAGAGAACACCACTAACACAAGTGCAAGTGTGTGGTATTGACAAGTCTCATCCTGGGCATGAGGACCTAAGGCCAAGTACAGCTCTGTAGATGTACATGGACCGCCTGTAAGGATCCTTTTCTACATGCCAGTGTGTGTGTGTGTAGGGCAGGGAAGATATCTGATTGTATTATGATGATTATACTTTTAATCTCTGTTAATTGAGAATGTAGATAGATAGATAGATAGATAGATAGATAGATAGATAGATAGGTAGATAATAGATAGGTAGGTAGATAGATATGAATTCAAGAACACCTCAGAATAAGAATCCTGCATGATTTAAGAAAAAAAAAGCAAAATGAGGCAGGAAAGATGGGAGATTGTGGAATTTAGGATAGACAAAGAGGAACTAGTGAAATGTAGACTGAAAAAAACAGCATGAGATATTCAAAGCAGAGGGAACACAGAGCTAAGGCCCAGATGAAAACATCAATCTTGAATAGGGGGGGTGGGGAGGGGTGTAGGGAGTCATGTCACTTTTGAACTCTACATTTATCATGCGCTTCTCTTTTCATAATCTACTATAGTCATGCAAGAATCTACTTAGAATGAAATTGTTCCCCATAATTTCATGGCCAAAGGTATCAAGTTATTCAAATTGCTATTTTTCCCATTGCGGTATTTCTCGCTCACTTAGGTAATTCATAGTAGAGACATATGGACCAGGTCAGACCATCTTTTAACACATTCTTTACATTCTTACTGGTAGAGAAATTCTAAAGTGAAAACTATAAAATACCACATACTGATTTCAATAACTACTCAAAGCCAAGAATATGTATACATCTGAGATTCTTTTCAGCAAGACCTAATTAAATGAATCTTGCCATGTCTGGAGTGTTTAGCCCTTTGGAGGAGCACAAAAGCTTTACTCCACTGATACCTGGTGACCTGCCCATCTATTACTTGATTGTCCTAAGAAGTACCAGTGATTATTTGTGATTTTCCAAAGAACATGAAACAATAGTAGAAGGGATGATTCTTAGAGCACAGGGCAAACATTTCAGCTGTATAGCTTGACATCTGGGATTACATACAGACAACATTCAGTTTCCTATAACCTCAGGCTTACAATACTTTACATCCTAAAAGGTCTTCTATTGCTTCCCAGCTTCAAGACAAAGAGTCCAGAAGAGAAAAAGAGATCTTAGATTCTTTCTGGTGTCCCAAGTGATCCAGATAAATGAAGGCTGAGCTATAGGTGGAGGAAGTATGTTGTTTCACAAAAGAAAGCAGAATGGGGAGAGAAGGAGGATGTATCAATCAGCTACTGTTACAGCAATGCAGCATAACAAAGTACCCCAAAACTCAGGAGATTACAACATAAGTATTGATTTTTCTTATGCACAGGTCTTTAGCTTTGCAGGCATGACTGCCCCAGGCTGTGGGTTGGTCCCAGAATGCACTATGGGACCAGATATATTCTAGATGGCTTTCAACTTCCTTGGGCAAGTGACTGCCTGAACCAGATTCTTCCTGATGCTCAGCAACTGGGGTCATTACAACAAACCAAGAATCTAATGTGAGAAAAACCTGGAACTTCTTAAGAATCTCTTGAGACACACAAAAAACGAAAAAAATACCATCGATGACCTGGGAAGCATGGTTCTCTCCAAACAGCCTTTCTGACCTCACACCATTTCTCCTCTCTCCTATGTACACTTTCTGATGAGCTTCTGAATTTTCTCTACTCCTTAAAGTCTACTGATACTTGGCTAAACTCATAATCCCCCCAAATCTGGATACTAAAGAAAAGAAGCAAAGAAAGGGAAGGGCCACATTTGATAACAAACTGCAGACCTTACTTTGAAAACTACTTATTCCCTCTGAGTCTTGGACCTTACAAAATGGGACTTGTTTGTAGCCTAAAAGCAGTAAAGCAACTGGAAGGAGGGGAATTGAGTTGAGTCTTGAGTGCTCTGCTGAAAGAAATGCTAGAAGGAAGCAAATTTAGCAACATCTTCTCCTTAAATAAAAGTCACCATGAAGAGAGTTTCTAAAGGCCAAAATAAATCTGTTAATAGATACTTAATGGGGCAACTGCCCTGAGAAACAGAGTTCACTTCGTAGCTGAATTTATTCTCTCTGGGGGTGGGTGTCAGGGTATGGAGAGAGGTCAGGTACCTGAATGAAGAAGGTCAGGAATGATTTAGAGGATGCAGTTTTTCTTGGAATAGGCACAGGCACTGCTAGAAACTCCATTCCCATCCCTTTCTATCTTTTGAGTTCCATCTTTTCTCCACACTTGGTGCAAATGAGTGGAGAGGGGGTCAGAGAGAGTAAGCTGGCAAAGCCCACTCAGGGGTGCTGGGTGCACCGGGGTCCACTTGGGTCATGACACATGCATACAGCCTTCTACAGAACAATGTCACTTGTCAAACAAACAAGCTGCTATCAGCCTCCTCCTACACCTGCTTTACCTCAAGTGATGAGTAGCAGAGAGTGGCGGTGAAGCTGCCCAGTCCTTGCCACTTCTGCTTGTGCTGTTGAGTTCTGGAGATGCTGTTATTCCACTGGCCTTCAGGCTCAGGGCAAATGCCTGCACCTGCAGGGACAGCACATTGTTGTGTTAATTAGCAGGGTCTTGCCAACTGCTTGAGGAAGAAGAGGTTCCCAGGACTGGAAATCAACCTGGTAGGAGGCCCATGGTGGGCAGGACACCCAGCTCTCTTTTACAGAGCAGTCAAAGTGAGCCAGGAAGGAGTAGCTTCAGGTGTTGGGGGAAATGACGGTGCCAGCTCCCAATCTTGTGGCCACTGAAGCTGGAACCTGGTCCCCTGCTAAGGTGGGCAAAAATATGTCCCAATCTTCTGGGACCACCTTGCAGGATGTGGAACAGGGACAGACACACAAGTCCAGAGAGAAAATGAGTGAAAGTAGGATCACAAAACTGCCCTCTGGAAGGTTTCTGTGCTGTGTGCGTTTCCTTGGTTTGCTTTTCTTGCATTCTCCCTCAGCACTGACTAAAGTAATTGCGTCTTTTCACGCCAGCTGATCTCAGTGGTGGAACTTTCCAGACAAAAATGGGCTTCCCCAACCCAAAGCGGTATGTGATGGCAGTGGTCACTACAGGAGATAGTGCCTCGAGGTGACAGAATTGAAGCTGCTTAGTCCAGGTGGTTTTCTCCATCAGGAAACAGGCAGATTTTAATTCTAAGGGTGGTATTTCCCTCTCACAAGGGATGTCATGTTATTTGTTGTGTAGGGAGTGGGAGAAAGTCCCCTTGGTGGCCAAGAATGTGGTTTCTGAAATTAGATCTAGGACTCAACTTGGTCCCACCACTTACAGCTTGAATAAGTTTCTTCATCATCTAAACCAGTTTTCTCATCTATAGCACGGAGATAATAATTGTAACTTACGAGGTTGTTGTAAGGATTAAATAAATGTAAAGCTTTTGGCACAAGGCCTGGAAGAACTGAATACATATTTATCATCACTATTACCATCATTATTATCATTACTCCTTATTCTTTCTGGAAATTTGGGGAACAGAGGTGATACTCTTTAAAAATGTAGGATGGAAGGAGTTGCTAACTCCCCCATCTCTCTCTCCTACTTCTGTCTCTCCATCATATGTGGACTGCTGACTCTAAATAATTGATAAGGGTCACACTTTCTGGGATGGGAGAGAACAGTCAGTGGACGCTAGTGAAGCTCTTTTGTGAGGCAAGTTGGCTCCTGAAATACGCAGGAAAGAGAGAAAATGCTCCTCATTAGTATTACAGAAATCAAACACCCCTCATGTTTCCTGGTGCAGATCAAGGTTTTACTAGTAATTAAATTCTCAAGAAAAACAAAAACAAAAATGAGAAGCAAATATCTGCTTCACCAACAGTACAGTTTACCTTTGGAGGACAAGCTTCCCGTACTAGGCATACAGTTTAAGAGTCCATGATTCATGGCTCATAAAGAGGGACTATCAAAAGGAAAAGTTAAACTGGAGAGGCTACACCCCCCACCCATGAGACTGAAGCCTCTCCTCCCCTGTACTCACTACAGCAAGACACACTAAATAAAAGAAAAGAGAAATGATCTAAGGAGCCAGATTTTCTACTTTGAGAAGGGGTATATTTAGATAAGGAGAAAAGAACAGAGCTTTCCCTTTGAGACCCAATGGAAAGTCCAAAAGAACTGGACTAGTTTTCCAGTAAAGAAAATCACTTATATCTCCCCACTCTGGAGTGCTAATTTGGGTGAGACTAAAGATACCAAGTGGAGATGAGAAGGATGGGGGCTTGCTTGGTCCTATCTCCCTCCAAGCACAGCTGAGAGGCAGCAACAAAAAATCAAATGAACTGCATTTTGAATTCCAGATGGAGATCAATTGTCTGGGTTAATGAGGCCAGGAAATTCAGGAAAGTCAGGACAGACTCAGTGGGTCAGAGAAAAACTGGAGGTGAGGGGTAGGAGAAGGCAGATATAAAAAGTGAGGAGAGCTGAGATAAAATAGTAACCATTGAAGAAACTGAATTACTGAGCAAAAGTTTCCCTCACCAGAAGACACCAGGCTTAGACTATTATATGGGCAGTTCTACCAAAACTTCAAGTAACTGATAATATCAGTCTTACAGAAAGTGCCTCAGTGATCAGAAAAAGTGAAGAAGCTACTTAACTCATTTTGGATCGCCAGTATAACCTAGATATCACAACTGGATAGTAATAGTACAATCAATACAAGAAGATTTATATCTGTCTCACTTATGATCATAGATTTGAAAATATTAAGTAAATAATAGTATATAAAATTCTGTAGCATGTTATAAAACATGTATGAGAAAGGTTATCCGAGAATTAAAGTTTCAGGTGTTTTTCAAAAGAAAAAATATATTTTTTTAAAAAATCAAAAGAGAGCTTACAGTTTTGACAACCTGGCCAAAAATTCCATTCCATAATACCAAGATCCAGGTAATGTTTAAAGTGCATTTAAATAGGACCTTAAAACCACTTGCCTACTGCTTCAGTCACCATGATCTTATCCCAGCCAACAGGAAGGAGAAACAAGGAAAGAAGGGTGTGACACCCTCCTTTAAAGATAATTCCTCAAAACCTCACTGAGCACATTCATTTAAATACATTTCACCTGAACTTAATGAAATGTCCACTCCCAGTTCAAGTGCAGCTGGGAAATACGGTCTTTGTTCCAGGCAACCCTGTTTCCAGTTAAGGCAGCAGATCCCCTCCTAAAATAAATAAGTGGATAGACATTAGATAGAGAGAGAGAAAGAGAGAGAGAAAGAGAGAAAGAAAGAGAGAAAGAAAGAAAGAAAGGAAGGAAGGAAAGAAGGAAGGAAGGAAGGAAGGAAGGAAGAAAGAAAACAGAATTTTTTAGATAGAAAGTGGACAGTAACACAATAGTAGTAACCCATTAAGATGTAATAAAAAAAGTTCCTACTGAGAATAATTATAGTGCATGGTAAGATACATAGGAATAAATCTACAGAAACTGAAAACTAAAACCCAAAAAAGTGGAAAAAGATAGAGAAAATCATTATAGATTATTAAAGAATATAACAGAAAACTTGAATAAGAAGAGAGATATAGAATATTCATGGATAAAAAGACCCAACAGCATGAAGACTTTATTCTTACCAAATTAATCAATAAATTCAAAGCAATTACAATAAAAATCTGAGCTGGGATTTTAATAAAATTGTTAACTGAATCACAAAATTCACATGGGAGAACAAGAGGTCACAAATTAGTTTTGAAGAGGAATTAAATGGCAAGAATCACCCTACCAGATATTAGATAATGATTAAGTTGGAAAAGAGTAGAAAAACAGACAAATGTAACAGAACAGAGAGTCAGAAAAAGATTCAAGTACGCACTGAAACTTGATATCTGACAGTGGGGACTGCATACATATCAGTGGGTGCATAAGTCAGGGTTCTCCAGAAAAACAGAACCAATAACATGTGTGTTTGTCTGTATCTGTATCTACCTATATATTTATCTATCTATCCATCTCTATAGTGAGAGAGAGAAGAAGAAAAAGAAAGTGGAGGGGTGAAGAAAGAGATTGATTTGTTTCTAAAAATTGGCTCACACAGTTGTACAGGCTGATAAGTCCAGTCTTCAGGGTTGGCCAAGGTGTTGGAGAGCCAGGGAAGAGTTGATGCTGCAGTCTGAGTCTGAAGTCATCTGCCAGCAGAATCTCTATTAGAGAGGTCAGCGTTTTGCTAATGGCTTCAGTGGACTGGAAGAGGCCTACTTACATTATGGGGGGTAATCTGCTTTACTCAAATTCTATTGTTTAAATGTTAATCTTAGATTGAAAAATACCTTTACAGGAATATTTAGAATACTGTTTCACCAAATATCTCCGTACTGTGGCCTAGCCAAGTTGACATAAAATTAACCACTGCAGCGGAGTAAGAGAGAGCTATTCTAAATGTGATGCTGGGACAAATAATTATCCACATGAAAAAAATCAGATTCCACTCACTTCACTCCAAATATTAATTCTATATGAATTAAAGACTTCAATGTAAAGCAGTAAAACTTTCAGTTAGAAAAAAATAGAATATTTTTGTTGCTTTAGGGTAGAAAACACAACACACAACACACATCAAACGCATACTATTATGGCAAATTAATAAATTCAGTTACCTAAAAGTGAAAACTGTTCTTTCAAAAAAGGAACCAGAATCAAAGTTCCAAGACAAAATAGACTGGAAAAAATATTTGTAATAAAATAAATAGCAAAGGCCTAGGATGTGTATTTAAAGAATCTCTTCAAATTGGTAAGAAAAAGACAGCCAAATAGAAAAGTAGGCAAAGGATATCAACAAGGAATTCACAGAAGAGGAAACATTAAGTGGCTAATAAAAATGTAATAATTGTTCAATCTCTAGTAATCAGGAAAATAAAATTTAAGACAATGTTATGCTGTTTCCTATCCATTGCATTAGAAAAAGCAAAAATAACCTAATAATTCCATTTTTGTGATAACAAAAATGATGCAACCACATCAAAGAAAACTTGGTAGTTTTTAGTGAAAGTTGAAGATGCACATGCACTTCAAACCAGCATTTCCATTCTTGGCTGACTCCCTAGAGAAACGCTCCTACCTATGAACACGAAATATAAGAAAGAACAAACATAGCAGCATTTTTCTAATTGTGAAAATTAGAACCAAGCTCCTACCAATCAAGGAGATTGAATTCCTAACATATGATACATTCAATATGCATTCAATAGTTTATTACATAATGCTAAAATGAATGACGTCTAGATCCCATATAAGTTAACATGTTATTAAAATAGATAAATCTTAGAAATAAAGTGTATAATCTGATACTATTTACACAAACTTTGAACACATGCAACAACACATTAAATGTTAATTATGTATTTGTGTGTGGAGGCAGCATACACATGCATAAATAAATGGAATAAAGTATAAAAATGTGAATGATAATAGTAAACACCAAATTCATGGCAGAGATCACTCCTTAAAAATGAGGGAGGGGAATGGGTTCTAGCAGTGTTACAAGAAGTGTTTCAACTGTATTTGTGACATTTTGTTTCAAGAATAATACGAAGCAAGAAGAGCATAATGTTGGAATTTGGTAGAGCAATGTGATGGGTACACAGGTGTTCTTTATGTTGCTTACTACTTTGTTATCATTTAAATATTTCAAAATAAAAAATGCTAAGAATTTACTAGTAATCTGTAATTTTTAAACTGTATCTGTCACAAAAAGGCCAGAATTTGTTTCAAAACCACAATTTATTGGACAGAGTACCATAAATATAAAATGGTTTCCTGACTTGTGAAATAGCTTCCTTTTAACAAACTCTGAACAGTATTTTTAATTTCCACTAAGTATTAATTCTTTTTCACACCACATACTTGTGGATTCTAAAGAAATGCTTCAGTTGATGTGAATTTAAAGACCTGTCAGTGGATGATAATATTAAATTATTAAAGGAAGAGATAAATACCCAAAGTGTTCAGCCAACTGGAAGGAAAAATATAGCTAGCTCTTTTAACAAAAATTCATAAAATGTATTTGTTTCAAATGTGTACACATTAACTACTCTGATTGGCATGACATGTAACAAAACCTTGTTAATGCAGTATTATCCACAGGGGATATGTTTCAAGACCCTTAGCGGATGCCTGAAACTACTAGTGTAAAACCCCACATATACTATATTTTTTCCTATACATACATAACTATGATGAAATTTAATTTATAAATTTGGCACAGTAAGAGATAAACAACAACAATAATAAGACAATTATAACAATGTATCGTAATAAAAGTTACGTGAATACTCCCCTTTTCCGAAGTAACTTATTATACAAATTTAATGCCTCTTCCATCTTAACTAAGCACTTATCATCAGTGCACTGAAGCCACAACTTTTGCAGTGTGAGGCACAACAGCAAAGCTAGCAGAAATTTCTTTTTCCTTCTTCACAGTTTCATGGACAGAAGATTTGTTCTTACCATAGATCTTAGCAATCTCAACATATGATTTTTTTCTTTCCTTAATAGGTTGGGAACTTTCATCTTTTCATTTGAAAAAATCATTTAACAGTTTCTCTTTGGCATATCTGATGCCAGCATCACTCCTCTTTGGGGCCATTATCAGGTAAAGGAAGGGTGACTTGAACACAAGCACTGAGAAACTACAGCAGTCCCTGTGGTAACCCAGACAGCTACGAAGTGACTCAGCAGTGGGAAACCCTGGACAAAGGGATGGTTCCCATCCCAAGTGGGATGGAGCAGGATGGTGCAAGATTCATCACTCTACTCAGAATGACACACAATTTGAAACCTATGAATTGCTTATTTCTGGAATTTTCCGTTTAATATTTTCAACCTGCAGTTGATTCGGGTTAACTGAAACCACAGCAAGTGAAACCAGGGATAAGGGGAGACTGCTGTCTTCCCCAGTCAAATTCTATGTGCTAGAATTAAAGAGATGCCACGTTCCACTTTAAAGTATTTGAAATAATACAGTGATGCAGTAAAGGAAGACTCAATAAAACTTATCTCTTGCCCCTCTTCATTTCTTGCATGGAGCTTAAATTTTAACCTGCATATACTAAGTATATATTAACTTGTGTGAAAACCATCAGGCAGGGCGTCTTGGACAGTGGAAGAACCATAGCCTGAGGAGTGAGAAAGACTTGGATTCTCTGTCACTCTCTCAAATGGGCCATAGCCTGAAGCACATTGACAGAAGCACTGAGAAAAAAAAATCATGGCGTTTCAATTTATACACTCATTTTTCTTGAGCCATGTTCTGCTCTCTGCAAGACCATATGTGATACTATTTTTAGTGTGGCCCTAAACACGGAGGGAGCCACTCAGCTTTTCCTTCAAGAGAGAACCTGCCTCAAGAAGTGCAGGCGGCTGACAGCACCCAGGAGCAGCACCTTGTCAATTTACCACAGTATTCACCCCCAGTCAATGACTGAGTTCAGAGGGCGTGCTAGGATGCAGCAGTTTCTGCCCAACGTGGACCTTCTCCACACGCCATCTTCGTACTGAGCTTCTGGTTGGTCTGGACAAGAGTTTCTTGAAGCTGCACCACAGTCTAGGGCTCTTCCAACCCAATCCTCCCTTCTTCCCACTCTTAAGTCATAGAAGACCGTCCCTGCCTCCCCCTGCTCCCTTTTCCCTTTATCCTTCATAGATGTAGCCCCCAATAAATGCCCTGTACTTCCTACTGTCTTAGCTTCTGCTTCCTGGGGGACCTGTACTGAAACAAGGGGAAATAAACATTTTTGTTCAGAAGGAATTTTTAACCTGGAATATAATATAAATTAATTATATTACTAGGGAAATATGTAAATTTTAAAAGCACATTATGATCAGTCTACTGCGAGGCAAATAATTATAGCCTACAACTCCCCAAAAAGCTAATAAAATTCAATAACTTAGTAGACTTATTCCTTAGAGTCCTTTTGTTCTCCTAGGATGTCCTGCGGCAAACAGGACAGAGGTGGGCAGTGATTCAGATAAAAAAAAAATACAAGTTTTAATTATTGGCTCCTCCTATGGCTAGCAAAAGCAGCAGCTGCAGTTACTCTGACCAACACTACCTGACACTACTGAAATCCTCTCCTTTTTGAAGAATTACGGAGTGTGACTGACTCCTTGCTTTTCATCCCTGGGACACTGCTCTGGAGATTTACTGATGGCTACTTGAGTTGATACAAGTACAAATAAGTAAGCTGTAAAAGTGTTTGGGGAAAATATGACAGAATATCCAATATATTTATTCTGCAAACACTGTGGGCAAGGCTCAGTGTTAGCACTATTGGAGAGTCATAAATATGAAACAAATATAAATATTTCCCTAAGGAGCTTAGACGGTAGTCAGGAAACTCAAGATTATTTAGGTATTTCCATTTCTGAAGTCATACTTGCAAATTTAGAAATATTTAAAAAGCAGAGGAAAGCAGGGAGAAGAAAAATACATTTAAAAAATAAAGATTAGGAGCTCAAGTGGTAGAGTGCGTGTTTAGCATGCATGAGGTCTTAGGTTCAATCCCCAGTACCTCCATTAAAATAAACAATCAAACCAACCAAATTACCACTCCCCCCCCCAAAAAAAAACCACAAATAATAAAAAAAATATTAAAAAATAAAAAATAAAGATTAAATACTAGGTATCAATTTATTAAAGAGGTAAAGATAAATTGCTTTGGGAGTTCAGAATAAGGAATACTACTTTCAGCTGAGTTGAGAGCAGAGAAAGGGGGTAACATGTAAAATTTCACAGAGAAGATGGAATTGGAAATAAGAGAGACAGGATTTGGACTTCAAGCACAGACATAAGCCATGCCCCACAAAGAGAAGGAAGTAACAACATGAGGTGAACACAGCAGCAAGGACACGCAGAGGCCAAGGGAGGCAAGGACAGTAATTCAGGCTTGTTGGCACAAAGGATAAATCAAGAGATATAGTAAAAAATGGGGTAGGAGAGGTAAATTGAGGCTCAGTTTGGAGGGTCTCAAGTGCTGCACAGAAGGTTCATATTTTATATCATACATCCAACTGACAGAACAGGAGGATGATGAGACAAAATAAGACAGGTGTGCTCTTTTACAGTAAGTGAACACCAAATGAAAATATCAGAATCATCTTTGACTTCAATGTCACAAAGAAGCAAAACTTTTCCACACATTTTGAAAAGTCATTACCATAAGGAACAAGTGACTTAGCCTGCTTGAAGTATGATCATGGTAAAGAATTTTGCATTTCATTTAACTTTTTAAATATGTATTTCTACACCTGATTTTATCCTAAGGGGGGAAAAGGCTTTCCAATATCCTTCTCATGAAAATGATAAGATTTTAATATCTGGTATCTACATGTAGAGAACACAATGTATTCAAAATGTCACTTAGCTTGGAATAGGAGATTTAAGTAGCAGGTTGTATCAGAAAGCTTAAGCTGCACGTGATAGAAAACCCCAACTCAACTAGCTTAAAAGTAAGTAAGAATTACTGCATTGTACAACTAGAAATCCAAGGCAGAAAGTCTCCATCATTGGTTAACTCAGCAGTTCAACAACATCTCCCAGAACCCCAGCAATTTCCATCTCTCTGCTCTGCCGTCCTCAGAACGCCCCTCTCTTCAGGTTAGCCCCTCATGGTGACAAGGTGGCTGCCTTAGTTCTAGGTTTCAAATCTCAATTGGTAATGCATAGCTGAAAAAAGGAGGCTGTCAGCCCTGTGTGTGGAGCCAGGGAACATTTACCTGAAGCCCTTCAACAGACTTCCCCTCTCACTTCATTGGCTAGTTTCCAACAAGGTTTACACGCTGCTTCTTAAGGCTGAGACCAATCAGGATTAGTTCTGGGTCAATGCATTAGGGGTAAAATCCTAGAAATGTAGGATCAGCCACCAAGGAAGAGTGAAAGGCCTTGGTAAACAACCATGCCCACTGTATAGTCTACCACTACACTGCTGTATGATGGGGTGTGGTTTGTAACATCTCTGAGCCACAAGGTCCTCATTTGGAAAATAAGAAATTTCTTAAGTTCCACATGACACTTTTCAACATACTGTTCATTGTTCTGCATGAAAATGTATCTTTCTCTTCAAATTTTTCTTCCCTTTGTTGTATTCCTTGTTTTTATTTAGGAACTTGGTGGTTTAATGCTACAAAGGCATTTCAGATAAAACTGAAATGAACAGAAAACAAACTTGCAAAAATAAAAATTGCAGTTCATACAGAAAAGGGCTATATATATATAAAGGAAGTTATATAAAAGAAGGAAGTCTCCTTCAAATTGGAAAGAAAAAAATCAAATTAAAAAAACTGGTAAAGTTCATAAAGAAACACATCCTGAAAGAAGAAATACTAATGATTCTTAAGTATATGAAGATGGCACAGAGAGCAATTCACATTAAAAATACACTGTGATACTACTTTTTACCCATTAGACCAGAAAAGATCCAAAAGTTTGGTAATGCTCTCTATGGGCAAAACCTCCAGAAAGCAGGCCCCATGTGTACCTGCTATGGAAATAGAGCTGGGGAGACCCCTGTGGAGGGTAAGGAGCTGGCAGCTCTCCACATCACAAATGCACATGCCTTCTGAGACAGCAAAGTCAATTTTAAGATATTATCTTATAAATGTATCCCTGGTAACAAGATAATTCACTGCACAGTTATTTTTTTTAATAAAATACTGGAAATATCTGTCAATAGAAGATTGGTTTAAAAAAATAGGTATACTGCATACACACAGAGAAATAGCATACCTGAGGAAAAGCAAAGAAAAAAGAAAAACTGAGGTGCTGATATATATACTGATGTGAAAATATCTCAAAGAAGCACAGTCCAAAAGAATGAACACAGTATGATAACATTTGCTCAAGAAAAGCAGTTTACAATGTTTGCTCGAATTCACCTTAACATTTCACGAACAGCTTAGAAACTAATTATCCTGACTCCCAGTGTGGAAGAAAACTTGACAACTGGGAGACAGAGTTGGGAGAAACATTTTTTTCACTGTGAATTTGTTAATTTTTTAGAGTATTTAACCATATGGATGCATTGCTTATTCAAAATTAAATAAAACACTTGTAAATTGTTATGATAGATGCCTCATAAAACTAAAAAGTTTGCTTCAATATTTATCTCACAAAATGTAGCAGTAATTATCATAAGCTGGAAAAAATTCCCACAATATACAATTCTATCCAGGGAAAAGCACATATAAAAAAAAATTTAAAAGAATACATAAGCAGATCATTTGACTTAAAAACAGTCTTTACTTATTACTTATTGACTTTTCCTAAAAATGAAGCACACGGGGTGGTTGATGTTGGTTTACATCATCAGTGTAACAACAGTGCAACAGTGTGCAGCTGGAACCTGATTATGTCTAGAGATGCAAACTTTGGTATCCTGCACTCAGCGGCTGGGGCACCAGTGCAGTCTACGCACGAGGAGCCTCTTCACGGCAGGAGAGGTGCCAATATATTTTCTTATTTCCTGGTTTATCTGTGATGAACCAGCAAAACATGACTAGACTCAAGATAAAGATCAACTCTCAGTTTTGCCTGATTCACTATGGAGACTGGATTTTCTTAAAGATGAGAATTGGCACCACAACTTAAGCTAGTGTACATATTTATTTTGAACACAGGGCCATAAGAAACTTCCCTGATTTTTTAAAGCCATAGGAAGCTATTTGGGGAAACTATAATAATGGGAGGATTGTCCAGAAGAGTCCAGTCAGCCACTGCCAGAAATGAAACTCCTCTCCTTGGATTTCTGATTGCATCTCAGCACTATAAAACTTTTATTTCATATCCTCCTATATATCCTTCGTATCCAGTTTACAAATAAATTCATTTGTAAATTGTCTACATGTGCTTCTTTAGTAATAAATTATATATAAAACCTACACAAGAAATAGCAATATTTTTAAAGATCAAGAGGTAAATAAACATTTATAAAAGTTTTAAAACTTTCTTCTCACATTCCAACATCATGCACTGCTTGTGGTATACACACCCTAACATGGAACATCAAATTAAATAATTCAGTAATTTTGTCATAATTTGCATACTATTAGAATGTTTTTTGTGAATATAATTGTAATGAATATCTGTCTCTAAACAGATAGATGACTTATACATAAAAAAAAAGATTTCACGATCCTGAACTACACAGGAGGCTGTGTTCTACATACTTGGAATGAAATAATGATTAAGAACTCTTTCTCCTTGTCCTTAAGGAGCATTAGAACTTGGTAGGGATATTGCAATCTATGCTTTTATGTAAAATCTATATTACCAGTAAGTGATAACTATCGTATACTCAAATGATTTGCAGTTTCGAGGGCAGACAAAAAGGCATTTCAACAGGAATCTTCAAGAAAGACATGACTGAAGAGGCTAGGTTACAGCTTGGCTTTGAGTCATAAGAAGCTTTTCAACAAATGGAGATGGGTGTGGGCACGTCATGATGGCTGCGATGCCATTCTACATGGGGAGAAAGGCAGGAGCAACATGGTAGAATGGTGAGGGGTGTTCAAAGGACAAGGAGAGGTAAGCTGGAAGTGTGAAGTGGGAGTCAGATTGGGGAGGACCTTGAATTGCTGGCTAAGGATTTGGGCGTTTACTTAACACTCAGTTAGAGAGCTCTGAGGAAGATGTGATGGAATTGAAAGAATTCCAAAATAAGAGTTAGATAGCCTGGTTCTAGTGCTACTTATAGTTATTTGACTTCAAGAAAATTAGTCTCTCTAAGCCTCATTTCCTTTCCTAGATGAAAGCTTCTTTCATCACTGATATTCTAAATTATAGAATATAATTTATTATTATAAAGTCCTTATAGGACTTTTGAGCTTGCCTTGGCTTGAGCTGGAATCTGATTAAAAGTATATTCTAATAATCCAGAGTAGGGTAATGATGGTCTACCCTAGGGAGGTGGCAATGGAGGAAGGCAGTGGTTCCCACAACACAGAACAAGCACTGCCCTGCTACAGGCTTTATTTAAGAAATTGTCCAAATGAGAATGGGAAGGAGGAAAGAATATGAATGACATTGCCAAGATCGTACCTTGGGGCATGGTGAGTAACTGGCAACAGGGACAGGAAGAAGATTCAAAAATTGTCCACCTGCATTACCAAGAGAACTTCAGCACCATTATCACAGAGACTGGGAAAATATTCTAGAAGAAGGAGGTGAGGATAGTTTACTTATTGAGTTTAAGTAGGTAGAAGATTTTCCAGGTCAAAATGTCCAGCAAGGAGCTGTTACCTCGACATTAAAATTACGGATTTGAGCATCATCATCCCTCAAAAAGAAAATTCAAGATCAGAATTATAAATAAGTGCTTTCAAAGAGTTTATAAAGACAGGGAAATGCTCAGGAATAAAAAAAGCAATACATACATTTGGTTGCAATGTATGTAATTATATATTCATAGATAAAAGGTAAAAACAAAATAATTAAAATATAATCATTCAGTCTATATTATGAACATATGAGCGAACTTTATCCTTTATGCTTTTGCCTTCCAGTATTCTATAACCTACATTACTCTTATAAACAGAAAAGAAAAACAGTAAGAAATGAAAAGAAAAGAAAAGAAAAGAAATGCAAAAATAAAAAGGATGATCAAAAAGTTTCTATTAAACTTTAATAAATGTTTTTATAGTAAGTCATAAATGTCTCTGGAAAAAGAGGTCTGTTTCAGAAGTGCTCACACTGACTAAAAATCACACTTCATAGAAATCCAATGGGACGCACTACAAGAATCAATTTTCTCAAGACTGCATAGTTCCAGTTATAAACAATGAGCTATTTATTCTCCCATTCCTGGTAGAGTCGAACACATTGTATCTGTCTTCTTCCATAACAAGTTTCTGTATACTTAAAAGAGAAGGGAAAATACATCTGGACATGGAGAAAACCTCCGAGGAAGAAAAAATAACACTAAGTGTCAAGAGAGAAAACTTGAGTTTCAAAAGTACAGGTCTGCCCCATTAAATTAACTCCATCACCAAGTAATAAAACTGAGACTTCAATTTTAATTTTATGCTTGGCAGCATCTTGTCTCTTAACCCCTGACAAAAAGCTGTATCAAACATAGGAGGAGTCTTAAGCTGAAAAAGAAACACTTTTATTAAATCTAGAATTAAGCAACCTCGTTTGTTAGGTCACATGTAACTGGAGTATAAAAAACAAAGTAAATACACTGGCTTTGTCTACTCAGAAATTCTTATTTATGTAATATTATAATTAGGCTAGAGCAGAATATAATACACAATGAACGAGATACAAGATTCTAGGGTTATTCTGAAGTTGGTTAGTATTTTTCCTTCCTAGCTATTTGGAAGGAAGCTGCATAGGTTATACCAACTGGCCTGAGACATTTATTTCTCCTAATGAGAACTCTCCCAGGGCCACTTGGATATAGATTAAAAACAAAACTGACCCATGGGATGTCATGAATAAAGAGAACAGACAGTGACAGAACAAAGGAGAGGCCATTCCTTATGTAACATTTAGGTGGGAGGTAACTCAGATGCTAGGTGCTCATCTATAATTTCTTAGCCCAACGGGAGTGATCACTGGGTCAGTCTAGGTGATTGACTCCACACCTGGAGCACCAAAAAGTGATGTCCAGCTTAATACTAACCGAGCCTAGAACAATTCTCCAAGAACTATAGCTGCACCATAATTGACTTTCTAATATTGTCTGCTTGTGATCTCCCTTGAGTTTTGGAAAACAACGTAACATATTGAAAGGAACACGTGTGTTTTGAAACTAGAGAGACTTAGATTTAAATCCCAGTGCCACCATGTTACACTTGTCATGTGACCTTAGATGAGTCATTTAACCATTTGGAACCTGAGTTTTTGCATCTGTAAAAAAGGGGGGAGAATATTCTACCACAGAGGATAATCATAAGAATTAAGTGAGATAACATACAAAATATTGTAACTGTATCAGCTCAATGCTAATATAGCAAATTGCCTTGTCACAGAAAACTGTTGTATTCTCCAGAGAAGCAGAACCAATAAGAGACAGATGATACATACATACATACATAGACATATATATGGAAAGAGAGATTATGAAAGCTGAGAAATCCCAAGATCTGAAGCAAGCAAGGTGGAGACTCAGATAATATAGTCCCAGTCCAAAAGCCTACAGACGTCAGACCCAAAAAGAGCCAATGTTTCACTTTGAGTCCAAAGACAGGAAAAGGCTGATATTCTAGCTCAAGCAGTCAGGAAAGAAGAGATCTATCTTACTTGCCAGGTCTCAGCCTTCTTCTTTGATTCAGGCTTTCAACTGACTGGATGAGGCCCACCTACATTGGGAGAACAATCTCCTTCACTCAGTGCAATGATTCAAATATCATCCAGAAACACCCTCACCCACACACAGACACCCAGAATAATGTTTGACCAAATATCTGGGCACCTCATGGCCCTGTCAAGTTGACACAAGAAGTTAATCATCACTACAAAATCTTAGTGGTTTACAAGGAGCGTTCATTCTCCTTAGATCAATAGCTACCGTACCAGGCATGATCTCACAGCAGTGGCAGACACACATGAGAACATGCCCATTTCATGCACAAGCACATTTAAACATTTGTTCACATCATGTCTGCCAACATCTGATTAACTAAAGCAAGCCACATGGCAAGCACAACTTTAGCAGAGCATGGAAATACACCCACCTCCGGTAGAAAAAACTGCAAAGCCATAGAACAAAGGGCCTGGATATAGAGATGGCAAACATTGGGGGGAAACAGTACAATTTACTGTGGTAACCCAGTGCCTGGCACATGTTAGATACTCAACAAATTTTATTTGTGTGCCTTTCCAAATCCCTCCACCCCAGTTCCACTTGCTGTTTTACAAGAATTTTCCCATCCCTCTTTGCAGTGCTCTACGTTGAATACTAAAATAATATTTTAAAGAATTAAGATAACACCATTAATAAGAAAATGCTCTTTCACTCTATGGAGAGTTTCATGTACCAGGCAAGATGCTTTTTCACCTGACTCACAATACCTGTTAGTTCATTGCCCTGAGTGGTTTTACAATCAATTAAGAATGTACAATGTGTGTAAGTAATTTACAGCCTATTCTTCAGTGTGCCCTACTTTACACTTGCCTGTGTTGAATTTCACCTGCTGTTATTTTGCTCAATTAACTATGTTTGTTCCACAATTATCTAATCTATTTAGTATGTTCTGGGAGTCTTTAAAGCTCCTTTCCCATCTCTGCCCTGACTAAATAATTTATCATCTGGTATGTTAACTGTCTGGCCATTCAGCCCAGCTTGGTAGAAATTTCTTTAAAAGTATAAACATTTCAACTCTCAGTGTAGAAGGTATGGATGTTGTACAATTAATTTCTTTTCATGCTGTGACCTGCCTTTTTCTCTTCCTTGTTTTACTAATCTCTCAACTTGCTTTTAAATCCATAACCGAATTTTACATCTCAACACAATGCTACCAGTTGCTGTACGTACTTCTTTATGGAACAAATATGAAGATCTTATCAAGATGTCAACAGTCAGTTAGTAACTTGAGGCAACATGAAAATTACTCATAAAGAATGAAGGGTTCAGGTGGAATTTTAAACTGTAGAGGCCAATGTTTAACAGTAAGATAGGTATTTAACCATTAAGTTGTCTTATTTCAAGAGAACACTAATAGGTATTGCCCCTTCTAGGATCTATCAGGCACTGTGTGGATGTGCTCAGACACTTTATTTCACTTTAATTCTCACCACAACCTTACCACATTGGTACTGTTATCTCTACTTTAAGGATGAAAAAACTGAGTTAACCACCGTTTAAAGGACTTGACCAGGGTTACTGGCAAATATGTGAAAATCCTAATGGTTGATTCCAAAGTCCCATCTTTTCTCTAAATCTCACTAATAGCTCTTTCTCATTCCTTTGTCTGTGACTCTTAGTGATAAACAAAAGTTCTCACCATTCCATAACTATATTGGAAATTAAGTAGTACTTTTCAAAAAGAAATGGAAGCAATAGGAAAAAAAAATACCACTTTTTTTTTCAAACTATACTCTTCCCTTAAAAATGTATCTAATATGACCTACTATGGGAATATTCCCCCTCTCTATTTGAAAATCAATCCTTTATAATATTTAAATCAGTTCATGAAAATTATCTTCCCCAACACCAGTCTCCAAATTCACTAAGCTTATTTAAGATTCTCACTGTAAAGTATCTCCAAACATTTTCGGTCACACATTCCTATTAGTAAAAATTTTTGCATATCCATCATCTCTAAAGTAAGTATATTGATTTACACATCATTTACGTGGGCAACTTTGATCCATATGGTATAAAGCTGATGTTTTACTTATTTTTAGGAAACAAATAAAATTAGTTTTGATAGCTCTTCTTCCACCTCAGTGTGGGAGGAAAGGAAGTTAGAGACCAGTGCTGAATTATAAGCTCCTTGCAGTCCTTAACAGTGTCTTATTTTCCTCTGACTCTTTAAGACTTGACATAGACCTGGACCATGCCAGGCATGGAATTGAGGCTTGTAAGATGAACAATGAATAACGGAGCTGACATTTTAGGAAAAGATCAGAGCCAAGCCTTTGTTGTACTTCTCTAACTTCAGAAAAATATTTTGTCAAGGACCCATCAGACCTTACATTCTTTTCTCAAATAATATAAATTTTCTCACGAAATGAATCTGTCTTGCGGCCGCAACACTCAAATCCCCACTCTAAGATGGAGTGGTTCCCAGGAAAGGGCATTGGCGTGAGACTTTCAGATTTGAGTTCTGGCTCTGTCACTGGCTCAACTTCACACCCTTGCACAAATCACTCAAACCTCTGAGTCTCTTTTTTTATCAAGGATTAGAAAAGATTAGAATAGAGAATTATGAATAATGCTGCAGCTATACCCACCTAAATAAGAGGATGCTTATAATATTTTTCCTAAAAATAAAAGTTATATTGTGTATATTCAGCGACTTATATAAACACCTTGAAAAATAGTTACTTGAACCAGTCTTATACTGAGAAAAAAAATCCAAAAGTTGTTCTTTCTTCTTTATATTCAAATAAGCAAATGATGCCCAGGGGTGAGTAAGGATGCGGCTTGGTCTGATGTTCTGCTACAGCTAAACACAGTAAGTGTTGTAAGAGACACTACCCTCCAGCAACTCCCACATAAACCCAATGTCTATAACGTCTCAACTCTGTTTCCCTAGGAAGCCTATCTTTTTGGTAGAATCTCTAAGGAGAGATGAAGACAATCAAATTAAGACTAATGAGTCTGCAGTTAAGAGCCAAATCACAAACTTACTTGTGATGGTCTATCTTTGTTCAGGGGATGCTTGCAACTTGATTAAATTACAAAAATACTGTTATAGAAAAAGACAAAGGAGGGTGGGGGTCAGGGGAGGAGAGACTCTAAGAACAGCTAAAAATCTCCATTTTCGAAGAAACAATATTAATTTATACAGTTAAATATATCATATAAGTTGTTCTGCCAGACATACATTGTATCCAAAAATTGCCTCTTGGAGTTTTGTCAGACTCTGATGTTTCAAAGACCATACTAATGTGAAAGACTGAAATAAGTTATACTGAACAAATGGAAAATTCTGCCATTAGACGGCAATTTTCTGTCAGAGATCTGCCCCTTATCTTTTGAATTAGATCTAGATGCCTTCCTGGAAATAAGCATTCTTATCAGAGACTGAAGTGGTCCCAATACAAAAGAGAAAGTTTAAATACTCTAGAGTTTCACAAGGCAATCCTCTGACTATTCCAGTGAATAAAGTGAATTTGGAAAGTTTTTTCTTTGTTTAAATGCCACTTCACAGGAACCATTCTATAGCTTTTCCTCTCATTCTAAAGTGTTTCCCACCAAGGATGTAAGACTCAGCTCAAGAAGTGCCCAAAGCCAGCTTTTGAGCCCCTACTAACAGCCAAGTGCTTTTAGGATGCCATTTGAGCATGGATAAGACAAAAATTATCCCCTTTTTATAGCTGAGTAAATTGAGGCTCGAAAAAGTTAAATAGCCTGCCCAAATCCAGACAGCTAGCCAATGGCCAAGGTCTGTTTACCCCAAAGCTCACTATCTTGCACTAGCGTGT
This sequence comes from Camelus ferus, assembly GCF_009834535.1. Classification (NCBI taxonomy): domain Eukaryota; kingdom Metazoa; phylum Chordata; class Mammalia; order Artiodactyla; family Camelidae; genus Camelus; species Camelus ferus. Next base: position 101,742,162 of record NC_045696.1, read on the forward strand.
GAACAACCTGCTGATATGCTGACCGTTCCAGTCTCGTTTTCACCTCAACAGTGACAAAATAAAATAGAATCTCTCCAGACACTTCTGTTCTCTCTTACAAGATGAATCCTTACTCTTGATTTGACTTTTTTTGTGGGCATTTTCTTATTATTTAAAATTGAACACTTAACTTTTTTTTCCTCTAAAAACAAAGCCACAATTCCTTAATTAATAGTGCACACACGTTAAGTTTAAAGCTAGGAAAAGTGAGTTACTCAAATGTATAAAGAAACCCACTCTAGTAGTAACTTTCTACTTAGGAACCTACAGTGTTTTCATATCTATCATCTCACTCCTTACAGCATCTTTCTAGAAAATCTAATTACCACATTTCATGATTAGTTATAGGGTCCAAACACTGCTATTTCTAAACTAGCTTATCCAAAGGACCTGCAGGAGGAGAGAAAAATTTATCTCATTGTACTAGCCTCAGCATAGGTTTTTCCTAAGTAAAAACAGAACTGAAGGATAGCAGATGTTCTAGCAGAATATACTTCTAACCCACAACTATAGCCCAGTGGCTTTTCACAAAGTGTTTCTTTCCATTCTCACACTGCTGCCTGATCACTCCTTTCCCTCAAAGAAATTTTGGACAGATTTTAGAATCATGATCCAGTGAATTTCTACATCATTCTTACAGCTTATAATGTGTACACACCTGTGCACACATGCCTATTTATTTACTTACTTGTTTATTTATTAGAAAAGCTACAACAATATGTCTTTCCTTACTAAAGCCTGGTGATTATGCAAGCCCAGGCAAGAAGAATTTGTGTCATTTTCACTGGGGTTCCACAAGCTTTGACATTCTCACAATTTTATTTTCTTAAAAACTAGTGAGTAACTAGTTTTCTGTAACAGTTATACAGAATAAAAAAAGTATTGCTATCCACGCCTTTAAACATAACTAGACTAGTAATTAGACTCTGAATTTGATAATGAAATTATCCTCAGGAGGTTTCACAGATACTCATCTCATTCAACATGTCCTTAGCCAGCTCAAGCATAAATTTTCATGGCATTTAATAGATATTCATTGCAACAAGGGAAAAGGGATAGAAAGAGATACCTTCAAAGTCTCAAAAATAAAATAACACTAAGATCTACCCAAAATGCCAGTTGTCGCCCCACTGTTACGGCTCAAAATTACCTGGAATAAGAGGCCTTGTTATGGTGTCCAAAGGTCCCCATTTACTACCCCAAAGCCTGGTTAACTACACCTTTGTACAGGTTATCATATGAGTAAATAATAGATTTCCACCACTCGTCATTCTATCTTGTTATCATGCAGAAGATCACATCAATGCAAATTGCGCACACTGATAGCAACTCAGCAAGTAATGTTTGCTGTCACTATGAAACACATATTCCATCCATTCGCCAAAAAGCTGTCCCTGTGATTAAAAAGGATTCTTAGAGAAAGGAATGTAATCCAAATTGGAAATGAGAACCATCATTGAGTTGCCAACTTTTCTCTTAGATGAGAAAGATAGTTCAGATGGATCTTTATTTCTTGTTTTCCAAACACCTACCAAATAGGACAGCAGGAGAAGCTGCACAGAGGCCTCACAAGAGGGTACAAAACTTCCCTAATTTGTATTTATCATTGTGATTATCACCAATGAGTTCACCAGCAATATACAACTCCTCTCTGAATATAACAAGCTGTGCTGGGCAGAGCCCTGTCCATTTTCCTAAGACATGTATTAGTTAGTTTGCTAGAGCTGCCTAACAAAGTACTACAGATAATGTGGCTTACACAGCAGAAATGTGTTGTCTCATAGTTATGGAGGCTAGAAATCTAAAATCAAGGTGTCAGCAGGGTTGGTTCCATCTGAGGGCTGTGAGGGAAGTATCTGTTCCAGGCCCCTTTCCTTGGCTTGTAGATGGCTGTATTCTCCCTCTGTCTCTTCACATTTTCCTACCTCTATGTGCATCTCCATGTCCAAGTTTCCCCTTTTTATAAGGACACCAGTCATGTTGGGTTAGGGCCCACCCTACTGACCTCGTTTTAATTTGATTATCTCTATAAAGATTCTATCTCCACATAAGGTCACATGCTGGGGGTTAGTACTTCAAACTATGAATCTGGAGTAGATACAATTCAACCAAGACATTACTACCTAAATATCACATACAGTTTAGGAGAACTGTGCCACATTTTATCAGTAAGTTACTTGGATCATCACCAAATTTTAATAAGAGGCTGGTGCAGATACAGGAGATCCAAATAGCAGAAGCGCCCAAATTCTGCCCTCAAAAGCAAACCAATCTAATTGAAAAATTGGACACAAACACAAAATAACAATATGGTGTGCTTGTGATGAATAGTAAGATAGAATTTTACAAACTGAATTACATCCTTCCATTTCCTCCCTTCCTCCCTTCCTCCCTTCCTCCCTTCCTCCCTCCCTTCCTCCCTCCCTTCCTCCCTTCTTCCCTTTCTCCCTTTCTCTCTCTCTCCCTCCCTTCCTCCCTTCTTCCCTTTCTCTCTCTCTCCCTCCCTTCCTTCCTTCCTTTCTTCCTTTCTTTCTTTCTTTTTACATTTTGGATCCTCTCATCTTTATTTTTTTCAACCCCCAGAGGCTCTTCACAGTCTCTGGTCCCCTCTCCAGGCTGGTTCAAGCCCTTTCCCAGAGCACCACCTTGGATCATATAGTTGCTCAATACACTTCCATTTCCTTTAGATTTTCATTGTACATTCACCAGTGCAACCAAACTTGACTTGTCTGAGCAACCACAGCAGGAATCGCAGCCATCACTTAATCAGAATGAGTAGAGGCCAAATACAAACAGAAAAAACACCTGGAAATTGCTTTTAGGTGTAATAGGCCAGCATCAGAGCTCAATGTACAATAATGTATTGACAGAACCTTTCTGTCTGGTTTACTTGCTCTGGATGCCAGTTTCTATACTTGTGCTAGCAAGTAGCACAACTGCCGGCTGTTATTCGGGTCACTTTATTTGGTTTTCCCAACACTGAGACGTGTATTGTAAGTCTATAAATGAGGACAATGAAGCTCAGGACCCCTTAGTTGACGTGGGCAAGGTTATACCATAACTTGGCACTAAAAGTAGGTCTAGATCTTGGGTTCTTTCTGCTCTCCCCACTACTCTGCTTCTCATAAAGTGGGCAAGGACTGCAAACCTTTGCGTGGGTACGTTTGTTTCGTGCAGTTTGTCAGCTAATCCGCACCTGACCCAGGCAGCTGCTTCGTAAATGTGTTTTGTGGGCCACGAGGCCTATCAGTGTAGGGTTGTGAGTGAATCAATAAAAAGAACTCAAAATGAATGTTCTACCAATTCTGGGTCAAGAGCTATCTACCTACCTTCTTACATGAAAAATGGGTTTTTATTAATATTATAGACAGACAACTTTAAAAAAAGCCAAACAAACAAACAAACAAAAAGACATTCTTTGGAACTACTTCTGTTCCCACAGTCTTGATACTGTGTTTACAGATCTGTTACTACAGTTTCATGCACTCCCATGGCATGTTCCTACTTGTATCATTCTTGTTCCTACTGACTATAAGGAGTAGACAGAGAATCACTGCAGCTGTGGAGGAGAGAGAGAAATACAATAGAACAGTCATTGGAGTAATTGAGCTTACACAGTGGTGATTCTCAAACCAAGGAGTCCTGTCCCTAAGGAGACCTCAGAGTCACGTGGCATGATAGATTATGTCCCAGGAAGATGACAATGACCCCTCACATCCCCATGCTCTTTCACTAATATAATTGTGCCCTCTTCTCATTAAGAGATGGGTGTCTATTCCCCCCCCCCCCACTTAAAGTTGGGCTGGCCCTCTGACTTATTTTGACTTTGATGCTTTTTCATTTTTTGGATTTATGTCTTAGGAGAACTTACAACCTCTGTTTTTTCCTTCTTGGAAGCCAAACACCACGTAAAGAAGCTGGGGTGAATGATGAATTACCGTGTGGACAGGGAATGTTCCCAGGCTCCAAAGCATCCTCAGCAAGTCCCCAGACATAATGGTGTGGGTAAAGCCAGCTTGGACCTCTCACCCAGCCGGGCTGCCAGCTGAATGCAGCAACCTGAGTGAGCCCAGAGAAGACTAGTAGAAGAACCACTGTGCCAACCCACACAATCTTGAGAAATTAAATGGTTGTTGTGTGAAACCACTCAATTTGAGGTTGGTTTGTTACAGAAATAAATACTGGAAACACCTAAAGCTTTTCTGAAGTAATCATGCATTCTTATCTTCCCCCCTTGGACTCTGATGCACTACTTATCCTCCCAGGAACTTTAGATTTATCTGATAGAATCAATAATATGACCTTTCCTTGCACTCCATTTGTTCAACTGAGGATAATTAGCCATGGTACAAACCAGCTTGTGGTTAAATGCTATAATTTAGGGACACAAGAATTTTGTACTTCATCGGAAGTACATCCACCCTTGTCAAAAAAATTGAGAATTTCTGCTTTATAGAACCATTGAAAATGATTCCCATTCAACAACAACAAAAAATAAACAACCTGATTTTTAAAATAGGCAAAAGACTTGAATAGACATTTCTCCAAAGAACATATATAAATGGCCAACAAGCACATGAAAAGATGCGTAACATCACTAATCATTAGGGAAATGCACATTAAAGCCATCATGAAATACCACCTCATACCCATTAAGATGGCTACTATCAAAATCCAAACAGAAAATAACAAGTGTTGACAGGATGTGGAAAAACTGGAACACTTGTGTATAGTTAGTTGGTGGGAATGTAAAATGATGTAACCACTGTGGAAAACAATATGGTAGTTCCTCAAAAAATTAAATACAGAAGTTCCATATGCTCCAGCAATTCTACTCCTGGGTATATATCCAGAAAAAAAAAAAATAAAAACACTGATTTGAACAGATAGCTGCCTCCACAACATTCACAGCAGCACTGTTTGCAATAGCCAAGGTACGGAAGCAACCCAAGTGCCCATCAACAGATGAATGGATAAAGAAGATGTGATGTGTGTATGTGTATATATATATATATAAAGAATGTGCTCCGTATATTGAGATCAGTCTATTCTCAATCACATTGGAGAAATGAGGTCTAGATTAAACTGAAGAATGAATAAAAGATCAATCTCTGCCCTAAATGAGCTCAAAGTTTGAGAAGGAATTGCTCTGGTGACTGTCCAACATAATAGGTGTGGAAATAGTGACATGTACAGAAAGCCATGGGAATACAAAGAAGGGAGCTGACCCAGGGAATCAAAGAAGGCCTAAGAGATGATAGCTGGGTTTTATTTTTAACAATCATGTTAAGCCATTAAGAAAATGCAACTTAAAACTTTGAGACACGACTTCACACCCACTAGAATGGCTAATAAAAAAGAAAGATAATACAAGTGTTGGTGAAGAAATAGAGAAACTGGGATGCTTGTACACTGCTGGTGGGAATTTTAAATGATGCAGAGGTTTTAGAAACAGTTTGGCAGTTCCTCAAAAAGTTAAGCATAGAGTTACCACATGACACAGTAATATCACTTGTATGTATACAACAAAGAGAAGTGAAAACACAAGTCCACACGAAAACCTGTATACAAATGTTAATAATAGCCCCAAAATGATAACAACCCAAATGCCCCTCAACAGATGAATGGATAAATAAAATGTGATGTCCATACAATGGGATATTATTGGATAATAAAATGAAGTACTGATACATACTATAATACGGATGAACCTTGAAAATATGCAAAGTGAAAAAGGTAAATCACAAAATGCCGCATACTGAATGATTCTGTTTATATGAAATGCGCATAACAGGCAAATCTATAGAGACAGAAAGTAGGTTAGTGGTTGCCAAGAACTGGTGAGAGGAAAAATGGAGAAATATTGCTAGTGGATATGATGTTTCCTTTTGGAGTGATGAAAGTTTTCTAAAATCGATTATGGATATATTAAAGGCTACTGAATTGAACACTTTAAATAGGTAGATTTTATGAAATGTGAATTATATCTCAACATAGATATACAAAAGCTTTGAAGGGAATATGACAAAATCCTAGTATTTCTTAATCCTTCTAGGGGTGTGGGAGTAAGTTTAAGTGCATGAGAGGACAGCACGGAAAGGGAACTCCAGGATAGAGAAGAACGTGGTCCAAGGCATGGATGTATTAAACGCCACGAGCTGAGATTGGAAAGGGGTTTGCATCTTTGGAATTTGCATCAAAATCTGAGTCTGTCCTGAAGGTAACTGAGAATAATGAATTAATTATAACAAAGAGAGTGGGTCATGTTTTAGGAATATATGTGGCCATGTAGAGTGAACTGCTGAGGTAGTTAGTGACTGGAGACAAGAGAGACCAGTTGGCTGTAATCATCTGCATGAGAACTGTCAAGGACCTGACACACTGTGATAGTAGTGGAGATGAACAAGAAGGAAAATATTTGAAAGCTAATTACAAAAAATTGAAGACTTAAAAAGTCACTTACTATGCTAAGATTTTTAGGTTGGGAGATAAGGTAGATGCTGATACCAGTTTTAACTTTTATAGTAAAACCCAGCAACTTTGGGAGGCAGTGTCCATTAAAATGCATCAGTAGGACCTCCTGCTGCAGGGGCATAAGGACTGAAGGCTCAGGTGCTCTGAATCCACCACTGTGTCAGCACCAAGGTCACACTTCCCCAGGCTGCTCTCAGCCAACGACTGGTGTGGTAGGACTACTAAGGCAGGTCCCTTCCTGCAAAATGTGGCCCTCTTCTGGGAGACAAATTTGACTCCAGGACTTCTTGCTAAATTCTTAGAACCACACTGCAGCGTGAGGCTCCACCTACCAGTCCTCTTTCCTTCCCTCTCTCCTTCACCAAGGCCAGTCCCCCGTGGGTCTTACAGCTCTCTCAGCCTCTTCCAGCTCCCTCCCACTTTTCCCCTACACGTTGCCATAAACTGAATGTTTATGCCCCCACATCCATATGTTGAAATACTAACCCCAAATGTGATGGTATTAGAAGGCAAGACCTTTGTGGGTAGGAGTGTCTAAACCACTCTGGCTCCATTTGTCAGCTCCATCTAAGACCCACAGTCCTACGCTCTCTCCTCGCGGTGTAACTGAGCTTTAGCCTACTCACAAGGAATGTGCCCAAGCCAGATAAGTTTCCCATCAACTTTTACCCTTGCCTTCATCTGATATGAAAACTGGAAGAGTGCCTTTTTCTGATACAGGAGGTTAATGGTCATTGAGTCCGTTGAGGGGAAAGAAAAAAAGCCTGGGTCCAGTTGGTGCAGACAAGCTTTTCACTCGGTAGTCAGATTCTGTTTAGCTTTGGCCCCTTTCAGCCACACTGTATGCCCTTCAGTGGTCAGAAGGCAGATGCGAATGCCTCTGGATCTTCTGCCTGCCCACCTGATCCTTCCTACTTGTATGTAACTTACCCACAACTTCATAGTTGCACTTAATGGAGTTGCACACTTAGTCTTTTGGTCTCAAAATTCCTTCTCCATCTCCCAACAGCATGATTAGATCATGAGGGCGGAGCCTTCATGAATGGGATTAGTGCTGTTGTAAAAGAAAACCCCAGGGACCTCCATCACTCCTCCCACCATGTGACAATACAGTGAAAAGACAGCCATCCACAACCCTTACCAGGAGAGGCTCCTTACCAGAACCCAACCACGCTGGCCACCTGACCTCAGACTTCCAGCCCTCAGAACTCTAATAAACCCTGCTTCTCATGTCTGTAGTATTCTCACACTGACTAAGACAGAAATTGGCACTGAGAAGTGGGGGTGCTCCTGAAACAAATACCTGAAAATGTGGAAGCAGCTTCAGAACAGGGTAACAGGGAGAATCTGGAAGAGCTCTGAGGTGCATGCTAGAAAGAGCTTTCATTGTCGCAAGCAGGCTGTTGAGAGCAATGGTGCCGGGAGCTCACAAAGGAGAGGTGAGCTGCAGGGGAGCCTCAGTCTTCCTGGAGATCACCTACTAACCAGGAACAGGGTGTTGGCAGTAAGGTGGACAGTCAAGGCTATCCAAATGAGGTGTCAGACAGAAGTGAGGGATATGTTATTGGACAATGGATAAAATGCAATCCTTGTTATAAAATGGCAAAGAACTTGGCTGAATTGTGGAAGGTAGGACTTGTGAGAGATGAAATCAGATATTTAGTCGAAGTGATTTCTAAGCAAAGTGTTGAAGGCACAGCTTGGCTCCCCTGACTGCTTATAGTAAAATGTGATGAAGGAGAAATGACTAAAAAACAGAATTGTTAAGCAAAAAGAAACTAAATCTTAGAGATTTGGTAAACTCTCAGGTGTTTGGATATTGCAAAACAAGAGAGCGTGTTAGGCAGCTGACTAGGGTGCAGTCAAGTGACCATTTGATAAAGAGATTAGTCTTAGTATGAACCATGGACCTAGTCTGTCTCAATAGAAACCAGGTACTATTCTCCAAGTCAGTGGAAGAATGACCTCAAAGATAATTCAGAGAGCATCAGAGCTGCAGGTCTACCACAAGCCCAAAGTGCAAGGGTGGTGGGGGGCAGTGATGCATGAAGGGCCAAGTGGTTTCAAAGTCAAAAGACTGATGCCTGGGGGTCCCGATGCAGCACAAGCTGCTTTGGCTGCCCCTCTGGAGAGCACAGGCAGCAAATCTGGGCAGCCTCCACATGGGCCTCAGGAATATGGTTGCCTCCACCTGGATTTCAAAGACTCTCTAGCAGAGCCTCTGGCACAGGACCCCAAGCTGCGAGAGCCCCAGGGTCTGGACAGGGAGCTGCTGGAGGGCCTGCCTACTGAGCCTGGGGTGGCATTGCCGCCATAGTGGGCCTCAAGGATTGAGCCGATGAGAAATATTCACCAACTTTTAAGGTCTCATGGAGTTTGCCACGGAGTTTAGACTGACTTGGAATCAGTCGCCCCGCTCTTTTTTCCTGTTTCTTCCTCTTGGAATGGAAATGTCTGTCCTATGCCAGCTCCATCATTATAGTTTGCTTTACTTTAGGTTTTATTTTGTTTTTTAATTTTTCCCCCAATGGAGGCACTGGGGATTGAACCCAGAATCTTGCACACGTCAAGCACGTGCCCTACCACTGAGCTATACCCACCATCCCCCAACCATTGTATTTTGGAAGCACATAACTTGCTTGGTTTCACAGACTCACAGCTGGGTAATTGGCTTTTCAGGTTGAGTTGTAAATTTGAGTCTCACCCGTATCTGATTTAGATGATATTCAGACGAGACTTTGAACTTTATACTTTAGTTGATGCTGGACCAGGGCTGTTGAGATGGAATGAATGTATTTTCCATGGACATGAATTTTGGGGGGCCAGCAGTGGAATGCTACAGATGAAATAGTTATGTAGCTCCAAAATTCATATGTAGAAATCTTAACCCCACAATGTGATGACGTATTAGGAAGTAGGGGCCTTTGAAAGATGATTAGGTCATAAGGGCAAAGCTCTCACGAATGGGATCAGTGGTCTTATACAAGAGAACCCAGAGAGTTCCCTTTGCCTCCACAGTGATTTGAGGACAGTGAGAAGTAAGTCATCTATGAGCCAGGAAGTGGGCCTTCACCAGATACCAACTCTGTCAGCACTCTGATATAAACTTCCCAGCCTCCAGAACTGAGAAATAAATTTCTGTTGTTTATAATTCACCTAGTCTATGGTATTCTGTTATGGCAGCTCAAAGGGGCTAAAACACAGGTGATTCCTTCAAAAAATTTCTTGCAATCTAATCCCATCTTGGTATCTGCTTCTCAGAAGATCCAAAATAATAAATGGGGGAAAAGAGGTGAAAATAACACTCCTTATTCCTTTAGCCTAGTTTCCTTTTTTAATTAAAATTAAATATTAATGCAACAAACATTTTTGAGCACCTATACATACAATGATCTACAGAGAAACAAATCAAATACCATGAAAAATTTCTTGGTTTTAGTTGTTTCCAAGGTTCTATGGTTTTGTTTTACATATTAATGACCTGGCCTTGGTTCAGTACACTTTTTATATTATAGAGAAATACTGATTATCATATAAAAAAAATTGTATAATATTAAGGGAACAAAAACAAAGTTAAAACTTTAAGGTTGCCCCAACTATTTTAAATGTATTTATGTACAAAGAGAGAGAAAAGACAAAAAACAAACAAACAAACAAACAAACAAATAAAAAAAACCAAAAAAAAAAACCAGTTCCCAAAGGTCTGAAAGGTAGAAATTATGAATTACAGGTTAGAATTATGAGTTATTTTCCTTGTTTACTCTTTTCTTTATATAGTTTTAAATTATCCAAAATTTCTTCAATAAACGTTTTGGCAATGAGCAAGATTTCTATGTCTTGAGGTTACCTAAAGAAAGAACTAAATTGGTTGAGGCAGATAAGAAAATGCTATTTTCTAGTTTCAGAGACCTTGGCTAGACTCTTTTAGTGTGTTGCCATGGAAATTAAAATAAAAATAAAAATTGCTATAATTTTTTTTATATCTAGAAAGATCCATACATAGTGTTGAATCTCCTAGATTATCAGAATCATCCCTCTCTGCAGTTTGATGCAGATGTTTTCATGTCTTGTTAAAACCAGGTTTGAGAGCTCACCCCTACGAACTATGCTAAAAACTCTGAGAAACTACTCTTTTAAATACAAAAATAAATACCCTCCAATGCTCATTAACACTGAAAGGATTTAAATTCAACATAATTCTCAAAAGAAAATGTAGGGACAGCAATGTCTGTGCCTGAGGTGCATTTCAGTTCCCTTTCCACCATACCCTCACTGTTTTTTCTTCTTGGTATGTTTAATACAAACTGTTCTCTTCACCCTGGCTCCTTTTTTTTTTTTTTTGCCCACAGCTAGAAAGTCCGAAGTGGCACAAGCCTGTACCTTAAAGATAAAAAGGAAAGGACATTACACTTTTATCCTTGGGAGATTTCATTTTGCTTGCTCCATTATGTCTACAGAAAGCTAGTCTTTCAATATTTGTGCCATTCAATTTCTCAACCAGAATCCAGTCAAGAATCCAGTCAAGAACAAAATATAACTCTTGCGAACACCCTGAACAACCATTCAAATAGAACTCCAGATTGAAAGACCTACCAGATATAGAAAAATGAAGATTACCATTCAAGAAGTTTGGAGCACAAAAAGTCATCAAAGTATAAGAAACAATAGCATTATTAGAAATACGGAATCATTTTCCTTTCTTTAAGAAGACAAATCTCATTGCTTAAAAGACTACACAGTATCAGTTTGAAATACAGAGTTCTGACCAAAATCTCCTGCTTTAATCTCTTGCTATAACAGACTGAGCCAAGATTGGTGCGTCCAGGCAACTATCAGAGAATGATAGTTGATGAGAGCCATTCAATTTTGTGAGAATGCTGAGAAGGGAAATAAGTTTGAAAAATACAGAGTCTATTTTGGAGGAAACAGAGTAATTTTTTATGCGTTGCTATGAATTTGACTAGTGTTCCCAATCTCAAATTAGTGTGTTAAAAAAAAAGCAAATGTTTTAATTACATAAAACCAACAGGACTTGAAATATAAGCAATCTCATTTCACAATATAGAGCAACAATGGCAAAAATAAAGTAGTTCACTATTATGAGGTTCTATATTACTTACTTACATGTAATGTAACAATAGTAGGCTGAGAATTAAAGAAAGTCAAATTCTAATCTCAGATTCACCCTCTACTAAGCTGTACTAATTAGAGCAAGCAAACTGAACTTTCTTATCTGTTTCCTCATCTACAAAATGGGTTGAGTAATACCTGCTCTGTCATCCTCAAGGAATTACTTGAGATTTGAACATGAAAATGGCATAAAAGTGCTTTAAACATCATGAAGCATTACTCAGATTAAAAATGATTATTACTTCCAGCTACAGCAAATTATTAATGTATAGCACATGGGAAAGATGGCAAAGTGAATTCCTACTTCATTAGCAATGTTAGACAGAATGCTCTTTCTCTCTCTCTCTCTCTCTCTCTCTCACACACACACACACACACACCATTCCTTATCAAAGCCAGCTCTGAAGAGCAACTTGGGTGATAAAAGGAAGAATAATATTTAAGAGCAAATTAAAGATATTCTTTAACTCATTAAAGAAAAATTCTGTGTTTTATGTTCTTAGCATTTAGTATTATTTAAGTAGGTAAAATATTCCTTTCTTATTAAATATGCATAAGTGAGAAAAAGTAATAAGATTAAAACTCTACCTCATACCACTCACCAAAATAAAATCTACATGATAAAAGAACAGACTTTTTTAAAAATTTAAACCAACCAGAAAAAAATAGGTGCTCAATCTCTTACATGAAGAGGAAAACTTTCTAAGCATAAGAGCCAAAGTAAAAATCATAAAATAAATTATGGATAAAATTTAATAATAAAAAACTTCATGTATATCAAAATAATATCATAAAAAAATTAAAAGGCAAATGACAAACTGGGGAACTATCTATGTTAGCAATGGATTGATATTCTTAACATATAAAGAACTCAAAATCAATTAATATAAAGTAAATATTACAATAAAAAATTTTAAATAATAAGAAAAAAAAACAACCCAATCCAAAAATGGGCAGAAGATCTAAACAAGTAATTCTCAAATGAAGACATACAAATGATCAATAGGCACATGAAAAAATACTCAGTATCACTAATTATCAAAGAAATGCAAATAAAAACTATGATGAGGTATCACCTCACACCAGTCAGAATGGCCATCATTCAAAAGTCCACAAATGACAAATGCTGGAGAGGATGTGGAGAAAAGGGAACCCTCCTACACTGCTGGTGGGAATGCAGTTTGGTGCAGCCACTATGGAAAACAGTATGGAGATTCCTCAAAAGACTAGGAATAGACTTACCATATGACCCAGGAATCCTGCTCCTGCACGTATATCCAGAAGGAACCCTACTTCAAAACGACACCTGCACCCCAATGTTCATAGCAGCACTATTTACAATAGCCAAGACATGGAAATGGCCTAAATGTCCATCAACAGATGACTGGATAAAGAAGATGTGGTATATTTATACAATGGAATACTGTTCAGCCATAAAAAATGAAAACATAACGCCATTTGCAGCAACATGGATGTTCTTGGAGAATGTCACTCTAAGTGAAGTAAGCCAGAAAGAGAAAGAAAAATACCATATGAGATCGCTCATATGTGGAGTCTAAAAAAAAAAAAAAAGAACATAAATACAAAACAGAAATAGTTTCATAGACATAGAATACAAACTTGTGGTTGCCAAGGGGTGGGGGTGGGAAGGGATAGACTGGGATTTCAAAATTTGTAGATACTGACATGCATATGCACAATAGAGCAACAAGATTATACTGTATAGCACAGGGAAATATATACAAGATCTTGTGGTAGCTCACAGTGAAAAAAAATGTGACAATGAATATATGTATGTTCATGTATAACTGAAAAATTGTGCTCTACACTGGAATTTGACACAACATTGTAAAATGACTTTAACTCAATAAAAAAAGTTAAGAAATTTGATATGACAGTTCACAAAAGAATAAATATAGTCAATAAACATTCTTTAAGGTCAATTTTCACCACAACAAAAGCTGTTAATTAAAATAAAGCATAATCATTTTTCTCCCAGCAACTTGAAGGTTTCAGGAAGACCCATACAACTATAAATGGCTGAGGAGAATTTAATTTGTTATAGCATTTCTGAAAGGTCATTTGGTCATATAAATTATTTCACTTGTTTAAGATAAATTTGCTGAATGCCAATAAAAGTCAGATACTCTAACACAGACTAGAGAAAGAACAAGACATGTGAAATTCCCCCTATAATCTGGTGAGGGAAACCGGCATTAAATTGTTGTACAAATAGCTATAGTAATGTAGTCACATGTGAGGTGATGACTGGAAGAAGGAAATGCACTTGAGATCTGTTTTGGATATAGAATTCACAGACCTTGATGTGAGGTATTCGCTATCAAGAACAGGTTCTAGCATGAGCAAGTGATCAACTACGCAACTGGGTAGATGGTGGCTCTTTCACAGGCTGGGAGGGGGAAAAGGAGAGCAGGTCCAAAGACGTTAGGTTTGACATGCCTGGGAGACATCCAAAGACGTGAGGAAACAGGTCAGAAAAAAGATCTGCATGGAAAATAAAAACTAGTGGATTGTCAACATGGGGTTTACTATATTTAAGCCATGAGAGTAGAGAAGATAGGCAAAGGAAAGTGAACAGAGGGAGAAAGGGATGTTGCTGTTGAAACTGCTGAATTACGGAGAAAAAAGAATGTGGGTGCAACACTTCTGAGACATCAGGTAAATACAAGAATGAAAAGTATCCTTGGGATTTTGCAGCCTGGAGATCACTGGAATTTTAGTGAAACAGTTTCAATCACTCTATTTCTAGGAATTTACTCTAATGAAAAAATTAGAGGAGCACAGAAAACATTAAATAAAAAGGTATCACAGAATTCTATACAATAGAAAAATGCAGAAAATAATCTAAATGACTGAAAATAATTGGTTAATGTTTCTTCTATAAATAGAATGCTATTAAGTCATTCAAAATGTTTTCAGGATAAAATGTTAATTTTTAAAAAGCAGAATACAAAAATATACAGCATGATTTTAAATTTTGTAAAAAAAAATCACAAATATAGAATACCACATAAAGTATATTTAAAGACAATATATTAAATCCATCTCTGTGTAAAGTTATGGATGATTTCTATCATGTTCTAAAAAGTCTTCTCAACATTTCTACTATGACTGTGTATAACTTTAATAGAGAAGAAACTATAAATTACTTGCATATTTTAATAAGAGGTTGCCTAGACACCTCTGAGCACCCAAGAGTTTTTAGTGATATTAAAACCATTTTTCACAATTCAAATATGTTTAAAATGATGTGTCTGAACAATTCAAGTTTCTTTATTTTTATAAAGTTGGAAAATATTGATCCAAAATTTTTTTATGTCAAAAATCCAGAAATAGCAAAATTAAAACTATCAAATCAATAAATAATACTTAGTAAGCTTATTGTGCACATAATAACAATTTGCAAACTGGAAACTTTCCAAATTCCAAGATTGATATGAAGCTCAGGGGCATGAAGTTATAGGATGGCTTATAAAGTGAAAATGAGAAAGTTGTTACCTTTTACAGTGATTGGTTATTACAGTGAAGGTTTTCAGACAGCAGAGTATTGGTTAAAAGTGATTATCTCATACCATTTTAAGGAATCTGACTTGTTGCTTTTAAGATTGTCAGAAGCATTTACAAGAAATAACCTAAGTTAAGTTTCACTTATGTTCATGAGACAAGGTAAATTTAGTTTTGCTTACATGGCTTAAATGGTTTTGTCTGCTCAGGGAATTCTCAAGTCCAGTCTCCACTTTGTATCTACCACATAAAATAAATTTAGGTTACAGGGAAGAGACGGGAGAGAAAATATGACCCATGACACAATCAAGGAGGAATACTAGAAAATAATTTCCAAAGTTTCTTACAAGTACTAAACCCTAGGCTCAGGAAGGCAAGCCCCTTGCAAGAAGAGTTGCAAAGAGAGATGGTGTAGCCTCACTTCTAAAGCCAAGATACCTGCAACTCTATTTTCTCAGCTAATTCTGCTGCTGAAACTTCTAACTAGATGAAAAAGAGATCCAAAACTCCCACCCAAAACTTAAATTTCCAGATCACTTTCTTTCTAAAGTGGTATAAATGAAACTAAAAACAACCACAGAAAGAAAAGGACAATAATTGATCTAGACTCTTGGTTTCAAAACTCAACGATCAAATCCATTTCCCATCAAAATGACACTTGGGGAGGAGGTTTAGAGATTTAGATAATAGCTTCCAGCTAAAAAACAAAAAAGCAATGGAGTGGATTTTGAATGGGTCATTGAGTTTCTGGCCTGGAGCAAGTCACTCCACTTAAAAAAAAAAAAAAAAGTCTGTTTCTCACAATGCTACCATGCTTTTGAAATCAAAATAGAAAATTTGTAATAAAAGACAATACCTACTAGCAAAAAATCAAAACTCTCTAGCACTACTTAGTATAACAGAAACATCTTGTTTCTATGTCAATCTATCTTAACCTAAGGTTAGCCTTTTTTTAATCTGCTTTACTTGCTTCAAAAGAAATTCTGCATTGAAACAAAGAACTTAAAATAATTCACATTATAAGTTCATCTTTAATAACGTTCATCATAAAGACTAACAAGGAAAATCAGCTTTTTAATGGAAAGCAGACATTAGCACAACCAAGTTTGTAATGTGCGAATATCTTGCTTGGTCATCTTACTGCCTCCCTTATTAAAAGCCTGTCAGCTTTTACTTATACTTGACTTTCTGCCTCAACTCTTAAGAGATATTAAATATCTACCTTCCATTTTGACAGACTTTAATTTTGCTAAATGCCACTTCCAACTTTTAGAGTTTCGGAAGTTTTCATTAAAGTGGAGTGTTAGCAGAGCTTTGTTCAAATAATTTATTCAGCATCTCCTTTTATAACTATGCGCTCAGTTTCCAATAGGCCTCTAAATTACATCTGCAATGTATGATAACCTTTTCAACAGACAAAATTGCTTATTTTCTACATAATGGTTAATTTCAACCATAGTCATGCAAGGACTTCTCTGATTTTAGGAGACTATGCCAACTTATTAAATCCAAAAGAATTTTTTCTTCTTATTCAAGAGCTGATACATATTTTAAACTTTGGTTTGACATCAAAGAGGTAGAATATTTAATTTATTATTTCATTTTACTTGCTCCCTAAACCTAGACTAGGCTCAAATGCAGACCAACAGGATTTCTAAACACAAATGCCTGCCAATGTCAAGAAAGTTGAGCATCTACGAGAAAAGCAGAACTGCACTGCACTGTGAGAGGCTATGACCTGTTCAAAGCAGACACCTGCCACTCAGCAACAGCCCACTTTTGCTAGGAGAGAATATAGACCAGATGAAACCAGAGCTTTAGATCCACCAAAAAGGGCCAGAAATTGGGATTTATAAATCCATTAGCAACTAGTGTTAAAAAAAAAAAAAAAGAACTCTGAGAATTAAATCAAGCCAACAAAAAATGTTGCAGCCCACATCCACCACCATTTTGTTACTTCTGATGTAGGAAATCCCCGCATGAAGTGAAATTCCCTCTGTACCTGCTCCTTTGAAGGTTTAAGTTATACTGTTTAAATGTGATTATACTATCTGAAAGGAAAAAAAAAAAATAGCAGTTATCATACTGCCTTAGTTCATAAAATCAGAAAGAATTAATCTAAAACTAACAGAAATGAAACCCAAAACAGCTAGATTTTGATGACGGAAATGAAGGGGAGAGCCTGGTTGAGAAAGCTGCAATGAACTATGGCACGGGAAAACCCAGATGTAGATGAAGCAATGGTCGGGGATCTGTTTATGCAAATGGAGCCTGTGACCTGCGCTGAGGCGGCTTTGACGACCTAGAGGCTCTGCAAGAGTCCCTGGTATTCGGGACGAGGCTGCAAAGTGTCATTGATTTCTAAAAGTTGGAGGAGGCCAGCTCTGTTTTAAACAAGTATTGTCGACTGGCAACTTAGTGTAATAAGTCCCTAATCAATTAAACTACTAAGTACCGTATAGGGGGAAAGTTGCTAACTTTTTTTTCAATCCACTATGTTAAAATTAAGTATTATGCAAAGCACTCGAACATTTAAGAACCATATTATTAAACCATCACCAAGTCTTGGCAACCAGGACACAACAAGGAATCAAAACAAAAGGGTAATTATGATAGTACAGCAGCTGGTATTTTTTTGCAGCCAATTTGTTGAGAGGTGCTGGGTAGCAAACTGTAAAGTTCTCATAGGATTGAAAAGAGAGCCAAATAGTGAGGTATGTGCACTGCCAGGTTCTAAATTATATATCCCAAGTACCACAAAGCCAAAACATCTCACATTTCCATTACCTCTATTCTGACCACTTTAACTCTTTTGTTTCTTCTGACAAAGTACAATATTCTCATGACTCTTCATTATGACACTTACCATAAACTGGCTGGTGCTGTTTAATTGTCTTCACTTAAACACTGGAGGACAGGGAAAGGTTATTTTATTATCACTAACACATCTAGCAGGGTCCCTGGTAGAGAATACCGGCTCCATAAACTGACATGAATCCGACTGGTGGTGGTGCTTCCCTAATGCATCCTGGCAGCTCCCTTTTCTTCAGCTATTCCCCAGGGAACATCTGCTCTACCTTCTTATCTGGCTCTGCTGCCAGCCTTATCGAGAACGGTCTCAGCTCTCCCAACAGAATCTGTCATCCAGAAACTGTTTACCAAGTTTGCTTTTCGTAATACCCTTAAGCAGGCTCTAACCCGTGTCTTGGTATTGAGAATGGTCTCTTAAAAACTAGTTTCCCTTCACATTTTAAAAATTATTCCTGATACAAAATTCTCCCAATCTCTTATAAAACCTAGTAACTATGAAAACTGTCCTAATGTACTCAATAATTCCTAAAGCTTTATGATGATAAAGACTTGAGCTCTGTCACATTTACCTCCTAATTTTCTAGTATTGCAAATTCCTGCCTCTTCAGAACTATTACTTATTTAACTCTCTCTTGGGACATGATTTGGTCCTTAACAGGTATGGACTCTTCTTTCTGGTAGTTCAAAGACACCTTCATCCTTATAGCAATAGACAAGGTTTAATTTCCTTTCTCTCTGCTAAAATACCTGCTAAGATAAATGACATTGCTGAAAAGTGAATCCGATTCAATTCTCCACTGAACATGCCCTTGATAAAAGAAGACCAGCACTTCTTAAACCCCGGTGCGCATATGAATTACTAGGAGATCTGGTTAAATGCCTGTTCTGGATCTTGTATTTCTAAACCCTACCAGATGCTGCTGTTGCTGGTCCACACAGACCATACTCTGAGTACTGAGGATCCAGACAAGGTACCTTTTGAACTCTTCCCCCGATGCTTTTTCAGTTTTCCTTTTCTCCAAAGCACCCACCCAATTGCTGTCCCTACCCTTGGCCACACTGCAGTAACCTGCCCAAGCCTGCTTCCCATGAACTGGCCCACCTCAGTGCCCCATTACTCTTTCATGATTCCCATAGGGACTTGCCCTCGGCAGGCTGCAACACTGCAACAGAAAGCTAGTTGACTGACTCACATGAAATATTAATAGCTGCTTTTTGAGCCATGCTTTATTTTACAACTCTCTACTTGATTCATAGGCAGTGAGAGGAACATTCTAGAGCAAGGGTGGGGGCTTTCTCTGGACTTCTAAAATCCCAACCCATTGATGCTGCCTAAATTCACCTGTGTGGGCTGATTCATTTATGCTCTTGAATGTTATCACTATACTAGAAATTTCCATTATTAGGCACCTCTCAAGTTCACCTGCCTAGAGTGACTCTGATTCTCCTAATTTTCTCCTAACCCCCAGGTTGAGATGCTGTGACAGCCTTACTCGGGAACCGAGACTGTTAAAAATGTTGAAGTGCTTCTGAAATCCTACCAGACTTGGCAATATTACAGGGATGAATCAGACACCGAAGTATGTTCAACTTTCAGCTGAAATGAGAATGTCTTTATCTAAATTCCATTAAACCTGGCATCTTTCAGAGAGTTCTCCGACAGGAACAAAACTCAAACACAGTGTCTGCAGGCCTGCCAAGTTCCCCTTATCTGAATAACCCTCAATTTAGGACTGGCCTATACCACTGACTTTAGGAAATTACCTGTCACTCCATTTTTGCTTCTTGTGTAATTTAGGTTTTGTTATAGTCAAGTTCAAGTATCATTTACAATATAACATTAAGATTCCTTTACGGTCATTATTTTAACCTCTATAAGCATGCATGCCCACAGATGAGAAAGAAAAGAGATTTTAAAGTTAAAAATTTAAAAATATTGCATGATCAACGGCTCCTGTACCAATGTAGAAGAATAACCAGTCCCCAATTTTAGATGTATTTGTCCCTGAGAAATGTTTTTAAGCAGAGTGGAAGGCTGGGTGCCCTGTAAGCTATTGAATGTGCCCTGTCTCTTTCATAGATTAACCATCAATAGAAACAGAAAGGACAAGTCAAGTCAACAAGAGGTGACCCATATCATTAGGCAAAGGAAAAATAAGAGGATTAGCATGGGAATCAGAGAAAGGAGAATATTTGTCTAGGATTTCCTCCTTAACCCACTAGCATGATTCTGATTACAGCTCCTATATTTGCTTCTTTAAACAAAGATTACCCTAATTATCCTAACGATTTTTTCAACAATTACTTAGAAAAGCACTGCCTCGCTTTCCCAATTAGGCAGACAAAAATTGGATCTGATTTTACAGTACTGACAGAATGAACTCAGCCACAACCTAGGGTCAGCAGAGCAAAGTATTGACAGGCACAGACGGAGAGCCTCCTCTCCTGAACTCCTAAAGGCACATGATGTGTTTTCTAGCATTTCTGATTTTGGAACTCACCCTTACCCTCTTGAGTACCAAAAAAGTTGCCCCTAAAAATCTGAAAGGGCATATACTGGGCAAACAGAGCAATGTGAAGGTCTTTCTATAACTTTGAATATGTCTAAAGCTGAACAGCCTTAAAAGCTGCTATGCTCAGTCTCACAAAATCCCCATCACCTATGTGACTTTGATTTATCAAGGAAACTCCCAGCTAACTTTTAGGCTCTGGCTTGGAAGGAATAAGCAGGACACCATTAGTTATGGAGCACACAAAGCAAGCATGTGCTGGGAAGTTCTATAAATCCAACCAACTCTTCAGTTCCAGATTTAGAGATAGAGTCCTGGGATGGCCTCTAAGCCTCCCACCAGCAGCCCTGATGGGCAATGAAAAAAAGTGGCGCTAATGCAAGTTGTAAATCTACTGTGATGGATTCCTCAGTGACGACCTTGGAGGCTGGAGAGAGAGCTCTGTGACAGAGGGCCCTGGAAGCCTGCAGCCTTGGTGATTGCGTAGCAGCTGGGAAACAGAATCACAGAGTCAGGAGCAGCCTCTGACAAGCACGAGTTGTCTGTAGGTGCCCTCCATCATCCTTAATAAGTGCCTGTGAGGTGTCTGTCATGCTCAGGGTCTGGTCAGACAGAAAGAAAGATTGTACAGCAAGGTCCTTTCCCTGTTATGCTCTTGTTTACTTTATCTGTAAACACCACTCAACCTCTTGGCCCCCAGGAAATCCTCAGAGAGCATCTGTTGAAAAGGCACATAGCCCAGAACTGAGAATGGGAACATTTCAATAGACTAAAGGACAGGAGCCAACAGAGCCACTTACGACTTAAAACAAAACAAAACAAAAAAACTGGAAGAAAGAACTGTAGACAGAGGTTGACTTAGTGAGTTTGGAAACTAATCAAGCTACCATCCGTACTACCTGGATTTTAAAGACCTGGCATATTCTGAAATTGCCTTCTCTTAATTATATAATGCCCAAAGTTTTCCATTCTGAAAATTATCAATTCATGAAATAAAAGCTGTCCTATATGCAGTAAGTGAAAACATGTATTTCTCCTTTATTCTTGCACTAACATGAAATCTGGTCTCTTCTGTTTAAAAACACACCAAAATGCAGCTTTAGAAATATTAATAAAAGTGTATTACTTTATATCACTTCATCAGAAAGTGGGCCTAGGATAAAATGACAGAAATATTCTGTACTTCTCACTCAGCAAAGGCCATTAGACACCCGAGGCAAGCAATTATTTGCCAAACTAAACTATTAAACTATTTTCTGACTCAGAATCAATTGTCAACAGTATAATGCAAATACTTTAGAAAGCTTGATTACATAAAACTAGATCACAAATGGGAAATTCAAATAATTTGTTTAATAAATGTAATAAATATGTATGTTGATCAACAAAATATTAGAGATGGATTAGGATTTTTTTTAAGTATTTCCACTGCAAAATAGAAAAATAGCTGTTGCTATTATAGAGTATTTTGCAGTTCAGTGTCCTCTATCTGAGTAAAGTAGAACATTACCCCAGAATAGTGGAAAGTCCTGACCTAGAAGAGGTAAAGTCAAGAGTTGACAAACTTTTTCTGTTAGAAGTCAGATAGTAAATATTTTACACTTTGCAGGAAACAGTCTCTGTTGCAACTACGCAACTCTGCAACTATAGCATAAAAGCAGCCAGAGACCATACAGTGAAGAATGAACATGGCAGGGAGCCAATAAAACTTTATTAACTAAAACAAGTGACAGACCTGATTTGACCCAAGGACCATAGTTTGCTAACACCTGAGTAAAGCCAAACCCCACTATAAAAATCAGATCCAACAATGTTGTCAAATTTTACCTAATTTTAGTATCTGGTCTATTCCACCATTTTCTAATTGTACTAAACCATGTTTTCACAAATATGCAGGAAATAAAAAATCCTGATTAAGTATACAATCAGGTATGACAGTTTTTCAATGAATAAGTATTCATTAAACTAGAATGTGTCACATAATATTGTGCTATTAGATTACATAGAAAATTGCATGAAAAGCAAGTAATATTCTCCTAAAACATCATAATCAAAGCACCTTTCAGGATCTTACAGCAGTTCTGATATGTAAGTATAAACAACCTTCATTATATAATATTGTTAAAATATAATTTCAAAAGGACTCTCAAGCAAATATATACACGTTAAAGATTTTATTTAACTTATTACTTAATGAGAGAACAGTTAAGATGCCAAAAGTGGTTCAACGGTTCAAAGAACATTTGAAATGGTAATATGTAGGCAATTTAACAAGAAAATATCAGGATAAGTTTATTGGGTTAGATTTAAAACTGGTTAATTGACCAACAACTGAGGTTATCTGTTTAACTGGACAGAAATTATTTGCATATTACCTGACATACATCCACAAGTTAACCTTTGTCCCACAGAGTTGTAAATGGCCCAGTTAATAGAAGCCCAGCATTACAATGAAAGAAGATCTAGTAATCTCTTTTACCTATTTCCAAGTCTCAAATGATTTTTCTGACAGTATTGGAGATTAGCCTATATTTGTTCTGCATGTATGAAGCATCTCGAAATGTATTAAATAAACTCTATGTGTTACCTTATTGTTCTATTTTTTTGTTTTCCCATAAAAGTAGAGGATAGAATTCGGAAATAGGTGAGCTTCTCTGCATCATAGCACACAAAAAATAATGACAATGTATAGCCTTCTCCCAAGTCGTCCTGCACTAAGCCCTTGGTTGTGAGGACCGCATTCCCGTGTCCTTCGGCTTTACTGTTCCAAGAGTCTGTATTCACGCAGCCAACAGTGGACAGCTGAATGGATGATGGTATATTAGCACCAAGGGATAACTGCAGCTGTTGCCATCATGTTGGAGAAACACTTCTTGGCATGAAAATATTTTCATAATTAATTCATAAGTGAAAAAATTCAGCTATTTGATAGTGTGCATAGGCACTTCTGTGCGTACATTTCCCTGGTCTTCTGCATTACTTTTATAGTTTTGAAAGTTTAGGATTCTCTCCTTATTTCTTAAATGTAGTCTCTGCATAATGACTTTTTCCAAGGAGTACAGTATGTAAAGGGGGGGAAATAATTTTATAGTGAAGAAACCTGACAAACACTACCT
Source organism: Camelus ferus (assembly GCF_009834535.1). Taxonomy (NCBI): domain Eukaryota; kingdom Metazoa; phylum Chordata; class Mammalia; order Artiodactyla; family Camelidae; genus Camelus; species Camelus ferus. The sequence goes on from NC_045696.1 coordinate 101,765,767, forward strand.
TAACCAGATGATCAAGGTCAGTCTCAACAGTGATAATTCACTCACGCTAACACTAGGTACCCTTGATATGATGTGATGAAAATGGCGCTTTACCTCTGTGGTCTTCCTCTCAAAACCCCACACCCCCAGTCTATGCAGGAGAAAAACTTCAGACAAATCTAAATTGAGAGACATTCTTCAAAATCCAGAACTGCACTACTCAAAATTGTCAAGGTTACCAAAAACAAGGAAAGTCAAAGAATCTGTCACATCCAAGAGGAACCTAAGGAAGACATAACTAAATGTAACACAGTATCCCAGAGCTAAGAGGGATATCAGGTTACAAACTGAGGAAATCTGAATAACGAATGAACTTTCCTTAATAGTTATCTATGAAAATTGGCTCATTAATCACAACAAATATACCATACTAGTGTAAATGTTAATGACAGGGGAAACTTGGGTGTGGGACATATTGGAACTCTCTGTACTATCTTCACATTTTTTTTCAGTAAAGATAAAACTGTTTTAAAATAAAATTATATTAAAAATGTTTCAGGTTTTGATTCTCTATTTTTTGCATCACTGTTTTTTCATTTAAATTTCTTTCAGATTTTTCACTCATGTTTCACCTTCATAAAGTGAAGGCATATTTACTTTAAAACAAGGAAGCATCTTCTGTGAACTCATGCTTCTATATTTTCAAAGTTGCCATCTCAAGACTCAGAGTCTCTTTCTCAGAAAAAGAACACTTCTATACACATCGCATCATAATTTTCTCCAATATTTCCTCAATCGTTTCTTTTAAGAGAGTTCTCCACACAATATGAAAAATTGTAACTTTGATATAATAAGACTTAAACTTCTTCATAGGGTTTGCATGTTTGACTTCCTATCATGTAAACTATCTTCTGTAATATTTTACTTTATGAATACCACCCCAATGCCTAAGTTAAATCAATTCAGCTATACTGGTAAGGAGAGAAATGGTAAAAATATTAAATGTGGGTCCTGCTTATTAACATCCCAGTATAATTTATGGTGACAGAGGAATCTAACAGGTAGTTTTGGGGTCAGAACTGATTTGTGTCTTAAACTTTACTCCATACTTACTGAGAGGTCAAGTTATGTGTATAGAATCTATGTGGTAATTTTAAAATATAAATGGTATGATATAGATGTGTAAATTAACTTTAATCTATATCCCCAAGTGGCTTGTTAGTGATTGGAAGACCCCTAGTCAGAAATCTACATGACAGAGGTCTTGTAAGCCCTTCAAATGTCATTACTGAAATATGCACCAGACTTTTGTTAATGAACATAGAGGATGTTTAGAAAATAATTTTCATGAGTGAAATAAATGGAGTTTACCTGTACTAAATGATTCCACAGATGCCACCACCACCCTTACAAGTGCTACACTCTAAGCCTACTGCTCCATTGGGTTCTGGGTCCTCCCCACCTCCCAGCTGCCCTCATGGCCTGACCGCACAAGAGTTCATGTTGGGCCGCTAGAATGGTGGAACACGGTTTGTGTCCATGTCAGAGTGAACCTTCAAAGTAGTAAGGCCTAACATGTGTTGATCACTTACTGTGTGTCAGGCACTGTTCTATGCTTCATGCATGTAGACACTCATGCAGTCTCTCTGAACCCTGTAAGGTGTGCAGAGCTACACATTACAGATGAAGAAACAGGCCGGAGAGGTTACAGAACTCGGCGAAGGTCTCACTGCCAATCAGTGATGCCAATCAGTGAAGATAATACAAGAAGCACTTCTTAATCCACAGAACTTTATTATGTCTTATATTCTAAGAGGTGGAAACTCCAACAACAAAAAAAAACTCTTAAGGTGCAGACTGCCTTGACTATATTACATGACAGGACACTCTCCTTTGTTCTTCTGAAGCAACACTTGACTCCCTTTCATTTCAAATTTTTGTCTACTGTGATGCCCCTTGTTTTCAAAATGTTTGAGTTTCTTTTCAAATGTGTATGTGAAGTTTAAGAAAAACTTCTATTAAATCGGTGTGTTAAAAATTATTGTGTGATAGTCCCCGGACTCTGGCTGAAATGACTAACCCATCATGTCATCCTCCAGAGTGACCAGTGTGATGCTGGTCTTTTCCCACCACAGTTTGGTATCATCTTGGCCTGACCTGGAAAAGAACAGATACTAAAAAAGAGTAGACTGGCTATACAAAAAAGTCTCATGAAAATCTGCAGAAAACTTCTCTGAGCAGTTTTCAGTTCAAAAAGCTTTCATTATTTCAGGTAGGAATGAATCATCCTGAGCCTGTCTTCTGTGTTTGCTTGTTCTGTCTGTCCTCTGTCATCCCTCCCTACCACTTAATATATTTTCTGTAAAGTTTCCATAAATCGTTTTTTCTAGGTATCCTGTTTTCATCCCTAGGCAAGATTCACTTTTTGTGGACACTCTTTTGTCCAAGAGTCAGGAAGCTGAAGCCCCACCCTGCTCAGTTATCTTCAACCAAATGGACTCTGCATAATTTGGTTTACCAGCCATGACCCAAAGTATTCCCCTTGATGACTTCCAGGACCATCATGACTTGAATCATCTAAGAAAAAATAGAAAATTTTTTCTAATGGAAAAATTCCATCCTGGCCAGATGGAGTCTGGTATCTATGGGAAGAATAAGCATACAAAGAAAAAAAAGCCATACTTTAATTGACTCCCTATCAGATAATCAGGAGAGACTGCAAACCTTACTAAGTACACCCACAGAAAGAGAAATGAAGAAAGACAGGGTGAAACAGAGAAAGAACTCGGGGACAAGCCTTATAAATTTATCTATTAAAAGGCCCCAGGAGCAAAAATTCTAACCCTCCTCATTCAGAGGAGGTACACACCCAGGTCTCTCCACCAGACTATGTTTGGAGAGATGGACCCCTGTGAAACTCCACTGATAAAGGACTGTCCAATAACCTCAATAACATTTATACTTCGTTCTTCAGCTTATAATCACCCATGCATTAAGCCCCCACCAGCTTCTAGATTTCTTTCCTCAGGGATGCCAGGAAAGTTTCTGTACAGTTACTTCAGTACAAGATCAAATATTCAAAACAATAATACTGAAGTCCTAAACCCTGAGGAGGTCACACCTTAGAAATAATGGCCAGTGTTGGCTGCTCCACTTACAATAAATGGAACAAAGACTCATCCCCAGGATAAGTTTATCTTTCGCAAATTAATTCCTCTGCTGCCCATTCCTTCAGTTTTATATAATAGAAAGTAGATCAAAATAACCTCTCTCCTTAAGTAGACCAACATTACAAAGAACAGTAGAATAAAAAAAGTATTAGTGTAGCAGGAAGCAGTGAGTAGATGTTGAAATGCAAACAGGTATAATTACAAGTAACTCTGCTTTAGGTTGTAATGTAATCTCTCTTCCATCCATAGATGAAAAATAATATCCTAAAAAATATATAAAAACCTGTTTGGATAGTTACAAACATAAACTTGTTGAATTACAAATGATGCTGAGAACTTTTTAAGAACCTTAAGAGCTGTCTGATTGAGGAGCACTCCAAATACATTTACCATATAAAACGTCTATTTTTAAATGAATATGGTTAAAATGTATAAAACGTGTTGAATCTATATTAGAATATTTTGATTGAATATGACCATTGATTTATTTAACCAGGAAGACAGGATGACACTGAAAGTCTGTGTATAAAAATAAAACTATATATAAAATAATTCTTATTTGTTTACTAGAAGAATCATCTAAAGCTCAAAAAAGAAAAAGTTATCTTTGGTCTGATAGAGGCCAGTGACAAGCCAAGTAACTGATTCTAGGCTTGAGCCTGAGGCCAGTCTCTGAAAGTGAACAAAAAGAGTGAACAAAAATTGATTTTTTTAAATCAATTGCATTTTATTTGGATATATTCTTGATATATTTATAACATTCTTAGTTGGATTTTAGAAGTCCAAATTCATAAATGTTAAGATAATATTTATCTGCATCCAAAGGCTTCTGAAAAATGGCTGTGTTTATTAGAATCTTTATTAAACTAAGGATATCAAAAGAGAGGGAGGAAGGGAGGAAGGACATCAGCCTAAAACCTGCAAATAGTGGTAATTTCAGTTCTAGAAACCTGGGCAAGAGGTGACTTGATTACTTCCCTCTTCTTTAATAAAATATTCATATTTTATCTCATTTTTATTTCCAAAACACTCATTGCCAGTTTGAGGGAGTTTTGTTGTTGTTGCTGCTGCAGTTTTAAATGCCCCTGTTAGAAAAAAAAATGTATCTAATATATGGAGATAAAACAAAAGGAAGAGTGTGTGTCCTCTCACTGTCTCCCTGGAACACTGTCTCATAAGAGTCAGCCGATTCCCTTTGCTTGACTTACTATTTACTGTTCATTAAAGTTCAAACTCTGTAAAGTTAGCCATTAACCTGCAGAAAACTGGTAAGTTGCAAACGATTTTGATCCGATAGAGATGTAAATGATGTCTACCCTATAGAAAATACAACCCCCCAAATTAAAGCTCTTTTGCCCTGTTTTGCACCTAATTTAGTGCTCTGATTTCAGCATTCTTTGTTTTGAATACTCCTTTGATCCAGCTTTGCCATCCCACTGGATTCCTCTTTAATGAGTTGAACATGCCATGCCTTTGACTCCATCTATATTTATATGAGAATCATATTTTTAACCATCTACGTATTATACTTTGACATCTTTAAATCTGAAACCATAATTTTTAAAAACATTGTGTAATAATGAAACTTCTACTGGTGTACATGAATTGCAAAGAATGCAATTTTATATTGTACTCTGTAGTTACAAGAGCAATTACTATGAGATATAAAACTGGAAATCTTGGGCATAGCATATTTGTTTTCATTCAAGAATTTGAATTTCTGCACTAAAACTGAAGAGCTAATGTTTTATGTAACACATGACATTTCCTTCATTTGAAATGAAGTGCAGTTGAAATGTATTATAACTATAAACCTGGGTATTCTTTCTGAGTATCATTCTAACAGGACACAGATAATCTAAAAATTATGTGAACCCATGGAAAAGTTTCCACTTGAATTTCTTGAGTATACAATCTTCCACATTTTCCAGTTTTTTTAAATCAATTGCATTTTATTTGGATATATTCTTGATATATTTATAACATTCTTAGTTGGATTTTAGAAGTCCAAATTCATAAATGTTAAGATAATATTTATCTGCATCCAAAGGCTTCTGAAAAATGGCTGTGTTTATTAGAATCTTTATTAAACTAAGGATATCAGTAATATATGTGAAGTATTTTTGAACTTTTATTCCAGGCAAAGCCTGAGAAGCCTATATATCCATGCTTTGTTGTTTGATAATCACATGGGTTACAACACATGACACATTCCTTTGATAACCCTGGAGCAAAACTGAAGACTTTGACTGGGTCAACCTGATCCTAATTGAGAGATTTGGTTTTATATATTGTAAACTTGATATAACAATGTAAGTTATAAGATATTGAGTTCTTAAGGGGATGTTATATACTGTAAAATAAAAAAGAATTTGTAGCTCAGAAGAGGAAGCAAAATAAATTTAAATACTTAAAAGATCAGGAGATGATTTACCACAGTTTAAAATATATATAACTAAATACATAAAAATGTATATATAGAGATTCTGATATTCTAGAAATTCAGTAATACTTAGTAATATTTTAATATATAGCTTAATTATGTTTTTATTATGGATGATGATATTATAGACAATATACAGAATTTTGAAAACTGAGCTATTTGCATTTTATTTTATCTCAAGTAGAGCAGACCTTTCTTTCTCCTAGCCACCACGAAAAGATTAGCAGCTAAAAGGTTCCTGTTTCAAGAATTTAGATTATCAGCTAATAAAATGCCAAGGCCCTCAAAATGAAAGCTAATGGAAACAACTGGACTAAACTATGCATCACAGAACTTTATAGCTACACAAAAGCTATATAAGTTCTAGAACAAAGCAATTTGACTGCAAACCCTTTGAGTAATGCAGTTTAAAAACAAAAGGAAATACATAGAAATGTCTGGACGTTATTCTAGTAGTTTTATTATTTGTATTAATGTTGTATTTTTACTCTGAAGCTGCAGCTAGTATAGTTAATAATTATGTTGACTGCATTAGGTATCTAGATTCCTATAAGATATACATAGCATACTATATGTTATAGAGTATGAAAGAAAGGAGGTAACATTTTAAAATCAAGAATTAAAGGAGGAACACTCTATGGATAGAATGGGATTGGAAACTACTCATGGGAAATATGCCCATGAGGCAAGATTACCTCATTTCTTTATAAAATTTAAAAAACAAAACCCTCCAAAAAACGTTTCCTGTCTCTGCAATGTCACTTCTACAACGTACCCTAGCACCGGGTTCTACAGCCACCGATACTGCTTTCCCCAGGTTTCTCGGAAAAATGCCTGATGTCATGCCTGCACTGGGAAGTTACAAGGCAAACGAAGATCAACTTATTGACCAAAAAGCAAGACGGCATTCAAAGTTTATGAGAGCATGTCAAAATTACACCAGAGCCAATTGAAATGGGGCTCCCATTACTCACAAAGCTGTGATAATCTGAGCATCAAAAGGAGACAATTGGCCAAGACTGACTGCCATACTTTAAATTCGAAAAGCCATAAATCCATAATGATATATGGGGGAAGGGGTGGGAAGGGGAGGCTAACGCAAAATAATCTGAGAACTAAAAAAAATTGATTTCTATTGTTTTGTATTATATCAAGATGATCTTATTGAATCATTTACTATACCAGTGAAGAATATAGAAACAAATAAATGCAAATACATAAGTTAAAAGGTATTTTCTGATTCACAGATATGGCCTAAAAGATCCTGAATGACCAGAAGCTCCTGACATTTATTAAAAGAACTTAGATTTTATAAGTTTAATTAGGTGCTATTTGTTTAGTTTTGTTTTTATTTCTATGCTTGGGTAGATTGCCCTAGCAGAACATTGCTAAGATTTATGTTAGAAAATGTTTTGCCTATGTGTTCTTCTAAGAGGTTTATAGTGTTTTGCCTTATATTTAAGTTTTTACATGCACCCCAATGTTCATAGCAGCACTATTTACAATAGCCAAGACATAGAAATAACCTAAATACCCATTGACAGATGACTGGATAAAGAGATTATGGTATATTTATACAATGGAATACTACTCAGCCATAAAAAAGAATAAAATAATGCCATTTACACCAACATGGATGAACCTGGAGATTGTTATTCTAAGTGAAGTAAGCCAGAAATAGAAAGAAAAATACCGTATGACATTACTCATAAGTGGTATCTAAAAAAAAAAAAAAAAAAAAAAGACACAAATGAACTTATTTACAAAATAGAAACAGACTCACAGACATAGAAAACAAACTTATAGTCACCAGTGGGGTAAGAGGGTGGGAAGGGATAAACTGGGAGTTCAAGATTAGCAGATATCAACTACTATCTATAAAACAGACAAACAACAAGGTCCTACTGTATAGCACAGGGAACTATATTCAATATCTTGTAATAACCTATAATGAAAAAGAACATGAAAACCAATATATGTATGCATATATATGACTGAAACATTATGCTGTATACCAGAAATTGAACATTATAAACTGACTGTACTACAATAAATAAATTTAAAAAAAAACTTAGAAATTGCTCAGCAGCTCAGGTGATAGCACAAGGCTATTTCACTATATTAAAAATTAATATTCTTACTAACTAGATCAAAAGTAATCAATAATGAGAACAGACGTTGTATATTGTTAGATAAAGTTGGACACAGTGATTTTTTAAATATCCTTAAATTCATTTTAAAAGTAAACAGGCCTAAGTTTGTCATTTTATCAATAGAATATTTTTTAAATTTATATATTGATTTCTAATCATGCAATCTACTTTTTTTAAAATACAGATGCCCTTACACAGTCAAAAGACTATTCTACCACTCTTCATGCTGTTAATTATTTGTATTACGTTGGGCAAATCATTCAGATATTAATACATTTATCTATTGTTCCTTTTCCTCAGAGTATTGTGGTAAAGATCAACCAAGAAAATATATTTTACAGTGCTTCAAAAAGATAAAAACAAAGAAGGCTTCAGTTCTCACCCTTGTTTTTCCTACTGTGAAGTTAAATTCATATCTTATGGCAAGACAAGAAAAATTTAAATATAAAAAAAAAATCTTCTCTGTCCTTTGGTCTCCTTTCTCCAACCGCCCCCCAACCCCCGACCCCATGCACTGCATATCCACAGTGTGCAGCAATCAAACCTCCCCCATTGGCAGAAATACCTGTTCAACCATTAAGGGCAACATTCTCTGAGAACAAGACAACTCCTTAAAAGATAACATTCCTTCTTGATCTTGTAAGGGTCCACCAAGAGGCTTAGGTCTGGATTGTGTAAATTTTCAATAATATGTCATTTAACATACAGTCCTCTGTCTCAAAAAGCTTATATCACTGTGCCTTGACTTCCAATGGGTGAAACAGTTCTTGGAGCTGAGATGCTGTTCTCAGGTTATAAGCCTCATTTTGGCTAGAATAAAATTTTCCACTTCATTCTTAGATTGACTGATTATTTTTTTCGTTGACATTACCAAAGTGCACATGACAGAAAACATTCACATCCACTATCCACTCCTATGGGAATATTTATATGTTTTTTATGAACACTCACACAACACTTGCTGTGTTCTAGGCTCCAGTCTAAGCAACCTGTAAATAAAACTCACTGAATCCACAACTCCCTATGAAGTAGATGTTCTTACAATTTTCATTTTACAGACAAAACTGAGGCACAGAGAGGTGATGTAACTTGCCACAAGTCACACACGTAGTTGAGTCACAGAATTAAAATATAAACCTACCGCTACAACTCCTTAACTACCATAGGAAGCTGTAGCTAATGAAAATAAAGTGAATCATGATGCAGTTTCTTTGTTTGCTTTTGAGTTTTTAGCAGTTACATAAAGTCACATGAAAGATGAAGTCAGCTATCTGAAGAACTCAAATTGTAATTTTACATGAAAAAATAAAAGGGCTAGTTAAAGAAAATTAAATCGTCTTTAAAATCTCAAATTTTCAAAACAATCTACTTCCCTCTCCCCACCCTTGGGTAATGATACTAAGACAATCACTTGAGAGGCATGTGACATAGGGATAGAAAGGAGTTTCTGGAGTTAGAACAGCTTAGTACTGAAATTCTTGAAGGAGCTTGTAATTGTTGGTCATGAGTATTGAAGGCTCAAAGAATTATAATATTTATGATTCTCCTCATTCAAGACCTGCTGCCAAATCACTTCCCACAGATTCAAAAGTATCTCATTTATCTCTTCTACAGGGGAGGAAAAACACAAATGGGCAGAAAGCAGAACGTTACTTCTCAGATGACAACATAAATTTCAGTGTGGTTTTTTTTTTCTTTCTAATCAGAAAGTGGTAACTTTCACTCACAAAAGAATAAAAGATCCTTCTTCCTAAGCAGAAGTTCTTGTGATTGCTGCTGGTAAGGTATTTAGTGAAGTTTAATAAGAATGGATTTCCTCTTTAGCTAGAGTTGCCACTGGCAGCAATTCTGTTTTATACATCTTTCAGCAAGGTAATGTTTCAGAAATGATGCCTTGATATCTTGTATCCTTTACAGAAACAAAGAGCTTTCAGCACTGCAGCAGACAGGATAATTTCAGTTACTATTATACAGCAATACACAATACTCTTGCTAGTATATGCCTACTATGTGTCAGATCCTGCACTCATCAGGGGAGACCAACATAAGTCCTGGAACACATCCTAAAAGAGGTCCCACAGCAGTGGCGGAGGCAGTCATAGGAGTAAACACTGACAGAACACTGGGACTTGTGGTCTGATACAGGCATATAAAATGCTGTGGAAATACTACAGATGAACAGCTCCATCATCCTGGAGGCAAGCACTGATGAGGTGACCTTTAGTTTTGCCTTGAAGAGCAATGGAATTTTAATAGCTGGAGAAGGGAGGCAGAAGGTGTCCATATGTCGAGTAGGAACAGCACAAGAAGGGGCATAGAGGGATGAAAGGCAATAATCTGTTTGTGGGACTGCTGATAATTCTTAGTTACTTGAGAACAGCACCCCTGAGAGAAGGCTGGAGAGGAGAAGAGGCATGACTTGTGAAGAACCCTGGAGGGCATGCTAAGGAGTTTATATTTTATCCCGCAGACAAACAGGAGACATTTTTTAAGTTTAAAATCAAGCCCTAAATAACACTTCTAAAAAGTTGCAGTTTTGAAAGGTCACTCTTGCTGTAATGTGGAGGTTGGAGTAAAGGGAGAAATTAGAGGTGGGAACACTGCTAGGGGAGTACTGGGATAATCCTAATGGAAGACGGTAAGAGAGTCACCAAGGAGACCAAGAAGATGCTTTGGGAGCACTTCGTGCAATAGAATCGATAGGAGTTGCTGATCATTTGGTTAGATGCGACGAGAAAAAGGATGAGTCACAGATTTGTGGTCTAGATCACTGATACCACTAGCTAAAGTAGGGAGAATAGAAAGAGAGAGAATTAATCAGAAAGTAAAACTGAAAACATACCTGATGCTCATGTTCTGCAGGAAAAGGACAATGGGGAGTAACTGAATCAGAGTCTCTGGCATGGGTGCTTGAATGCAAAGCACAGAGAGTTAGGAGTGGGTAGCAGAATTAGAAGCAGAGAGACACCCAGAATGAAAGTGGTGAGAAGAAGCTGTATGTCTGTAGAAGTCATGAGGTGGTAGAAGACACAGGGCATCAAAAACCATGCCTCTATGAGGAGAGTGGAGAGAACTCAACTAACAGGCAAGAGCAACAGAAGCAGAGAAGGTGCCTGATGGGTCACTGTCATGTGGAGCCCCTCCAGAGTAAGCATGCTAGCTCTATGAGTACAGTTTCCAGAGCTGCCCCGGGTCTCCAGGAGAGCGGGAGGTCAGCTGCCAGATCACTGCCTTGCCCTGTGTACTGACCATATGGTTGTTCCCAGTCCTCCAGGATTGCACAGGGAACCCTCTATTCCTCTACCATTTCCCATGTATCCTGACAACAAATCCCTATCACCTGAATCAGCATGAGTTTTTTATTCATTGTACACCGCTTCCTTTTGTCTTTATGCAAGCTTATTATAGAAAAAAAAACCAGTAAACTATGCTTATTATTGACTTCAAACCCATGGCACTGGATTTTCTTAGCAAATACTTCTAGAGGTTTGATACAGTAGTATAATTACTCCATTCAAGGACTATATCCTTCCTAGCATTTAATTTCTGAAAAAAAAAACTCATGAATTTGTGTTTGGAATTTCATGATCATATGGGTATGATTTTAATACCAATGAAACTTCAATACACAGAAGTTATCCTTCAGACACTATACATGGCTTACCCATGTACGTGTACATCTGCCCATAAATTCTAATTCCTTTTCTTCTGATGTTAGATCAGAGGTAGCTGTAAGCTCTGAGGTTTTATTTGAATCAAAATCAATAAAGAACTCACTATAGGAAAGTAGAGGACAGATGATGTGGTTTCTTCAACAAATAAATCACAAGAAAAAAGAGAAATGATACAAAACCCATAGAATAAGAGAGGCTTAAAATCATACTGATCACAATGTGTGGACCTGATTTAAATAAGTTAAATAAATTCAAGTAAAACTGTAAATAAATACAAAAAAACTTTGGCATTTATGAGACACTTGGAAACTTGAACACTGAATATTGACAGCAAGAAGGAATATTCTTAATTATACTTGTTTCTGATAATGTTTTGTGGTTACACTTAAAAAAAGAATTCTTGTCTTTCAGACACACATACTAGCATCAAGGATTTGCTTCAGATAACATAGGAGGGGGGAGGGGGAAATGGGTGAGGGTATAGATGAAACAAGATTGGTCACAAGATAATTGTTAAAGCTGGGGATGGAGATTCATAATACTATTATGACTCCCTTTACATATATTTTGAATTTTTTGTAATAAAAACTTCTTAAAAAATCAATAAAGACCTTGAGCATCTGTCCTTTCTGTGACTTGATACAATAACAGAAATGAGATAATTTCATCGTCTTCCAAATGTATGCTTAAGCATATGTATGCATGAAAATATAATTGGAAATAAAATGCCAAAATATTAATGGTGACTATATGCAGATGATGTGTGTTTTAGACTGAATGTTTGTGTCCCCCTAAAACTTATATATTAAAGCCTAATGCCCAATGTGATAATGTTTGGAGATGAGACATGTGGGAGGTGATTAGGTCATACAGGTGGAGCCCTCATGAATGGAATTAGAGCGCTTATAAAAGAGGCCCCAGAGAGCTCTCTTGCCCCTTCAGCCATGTGAGGTTACAGCGAGAAGGTGGCTGTCTGCATACCATGAAGCAGGTCCTCACCAGACAGAGTCTGCTGGCACCTTGACCTAGGACTTCTCAGCCTCTGGAACTGTAAAAAATATATTTCAGTTGTTTATAAGCCACCCAGTCAATGGTGTTTTTGTTTCAGCAGCCAGAATGAACTAAGACTGCATGATTCTGAAAGAACGCTTAAAAACTTTTCTACTAATCTGTGTGTGTGTGTGTGTGTGTGTGTGTGTATTATTCCCCCCCCACAGTGGGTATATATGATGTTGTAAGAGATTTTCTTTTTCATTTTGCACAATATCCATTATGCCTGAGATAATAGCTGAATCACAGTGCTTAAATTGCACTGCACAAATTGGTGCATTTCCCTGAAGTGAAACACATACATGCTGAGAATTACTGAGCCAATCAGAAACCTGTTCTGATTAGCCAATCAGAAATACTGATATTTTCAGCCCAAGTTCTTCCTTATACCCTGAATCTCACATTGATACTGTTCCAACTCTTTCAAATTTGTATTTTCTTCATGATTTACTCTAAATGACCACATTCTCAAAAGTCCAATTCTAAAACTTCTTCCCAAATATTTTTCTTCTACATCATATTTCAGATGTCAAATTAATTTTTTTGGCAAGTTGCAATTCCAAAGATCTATAACTTTACAAACATTTATTGAGCGTTTATTCGGCTTAAGGCACTGTGCTAAGTACTACAGAAAATAAAAAGATGAACAACCTGTCAGTCCTCTCTACATATAAAAACTCTTTTATGATATTATATAATAAATATATAATGTTAGATTTTATTTATATTTGTGCATATATATATAAAATATGTGTGTGTGTATATATACGTATATCTTTTGTGAGAATTAAGATAGAGACACAAGCAATCACAAACATAAGGCAAATGGAAAGTGACAAAATAGATATATTAAAATACTGTAGGGAAAATAAAGGAGGAACAGATTACTTCTGATGAGATGCTCTTGAAAACTTCATGGAATCGGGGCCATTTGATCTGTGTCTTCAAAGGTGGGTGGCATATAATAAGCAAAAATTCCCAGGTAACTTTTCCCATTGTCTAGGAAAAACATTCTTGTGTTTTCCTTTGCTCACACACTTACAACACTTCTGACACCAGATGTGTGGGTTTTCCACACATTAAGCAACTCAGCAACACCAGCTGGGTCCTTATAAGCCAATTCAATTCTGACACTGTCTATCTGAAATTAGCATCAGATCTCACAAATTAAGGACTCAGTTCCACAAGACTGCCTCCACTTCAGACACTAATTGCAAGTCCCAGATTGTTACCTGTACTTCTGACCCACTGTCTGTAGATCAGGGTTCTCACTACCCCATCTTGGATTCCATAATTTGTTAGAATAACTCATGGAACTCAGGGATTACTTAACATTTACTGGATTATTATAAAGGATAAAAATGAACAGCCAGATGAAGAGACATATAGGGTGCGACCCAGAAGGATCTGCAGTGCAGAAATTCTGTCCTCGTGGAGTTGGGATGTGCCTCCCTTCTGACATGTAGATGTGCTCACCAACCCAAAAGCTCTTTGATCTCTGTAGTACTGAGCTTTTTTTATGGATGCTTCATCATACAGGCATGATGGAACGTTAACTCAATCTCCAGCTCCTGTCTCCTTCCCAGAAGGTGGGGGGTGGGGCTAAAAGTTCCAAGCTTCTAATTACTGCTTGGTCTTTTTGGTGACCAGCCCCCATGTAGGAGCCCACCAAGAGTCATTAGAACAAAGGACTCTCCTATCACCCAAGAAATTCCAAGGGATTTAGGAGTTTTGTATCAGGAACTGATGTCAAAGACCAAAGTGTAAGAACAAAACATCCTCCTAGTGCTCTTATCACTTAGGAAATTACAAGTGTCTTAGGAGCCCCATGTCAGGAACCACAGGCCGTGTTTTTTGTTTTTTTTTTTTAAAGAGAGATTTATATTTTTATTATATATTTTTTCTATTACTTCACACTCCCTCATCAAGGGAAAAGACAAAAAGAAGCAGTCCAGTGGCATGCAGCTTTGGATACCATATTGAGACTTTTATACATTTTAATAAAATGCAGCCAAAATATTAAATTTTACTCTGATGCAATTTTTTGGTATCATAATGCTCTCTAAATGTAATTGTCTAGTTAATGACCACAATCAATACAATTGAAAATTTTACTAAAATGGGCCCCAAGAACCCTTGGGACCCAATGCCCTGGCTGTATCAACTGAGTTTTTGCTGAGAGTGTGACTGTGGATAAAACTCTTGGGAATGTCTACATATTTAAGAAGTAGGTAAAATGGATGGTAAAAGTGGATTAACTAAAGGAATATCCCTCAAACTTCCTTTGAGGTTTTTGCTTTAAAAAACCTCTCTCCCCATCACATGTCCTCTCCCTGGTCCTACACATGCTTTTCCTGGACCTCCCAGTTCACATTCCTGCATCTGCACTGGGATCTGTATGGCCATTGGGCCTGACTCTGAGCACGCCATATTCTGACACAGTCCAGTAGTAAGCCTCTGTCTCTAAGCTTGTACAAGAAAGAAATATTCTCCCTCTCAGGACATTATTTTTATGCAATGCCCCTGACAAATATTAGATTAGTAAAATCCCATTACCATACAGCCCAATGGATAGGCCGGAAAGCATAGTACAAGAACCCATCTTGGGTAGACTGAAAGAATGCTCTCAGGCTGGTCTGACTACATTCGTTGCTCACCAGAAAACCCAACTTGGAGCAGAACAGAAAAGCCCAAAGTGATAACTTTATGATCAACAGGTTTCAGGAACAAGCAATTTTACAAAGCAGCCTTAGGCAGCAGTATATACAACTGTGTATAAAAACAATGGGCAGTTTTAAAATAAAACCTAAATGTCAGGCATAAAAATGCATTTTTCTTACTTTACTCTGAAAGAATGCACCAGGGAGAAATTCAGCAAATAAAACCTGTTGAAAACATGAGCATTCCTGCAGGCTTACTTCCAGTGGGACATTAACACAGGCTTGCGGTAATACTTCTATTAATGAAGAGAATGTGTTCCAATGACACACTTATATTCATCAGACATTTCATAAGCAAGCCAGAAAAAAATACAAAAGATTGAGGTGTCAGCTTCAGAACTTCATGTGGGAGGGTAGAAATATGACAAATAATATAAAAACATGACAAAAGACTAAAGAAAATAGCACCAAATCTGCTGGGAAACATTAAATATGCCTCCTACGATTCAGTGTAGAAGTAAATGGTGAGAAATCATGCTAAAGGATTAGAGGAAAGAAACCCAGTATTAAGCCTGTAATTGAGAAAGGTTTGGGGAAAGGTTGATTGGAAAAGGTTCACCAGGTGATCTGTTGAAGAGCAGGACAGTGCACCTTTCAGTAAAACCCTGTAACAAAGGACACAGTTTCTAACTCCAGCCACCCCAGTATGTGCCACTGGTAACCCAGAGGAGTGGAAAGAGAGGGAGAGACTGGGAGGAGTATTCTAGGGGAAAAAAATGGAAGTATCATTCCTCCCCTCCTATTTGTATTTTTTTTTCATTTTCCCCAGTTTTATTGAGATATAGTTGACATACAGCAGTATGTAAGTTTAAGGTGTACAGCATAATGATTTGACTTACATACATCATGGAACGATTGCCACAATGTTTAGGGAGCATCCATCAGCTCATATGGATACAAAAACAAAGAAATCGAAAAAAAAATTTTTCCCGTGATGGGAATTCGTAGGATTTACTAAGCGTTAAAAACCTTCATTTATAACATAGAGCCGTGTTAATTATATTTACCATGTTGTACATTACATCCCTAGTACCTATCTATCCTGTAACTGGAAGTTTGTACCTTCTGACTGCCTTCATTCAATTCCCCTTCCCCGCATTCCCCCCACCTCTTGTAACCACAAATCTCATCTCTTTTTCTATGCTTTTTTATTTTTTAAGTATAAGTGACCTATAACACTATGTTAGTTCCTGTTACTTAATATAGTGATTCAATATTTCTATATATTTCAAAATGATCACCACGATATGTCCAGTTGATATGTCACCACACAAAGATCACGCATAGTTATTGACTATATTGCCCACACTGTACACTTCATACCCGTGACTTGTTTATTTTGCAACTGGCAGTTTGTACCTTTTAATCAGCTTCAGCTATTTCTTTCCTCCACCTACAACCCCACTCCTATTTTTAATACAAGTTACTCAACTTTACTTTCATAACCCAGAGACCTCACAACTTAAGACTGTTACATACCTACTTCCCAAGGTCTGATATTCTTTAAAGAGGGAACTAAATCTTTTCCTTCACAATTTGAATGTATATGTATAAAATGCAAGTTCGTAAAACTTAAGTGCTATTGAGGGTAAAATTGTCATTAAATACAAGAGACAAAACAAATGCTCACAAGGGTCAGCAGGGGACTTAAATGAGTGAGGCAGCTGAAGAGCGGGAAAAATGGGGTTGGTGTAGAAGGTGCCCCCTGTGTGGAGGGGACAGACATACCCCAGCTTCAACCAAGGGTGGCTAAGGGAAAGTCTAGATGGTTACAAATGTTGCAAGAGCTTCTTATATTTCAAGAGAGATGCTGAACCATATTTATGTAAAATGTTTGTATTTTTAAACACTGGTAACTAATTCATTCAAGCCAACAAAACAAAGCACTGTGAGGGCAGACAAAACAGTTTTGACAGCCACACTCAGGATATAGATTGTCATTTTGTAACTTGCACATCAAAAAATATTTAGTCAAGAATATACAATGGAATAAAGACAGTCTCTTCAGCAAATGGTGTTGGGAAAACTGGACAGCAGCATGTAAAACAATGAAGCTAGAACACTCCCTTACACCATACACAAAAATAAACTCAAAATGGATCAAAGACTTAAACATAAGACAAGATACAATAACCCTCCTAGAGGAAAACATAGGCAAAACATTATCTGACATACATTTCAAAAATTTTCTCCTAGAAGAAATAAAAGCAAGAATAAACAAATGGGACCTAATGAAACTTACAAGCTTCTGCACAGCAAAGGAAACTAAGTAAAACAAAAAGACAACCTACAGAATGGGAGAAAATTTTTGCAAGTGAAACCGACAAAGGCTTGATCTCCAGAATATATAAGCAGCTCATATGACTCAATAAGAAAAAAAAAAACAACCCAATCGAAAAATGGGCAGAAGACCTAAACAAGCAATTCTCCAAGGAAGACACACAAATGATCAAAAGGCACATGAAAAAATGCTCAATATCACTAATTATCAGGGAAATGCAAATCAAAACTACAATGAGGTATCACCTCACACCAGTCAGAATGGCCGTCATTCAAAAATCCACAAATGACAAATGCTGGAGAGGCTGTGGAGAAAGGGGAACCCTCCTACACTGCTGGTGGGAATGCAGTTTGGTGCAGCCACTATGGAAAACCGTGGAGATTCCTCAAAAGACTAGGAATAGACTTACCGTATGACCCAGGAATCCCACTCCTGGGCTTATATCCAGAATGAACCCTACTTCAGGATGATACCTGCACCCCAATGTTCATAGCAGCACTATTTACAATAGCCAAGACATGGAAACAGCCTAAATGTCCATCAACAGATGACTGGATAAAGAAGAGGTGGTATATTTATACAATGGAATACTACTCAGCCATAAAAACCGACAACATAATGCCATTTGCAGCAACATGGATGCTCCTAGAGAATGTCATTCTAAGTGAAGTAAGCCAGAAAAAGAAAGAAAAATACCTTATGAGATTGCTCATATGTGGAATCTAAAACAAACAAAGAAACAAAGAATCAAACAAACAAAGCATAAATACAAAACAGAAACAGACTCATAGACATAGAATACAAACTTGTGGTTGCCAAGGGGGCAGAGGGTGGGAAGGGATAGACGGGATTTCAGAATTGTAGAATAGATAAACAAGGTTATACTGTATAGCACAGGGAAATATACACAAAATCTTATGGTAGCTCACAGAGAAAAAAATATGACAATGAATATATATATGTTTCTGTATAACTGAAAAATTGTGCTGAACACTGGAATTTGACACAACATTGTAAAATGATTATAAATCAATAAAAATGTTTAAAAAAAAGTTAGGAGATAAAAAATATTTTATGTGCTGTAAGATATGTGCTGCCCTGTTCATTTTTTAAATCACAGTGCCTTGCACAGAGATAAAAACATAGTTGTACCCAAAAAAAAAAAAATTTAGTCAGCTAGGAAAGCTGGTGGAAGTGAGACTTCCTCTTAGGCAAAGGTGAGAGTAAAGAGTACAGGAGGGCACTGGTTTAAGGAGGCAAGACATATTTTGAAAGCCTCACAATTTTGCTCCTTGAAGCCCTAGCTGCCTGCATTTAGATAGGACAAGTAAAAGCTGTGTAGAGTCATTTGTCCAGCTAGTTAACCACATGCAAAGCTTTTCTTCCCACAGTTTTAATAGTGCAATTTCACCATAAAGGAGACTAGTTCCCAGAGTTTTCACTAATCAAGGTATCACATTATGTTTTTTGGAAAAAAGCATATTTGTGTATCACATTAAGTTCTATCCATGAGGATGATTTTTCCAAGATGCGGCAGACAGAGTGTGGTTTTGGATTCTGCAGCCCAAACATCAACAAGGCATTTTTTTTCAGGAATTAAACCATAATCCGCAATGCAGCAATAATTCACTACAGAGCTTTGGGCAAGAAGCCTGCCACAAATTGTCAGTCTGAAATGTTATTAACACATCAGCTACTAAGGTCACCAAAAGACACTATAAAAGTTTCTTTCACTATTCTTAGATGGTAAAATATATAAATCACTTAACTGGTGCCCAGAACCTACTTTAAGCAAATAAATCCAACATTTGCTATTCATCGATTTCAAGGAAAGCAACAAGCTGATGAATAAATAATTTTTGGGATAGTAAGAATCGTACAGCTTAAATTAGATAGCAAGAACCACCCACAATGATACCCCAAAATACTCATGTACATTTGAGTAGAAGGAATATACATATGTTTATAGGTATGAGCACAAGGTAGCTAGGATGTGTGTGTGGAGAAAGCATTCCCTTGCAGAAACTAGAAACATTCATATGGTCTCACTATGAATTTTTTAAAGCTGGTACTGTTTGCTTACACGCTTTTTGCATTCTGTTGTAAATTTATTTTCTATATAAATAAATACTATCTCATTACCAACCATCTCCACTAGAATCTAGCAGACCATGAAATAGGCTTTGCAAGATCAAGCAATGCACTTAAGCCCAAAAAAACATTGTTTTGGCTTTTAGCTTAAGAACTCATGGAGAAATAAAATTTTACATAACAGTTTGGAGAATATACACCATATAATCCTTTCCAGTCAAAGGCATTTCTAAAAAGGAAAGCAGATTATTTATAACTGTGCAAAATAAACATTTCTACTTCTACCTACTTCTTTGTCTACATTTCTAGTATTTCTAACTTGCATTTTTCCAACAATCCATATTTAAAAGACTGTATTTTCTCTAGTACAAAAATCACCCAAGGGCAAAGCATCCTGAGATTTAAATCTGCTAAATTAAACACCAAGTAAGTGATCAATCCACTCCCCAACTTGTTTTAAGCACGTAACTTCCAAGGAGAATGTAACTAAGAATATTATAAAATTCAAGAGCAAGTGCCTGGCCACATCCTGGATGTCATTCTGAAATGTCGCTAAAATACCAATAAATCAGGCGTGTATTCCATTAATTAGGCAAATGATGCTGAATGACAACCACAGTAAATACACACCATCAATTGTTCTTATAGGCACTCATTTAGATCTTTACTTAAATCGCATAAATTTTAGCACTTTTCACAAAGTACATGTGCCCAGGGCCCAAAGTCTGAAAGGAGTATTTAAGTATCCTCCCCAAAGAAACATCAAAGAGTTATATTTTTTGCCCTGAATTTAAAGTGAGTGGGAAACGTAGCAACACAAATTTTTGTAGAACAAGTTCTATTGCCAAGATTAGGAACTGGCGAAAGCCCAGGAACCGATGTAAGAGCCTGGCACAGCAGAACAGTAAGTTTTGATTGGCAGAAGGCGAGCCTTGAGAGGCACAGCAAAACACACACAAGGGCACTTGTGTTCTGCCCACTCTCGTGAGCCCCAGGAAAGAAGCAGTGCAAAGGCCCCAGGACGCTTACACAGCAGAAGCCATCAGTTCTGCAGCGTGCATGAACCATAGCAATATTTTTATTTAACAGTATGTAAAAGAGAGTTTTGAAAGAACTGAGCTTATACTAAAAGAAAAATGAATTAATCTATTAAGTCACTTGGTCTAATACAGTGTTTGTATCGCTCTTTATAGGATATTGATTTGGGGTAGCTATATTTCAAAGTCAAAGATATTTTTCATATACTCCAAGGGATTTCTAAAATGAAGTATATTTAAATATGAACGGTATAGAGGATTCTATTTTAAAAACAAATAATCAATCTTAAAATTCAGCTACTTGGCGGTGGGGAGGTATCACCGTGGAGACTGTTGGTTGGCTGGGAGGCATGTGGCTTTGTAGAGAAGGATCTGGCTGGGACCTCAGGGACTCAGGGATCAGTGCTGGCAGGATGGTGGAGGGGCCACCATAAATCTTGCACCTCCTGATGGGATGCAGTAGGAACTAGGGGACATTACTCATTAAGTATTTGTGTCAAAAATGTTCAACTTGAATCCAATCACTCCTAAAGATCAAACTTCTGGTTTGTAGAAAACCAGGAGCTAGAAGAACAAGCTAAAGCAGCATC
This sequence comes from Camelus ferus, assembly GCF_009834535.1. NCBI lineage: Eukaryota > Metazoa > Chordata > Mammalia > Artiodactyla > Camelidae > Camelus > Camelus ferus. The sequence goes on from NC_045696.1 coordinate 101,786,955, forward strand.
ACCAGGAAGCAATTAAATTAAAAAAGCAGGTGGTTTCACAAGATGACTGGCCTAGTCTCATCAACAAGTTAATATCATGGAAAGGGAAGGAGGGAGGAAAAGTGGGTGTTGTAGATAAAAATAAACAAGGGACATCACAACAGAATGCACCATGGTCCCTCCTTAGGATCCTGGTTTCAGTAACTGGCTATAAAAGACATACTAGGGACAAGACAGGAAATTTGAATATGGGTTCAGTACTAGATAGTATAAGGCAATTATTACTGTATTTTTAGTTGTAACAATGAATTGTAATTATGTGGGGAACTGCCTTTGTTTTCTAAGAAATCCATTCTGAAGTATTTAAGAATAAAATGTCATGAAGCCTATAATTTATTTTTAAAGATTTCAGAAAAAAAATAGAAATATGACAAATGTTTCAACAATTATAAAGTCCAAGTAGGAGGTATCTTGGTGTTTATACATAGTATTCTCTGTACTTTTTAGTATGTTTAAAATTTTTTAATAATAATAAATATAAACAAATAAAACAAAGTTATTTTTTAAAGATTTTTCTGTCACTTTCTTTAGTTTAGATATTCAAAGCAAAATAGTCTCTATGTAGCATTTAACTATCTTCCTGTCCCATAAGTCCCAAGAAACAATTTTGTATCTTCTATTTATTTGTACTCTTTAATGCTTTTCAAAAAAGCAGCAGGTTTCTGAGCCTTAATTCAGTAACTTTTATAGAACACTTGAGAGTATATCTTATTTTACTCTTCTAAAATACACATTTAAGTGCTTGCTTTGGCAGCACACACACTAAAATACACATTTAAAAAAAGTATTTTAAAAGATAGCCAGTTACTCAATACTGTCATCCAAAAATGACCATTGTTAATATCAATATTCCAGTCTTTTTTTAGAGCACATATATTTTGATATACTAAAGATATTACTACACACAAATTTTTATTCTGCCTTTTTCATATATTGTAAAAGAGCCTGGGTCTTAGTCTTTTTCTAAATTTTTTTTTTCTTTTTCAGTTTTATTAGGTAGAATTATTACAGTTTGACTGCACTTACACATTATATTGCATGTAAATACATATATACAGTATACTGCACTTTTCTTAGTTTACATATATGTACAATTATTGTTTCTAAGAACAGATTAGAGCATTAGCTTTTTAAACTTACCTAGTTATCAAAAGAACAAAGCCAACTACAAAATAAGAATCAACAGAATGCAGTAATCCAATCATAAAGGACAGTCAAATGTGCTTACATATATTCAAGAAATCAAAATAATAATTAGTTCATTTGTGTCATTATTATTATTGCTATTATTTTTTAGATTCTTCATATAAATTATGTCTTAAATTGTCTTAAAAGATTCTCTAAACACAGGGTAGATGTTATAACTACAGTGCATCTATGCGTAAGGACAATTTTTTTAAGCCAATATTTAACTATCTTCTCCATTAGAGAAATTCCTATTAAGGAAGCCACAAAGAGGAAAACCACAGTTAGCATATAACCACCAAGCTATATTATGACTGGAATCATGGCCCCAGGGCTCCCCACTGCCAGCAGACAGCCAGAAATGGGGGCAGAGGCTCCTTCTCTTCAAAGTTGCATAACACTGACATCCAATTTCATTACTTGAAACAATTTGGGGATATGCTCCTTCAGAATGGAAAAACTGAACACAGATAGTTAGAAATATTTATAGAAGTAAGTCTTAGCTGTACCTAGAAGAAGGCCTGGCATGGATATGTGGATTGAGAGTCAGCGAGAAGGCAAAAACACAAGGGAAGGGATTGAGTTGGAGAAGGGTTTGAAAATGGGCACCTCCTGAAGAGGCAACATAGGAAAAGGTGTAGGAAGGTGTCGAGTACGTACCTGTAACCAAGCTACAGCAGAAGGTAGCTGAAGAGATTTAAAACACAATTTCTATAAGTAATATTAGACTGATGATAAAAGACTTTGAATGACAAATTCAATCGCACTTCAAACTTCACATCCTGTACAGTTACTGTGAGTTCTCAAGCCATAGAAAGCCACAGTGAAAGCAATGTTTTAGTTAGATCAATCTGGCAAAAGTGTTGGTGTGGTTTGCTTTGGAGGTAAATAAAAGCTGGGAAAGAATGACACGTCTGTCACAACAGTGAGTCAGTGGACGGCTGTAGCCATGGGACTAGGAAGGCAGGAACACTGTAAAGGAAGAGTAAACATGACTCTGTGGCTAATTAAATAAGAGAGATAATGGAGAGGAAGAAGTGAAGGATGACTCATGGATGTATCCCTGGTGACTGGAGGAAAGGCACGCCACCAACTGAAAAGAGGGCTGGGAGTGGGAAGGAGATAGGGAGAAGAGGGAGGCTTGACTTCGGAGTTTTAACTGATAGTGGGACGTGCATGTGGAAAAGTTCTATAGGCATCTGGAAAGATGAACCTAGACCTAGGGCCTAGAGCAAAATCTGACAATAAAGTAATGTGAAACGTTCCACAACTGGTTTGTACAACCCAGCATTTTAACTATATAGGACTCCTTTTATAGGCCAGTAGCTTAAGCGATCACTGAAACAAGAGCGAAAAATAATCTTTGGTCATTCATGTATTCAACCAATACACATTTATGTTCATCATGAATGCATATTACATTTACCATACATCAATGACATTCTAATCCCCTTCCCATTAAGAAGGTGTACAAGTAAAATTCAAAATACGTGAAAGTCAATCCAGGATAACTAGGGGATGTGTGCTGTCCTCATCTATGCTGGAAATTACTTGTATATTGAAAAATCAAGACAGGTTGTTTTCAGATGATAGAAAACATCAGTGTGATTCTAGCTCCACAATTTGATAACATAGTTATTCTTTTAAAATTACCTGTTAACCCTGGGCAACAGAAGAGTAACATGGCTCCACTGGACACAGGAGGATGGGGTAATAGGTAGGGGCCTTTTTTAGCCTTTTGAGAAGAAAATGAAATTATTTCATCTCTGGACTTTTAAGTACTATTAGAATGTTTTTTTTTTTCTTTCTAAACAGGGAAATAATGTTACAAAAGCATCTTTTTTTATTTGTTTGCATCTCTCCCCCACACCCTGGTGTTTTAAAAATGCAAAAAAAAATACACTTTCTGTATAAAAACACTTAAAAGATTTTTTAAAATACACCAAAATAAAATTTAAAAATACCTGTTATCAAATCTAGCCTTAAAATGCTGTTGCATCGGGAATCAATGTTGCATTAAACGAACTTACAAAAAATTCCCTGCCATCATCTTTGCTATAGCTGTCAATATTACTCAGCTCCCATTAGCCACGGTATGATTAAGTCCCAGTGAGTCTATTTTGATTCTCTTACATAGTTACTCATGGTGTTTCTGCTATGTCTCTAACCCAGAGAGGTATGAAGTCATATAATTCACAAAACTGTCAAAGAAAAGTGAATCAAAAGGACATTAGCATAATGGCTTAATCATTCAAAAATGAGTGGTGGTAGCCAGAGACAGGCAAGTCAACTACCTTTTCAGAACTCTTTTCCCAGGGTATCAAATTTCTTATTTTCTTTATCCTATGCCATGATCTAAAGGTCTTACCATATCTTTATTAACATTTTTCTGCACAATGTTAATAAATGCCAACATGTCAGAAATAACCATTTTTAATAGTTCATTAGTCAGCTGACATTGGCTGGAAGTCTTCCAGCTGCAAGTAAAAACATGATTTAAGCTGTCTCAGATAAGGATATGTATACCTGTAATTCCAGGGGAGGGCACAGTATAGGTTTGAAACAAGCCAATAACTCCAGTCCCTTTTCTCTGTAATTCACTCCACTGAGTCCTCCACTGTGAATTAATTTCACCCTTAGATTAGCTTCTGCATGATGGAAAAAGAGCTGCAGCAGTTCTGAGTTTTTTATCTGCACCTCCATGACGGCCAGAGAAAGACAGAATATCCCTTTTGAGTGTGGCTCTCTCTTAGGAGCAAGAAAATTTCTTTCCCTGAAGCACTTAGCAAACCTTTTTTTATGTCTCACTGGCACAAACTGGGTCATATCACATGCTCATTTCTGAAGCAATCACTTTCCAAGACGAGAGATTATGTTTGGTCAGTGACACCAATCCCTAGAATTTGGAAAAAGGTCTTACCTGAAGACCAAAGGCTCTGCCACTGGACATTATTTTTGTTTTATTTTGTTTTGTTTTTTAAGTAGGGATTTTTGGTGTAGGGTAAAGGAAAAAATGGAAAAGAACCCATTTGCTAGTTCACATGGTTACCTACTCCTTCCACTTGCCTCAATTTTTCACTTTTTGAATTTCAAGAGACTGCCCTGTCATTTGTCCCCACTTACTAGCCTAATTGCAAGTTTAATTTTTCAATAATATTAGTAACTAGGATCCAGTATACTGGGACTACTTTTTCCTAGTAATTTTTTTCACATATGTATTTTTTCTTTCTTCTGTTCCTAAAGATATTAGTCGGATTTCTAATATTTGGAGGGAACACTCATCAAGAATAAAGACTTTCTGTGTATCACTTCCAATACTAGATCATTTGAATACTTTTTGAGGGGTGGGAGTATGCATGGTATTTTTAAAATACCATCAGTTTATCAAAAGAGATCTGACATTTTCACTGCTAGAGTAAAGGTAAAATTTTTAAACATAGTATACTTAAGCCTGGTCAGATTTAATCTTTTCTCTGTCTCCCATATACTGCTTCTGAAAGGGTGTAGTTTTATCTTCTGCCTTCCTCGTTCTCTCAATGGTGTGAAGAATCAATCCCTTGGCTCCAGATCTGATATATATTACAACTAACAGCTACTATTCATTGAACATGTAGGAACTTATCTACATTACTCCTCATATCAGTTCTGCATAATAAATGTTATTCATTAATTTATTTCCAAGGAAACTGAGGCCCAGAGAAGCTAAATTTCACAAAGTTTTCAGACTAATGATTGGTACAGTCGAGATCCAAAAAATGTCTGTCTGATTCAAGGGCCATATTATTTCCATTATGTCAAATGGCTTCTCGGTTTCAAAAGCCCACGAATAATTTTTTTAAATTAATAATCTTTGGGGTGCAGGGGTAGCCCAGTGGTAGAGTGCGTGCTTAGCATGCATGTGGTCCTGGGTTCAATCCCCAGTACTTCCATTAAAAACAAACAAACAAACAAATAAACAAATAGCTAGCTAGCTTTTTTAAGAGCAATTTTAGAATCACAGTAAAACCGAGCAGAAGCAGAACTGAAAGTACAGAGTTCCCATGTACCCTCTGCCCCCACAGATGCATATCTTCCTCCACTATCATTATCCTTCACCAGAGTATTATATTTCTTTCATTCGATTCACTCTTGATGTTATACATTTTGTGGAGTTTGACATCTGTGCAATACAATTACCCACCACTGTACTATCGTGCAGACTACCTCCACTGCCCTAAAAATCCTCTGCTTTGCTGATTCATCCTCCCTCCTTCAACCCCTGGCAACCACTGATCTTTTACGGTCTCCATATAGTTTTGCCTTTTCCAAAGTGTCATGTAGTTGGAATCATACAGTATGTAGCCTTTTCAGATTGCCTTCTTTCACTTAGTAATATGTACTTAAGTTTATTCCATGTCTTTTTGTGGCTTGATAGCTCATTTTTTATCACAATAGTATTCCATTGCCTGGATATACCACAGTTTATTCATCTGTTCACCTTCTGAAGGATATCTTGGTTGCTTCCAAATTTTAGCAGATATGAATAAAGCTGCTATAAACACCTGTCTATAGGTTTTCAAGTGGATATGTTTTCAATCCCATCAACAATCTTCAGTTACTCCCACCTCCAATGAATGTAATTTTAAGGAAAATTACAGCAATCGTTAGAAAGATTTACTGTAGGCTTGTCCTCTGAGTGAAGTTTCCAAGGGACATCAAGAATTCTCTAAATCCAAAAGAAAATATTTTGAAAATATAGGTTAGTAGTTAATAATATCTTATGAGAGAGTTTTTATTAAAATTATACAAATGTTTAATATGGACTTCTTAACACAAATGGAACTCCTGAAATATTGTAAAAATACAATTTGAAGAATATTAATAAAGATTAGTTTTCACTGTTCTTCAGTTGATAGAACTGAAAGTCTCAATGCCAAATGACAATGGCAAAAATAAATTATTTTCCAATAATTACATATTTGCATTCCAGCCATTCTTGGCACAGATTTTAGGGTGAACATATAGAGAAAAAGGAGAAGGCTGTGCAAGCAAAGATAAGGACCTTATCCTGAGAGGCCCTAGATCCTGTGGCCCCCGGGAGAGGCTAAGGGTATGATGTCTGCAGCACTAGACAGCAGTATAATGAATTCCAAATCATAAATTTCACTGAGGGTTAATGTCCAACATGGGCCCAAACAATCATTTTAAAACAAGGGCACATAAAATAAACTCCATTTTCAGCACAATTTTAGAAGTTTAATTTGAATCTGATGAATCATGTTTAACACATATAAATTTTTACTTGTAGAGTTCATGTTATTTTAGATCATTCTTTTTATTATACAGGTAGATCTCAAAGATAGCGTGGGTTTGGTTGCAGACCACTACAATAAAGTAAATATTGCGATAAAGCAAGTCATGTGAATTTTCTGGTTTCCCAGTGTATGTAAAACTTGTGTTAACACTATACTGTAGTCTAATAAGTGTGCAATAACATTATGTCTTAAAAATCTATATAGACCTTAATTAAGAAATAATGTTGGAAAAATGGCACAGAGAAACTTGTTATCCTGCAGCTGCAGGGTTGCCACAAAACTTCAAAGGCAGAGTGGGAAACCTAGACAAGGAACAAAGCCTTGTGAGGCTGCAGTGACGCTCCCCAAACCCTCTCAGTGGTAGTATCAGAGACAGCAAAGTAGGAAGCAAAACCCCCATACTAAACATCCTTGTCTTGCATCATTTCTGACAAACCTGCTGTCAATCATATCTTTATTAACCTATAGTGCATTTTTTTTTCTTTTTTCCTTTAGCTGCTGCTTTTAAGATTTTTCTTTCATCACTTCTTCTAGGTAATTTAATTATAATATGCCTTGGTGTAGTTTTCTTCATGATTCTTGTGCATGGAGTTCATCGAGCTTCTTGGATCTGTGAGTTTAAAATTTCAACAAACCTGAAAAATGCCAGGCATAACTTATTCAAATATTTTTCTACATCTCCCTCCCCTTCTTTGGAGACTCCAATTACAACAATATTAGGCTGCCTGAAGTTGTCCCAAAGCTCACTGATGCCTTTTTCCTTCCTTTTACGTTCTTTTCTTTCTCAGTGGTTCACATTGGATAAATTTTATTGTTATGTTTTCGAGTGTACTAATCTTTTTCTTTCCTGCAATGTCTTATCTGTTATTTATCCTATTCAGTATATGTTAAAATCTCAGCCATTGTGGTTCTCATCTCCAGAAGTTTGATTTGGGTCTTTTAATGATATTTTACTTAGTTTTTTGAATTTAGTTCAATCAGTTTTAATGCCCTTATGTTAACCCATTTCTGGGTCCACTTCAATTGATTAATTTTTCTCATCATTATGGGTCATGTATTTCTGCTTCTTTAAATTTCTGGTAATCTTTGATTGGATGCCAGACATGATTTTTATATGATTGAAGGATGCACATTTTTGTATAAATATTTTTTGAGCTTTCTTTTTTAACACAGTTATTCGAGAAATTTGATCATTTTAGAGCTTACTTTTAAGATCGGTTAGGTAGAATTAGAATAACATTTAGTTTAGGGATGATTAATTATTCTCCACTGTTGAGACCCTTCTGAGTACACTACACAATGCCCTGAATTGTGCGGTTTTTCCAGTGTGGCTGGTGGAATCAGGCCCTCTTCAGGCAGTGTGTGAACACCAGGTTTAATTACCTCTAATCTTTTTTTTTGAACAGTTCTTCCCATGACCTTAGGTAGTTTCCTCCCATGTATGTGTAGATTAGTACTTTATTGAATACTAGAGGAGGACCCTCTGCAGGCTTCCAAGATTCTCTCTGTGCAGCTCTCTCCTTTCAACACCTGGCTCTGTGAGCCCCACCTACCATCATCTCTCTGGACTCCCAGTAGCTCAGGGAAGCCAGTGTTCTCTGCCTTGTTTTCCTTTCCCTGCATCAAGGCCTGGAAACTCTCTCAGGCAAAAAAAGAGGCAATAGTAGGACTAACTTCATGTGTTTTCCCTCTTTCAAGAGTCACCTTCTTTCATTGTCTGATGTCTAGTGCCCTGAAAACTATTTTTTCATATATTTTTGTCTTGTTTTCTTGTTTGTTTACAGCAGGGAGGTAAATTCAATCTCTGTATTCTCTCTTGGCTAGAAGCAGAAGTCTGGTGAGAAAATCTTGAAAGAAATTAGACTTGGAAATTGTACAGTCAGAAGACAAAGGAACCCGTATCTGCCTACTCTCTTTTACTCTTCAGTGGAACATGGCATTTGAGTGCTCACCATTGACTAAATGTTCTTGTCTCCCTAGACCCCACCTTCACCAATTCCCAGAATACCGAGACTTAGGGAAATGTGCGATTAGGAAAAGGAGAACAGATATTAGACCTAGATCCTACACCTCTGTATAAGGGTTGAGTTTTTCTGAAAGTCGGTGGAGATTCATTCAGCATAGTTTCAGTAGAAGCTTGGAACTGAAGATGCAGACTTGAGGTCAGGACTGCCATTTCCCAGTGAATACTCAAACTTCTTGAACATGTTTTCACACCAGCCCTGAGAAGCGCACATGATCCAAAGGTGCAAATTCCTTTAACGGGAAGACTCAAGTGGGACTAAGCTAAAATCTCCCTTTTTCTAACACTTTCTAGAATAAGCTAACTTTAATTGCATTACTTAATTTCCCCCCAAGAAAGAGTATAAATAATAGATTCATAGGGATAAGAGACTGTGGTGAAAGCCACAAGTTACTAAAATTAGACTCATGTGTTTAGCTTGAGATTGTTGAAACTGACATTTGGAGAGCAATGTTTCCTGGCTGTGCAAAAAACAAGTGTATTCTTAGAGAAGTACAATTAAAGAAATGACCATTTCAGAAAAAAAATTATTTTCAGGGTATAGTATAGACAAATTTGCAACACATTTTTCAATGCAGTATTACCAAAATCTGCCAATTGAGTTAAAGTTCTAGTGAAAAAGTTAATCCTTGAGACTGACCAGCTTCTCTGCCTTCTTCCAGACTTCACTCCAACTTCCTTCTTGGAGAAACTCCTCCTGTTTAAATGGACATACATCTTATCCTTTCATGGAGTTCACACCTCAGAAACATAGGCCAAAAGGAAGAGCAAAGAAAGAAAACTGTGTAATACTACCTTCCTTGGTTGACTCCTAGGATAGCAAAGACTTGGATAAACTTCATGAGGAAAACCACAGTACCCTAAAACCAAAATTCAAGCTCACCTGCAGATACCCTACCTTTTCATAGAATCTAATTCAAGTCTTTTAAATGTAGAGGACAATTTAAAGTAAATTCTTGCTTCATTAACCACCCAAAACTCTCTATTAGAAACCCAGTGTAACAGCTCCAGGTTCTTCTTCTTTTCCCAAAACCCCCATTGTCTTCCCTTGAATCTGGAAGATAAGCAATAGCTATAAAACAGTAATCTGGAAGAGACGGCTGAGCCTTTCCTCATAGGGCATAGGGGTGTCTGATGTGTCCAAAGCCCCTTTACAATCTGAGCACATAATCCTCTATCCTATACTAAGATTGGACCCCAAACCACCTGATAAGTCTTGATTTCCCAACCTCACTGTAGCATAGGTATAATGAATAAGTACTTTAAAGCCCCAATATAACGTGAGGACAGATCCTCCTCTGAAAGGACAAGAAAAATCTTCACTCTGCTACAGAATCAAGGCACCATACACTCTCCAGCTCCTAGCACCACATACTGCTCCCAGCTCCAATTCTGCAGTAGCAATTGATGCTCCTAGTCATTTATCCAACAGTTATCTATTGTGCACCTGTTACATGCTAGGCATTGTGCTAGATGATAGAAACACAAAGGAGAACAAGCCTGAAAAGGCCTCTGATGTCACAAAGAGCAGAAGGTGAAAACAGGTAATAGAAGAGTAAACAAATAGGTAATTGCAGAAAAATAAATGTTTTAAAGCAGATGAAATAGGGTAATTATGAAAGAGTACTTTGAATGAGGTGTAGAGGTTTCTATAAATAGAGTAGTCAGGGAAGGCCTCTCTGAGTGGGTGACATTTGGGCTGAGATGGAAGGCAAGACGTTTAAGGAGCCCAGGGAAAAGCCTGCTCTTAATTAAAAGGACAGGCAGGACAAAGTAAGGCCCTGTAAGATCCTAGCCAAGTCCCTGCTCCTTTTTTGGAGACTCTGCCTCCCAGACATCAGACGTCATGAACATTGATTTTCTGACCTGCTCTACTATGACACGCCTGTTCTACCTCCAGACTCCTCCCATGTTGAGTGCAAACCCTAAAGATTTCCACCTCTATCACAAGAGTCACCATCCAGGTCCAATCTTCTACTGATGATCAACATTCCAAGGACAACATGAGCTTTATCCTATAAGTCTACATAGGTATAGTCTTTGGGTGTCTTCCCAGCCTAGAGTTAGACTGTGCGCAAAGCACACTTACAGGAAAAAGCAGAGACAAGAAAAAGGAAGAAACTGATGTTTTCCAGTCCCTGGGTTCACTCCCTTCCTGAAGCCTGGCCACATTCATGCTGTTGGAGTATGAGACACTTTTATAATAAATATTTTTTTAAAACATAAAGTAGCTTGAATTACTCCGTTACTTACAATCAAAGAATATTAATCATAATGCTCTCTCCATTTTTCCCTCTACCATGCAAGTATTTCTATTTAATGTCAGTTCTGAACTATGCACTCAGTGATTTAATACAATGATGAGTGACCACACTTGGTCAGCTTTCCGATGCATTTTCTTCCTGATGGTAGAGAAGTTTCACTAGACAGTCTGTCATTTCTTAGATGCCAGTGGCTTGTACTGTTTTCCAAATATAATACTAGAAGCATCTAGTCTTGAAATTGCCCAACTGCTATTTATATCATCTTTCATCTAATGGCTGTGCACTTTGATAATAATATGTTCATTTTGCTGGTTCTGTCATGTTTGCATGTTTCTCTTAATGTTCACTTTGACATTAGATTCTTATTTTTTCCTATAAACATTTTAACAAACCTTCCTACAGTATTTGCCTTGATATCACTGAAAGTTTCTAAATGGGTTTTATTAGAGCAAAATATCCATACTCTATTTTTGATCAGTAATAATGTGTAAAGGAAATGTCACATTTTCCTTCTCACTTGTTAGTATAGTTCAGGGTATTTGGTAGGTATTATAGACTACATCAATTCTAATCTCATGTACAAATACATAATGAAGGCAAAATCAGGAATAGATGCTAAACTTTGCAGGAGAAGAAGCACTGGGAACTTTCACAAAAATAACTTAGAATCTGTTCTTGATAAGAATGAGTTTTCCTGAGAACACAGATCATATTTTTTAGTAGCCATCATTTCTACTTACAAGAAACAATTTCAATAGAAGAAAAAATTGTTGAAAACAATTATTAGATAGATTCAGACATTTAAGTCACTTTCTTTCTTAGTATAAACAAATGATCCTTTGTTACTATTTCTAAGATGATTGTAGTAACCCATCTACATTTGATTTAATTATGCCTATAAATATTTTAATTAAAAAAAACACATTTAGATAAGTGATGTCTAATGGAAATTCTAATTTCAAGTGTATAAAAAAAGACATTGGAGATGTGATGTGTTCATATTTTGGCATGTTTGAAGCCCAAAATTGGTGGGTAATGGGATAATCTAGTAAATAGGCAATCCCATTGCTGTATCTGTATCTGAATGGGATTGCCTATTTTCAAAGCATTAGACCAGCCCATTAGTCATTTACACCATTCTCTTTGAAATGCCCCCTGACACACTGGGCTGAGATCCTGACAGCCATTTTTTGCAAGTGGCAGTTATAAAAAAAATATACTAAAACATATAGAACTTAAATGATAAAAAGTGCCACAGAGAAAAAGAAACCAAGGAAGGGGCACAGTCATATTCAACAGGGAAACATTCATGTTCTATTTCAAATGTGAATATGATTTTATTTTACAAATATTTGAGAGAAATCTGATGAGAATTTGAATGAGTTTAGGATCTAATAGAATGCATAGCTATTTAGAGACTTAGAAAAATATATAAAAGAAACACAAATGTATAATGCTTTAAAAACAGTTTTTATAAATAAAAAGCTTTACCAAACTCTAAAGAATAGCACTTATTTAGCAACAAGGTCATCCTCCACATTCATCCCCATCAACAATACACCTCACCCTGACAAAAAAACGCACCACACACACACACACACACACACACACACACACACACACACACACACAAATGTCTATGAAAGCAAATGTATATTCATTTAGGTCCTAAAATCACTCCCAGGAAAGTATGGAAAATAGATCTTAGAGGAACTTTATCCCTTGTCTTATTTTTTTCTGCACCAATACGTTTCTCACACAAAGACCCACTACAGTTTACGAAACACATCTAATCCTCTAGCAAGCTTTTATTACAAGCCATTTTGCTTCACACCTAGTTATGAGTGTTCACTTTCCATTATGCTGACAGACTTCCAGGCCCTTAAAGGCATAGATATTTATTGAAAGAATATTTTAAAATATTTAATAGCTTTTTAGTAAGGTGTTCAATATTACTTGTCCAATGATACAGCACATATTATTTCAGAACACAGAGTAGTTATTATTTTAGAAAAGGACTTTTTAAGAAATCTTAATATATGATGTTTAAGTACATCACAAAGACCACAGTAAATTTATATCAACTTGAAATTATAGAAAACTGCAGCTGAAAATATCCTTAGGGATAATTTAATCCTACTTCCTTTTAAGAGGAAAAAGTTGAAAATCAAAGAGACAAAGTGATTTACCCGTGATTATTCAGCTCTAAGGTAAAGAGAGGCCTCAATCATAAATATTCTAGCATCCAAATCTTACCTTCTTTCTCTAAAACTTGGCAAAGGCCTTCAATCTTAAAATTTAATAATCTGAATTATAATTCAGCAAACTGCATTTTTTAAAGAATTGGGTAAAATATCTTTAAAATGCTTAAGTTCGCTCTGAGAATGTATATCCTTAAGACACCACTAGTTTTATCACAGCTTAACAGCAGTATTTAAATCTTCTCTGCCAAATGATGTTTCACAGAAATAAATACAGCCTCTGCCTTGAGGTTGCAGCAGTCCTGACCTTGGTGCACCATTGTCTAAGATGAGGACATTTAGGTAGACATTGTAGTGACACTCAGCAAAGAACATCTTTTCTCAAATCTAAAGAGCTAATTCAGATTTAAGGATGAGGCATTTTCTTATGTTATCCTCCAGGCTTGACCCAGCCTCAGAGACAAGAGAGTATTCATGGTGACTCGGCTCTGAAGTGGTAGCAAAGGAGCTAAAAAGTGAGTACAGATGGAATTCAAATTTGGAACACTATAAGACATAAGATTAGAAAGAGTTCTTTTAAGGGCATGGAGTCCATATGGAAATTACATTGGAAAGTTTTGTCAAGGGCTGCCTCCTTGCATCCTGCAGAATGAAACTACACACTTGAAATTTTTTATCCTCAGTAGAGATCAAAGAAAATGTCCTAAACATTCTCTTTCCTGCAACCAACCTTACTGCTGACCAGACATGCACATTTATTTACAAGGCAGCTGCTCAGAGAAAAAAGGGGGGAAACCTAGCATTTTCCCAAACTTTTAACTTACAGGAAACTAAGGGACTAATAATGGTTAACTATGATGAGACAGCCCATTCTGATGTCCTTTTAAATCACTTTAAAGTGGTAAAAATAAACTTGCTTTCCTAAAGACTTGAAACGTAAACAGACAGAAAAAAAATAATGATTAGGAGTTTGGAATTAACAATATACACACTACTATCTATAAAATAGATAAACAACAGGATCTACTCAATAGAAAAGGGAACTATATTCAATATCTTGTAATAACCTACAATGGAAAAGGATCTGAAAAAGAATATCTATAATATATAAATATATAGGTATATGTATAACTAAATCTTTTTGCTGTATAACTGAAATGAACACAACACTGTAAATCAATTATACTCCAATTAAAAAAATGTTCTTTATTCTTTAGTCATGAATCATGAATGTCTTACGAAGGATAAGGTCCTGTTACTCCTTGGACTAAAAGGGCTCTGGGAAATGGGTGATAAATTATGTAGACTACCCAAGGACAGTCAATTATTGAAATGTACTAAAAAAACGCCCTTGAGGAATGAATAGATTTGTGTCTTTTCTTCCGGAAAAAAAAAAAAAAAAACAATGAATGTATCCTACTTTTTCAGATTAAGCTTTTTGCTGCTTTAAATTTTTCAACAGTCTCTTATTTGGAAACAGTCAGGCTGAAAACTGTTGCAGCATTTCTTCCTGGTCTTGCTGAAGACAGGTGGCGAGTAGGTGAAGGATGAGTTCCCCTGGCCACAGCTCTTCTTTTTCCAGTATCTCATATATGTAACTCTAGGTACATTCATCCACAAATAGAAATGCCCTCCAAAGAAAGGACAACCTCTTAAAATGTGGCAACACATATGAACATATATTTTGTTGAGCTCAAGGCCTGGTACAAGCTAACATTTTAGTGTCAAAAAATAAAACAGTGCAAGGCAAGATCACATCACAGACATACATTTTTAAGAGCATCGAGTTGTCAGAAACTTGCCAAGAGGAAACAAATATCACACACAAGAAAAAAATCTTGCCAAAAACTTGAACAAAGTTGAAAGATCTGCAGACCCATAAAATTCTTTGCCAGGAGCCCTAAATATAACCTGAGGTGGCATGTAAACTTAAAAGCTAATCTCATCTGATGGGCCATTTCCTAACATGTGACTTGAGAGTATTTTAAAAGGAAACACAAAACAGATATGAACATTACTTTTAGCAGTTCTCAAAACTCAGGTTTAGAATTTTTATTAAAACCAGACATGAAGGGTAAATAAAAAACTGATGGCTTGAATTCACTGTTTTTTTTTTTTTTAAATCATTCCTTTATCCCTATAGAATGCACAAAAAAGGCAGTAAGTAAATGCTTCTGAATTAAAACAGTTAGTGCTAGTTTAGTGAAAATACTATGGGGAAAGAAGTGTTAGGAATTTCAAGTGGGATCCAAACTACTGAACTGTTTTCTTAAGGGGTTTCTTCATCCAAAGGTATGACATAAATAAATTTTTCTTCAGGGACTGCATTACCTAGGTATGTTTTTGACAGTCTGGACAGCTTGTCAGAACCACAAAAGCACTGCTAAAGATTTTGAGAGCTAAACAGTTTTCCCCATGATTGCCAAGATTCATCTAAACTTTAGAGATGGTAACAGCACACTTAGAATTCAGAACTTAGTTTTATAAATTCGGTTAAGAGTGAACAGATCATTTTCTCAAAATCAGACTGAAATATCTGTACTTGAGAAAAGGGTGCATCCTAAGAAAAAAAATAGAATCAAGAGAGAAATTTAAAGATGCTTCCATAACTTTTTACCTTAAATTTCTATTGTGGTTACCATTAAAAATGAGATGAATTCTTTTTTTTAAAAAAAGTATTGCCTCATGCATTTATTTTATTTTCTACTCCTTTTTAATATTCATCATCCTACCATCATCATCACGGATGATGAATATTAAAAACCACATCCATTTTAAATAAATCTTAACAAAACAGTATGAGTAAGAGATTCACAAATATTGGTGATATGGACTTAAATTATGAGAGTGTTGAGTGGGAAGTGATCAAAAGTGAAGTAGGATGTGTAATGAAAGAAGACCCAAACTGGGGCAGGAGACCAGTTTCTGGGCTAAATATTGCCAACAACTGTGCCCCCTCCTCCTGCCTTCTAGTGACCTTAACCACTCCTGGTATAATTTCTCATGTATCAAATGAAGAATTCAGATTTGATGAATAATTTTTTGACAGTGT
This sequence comes from Camelus ferus, assembly GCF_009834535.1. Taxonomy (NCBI): domain Eukaryota; kingdom Metazoa; phylum Chordata; class Mammalia; order Artiodactyla; family Camelidae; genus Camelus; species Camelus ferus. The sequence goes on from NC_045696.1 coordinate 101,803,013, forward strand.
TTTCCAAAGTAATTGGGTTTGGAGGAAGTGCCTCTTTTGGGCCACCCTGAGGCTGGCACAGGTGATGGGTACAGCAGTCAGAGTGGGTCTACCATTTATCTGCCCTATCCATCAAGATCTCTAGGGGATTTTGTTTGCAAATAGTCTATCTCTGCTTGTTACAGTTTCAAAAACTACTGGACAAAACCGCTAATACCCCTTTCTAGATTCTATAAAGTGAGAATTCATTATGAGATTTTTAAGGTCTCTGCTGTAATCCCTTGATTCAATTACTTCTACTAAAGATTGGCACACCCATTTCTTTCTATGGCTGCCTTATCTTGTGTTTAATTGTTGTCTACAATCCAGGTACTGCCTGCATTTTGATGTTCCTTCTCAGAGGGTATCAGTTTACGTGTTAGATAATATGCTCTGAGTAGCATGGGGAAACCTCCAAGACTGGAGAGCAGACCTTTCTGAGAAGCTCTGTATCAGCAGTGTCCTAGCTGATCTGACCTAGCAGGTCCCAACTGGCCAGGCTGATGCTGGAGAAAAATAGCAAAAGCATTATATGTAAAATTGGAATCACCATCATCATCATCTATATACAAATTGAGGTAAGAAAGAACAGAAAGGATGGGCATATTCAGGAAGTGTGGAAAGCTTTCAATTTTAAAGTTGGATCCAGAAGTTAAAAATCAGTGTACAAAAAAACAGCAGAGAAGCTATGATGGTTGAGGAGATGCTGTGAGATGGAAGCTCTGACTGGCCATTTACTTACACAAATGGAACCTCTAGCTATCTTTTGATGTTCTAAAGATCCAGCATCAGGAATATTTATGAAAATTATGTATGATGGAGAAATGCAAAATCAATGGCTTGGTTTCATAATATTTATTTATAGAAACAGTATTGCTGTTTATCATGTGACCTGCAGTGATTAAAGTTGGCTGATCTGATATAGCTATAAAGAAAAAAACGTTGCCTGCATAACCATTCTTCAAGGATCAAGTCATTAGCCACTGCAGTCACCCATCAATAGTGCACCCTGAGAGGGATTCAGGATGGAGAAAAACAGGAAGCATTCTGTGCTTTGGATACACAGGCCCCTAGATAGTTAAGACATATATTTAAGGAAAAATTTCAGTGACTCCAGATTCTTGTATCTTCCCATACTGGAAAAGCACCAAAATCATTAACTTGAGGCATCTGTTCTTTGTAATTAGCAGTAATCTCTTGATGTTTGACTATATGTTTTTTTTTCCAGTTAAAAAAAATGTATATATTCATCCTGGCTCCTCGCTTACCTCTTCAGGACAGTTCCCCAGAGTTATCTGAGATGCTGTCTCCCAGGCTATAGTCCTCAGTAAGATCCCTGAATAAAACTTAACTCACAACTTTTATATTGCACATTTTTCTTTCAGTTGGCATAGCCTACTGCTAACAGTCTAAAAACTTAGGTGGGGTAAGGTATAGAACCTCCTTGAATGTTACAAAATGCATAGGTTGCATCAGTGCTTGGATCATTTGTCTATTACTACTTTAAAAAAAATACTCCATAATTTAATGACCTTAAATAAATAAGCCTAAATCAACCACCATTTTATGTGCTTATGATTCAGTGAGTCACGGAATTAGGCTGGGCTCAGCTGAGCAGCTTTTCTGTTGCTTTTGCCAGGTCACTCATGTGGCTGCAGGTATTAGGCAGCTCACCTCAGAACAGGATGGTCCATGATGACCTCATGGATATGTTAACAAAAAATTAATCAGTCCATCTAAGAAAGATATGGAAAATTTTACTCCAGCCAAATTGTGGATTATAACCTGGGAATAGCATCTCAGAAAACCCTGAGACTTGTTCCACCCATTAGATGTCAAGGGGCAGTTATATATGATTTTGGAGACAGAGGACTGTACGATAAATGACATATTATCGAAAGTTTACATAATTCAGAACTAAGTGTCATGGTAGCCCCTTACAAGATCAAGAAGGAATGCTATTTTTTAAGGAGTTGTCTCGTTGATGCTCGGAGAATGTTGCTCTTTATGGTTGAGCAGGTATTTCTGCCAATGGGGGACATTTAGTTGCTGCACATTGTGGATACACAATGCACAAGGGGGCAGAGAGGAGGCCAAGGGGCAGAGAGAATGTTTTACATTTAAATTTTTCTTGTCTTGCCGTAAAATTTATTTCACAGACCTATCTGGCAGTGGGTACTGCCTGTCAGCTGAGTCATGTGTCTCCAGGTGGTGTTCTCAGGCTCCCTCATGGAACAACAGCAGTGGGCCAGGAGGGCAAAAGCAAAAACTGTGAGACCTCTTGGGGCCTGGGCTCCAAGTCACACCACCCTGCTACATTCTACCAGCCAAAGCCAGTCCCAGAGTCAAGGAGTAGGGAAGCAGAATCTATCTCTTAAGGGGAGGAGGAGAAAAGGACTTTGTGTACAAGATGGAGGGCTTATCCTCCATAATGTCTTTAATGCATTTTCCTGACTCAGACTACTGTACTTGGATTGATAAAGTTGCTTCCTGTGAGGCATGGGTTAACAACTCTGAAACTACTGTACATGTATACCGAGACTGAACAAAAAACTAAAGGCATGACATGATGGGAGCCAGATTTCTCCCAACCCAGGTTTCTTAGAGGAAGAGGCTACAAATAAGAGGGTGAAGCTAGAATGAACCTTATGGGCCTGGACTAAGTTTGGAGACATCAATGTGAACTCATGTTTAGCTTAATATACAGACCGATAAATACATGAATAACCATAGATATGTGTGTATACATATGTGTATGTGTGTGTTAATACACGTACATGTATTTCCTACCTCTGTTCACTGAAAAGGCTTAGAAACAATGGAATTCTCATAGCAACAAGCACACCAAGGGCCCACATGTTGCTTTCTGTGCCATTCTCCAATTAAGGAACCAGTGCTCTTTGGAGAAATGGCTGATTCTAGGGCTGGAACAGAGAATATACAAAGTGAACCTGGAGTGTTTTGTAGTGTCAGAAAGTAAGAAAATACTGAAAAAATAACCCATGTGGTCATGTCACAAGGACACAAGACCAATCTGAAGAGTTCCCAATGACCAAAGCTGAAACAATATAAGCAATAAAATAAATAATACGGTATTGGGTTATAACCCAAAATATAAAATAAATATCCATGAGTCTGTACTGATATAAATAAATGATTGAATAAATAAATAAACAGGGGAGAAGAGACAAATCTCTCATACAAAAGAATTCCAAACAGTTTATGTAGACACACCTCCTCTGAAAGATGCAGCTTAACTTCTCATGCCTCAAGTGTGGGCTGTGCTTAGTGACTTGATTCCAAAAAAGAATAGGAAAGGGGAAAACAGCAGCTTTACAGTGGAAAAATCTGGCAAAAACTATCTCAGGCAGGACATCAAGGTTAACATCATCAGTGATAAGTCATCTGGTAACATGAACCCTTGGTATTTACATGAACCCTTGGTATTTACATGAACCTTGATGTAGTGAGAATGGCACTTCACATGTGTAATCATCCTCCCAAATCGCATAACCCCAGTCTAGCCATGAGAATAACCTCAGGCAGTACCCCTCAAAACTGTCAAGGTTGTTAAAATCAAGGAAAGTTTGGGAAATTGTCATAGACTAGAGGCTAGGGAAACATGAGGGTTAATGTAATGTGACATCCTGGAACAGAAAAAGGACATCAGGCAAAAACCAGTGAAATCCAAATAAAGTATGGAATCGAGTTAACAGTGTACCAATGTTGGGTCCTTAGTTGTGACAAATTTGCCATTATAATGAAAGATGCAAAAGATAGGGGTAACCAGGTGAGGGTTATACAGGAACTCTTTTTGTTATCTTTGCAACTTTTCTGTAACTGTAAAAAGCTTAATAAAAAAGCTTATTAAAAAACAAACCTGGCAACCAACTGTTAAAGAATTCTTCTACTCTCTTGTTCTCTGGTTCAAACCTTGCTTACGTCTGCTTTCCAAACTTTCCTATGACTTTGGACCTGGAGTCTCTTAATCTGTCTAGCCCTTTGGATTGAAGGAGTCTGGATGACCCATTGACCCATAAGTGAAAAGCAAAAAATATATATATTTAAAAACAAATATATACCTATACATATACACCTATACATATACATTTGAAATTCACACACATACACATATACATATAGACACATATATAATCACATTGCAGAGATGCAAAATGAAAATATGCCACAAATAAAAACAGAACAGATAACCACTCCTAGCAGCTCTCTGCATAGCCCACTAGTCTCTTCTGAAATAAGAACAAAGTTTTACATGCTGTTCAGAAACCCACTTTCCCCACAAAGTATATTTGTGAAGCTTAAACTATAAAGCCCCATATAAGCATAGACCCTTTCCAGGTATCTGAATCTATTTTCTTCTTAAGTACTCTAAACTGTAAATTTTAATACCCGCAAAACCTGGATTCACCCACCTCCATGTAAATAAATATGTATCTGCATTATCATTTTAAGCGCCAGAAAGTATCATAGTATTTCACTGAATAGATGGACCATCCTTTTTCAATTAATCCTTTAAGGAGCTGTCTAGCTTTTCTAATTCTCTGGAATATCACCCAATATTTCTGCTTGGGGGTTGAGTTAGCTCTCTCTGAAGTGTTTTCTCTATGCCCTGAAGCCCCTTCACTCAATCCAGGCTCCTCAATAGTGCTCCTGCCCTTGGTGCTCCTGGCCTCTAATGGCCTTGAGGGGACAACTGAGAGTAAATTTGGGACAACAGAAAATAAGTGCAAGTTCTTGAGCAGGAAGTCAGTGAGAGGAAACTATGTTTTGGAGAATGTTATTATGACAATCATTTTATCATCATATTAGTATGACATGTGTGCTCTGTGCAAATATAAGTCTCAGAGTAACAGGAAAGAGAAACTGTAACAAACAGATCTTAGAATCCCTGCAGTGGCAATTGCAATCCTGGGGGAATAAGATCCCTTCATATGGCTCTTAGGAGAGAAAATATTTGAAATAAAAATTAAAATATAATAATAAGTAAATAAATAGGAAATAGAGAAAGCGTCTGCTCAGAGGGCAGAGATAGGGCATGTGGATGGGTACACTTTAGAAAGGCAACCCCATAAGCTACCTTTTTTCTCTCCTATGAAAATAGGAGGCCCCGCTATGCAGCAAGAGCCAGGACTTTGATGCTGAAGTATGCACAAGGTAGACAGAGGAAGTTAGAAAAAAGAAAATTCATACCAGCAGCACAAGGGATGGTTTAAGAGTTTGGGAACAAAGCTTTGTACCTCATTAGCCAGATACCAGACACACTGAAGGAGCTGCAGAGCTCTGGGCAGGATCACAACAGAACAACAGCCAGTCCCAGGAAGGGCAAGGCAAGCCTGCAACGATGAGAGGGCACCCTCTTTCTGACTATGGAGATGGGGAAGTGATGGTTAAAGAATTTCAAACGTGAAACTCATAGGGCCAGAGTGGCACAGTGAAAAGGACTGCAGGATGGGGGTGGAGGTGGCAGGTTATCTAGAAGCAGAGCCCTGTATTTGGATTCCATCTTTGCAGTTCACTAGCTCTACGGCCTTGGGCTGGCATTTAACCTCCGTTTAACCAGTTAACCTGGCATTTAACCATATAAAATGGAAATAGCATATCTATCTTGCTTCATAGATTGGATATAAAATGTGAAGCACAATGCCTGTCACTTTGTGTGTACTCAGGTGGAGTGGTATTTAAAATGATGTCAGTAGACCTAAATCAACTGCTCCTTCTCTCTCCCTGTCTCCTTCTGCTAGTTTCTTCCCTCTCCAAACCCCAGGTCATCTCTGTGGTTTCTGTCTCTCTCCTTTTTTCAGGCAGAGTCTTTAGCTCTTTCCACTTCCTATCCCAGACTCTAATAAGATAGAATTGTTCAGTTACTCTGGGCATAGTTTACTCCTTAGATTAATTTACAACGGCTAATCTCTTTGTTTCTAAAGATACAATTAAAGAACCTCTGGCCGCTCTTGCACTTAATGACATACAGCTGTGTGGACACTGTTGCCAGATGCTTTGCTCCCAGTTCCTTCACAGCCATTGCTGCATCCTTCCCAATGCATAACTTTCTATTTATTCTCCATGGTGTCAATCAGATGTTAGAGTTAAAGGATGTGTGACAGTTTGGAGATTTCTGAAAAAGTTAAAAATAAAATTCCCATGTAACCCAGCAATTCCACTCCCAGGTATATACCCCATAAAATTGAAAACAGGGACTCAAATGGACTCCTCTATGCCAATGTTCACTTCAGCATTATTCACAATAGCCAAGAGATAGAAATAATCCAAGTATCCATCAAGAAATGAATGGATGAACAGAATCTGGTATAGACATGAAATAGAACATTTTTCAGCCATAATAAGGAATTAAATTCTGGTACATGCTACAGCGTGGATCTTGGAAACATTATGCTAAGTGAAAGAAGCTAGACACAAACAGACAAATGTATGACTCCTCCTATATAAAATATCTAGAATAGGCAAATTCATAGAGACTGAAAGTAAATTAGAAATAACCTGGGACTGGGGAAAGGAGTAGTGGGGAGCTATTATTAAATGTGTACCGAGTTTTGCTTGGGGTGATGGAAATAGATAGTGATGGTGGTTGCACAATATTGTGAATGTAATTAATACCACTGAGTTGTACACTTAAAAATAGTTAAATGACAAATTGTGTTTTATATATTTACCATAAAAAAAGAAAAGAAGAACAACATGTTGGAAAAAGGCACTCTAATTCATCAATGATAACATAAACATTTCTTCAAATTTTAACATACCTGAAACCAACATTTGTTTCACCATCATTGTCTTACATTTACTGTCTGCCAGGCTGCAGTTGTGAAGTGGAGGCATTGCCTACACGTGTTCAACTTTGGCTGATATTCCCATTATTATTGGAAAGGTGTAATCCCTCAACACTTCAGTCAACATACAATTCAAGAACCATTTAAAGAGAAAAATATGAGCTCTAGTTTTTTTGTCCAAAACCTTGTTACATTTACTGGTAAGTTCAAGAAAGTGCCAGCATCAAAACTTAAAGAATTGGTGGCTATGGCTTGTAAAAAAAAATCTTGGCAGCAGCACCGAAGCACTCTTTGGAGAAATGGGGCTACATGTTCTTGATGACAGAGAGGATGACATAGTGTGGGAAAACATGTACAGCGAGGGCTCTGAAGAGAGAAGTGAGTCAAGACAGTGGATGAATTCTGAACATGTTTTGCAAATACCCTAGCCAATCTATTTTGCTTATGTTTTTCCTTTTAAGTATATACTCAAAAAAGTCTAAACAAGCTCTTTCAGTACATATAAAATAAAAATTTCAAGTGATAAGACTCACTATGACATGGCTTAACTAATAGGGGTTTTTGTTTTGTTTTTAACCTCCCTCCCCTTAGGAGTATATAAAGCAATGGTATCTTACAAGCAATGGCACCTTAGATTTAATAAATGCAGTAATTGCAACAAAGATTAATATCCTTAAAAAGATTAAGCACTTCTACGAATCAATAAAAAAATGATAAACCAGCTTTTAAAAATGGGCAAAGGATAAGGGCAAACAGTTCACAAAAAAATTAAATGGTCATCAAACTTATTGGAAAGATGGTCAACCTCACAAAAACGAGCTGGAGTGTCAGGAGAAGACATTGACTTTCTACTCCTGTCTCCAGGTGGAAAGACTGCCTGAGAGTGGCACTCCTGATCTGTCTCCTCCCCTTCCTCAGTGACTCATCTAACTGGTGAGTTTGGGAAAGGGAACTGGATGTGTGCGGTTCACACACTTTCTCTTTCCTCATGGGATATGACTGTATTATGAGTCGCAAATTCTCTGCTTCTCCACAGATGATTTCTAAGGAGAGACTACTAATGGCAGGACTGCCCTTTCCCAACTCTGCCTGTGATAAAAGCAGGGAAGATGAATTCCAGGATACAGTATTCAGAAAACGATTGTTACCATGGATATAGGCTATGCTGCCCAACAGCTTTCTCAATACCATAGGTGATATTCTCCATCTTCATGATTCCTGAATCTGCCTCTCAACTTACTCTAAATCAGGCAGGAAGGTAAGGGGATGTTATTAGTTCTCTCAAGCTTCATCAACTAATTATTAGAAATGAGGCAAATATTCTGCACATAAAATATTGGTAAAAATAAAAACATATAATAATGGTGGCAGGCAGTAAGAAGCCCATTCTCAGATGCTGTTTTGGGGAGTATAAGTTGGTAAGTCTTTGGAGAGTTTGGAAGCTATATTTACATATTTAAATGTGCACACCTTTGACCTGGCTATTTCACTTCCTACAGATGTATTCCTACATGTACAGCGTTATTTATATAGAGATATTCAAAACAGCAGTGTTTAATAGTGGAAAACTGGAGACAATTAACTACAGAAATAATTAAAGTATGGTTATTTTTATGCAGAAATACTATGTAGTAATTTAGAACAGGGGTTGGCAAACTGACCCATTGGCCAAACTTTGCCTGTTTATGCAAATAAAGCTCTACTGGAACACAACCATGCTCAGAGGTTTTGTACTGGCTATGGCTAATTTTGTGCTATACAAAGGCAGAGTTCAGGAACTGCAACAAAGACCGTGTGGCCTGTAAAGTCTAGAACATTCACTGCCTGGTTTTCAAAGAAAATGTTTGCCAACTCCTCATTTAGAAGAATGAAGCAGATTTAAACTGATACACTCTAAGGTCTACCATGAAAAAAAAAAATCCAGTTTAAGACTAGCATGATACCAATTATGTAGTTAGTGTGATCTCCCTTACATGAAAAATCTGCCTGTATGCTTACATAAATGCAACCCAACACAAACAGCACAAACAGCAGTTACTGATTTGAAGGAGAGAAGAATTGGGGTAAGGGGAGAGGGGTGATTTTTATGGGCATATATTCATATACTACTTTTGGAAATTTAGCATAGGCATCAAAAAGGACAAAGAAAATGTCTGGATCCATCCAAGGATTTCTCTTTGCCTTCTAGTACCCTTTATCCCTTTACTAAATCCTTGCTCTAGACTCACGTTCTGTCAAGCCAAGAAGGAAGACTCTTCACCTGACTCTCTACCATCTTCCCTGGTACTGGTTCCCTCCAATGAGAAGGGTAGGGATGAGTGGTTTATCATTGGATTACTAATAAGCTTGCATATTTTGCCATGTTAGCCCCACTGTGTTTCCTCTTTTGAGCACTGTGAGACTTAGTTGCATATACTACACTGGTTTCATTTAATTCTGATCAGATAAAACAAAGAAGATTCTAAATAAGACCATGAGCTGAAAACAAATAGCCACACCTTAATTATCACAGTAACTGACATTTTTTTATTTTTGATATTTCAAAAGATGCAAAAATTAAGTTTTAAAAATGATAATTTATTTGACAAAAGTAAAGTTTCTGAACAACCCCCCTTCCCCCCAAACGTTTGATTTCCCCCCTGCTGATAATAAATTATTATCCTATGAAGCACAAGAACCTGGAAACTTAAAATTCTCATGCTGAATCACATCTTTGGCAATTCATCTAAACCACAGGAAGTTTTCTAAAAATATCTGCTGCCTCTTCTCCTGCTAAAACTAGTTTAGAGTCTTAAGTTATAAAGTAAAAGTCATGAGTGGCTGTGTACTGCTAGTTAGCAAGAAGTCAATTATTTAATCCTTGAATGAAGCCTCCTCTGTCTCCAAGCAAACCATCAATAGTTGTTCTTACAATATACTTCACAGCTTACAGAATATTTTCCCATACATTAACACATCTGTTCAGTAAACTTGTAATAAGAGTCAAAGAAGAAATTCTGTTTCTTTAATGTGAACACTATCTCATAGATGTCAAATAATTTGTGCAGGGAAGCAACTGGCAAGTGTCAAAGAAGAGATTCAAACTTCCTTAGAAACATCTAAGTGTACATTTTTAAAAGTTTAGAGATGTCTATCTTTCCTCTCTTTTTTAACTGCCTTTTCTCAAATGACATTAGAGAAACACTATTTTTCCATGGGGCATTTATGAGTGTTAAGTGTTTGAGACTCCCACTTCTGGCTTTAACAATAGCAAATGACTTTTTAAGAGAGAATTACTAGTTTCAGAGGAAGATAGGGAAGAACTACCCACAAAACTTCATCTCATATCACTGCAAGTACACCAGTATCATTAACTAGTTTCATAAGATCAAAATCTTCCTGTAACTTCTCCTAAGTCTTAACCTTATTCTACTTCCCCAAATATTTGAAAAGAAGTTGTCTCAAAATCATGAGACAACTGAAAACACACCTTTCAAAGCAAGCCTCAGAAAATAGATCATTTAGAGGTGGGTATGTTTTCCTCATCACTCCCTAACAACCCAGTATTACCAAGTGATTATTTAAAAAACGAAAAGATAACCTACTTGAGACATCCTTAGGAGAGACTACAAGTATAATTAAGTAATTTGGGTAGCTTAAAAAAGAAAAAATGAATACATATTACAAGAAACTAAAACCAATAATCATGTCTTTAAATATAAAAAGAAAAAAAAAATAGAAAATTAGTGAAACCACTCAATGTCATTGGAGGGCCACTAGCTCTGTCCCAGGATTAAAGTGAAATATTGACAGAGCACTGCTTCTGCTTGTCCTATCTTCATCTTACAGTCTAGAGGTGACCTCTTTCAATATTCTGAATCACCTAAACACCTGAGATATACATTGAAAAGGAAAGCTAAAATGAACAAAATCCCAAGCCTGACAGCGTAACTGTTGAGCTTATTTTAATGGTCTGTCACCTTACAAGGCAGACTTTCTTACAAGTCTACATCCTTAGAACTTAGGGTATAAGGCATGACATACAATTTTAACTGTAGGATAAAGAAAGGTGAAAGGAAAAAAAAAAAAAACTCGAAAGTTTGAGGTAGATCCTTAGAGACAGAATGTATTAGTAAACTTATGTTGGGAAGAGTAATCTAAGTAATACTACATAGATCTACAAGAAGCCTAGCATTTTGAGGTTGAAGTGAGAAAGATCTTACCCTTTTATTTCTCTCACTTTCTGCCCTCTTCTCCCCGTCTCTCTACTAACCCTGACATCCTCTTTTTTTTTATCTTGTACCTTATTTGGGATTTCTCTAATTCTCCTTGCCCTTACAAATCTTCCCCTCCACTTACTTGAGAAAATGCATGTGAATGTTTCATGCACTTATATTTTAATGATCTTGCCTTCAACTCTATTCTTATGGTTCTTAAAAGTTGCAACACGGTATATTAGAATGTTGAAGTCAATCAGAAAATCAGTGTTGAGACCCACGTCTACCACTACCTATTTTTGTGACTATGGGCAAATAACTTTTCAAAAGAAAAAGAACCAAAATTTTATCCAAAATTTAGACATACAGTTAACTTACTATAGGTAGAATAAGTACTTTTATGGTTTTTCCATGTTAAAGCAAACATAAAATTAAGTTGATAAGGTAATTCAAGACATCCACCTATTGTTCGGTTGTTCAAATCTGTTTCCACTTGGTTTTAAAGTAGATTTGTTCAAATCAGGATACAAAGGTAACATTTGTATTTACTTTGTGTGTTATTTAAGTCTCTTTTAATGCAAAGGGTCTCCTTCCTTTTCCTTGTAATCTGTTAAACAAAACCAAGCCATTTATCCTGCAGAATTGCCTGTGTTCTGGATTTTGTTGATTGCATCCCCATGGTGTTCAGCAACGTGTTTCTTTGTGCTGTGTATTTCCAGTTAGTAGGCAGATCTAGGGGCTTGATGAGACTCTGGATTTTTTTTCTCCTGTCAAGACACTGCATAGGTGGTGCTGGGTACTTTTTATTGAGTCATATTAGAACACACATCAAGATTAACCAATAAGTCCATCAGGTGCTACCATCCTGATCCATCCATCCAAAGTTCATCAGCTTTTCAATTAATAGCTTTGGCAGCCATTGAGGATCATTGTCTAGCTCTTGCCAATTCATTAGAACTTTAAAAACAGTGATATTCTAATAGCACTCCTTCTGCATATATTAACTGGAGTAATTCTACCAATTCTTCCCCTCAGTAATTTGATTATCCTGGAGTAAGGCAGGATTAATGCTCCTTTCTCTCCAAGTTACCAGTCTTCAGAATAATCCCTCAACATCATTCCAAAGGTAACTGAGTTGGTTTTTGTTGTTTTTGGTCACATTTATCATTTTGAATACATAGGTTACATATTTAATACATTTCAATCCATTTCAGTTACTATCCTTATGAATCATCAAATCATTTCATGTACATCACTAGTTGTTTAGAGCCTCTGCAGTTCAATCTTGAGCTTTTGAGAAAATACCTTTGAGTTTTTGACAGCTTTCCCTCTTCAGCGATATTGAGGTACTACTGCTAATTTTTTAGATGTGAAATTTTTGTTGAGGGGGATAAAATGCCTAATGTGTACATCAGAATCAAATGATATCTCAAAATAAGGAGGGGGAAAGTAGGTTGGGTATAGATGAAATAAGTTTGGCCACATGTTGCTAACTTTTGAAGTTAGTATAATCAGTTTATTATTGTTCATTATATTATTCTTTTGTATACATTTGAAAAATTGCAGAATGAAGTTTTTTTATCCCATTTTAGTAAAAGTTTAAAAAATCACCAACTACTACAGAAAAACAGAAGAAAACACACATACCTTAAGTCCAGTTCACACCCAACCAGTTTCTGAAAATTATATTAAAATACATGCAAGAGGGGAAAAAAAAAAAACTTGTATCTGTATAACCTTATTTTCCACTCAAGAATAAGCCGTATATTTGAAAAGAGACAGTCTGAAAAGTGTGATTCTTAAAGTACTCTTTATTAAGTTCATTAAAAGTTGTAGAAACAACTTTATATTATAAAGGCACAGGGAGACAGTTCTGATAAAATATTCAAATTAAACAGTAACTTACAGTACAAAAGACAATTTTAATGCACATACAAACCCCAAATGTCTGATTCAAAAATATTTTACTGCGTCTATTAATGGGAAATGATTAAAAATATAAATTGCTGCTGTATAATAAATATCTGATAGTGAACATCTTGATAGCAAAGTGAACAAAATATTTATTGCTTTTCACATACCTATTTTTCCCTGTAATGTTAAATTCCTAATTCTTTTACTATCTTCTCAGTTTTTCCAAAGATAAAAGAAATTCCACATAATCTCATGGGGGAAATGGTAGTTACAAAAAACTACCTCAAGTAGCGATCACTGCTGGCAGTGTTTTTCACTTCCTGTTCTGCAATCACTCTTCCAAAAAGTAAGATAAATGTTTGCTAAACCACAGAAGGACAACTCCTCTATGACTGGCATTCTAAGTTTTGTAATGAATACTTATCAAATATAAAAGGAACTCCATTTTGAAAATGAGTATTTTATTTAAGGTTTTGAATAAGAGGTGAATGTTTGACTAGCAATTTTACCCACTCCCCTCAAAAGTTTTCCAAAGTTGTAAAGTCAGCTTAGTAAAATTTCCAGCAATTAAATGTTTCTTTGAGGGTTAGTTGATATATGTAATGTACTGATGTATAAAAATTAACATAATGAAATCTATTTTATAATGAAGAGATCTTACCCTTCTTCCAGTTTTTAAACTGGTATTAACTCTATTGATTTTCTCCTGCTGTTTTTGTAGCAACCCAGTGATAGATGGTACGAGCAGAATTTCCATCACAACAATAAGATAACACAAAAGCATCATTCTAATGTAATGAATGCTATTTCAACTTAAGAAATACCTACATTAAAGTCTTTGACAATTACTGTAAAGTAACTTAACCATATGTCATGTTCAGACAGTGTGTAGCAGCTAGTGATATACCTGGCACAGAGCTGATGCTCAATAAATAGTTGCTGAATGAATGAAAAAGAAAAACTTGGCTTTGGTTGTGCACATTTTAATCACTGTCTGATTAGAATAAAGTCAGTCTAGAACTAAATACTGCACACTAGAACAAACTTTGCCATAAAGAAAAGTTATAGTTTCAAACAGGAAAATATCACCTATGTTAGTGATAGTCAATTTATATATTGTAACTTTTAAAAATAGCTCACAGAACTTTAACACGCTTGTTAATTTTTACCCACATACTTAAATTTGATGTCTTGATGTTTAATAATTGGGTAATGAAGACCAAGCTGCGCAGACTGGCTAAACCGTCTGCTTTACAGTAAATATTACTAGTCCACCAATAAATAAAAAGTTAGGATGCCAGATTAAACTCAAACTGTGACTACCATGTTGGTTTCTGCAAAACTACCAATCAATAAAAGGTAGGACATCTTTAAGTTACATATGCTTGGGAGCAATAGCTTAATTTTTCAACATAAAATAACTAGGGAGATGTGAATTTAATAATGACAGAGCTGAAGTACTGGAAATAGGATAATAAGAATAAGTAGGTGACCAATTTTAAAATCTAACCATAGGACTAGGTCTAATATTTCTTTGGCATATGCATTACTATCTTGGACTAGTTAGCATTTAAAAAATACTGGGTTTTCTTCCTCAATTAAAATTAACATCAAGGTATAGATTGCTAATATACTCTGAAAGCCTTTTAAAGGACAAAAATGACATTTTGCAATATGCCAAAGTTCATGTTTAGTGTACACTTACAATTATTGGCAGAGAGGGATGTAACTGTTAAATAACCTTAAATGATCTCATGCAGTGGTGAAACCACAGAAAGTAGAAAGAAATGTATTTACATAATAAAATATTCAGCTTTCCAAAAAAAAAACACAGTAAACCTGGGAATCCTGCCCTAACAGTAAATGTGTACCGCATAGCACTGAATGAGAACTAGCCCAAATGTAAATGAAAACCTACATAACCTGAATGTGTAAAATTTAATAAAAAACATAAAAATGAAAAAAAAAACAAACAAACGTTACACATCAGAAGGAATAAGTGGCCTATAAAACAGGCCAATCTAACTTGACATTCAAAGTAAGTATAAGAGATTCACAAAATCATGATAGTAATGAAAACTAAGTCAAGTACCAAGTACCCTTTGATACACAAGCCAATGTAACTATCAGACTCATTTCCAATAGCTTAACAATATTCAGTAATCCACTCAGGCATTCGGGGGTAAAGCAGTCAACGATAGCTCAAGTCTCCAAAGTGAAAGACCAAACTTATTTGCAGAAGCATCACGTGATTTTTGAAATTATGTCTTATGCTGATGGATGTTAACATAAGATCTATCAGTGCAAGTTTATCACCTTCTGAATGTATTACTCCCAACTTTCATTTTTCCAGATAGTTTTTGGTGGTTTCGTTTTAGCCAGTGCTATTTAAATGGAGAAGAGAAAAGTTCACCATAGACTACCTCACATTGTTACTTAATTGTGCTAGATATTCACGCAGTTCTTTTGCAGCCTGGAATCTGCCATAGCGCTTCTTTGGGTTGGCGCACTCATCCAGCAAGGCCTCTAGTCGGCCATCTTTGGCAATTTCACTTGGTGGGTCATGGAGGAGTCCTCCAGAAGTGCCACGCCAGGTGGCATGTCTAGATAAGAGGTTCTGACAAACAGCATAATAATTGTGGTCCACAGTGGCACGAGCACAAAGAATTTCTTTTGAAAATGATAAGCAAGCCTCCTTATCACAGTCATCAAATTTGCTTTCATACCATACATCCCAATTTTCAGGTTTATCTGCGAAAAGGGGACAGAGCAGAAAAAGAAAAATATTTGTTTAAAAGAGTTTTCATTGCTTCCCAAAATACAGCATTTCACTAATTAACATGGTAGTATTTGTTTTTAAAATTTTATTATAACTTTAAACATTTAAATATACTGATTTATACACATTTATTGGGAGTCCACCAATGCCAGGCAGAAGGATCAGATAAGGGCCCTTCTACCAAAGGGTTCAGTGTAGAGTGAAACTCTCCATGATACAGAGGAAGTGCCACACACAAGTCTGACATGATGCTACATGAGTACAGAGGAAGCAGTTACCTCTGCCTGGAGCTACAGAAAGCTGCAAAGAGAAGAACAACTGATTTAGATCTTGAAAGATAAGTAGCTGTGATGTAGTCAGGTAGGCAGGTCATATATACAACTAGAAATAGACCTGAAACTTATGACTTGAGTCAGAAGAACAGTACATGTACTTAAGAATGCATCAGCATATCAGTGCTTGATGGAGCGAAGAGAACAACTGAATTATATTGAAAAGCATGTTGAAAGCAAAGGAAAAAAAAAATTTAAGGGGTTGGCAGAGGAGAAGTTAAGTGAAAGAAACTCCTTCATTCACTCAGCAAATAACTATCTGAATGCCTACTCTATGGCAAGCAAAGATATATTAATGGTAAATAGATAATACATAGTTCCTGTCCTCACTGGCTTACAATCAAGTATGTGAAATATACATTAAGAAAGTAAATAAACATTATCTATCATAAATTGCGGGGAATGCTATGAAGGAAACAGCAGTTCCTAACAGTGGAAAGGTTTATGAAAGAAACCCTCTCTGCCATTAGATATAGCCTTCAAGTTTCTCTCAGAGGTAACATTTTTAGCTAAGGCTTGAAGGACAAGTAGCTAGCTATGTATATGAGGAGAGATGAGACATGTTAGGCAAAGAAAACTGCGTATGGGAAAGCCCAGAAGTAGAAAGAGTCATTCAAGAAATCAAAAGGCCACTGTAGCTGAAGCATTAAGGGCAGTGGAGGGATGTTAAAAATGGAGAATTGAGCCAAGTCATGCAAATTATTCTCTGGCAAGGAGTTCGAATTTTACTCGAAAAACAATGGGAAATCATCAAAGGCATTAAGCAAGGGAGCAATAAGATCAGATTTATGTTTTAAAAAAGGAACCAAATGGAGTAGAAGGAAACCAAAGGAGGAAAGAATTTCAGAAAGCTGTTACAGTTCATGAGTCTGCCAATTAGGTGGCTGCTGATGGTAATACAGACTTCTGAGTCAGGCTTAGAAAGTAGAGATAGGCAGCAAGCAATACTTTTATAAACAATGGGAGAGCAGGAAAGAATCTTATACATACTTGTTTACGGGAAGGTAAGAAAAACTAGATTTTAAGAAAGAGGGGCTGGAAGTCGAAGAAGAAAACTGACGCAACAAGTTCTCAAAGAAGGATCTACTCTGTCTGGAAAAGAGACATGAATGTGTATTGTTTTTACCAGTTTAGATGATAAAGGAAAGGACACTGAGGAAATTGCCACTATAAAACCTCAATTTCCCTGTAAAGGTCATTTACTAGAAAGAGTTCAGAAAAGAGGGTGAATAAATAGATAACAGCCTTTCGCAAAGTGTCTGTTTAGATAGCTCAACATGAGACATTTGAAAAGAACTAGACAGAGCTGAAGTAGCACTGGAGCAATGCTCACCGCATGAAATGCAAGAAAAAAAAGCCATATGCTGTATTCATCTAAGGTCAGGAATTAGTTGGTATAAAACTGTTCACATGTATTCCAGGAACGCCCACATTAAAAAATTTTAAAAAATTAGTTTTACAAATACTGGAATAATTTTTTTTTAAGTTTAGGCAAGCTGCACAACTCTGTGAATATAATAAAAACCACTGAATTTGAAAAAATCATGTTGTAAGCTGATGCAACATTAAAAAATGTAGGAGGAGACAAGTGGAGGGTGAAGCACTCCAGAGCAGGACATCCGCTCCCTGGGGAAGGATCTACATGGCAGGTCAAGGAATAATCAGAAAGTTTGGCAAGTATGGAATCAGAAGAAGGTATTGGGAAAACAGAGTATTTAACAAGATTAAGCTAATATCATGCAAAAAGTTAGTGTCAACCTAATACACTGCTGTTACACTCACTGCATTCATTCCCTAGGTGCCTCAAACTTCTGGTCTTGTGTTCATCAAAAGACCCCTTTATGATGGGAGGGGATTAAAAATACAAGATCCTCACCATGGAACAACACTTCAGTTTCTTTTACTAAGTACATTAATTATAGAACTACAGGCTTTGTCCGTGACACTTTGAAATTCCTATGACATTTAATTTTCAAAACATTTCAGACACTCTGCCCACCTCTCCTGTGAATAGGTGGAAAGCAAAGTTTTGAATGAGATGTAATACTGTCACATCAAAGTTAGAGATGTGTAGTGATGGAATCATCTAAATGGTTAAAAGGAAAAGAAAAATCACTGGAGGGACCCCACAGAACAGTGGAATACAGAATATCACTGTAAGAGACTCTACAGAAAAACATGGCCTCCACAAAAGCGGTATAGTTTCTCTGATAGCCTGTAACTATATGAAAACTTAATTCTGCATTAGACTCCTAAACCATGGAATATAGCAGAGTGTATGAAAAAGATGTGTATACACACACACACACACACACAGAGTATATCTGTGTCCATTTGAACCTGAAGGATATTTTACTTAATATGGAGAAATTGTGACTAAGAGTACAAGAGTGAGTATAATAAATCAGCATCCATTTATTGATACTGGTCAAATAGTACAAAGAAAGATGCAGGGTTGCCATCTAAGGAGGAAATGAAAGGTTTGCTTCACATTAATGTAAACATTATTTTGACATAGAAAAAAATCTAAAAATTATATACTTACTTTGTCTAATTAACCTTTTGTCAGCAACCAAAACATTTTCAGCATCCACGATGATTACCTTGCCGTCTCTAGGACCAACTGCAAAATTGTCAAAGCTGACGTCCAGGAGGTAGAGTGCAAATTCAAAGTCATTGTTTGTAAGCTGCTCTGCTATTTCCATTAATTGCCAAGCGAGGTCAACTCGTTTCTCCCACGGTGCATTAAAGTAACTCCACAGTTCTTCTCCAACATAATTTACAGCCACCATTCTTCCACAGGCTCCAAGATACTTTGCAAAAGGCCAACCTTCATCAGATGGAAAACTCTACAAAAGAATTACCTTAATATTATAAACGATTCCGATGAAGTTATCCTAGGTCTATCCCCAGATCCTCAGTAGAGATTCCTACTAGGCATGGGCTTGGATTTTCTTGTTATATTCAGCAGTTCAATAGAGATAAATTTGATTTCTTTAACTTTTATAATTACTATGGACTTGAAAAAAATTTTTGAATTGGTAACTTTGCATTATAAAACTAAAATAAAATAAGTATGCTTATCAAAATCTCAGAAACAAATTGATCAACAAAACACAAGACATCTTCTTTATTACCAGATTTGAAAGTATGTATGATTTCCTTTATCTTTCTGACTTGCATAAGTAGACTCAACCAATCTTTTCTTTTTTTCTTTTCCATTATGGTTTATCACAGGATATGGAATATAGCTCCTTGTGCTATACAGTAGGCCCTTGTTTTTTATGCATTTTATATATAGTTGTTTGTATCTCCTATTACCAAACTCTTAATTTATTCCTCTCCTTTATCCCCGTTCCCCTTTGGTAACCATAAAATTGATTTCTCCATCTGTGAGTCTGTTTCTGTTTTATAAGTAAGTTCATTTGTATCATTTTTTAGATGCCACATACATCATAGGATATTCGTCTTTCTCTGACTTATTTCACTTAATATGATAATCTCTAGATCCATCCATGTTGCTGCAAATGGCATGATTTCATTCTTTCTATGGTTGAGTAGTATTCCACTATATATATACACACATCTTCTTCATCCAATCATCTCTTGATGAACATTCAGTTTGCTTTCATGTCTTAGCTATTGTAAGCAGTGCTGCTATGAACACTGGGGTGGCATGTATCTTTTCAAATTAGTTTTCTCCGGATATATGCCCAGGAGTGGGATTGCTGAATCATATGGCAATTCTACTTTTAGTTTTTTAAGGAGCTTCCGTACTGTTTTCCATAGTGGCTTCACCAATTTACGTTCCCACCAATCCTTTTCTCACACCCTCTCCAGCGTTTGTTATTTGTAGACTTCTTAATGATGGCCATTCTGACCGATGTGAGGTTATACCTCATTGTAAGTTTTGACTTTCACTTCTCTAATAATTGGCAATGTTGAGCATCTTTTCATGTGCCTACAGGCCATCTGTA
The DNA here is from genome assembly GCF_009834535.1 of Camelus ferus. Classification (NCBI taxonomy): domain Eukaryota; kingdom Metazoa; phylum Chordata; class Mammalia; order Artiodactyla; family Camelidae; genus Camelus; species Camelus ferus. The sequence goes on from NC_045696.1 coordinate 101,823,038, forward strand.
TATCTTCCTTGGAGAAATGTCTATTTAGGTCTTCTGCCTATTTCTTGAACCAATCCTTTCTTTTGAATGAATAGGACTGCAGGCCTATTAGCCACCAAGTATTTACCAGGCACCAGGCACTATGCTATGCTGGCAATAAAAAACAGTGAACTACACAGTCTCTAAAATAAAAATTTGAGAAAAGACAGATACCAAACAAATAATTATAAGTGTAATAAGTGTTAGTTATTAAAAAGTGGTGCAGGTCCTGAAAGAGTCTTTAATAGGGGCCTTATCTAGCCCAGAAGCAAGCAGGGGTGGAACTCAGAAGGATTCTTGGGAAGCATCTTCTAATCTACACCCACAGGTTGGTAAAGAGCGATCTGATAACCTATCAATGCAACCTCCACTCCAAGTACCAAGTACCTCTGGTCCCACGTTAGTCGTGCTTTTCTTTCCAATGCCACCACATTTTCTATTCACCTTAAACCCAACTTCTAAACTATTTATTCTCCTAATCTCAGCAAGATTTTCTAATGGATTTTATAACTACTGGGAGGAACAAGTCATTTTCAACCTAAGTAAAATGGCAAGCTTATTCTAAGGTACTTTCCAATGCTAAAAAACCTACCTACAAGATGAGCACCCGAGTAAAAACGGATGGGATGAAATGTTTCAACCAACTTCTTGTAAGATCACATGACCAAAGGTGTGTTTTAAGAGCCATTTGTCAGCCTAGCACCTCTCCTTAAATTGGGGGAAAATACTATCCAAAGATGATGTTTACACAAACTGCAGGGAAAACAACAACAAAAATCACTACAGAATATAAATGTAGTCTACTTCTGTTGCTAAAAACTGAACAATCTACATACATTAAAAGAGCTACGTAAGGCTTGTCTTCTTGGACCCCATAATAAAATAAGTAATATTAATTATACCCTGAGCTTTCATAAAATTGAAAAAACTCTAATATCCTTACATTAAAGCTTTTATCAACTTTAAAACAAAAGAGATTTTTAGAACTAAACTTCATCCATAATTACCTGTTTTCATTTGAGCTTCCTTTCAGCTCTATCAAGGCACAATATCTGTACTTGTTCATTGTACATACACATTTTTTTCTTTTAAATTTAAATATATGCAGTTTTGTGATAAAATGCTAAGTATGTAAACTATAAATTTAGATATGATAGTGTGAACCTTTAAATACAGTTAATGAATTGATCAGATTTTGTTTAGAGACAGTATCTACTGATACTTTAGCAATTAGAGGAAAGTACACTTCAATCTTATACCTGAGATTTTTTTTCCATTTCTTCTGGGCATTGGGAGAAGTGACAGATGTCCAAAGTGAAGTGCAAAAACTGCCAATCTCATGTTACTTTCAACTTTTCCTCCCAACTTAAAATACCTCCACAATCTTGAAAATTTAGTTAGGCAAAGTGATTATAAAAGATTTAACTGTTTCCCAGAAGTATTCATGTATAAAAATCTGACATAAAGAAATGAAAGCACTGAAAATAAGTAAATACATGATATTATATAGTTTTATCATACAAAAAGTAAAAAGAAAAAAAGAAAAAAAAAAGAAGTCTCCATACACTATTGGTATATTATTCACATGCCATATTGTAGAACAGATACAAACATATCTTTGTGAAAATAAAATGGTCTTTGACAACAGGAGGAAAGGGAACCCTGCCAACATCTGCACATGTACAAATGCCTCCTTGTTTTTGGAGCCTTTCCAACTGGCAAACGACAGTCAAATATACACTTTATTACCCAAGTCCCTCATAGAAGAGGATAAAATATATGAACAAATGTCACATTGAGCAACTTTATATTCATACAGTGATTTCTGACAATGTTAACTGAAATCCTGTTATGCCTCATTTTAAGAAGAGCACTACAATTCTTTCATATAGTTTGCTACCTAATCTTTTGGAAGAACTTAAATAAATGAGTGCACATCACTTACTCATACAAGAATTTTTCACTGTACAATCAAAATAGTCAGATTTTATTAATGAGAACGGAGTTGTATTGAACACACTGTAGTTCAAAGAAAGGCAAAATACTTACAATTTGTATTTAAAACAGTTCTGACTTAGAACCAAATTACCATGTTCAAGCAGAGTTTGAGAGATAAAATTAAAAGACATTACTGCTTGGACTTATTAAACATATCAAGCAGTAAAAAATACAACTTCTTACTTTCTGACTACCAAATTCCCACAGTGCATAACACAGTAGCTCAGATAAGACGTTTATCACTAAGGTACACATTTTTAAAAATTTAAGCAAAATCCTAAAATCAGTTATTCAAATTCCACACAGCAGGCACACAGTTTAAAGTAAACTGAAATAAAATGGGTGTATTTTAAAGAATCAAAAAAAAAAAATGTGTACAAACACCTTTCTTTTGAAGGAAAGAGTCTTTAAATTGGAAATAATTTAAATTCTACTTGGATTGGAGGCACTCCAATAAAATTGTTCAGACTTTTCATCAGGCTTGAATGTATGACATAAAGTGTAATATGCAAAGTTTTTAAAACAAAGTATTAGTTTAAAGTTATATGGAGGCACAAAGTAGTTCCAAAACAATATATTCCCTATTACACTACCGTTTTTTTATTTTTATGTTGTTAGTGACCACCCAAAGAAAAAGTCTATTGAGTATTATAAATGTAAAAATTAAAAATAGAAATTTTAAGATCAAGTGAAACATGGTTAAGAGTTAGAGGGTACCCGAGTTGTAATTCTAGTATGAAATCTTATCAGCATAACTTAAATAACTTATCTCAAGTCACACAGGTAGTAAGAGGCAAAGTCAGGCTAACACAACCTCTCAATCCAATAACCTTCTGTTTCAGAAGGTTTTAAATTTTGGAAAGGTAATAGTGCATGTATTTCATACTCATATTATGCAATGACCCCAGGAGAGTCTGGGGCAGCATGTCACAAGAGAAACGTATTATGCTGCAAAAATAACATAAGCTTATTCATCCCACATGGGTTAAACCAGATAAATTAGCTTATGTGTTTTCACATGTTTGTTTTTGATTTGACAAAACCTATTTTTCTACAGGTTTTTAAATTTGGATTTGCAGATAAGGGATTGTAGGTCAACCCACATTTCATTGACTACTACAAGTAGCTGGAGTAAAAGGCAGTGAGACAGTTACTGTAGAATAAAAAGAATACAAATTTTGAATTAAAAAGTCCTAGATCTAGCCTAACTCCCCCATGAAATGCTATGTAAACAGTTGTAAATAAAATAGTCTCTATCCTCAGGAAAGCTTTTCAGCCTGAGTTGGGAAGATGGTTATTAAACACATATACATTATAAATTATGAAATTTGTTATAACTACAGAAAAGTATAGAGTATACTGAGAAAGAAAAGTAGAGACCTATTTTAGATTGTGTGGTGAAGGGCGGCCTCCATAAGGAAGTGCTACTTAGGGTGAGATCTCAAGGAGGAGTATAATATTACATAGACTGGAGATGAGGCAGTAAGAATGTTCCCAGCACATGTTAGAGCCAGAAACTGTCTTCTCAGAACTGAAATAAAGGCCAAGGCAGCTGCAGTGAAATAAACGAGGAGGAAATGGCTTGAGGTAACAGTCTGGAGAGGGACTTGGGATCAGATCATGTTGGGACTTACAAATAAAATACAAGCTCTTCAACATGCTATACATACTATAGCATGTGTCAAAACCTTAACTTTCAGAAACATCTTATATACCGGAGTTAACAAATATTCTGTGGTATATAGCATCACTCTGAAAAACAAGCTTTCACAATTATCACAATATCCTTTAATCAACAGTCATTGTCTTACCAGATTAATTAGGTAATTTTATTCTATTACGTCAGAACACAGTCCCTGATGACATGCGACATATAAGTAAAACTGATAGAATAAGGTCAACTCTAATGCACTTGTGTTCTATTATCTTTTTATTTTTCTCTTTACAAAACCAAAAGTAGGGTTTACATATCATGTTTAAAAGATCACAAATGCTTCCATACTAAAAAATATTTTATAGCCATTTATTATCTCACAACACTCCATTAAAAGGAACACAACTTTGCAGTTGGCCGAAAGAAGAAATGTGTTACGAGACTATTTTTTCTTTTTAAATAAGAAAATTCCTAGTAAAAAGACTATGACTTGAAAAAAAATCCATTAATAATCAAAACATACAATCTAAAATCCAGTTATAGGTTTTCTACAGAACTGGCAATTCTGTGTGCACACACACAAATTTAAACTTGAGAACACTTTTAGAAAGAAAATGTTATCAAAAACAAAGAAAATGCTTAAAGGTTTAATTTCAGTTTCAAAATTATTTTAAAAGCCCAAATTTGAACAAAATCCCCCTGTAGTAACGCATGTTATAACAGCTGTTCATGGAGACTAGTCAACTGTACTGGTGACAGACTAATGTGTTCACAGTTTTGTGAACTGTCTGGAGGGGGAATATAGTAAAATTACTGGGATGATTTAATGGTTATCTAATTTTTGCTAAAATTTCCCTAAGACCTTGGCTTAATTTATACCGCCAAATAGTGGCCAAATCCATTGCAAATACTACAGAATCTTAACCTCATATTTTCAAGTTACAGGATATGTTCCATTTATTTCATTACATAATTTTCTGAATGCCATTTCCACCCACCTAGAATTCCAACAATATTAAGCAATGCCTTGAAAATAGCAAAGTTGTGTTATTTTACTGAATATTATGCCCAACAACTGTATCTAAAATTGGAAACTAACGTCAGGACACATCAATGACAAAAAAATCTACCAAGTTTCATAGAAATAAACCATCTTTTAAAATAAACAGCTTAAGAAATAATCTCTGCCACCTTAAAAAAAAAATCACTTGGCCACAAATTTTAAATATGCATAAATTTACTAGTCTCAACTGACCTTTTCTTATCTTGTGAGAATCAGCAACTGTGATCTACGTTTCTAAGTTCAAATATATACTTAGAAACATGACACTCAAATATTTACTTCCAGTAAAACAAAATGACAAATAAAGGGGGGAAAAAGATACAAACAAATTCTTTTGGACCCAATAACCTAAGAATGCTATCTTACTTTCTTTGGTCAAGATCTGATTTCTTTTTAACAGTCTGCCAACAGAACAGTACTAACTTTTCCCATTCCCTTAAAACATAAATTAACACAGCCCTTCAGAAGTATAGCAAAATATCTGCTAGGAGCATAGTATCTCTCTGCATTAAATATCTGGTGCCTGGTTTTAGATTTCCTTTCCTGTTGTTGCCTTAAATATAACATAGTCAAAATGAAATTCTTGACTTTTCCCTACCCCAAAGCCATTCCTTCTCTGGGCTTCCTCATCATAATAAGGAATTGTCACTCAGTAGTTGCTGAGACCAAAACCCTGAAGATATCCTTTATTTCTCTCTTTCCCTCACACCATAACCCATCATCAACCACCTTAATACAAACCACCAAGCTTTCTCCCACAATCTGGTGCAAAAGCCTGATTCCTCTCTTACCCTCTTATAACGCAATCTCCACCAATCAGGCCCTGCTAAAAACATGTCTATTGTTTCCCACTGCACTGAAAACAAAATCCTAAACTCATTAAGCATGTTTACAAGGCTATACAGGACATGGGCCTTGCCTACCTCTATGATCTTTTGTTCTACTATGCTTCCCTACTCTGCTGCTTGATCTTGCTTTGGGGCCTCTGAATTTGCCATATCTCTTGCTTAAAATACTCTGCCATCAGAACTTCACACCACTGGCTTTTTCTCATCATTCACACCTCAGATAAAATGTCACTCTTCCTGACCACCCAATTTAAAGTATTCTATCCTCAATCCAATTCTCCATCACAGGAATCTGCTTTGTTCTTTTTAAAGTATGTAAAATCTAAAATTACCTTGCTCTTTATTTGCTGCCCAAACCTAATGCCCCAGAAAGCAAAGACTGTGCAAACTGTGCCCGGCCTGTCTTTACTCTACCCTAAGGGCATATACAGGTCAGTTCCTGGCACTACTGAACAATGCTGAATAATTCTTGTCAGATCTCTTCATTTCAGTTAAAACTCCAAATGAGCACTAAGGCAAAGTATGAAGAAGACCCTGAAACATCATACCTACCTCAGACAGTAAATCTTTTAAGGTTCTGTCTCAGAGTCTAAGAATGCCTATAAATAACTCAGACTTAACCTCTATTTTTCAAATTATCATTCATCAATGTACTAAGTAGAATTATTAAACTTAATAATGATTTACAGATAAAAAGTAAACTGTTTTGTATTACTGAATCTTTATATAAACCAGGTTTCTTACAATATTCGCTCTATTCATCATATGGAACAAATCTCTAATCTCCCTTTTAACTACTATTCCAAAAAAGCTGTAGCCTGAAGCACCAGCTAACATAGGTATTTATGACGTGTGTGTGTGTGTGTGTGTGTGTGTGTGTGTGTGTGTGTAAAGGAGGCGACATTTGAACATTTGCCATAAGGAGAGTAAAATTTATATATTTCGACGACAGATGTCAACACAGTGTACTACAGAACTTTTCAGCTACTATGGCTGTCTAAAAATGGAATAAGCTGATTTGCAAAGTAATGATACACTGTAAAAAACTTTAAAGACATTTTGTTATATGATCTGAATAATCCTTTTTCCTTTGATAATTTAAAACAATCCTATTGGATAAGTAGTAACATTCCCATTTTACTGATTAAAAACTCAGGCTCTGAAACATTAAGTGACTTGTTCATTGCCACCCAACAGCTTTGTGGTAGTACTGAATGTTATCTCAGTACTGCCCTCACCACACCTCTTGCCTCCCCCAATCTATGGGCAAAATCTCATTTATCCACAAACCTCTAATCCACTGTGAAATCTTCCCAGGTATCCACTCCTAAGAAGACACATGCAGATGTCCCTCCATAATGAGTCATCTGACAGGGTGCACAATATGTTTTTGTAAGGCTTTCTATGCTATATTGATTATAATTAGTTGTTTATATACCTACCTCCTACATAGCTAAGCTACTTGCTGCCTAGAAAGACCTTTTCAGTCCAAATGCCTTATAACAGACTATTTACCAAGTGAACAAACAAAATTCAGTTCTTCTAACTCTAAATCCAGAGCTGGAAGTCCAAAGAGCTTCCAGGTATTTCACAGAAAATTTTGTACCAAGAATCTATTAAAAAGACATAAAAAAATGGATAAAAAACTTGATTACATAATTTAAAACCTTTCAGGGTCTATGACCGGGATGAATGATGAATAACTATCCTCATCTTACATCAATAATTTACAATCTTAAGACATTTTACAATTATTTACTAAAGTCCATTGTATATACAGAAAAAATGCAGGGCTTATATTCAAAGGTCATATTAGTTTAATATATGCATAATGAGTGAAAAGAAAAGAAAAAAAATATGTCAGCATTTTGTGAAGAGTCAGCAGCAATAACAGCAATATAGGAAATTGGCCAGAGACAATAAGCCAGAAAATCAGACTAAAAAAAGTCTGATTATCCCCTGAGAAAGTGACCACCTATCTCCAGAAAGCAGATTCCCAAAAAGTAAGCTTTCTATTCCCAGCCAACATGGATGAGGAAAATGTGCTGATCCATGCAAGAGATATTTGAGGGAAAAGAGTTCAAAGATTAGACAAAAGTACAGAAAGGACCTCAGAACTAATAATGGTCAAAAGATATGGCTATATCCAGAAAATAGGCCAGGGTGTCAAATGATTTTGCTCCACTGATCTGGAAGTGGTGCTTTCCTAAGAGTTATTGTCTGTTTCTATATCTTTCCAAAATAAAAGTCTCCTTTTTTGGACCCGAGTTAAACAGATTTTATTATTTTGGTTTGTTTTATCACGCAAGACGATCAAGTGTTAAAAGTGTCAATGAAACCTCTGATGATAAAAGAAAAAAAAAAAAAGAAAAAAAAATCACTCTAGATTTAAGCTTATGAATTTATTAGATAGAAAGTTCTCTATTCAGAACTATCTAGTCAGAATCATCTCTGAAGCCTAACTCTGAGAGTGCAGTTACTACAGCAGCAGCCAGCGCGAGAGAAGTAGGTGGCTCCCTAAACTGTTGAAAAATAAACCCCTGAGACAAAGTCTGGAACATCCCTTCTAGGTGCTATTGCCCCACAAGATCCTTAGCTACCTTTAGCTCCATATTTTTTTCCTTTAAAGGCAGTCTTAAATTTCTGTTTTGTTTTAATCTAATTTCACACGTGTGAAAATTGGGGATAGGAAGATAAGCTTAAATCAGGGCTATCTATCCTGGTCTCCAATCCATATTTTCCAGCAGAGATCAAAGTACCCAAACCCCCAAGTTCTTCTAGAAGAGTTTAAACCTACCAGTCAAAGTTAAGCTCAGAAGTAGAACAAACAATAATTTCTCAAGACTTTGAGTGTCACAGGATGTCAGGGCTGAAAAGGAAAAGATCTAATCCAATAGTCTCATTTTACAGTTAAGTGAAGGGAGTCCCATGTTTATCAACTGGTCCAAGGTAAAGACCATAATCTTTTATTCACATCAAAAGCTGCATCTTAGACAGTGCACCTTAAAAAATACATTCTTCTCCCATAGAAATTATTTTTAAGGACAAAAACAAAAACATTCAAAGTGTATTGCAAAAATACATCTTGTAATGTAGGAATGGATTAAATCAGTGCAACTAAAGATATGGTTGATATTCAGAATCATAACTATTTTTAAGGTGATCCATATTCCAAACAAGCTTCAAAACTGCTATTCAAATGCACTAATTACTTTTAACCTTATTTAATATCTAACATTTACTGAGTGCATACTATGCATCAGGCACTACGTAAAATGTTTTCCAAGTATTATGTCATTTATAAGAACTGAAATGAAAGCTTAAAATTTACAGCTTAAACAATGATAGTTACATACTATAAAAATTAAGGAAATCCTATTAAAACTATCATTCAGAAAGTTTAAGACAAAGTTCCACAAATATAATAAAACAAATTCTCACCTTCTCATGCCTAAACAAATAAGAGTTTTCTTATCCCTGTAAACAAAATCATGTTCACTATTTCCAGGTCATAAAGTTAGAATACAGTTTGGACTTCAGGAAATCCAGGCACATTTTTCTCTCTCACACACAATTTCAATAAATTCAAGAATAGGTAAGTACAAATGCTGGTAGAAATTTTACCAATAACAGAAAACCTCTTGTTATCGTGCCAAATACTTCAACACCTCAATTTTTGACTATTCCAAGAATGCTATACACAATGTTACAAAGTCCCTCTCTGCATTTTTCCCATAAGATTATGGCATACCTGTAATTAAAATATACTTACTGATGAGGTAACAATGAAAAGAGAAAGTATCAGACTAGAAAAAAAGGTTCTAGTATTATCTTGTTGCTTGATGTTTATAAAATTTTTTAGAAGATAATTCTAAAAAACAACTTCCCTTAGAGCTAGATAAGCTACTGTAAGCTAGTAAAACTATATCCAACCATGGGAAGAGAGTTGTACTTCCGTATCATTTCATATCAGGAAATCTGTATTTCAGATCTGTCTGTATAGCCTTACATAAAGTATGTCCATAATGTATCTTATATTTAATACCATTCATGTTTCTTTTCAAGGCTTAAAAGAAACTTCAGGTTTTTATTGTTTCTTAAAATCAGCAAGAGGCAAGTTTAATGGGTTAAATTAATATATAATTTTCAGTTCTTTAGTACCTTATAAAAAGAGATTTTTTTTAAATGTTTATTTTGGAAGCATGTTTACTACATTGGAACCTTTGTTAAGAATAGTTTGATGAATTCAGTTCAAAAGATTTTTTTTCCCCAAATAGTTAATTTGGGGGAAATATAAGAAAAATCCAGTTTGTCACCAGCTGTCCAAAAATTCAGTAAGTAGCTCCCTCTCCTGGAAAAAAAAAGTGAATTCCTCTTTTAAGCTGTAAAACACACACTTGTACCCTTAATAATATTTTTTAAAGATATATAAACCCCAAAATATACACAGAGAGCACAATTTGAGTGAGTTTGCCTACCATTATCAATTAATACCCCATTACTACCATAAACAGCTATTAACAGTTTCACAGAAACTTGTATAAATACTAAAATTATGTATGTTTGTCTAGCTGACAGAAAGTAATAAATAATAAACATCATGATTTGACTTCTTATATAACAATCTTTGTATTGGATCCAGAATTCTGAGATTCTTTTTACTTTACTGATTTTACACTGTCATCGAACCTTAATTATATTGTTCATACTTCACTCACTAGTTTTTTACCAAAGATGAAGTTGTTCTACAAGGACAGTAGCAGCTCTATGAAGACCTTTCATTTAAAAATAAGTCTACTTATTCTACTTGCTGTTCATCAGGTAAAAACTAAACATACCAATATGAATGACTAGTGCTAAAGACCTCAAATTTATATTTCATACAGCATGTAAGCAGTTACAAAACTGGGTTGACTAAATTAAAAATTCAATTTTCAAGTGTCACAGTGAACAATGTTGATACATATATATCCTCACAAAGAAAAATTCTTATCCTATAACCCATCTAGCCACCCACTCAGAGCAATTGTGTCACTAAGTTTAAATTACAAAAATAACTGTGATTTTGTTTAAAGCTGTTTATCACTACAGATGAAAACAGGAAGAAAGACTAAGCTTAGGGAAAGAGTTAATCATAAAATAAGATACAAGCATGCTTGACTATCTCAGTAATAAACTGAAAAAGCCAAGACAATGTCAAACTTCAAAAAATATAAAAGCTTCCCAAATAAGGCAGATTTACTTTAGTGTACATCAAATGCCAAAGTTTCTCATATTTAAATGCCAAATGTTTATAGAACTGGATATATAACACTCTTAAAATACTGGTTCTAATATTCGTTGTTTCTAACACATACTCATAACAATACTCAGAATTACTTGATAAAAACCGTTCAATATGCATACACAATTATAGATGCAGAAAATGTGTATTACTAAGATAACTCCCTACTAAGTTTTTGAGTCCCAGAGAATTTGACAGACTAACTCAGCAAACTATACTGCTAAAGCATTCCCCAGAGATCAACTGTATTAACATAAACATCTATTTCTCAAAGAGAAAGGCATTATAAGTGAAAAAAAAAAAGTTTCAAATCAAACATATATACCATAAATATGGACTTACACTTTAGAGTTTTGAAAGTACCAAATAAAGTAATTTCTCCCAGGGAAGTTTATCCAGTTTTATATACCATTCACTGTTAAAAAGAGCAGCATTTAATACACAGTCTGTACTTTAAGTGACCCATTACATACAACCTATAATGCCTTAAAATTTACTAAGATCAACACTAAAGTTTTGTTTGAGGCAAAATATTTATTTTGTGTTAAAATTATTTAGCTGCACTAATCAAACAAAACTGGTTTCTCTTAGCTAAGCTAGGCAGTGGAGAACTTGAGAAAAGAAAGCTGTAATGTAACAAATACTGCACATTCCTATTCATGTACTTTAGATTTAAACAATATAACCCTCTACAAACCTCCCGGCCATTAGTGACACTCTTAGCAGCACAGACACGGAGTGAAATATACCAAAATTACTTGTGATTAATTGTAAATCATTTTTCCCCCTTGCATTTGAAGTACAGCACAACAGGTATGGAAAAGGGGCAAGGTAACTTTCCCTGCGTTATCAGGAGAGATCACAATCCCCAGCTGCAATCACTACCCAAGGACACCGCACTAAAGGGGAGTGGTGGGAATGTGTATAAACTCAGTCACTATTCCCAAGGAAAACACAGTTGGGGGGGGTTGTTTTCTTTTTTGCTGTCACCAGTATAAAAGACCCCAACCTACTCCCTTAAAAGGCACATTTGCTTTCAAAATAAAGTCATGAGAGAGCCTATAAGTCAATTAGGAGAAAGGTGAGACTCTCCTTTCTCTATTTCTCCTGGCCCTAACATTTCATCTCCTTCCTGCAGCCAAATTACCAAAGGAATAGGGCAGGTCACAGGATCAGGATGAAAATGTATTGGCCTTAAACCTTCGCAGCCCCATGTCCAACGATGCCTTAGTTTTTCCTCTTCCTAATCCCATTCAAAGCACGGCTCAAGGATTAATCTCACCCTGGCCCACGGTCCCCATTCTCTGACCTCATCCTCCCGAGTTCGTCCCCAAATTAGCTGCCTCAATGATCTGCCAGGTGAAAGAGCTCAGGAATAAAACAAAGAAAGACTTTGAGGCCGAAGTTAAACCAGCCACACAGGTACTAAAAGGGAGAGCAAATGCGGTGTAGAAACACTTGAGAAGAACTAAGGAAGGTCCAAGGGCTCCTGAACAGACTGAGTTGTGGAATTGCAAGCCCTGGCGGATCAAAGCAGAAAGGGAGGGAGGAGAGCCGAAGGAACTCGCGGGAGAGACATTTTGGGAGTGTACAAGACGCGCTCCCTCTGGCGTTGAGGGATCCGCAGTCAGATCCGAGATTGCGCCCGCGTCTAGGTGACAAGAGCAGACTCTCCACCAGTCGCGACGCCCACCGCCACCCCGCACAGCGCCCAGGGGTCCCCCAGCGTCGCCCCCTTCCCATGCCCGCCGCCTGGTCTCGCCGGGCCGGGTCCAGACTGGGAAACGCGCGAGGGCGGGGCCGCTTCTCCCAACTCCCGTTCCCCTCCCGGCCCTCCCGGCAGGACGCCCCCAGCCCGGGCTCCACGCCTACCTGTAGCACCAGCGGCTCGGGGTTGAAGGCCAGGGTCAGCAGCAGCTGCATGCGCTCCGAGTCCTTGAGGTTGCGGAGTAGGAAGCTGCCAGAGTCCTTGGTCTCAGCGTAGCGGCGCACCAGGCGGTCGAGCAGGCGCTGAGAGGGGCAGTGCACCAGGTCGGACCAGCCCTCCACCGCCTCGGGCGTGAGCAGCCGCACGTCGCCGTTGAGGCGCGCGAACTCGGTGCGGGGCATGGCCTGGAGCAGGTCGCAGCGGGGCCGGCCGGTGGCCCGCTTGCAGATGCTCTGGTCGAGCTGCGCCAGCTCGCGCTGCGAGCCGAGGCGCTTGAGCACCACTCGGCGGCGGCCGCCCTCCCGGGGCTCGCCGTACTGTGCGAAGTAGACGTTCTTCACGTTGAGGAAGTCCAGCAGGCGCAAGCGGCCCCACGCCTCGAACACCACCTGCCCGTTGAGAAAGCGACGGCACCAGCTCGTGCCGAAGCACGCCGGGCACTTATTGAGCTGCAGGAAACGCCGGTCGGCCAGCTCGTTCCGCTGCCAGGAGGCGAGCAGCGACGGCGAGTGCATCACCATCAGCACCAACAGGCTGCCCAGCGCCGCCAGCTTCAGCGAGCGGGACAGGCGGCCCAGCTTCGGGGGCACCAGGCGCCACATCCCGCCCGCCGCCCGTCCGCACCCGGAGGGCGAGGGCACCCCCGGGGCGCCCCCGCCGCGCCGAAACCTGGAGAGCGACCGGCAGGGGCCCCCGGGCGAGAGAAGGAGCGAGGGCGCGGGTTGGGGCGGGAGGCAGAGTAGGTGTGTGAAGAGAGACGGGGAGCGGGAAGGAACCGACCAGAGCAGGCTGCGACTTCTCCCAGTCACTAGTCTCCACAACTCTCGAGCTCCCTCCTCCGAGCTCCCCGCCCTCCTACTCCGGCGGCGCCTCCTCCGAGCCAGCCAAGTTATAGAGCAGCGAGAGGGGGAGGGAGCGCGGGGACCTGACGGCCACGCGCACGCGTGCGCGCACGCGCACTGCTCGCTCTGGCGCGAGAGCTGCGGCGGGGCTGGCCGCCCGCGGGGCGAACGAGGTCTCTAAGAGGGAAAGAGGGACTCACGGAAGGGAAAGAGAAGCTGGAATATCTCACACCGAAAAGTAGCAACAGTGTAGAAAGGTGGGAAGGAAGAGGTGCCCGCGCGTCCCTGACGCCGCACGCCCCAGTTCGTGCGCGCTGGCTCTCCAGAGGGAGGGGGCCCGGGGGCGTGGCTGGCGGGGCGCAGCCAGCGCGTCGCGCGCCGCCCGGAAAGCGTAAGCGCGGGCTCCCGGGGGCGGCTTTGAGGGGCCGGCTCTGTGGGGGCGGAGCTGAGCTTCTGGAGGCAGGGTAAACTCGTGAGCTCTTGTGGTGAAATTACTTTTAGTAATAGTTAATCTTTTATGATTGTTGACTTTTACTGGGGCCTGTCTTTTGTCTTTGTGGAAACATTCTCTTGGCGGGGGAGGAGAAATAAACTGAGAAAGCCTACTGCAACCCTTTCGTCTGCGCGGCGCGCGCCGTGTGGCGGCAGAGTGGGCGGGGCGGCGTGCTCCCCGCGCCTTATTCGGGTGGGGCGCGCGCCTGGGGGCGGGGCGAGACCGCCAGAGTGAGCTCGCTTTCCCCGGGGCCCGCGCGCCAGGCCCCCGGGGGCGGCCCAGCCGGGGAAAACGTGGGAAACGCGTGAGGGGTGGCAGGCCGTTTGTGGGCTTCATCTTTGGCGACTGTCACATCTGTGGAGGCCTCTTAAATTACCCTGACTGGGCACGGAAAAAACGAAGTCCGCGAGACACCATGTTACAAAAAGGAAAGTAGGATGAAGAGGGAACTGACGCGGCGGGGTCGCCGGGAGTTCTGCCCTAAACACTGCGAAGAAGCGGGGACGAGCAGTTGGCTTGCTCTCCGCCAGCCTTCCCAGCCCAGCCCCGAAGCCGTTTCCTTCAACTCGGGGAAGCGAACGTCCCGGCGCCGCCCCTGAGGGTCCCTGAGGCGCGCGGGCGGCCACCTCTGCCCTTTCCCTCAGGCTCGGGCCTGCCCCGCGGGCCGCGACGCGTTGCTGCGGCGGTAGCCATGGGCGCCCGGGGCCGCCGGGTGCTCCACACACAGGCACCTTGGCTCCGATTCACGCCAGACAGAAAATAACTCGGAAATGCTGAACTACAGCGCCTTGTTTGAGTATAAGTTTTAGAGGACCCAGACGCTACAATAGCTGAAATATGTAATTATCATGCTTGTTAGTTTTAGCGCGAGAATAGTTGAAATGAGGGGTAGTTATTCTGATGGACGAGTGATTCCTGATGTGATATTAAATATCTGGGGTTTTAACTGAGTTAATTGTAGGGACTGAACAGTGATTTTTAGAAGACCCATTTACTGGCATGTATAAATCAATTCTGAGGAACTTAATGAGAAACGTCTATACTGGATTGTCAGATTCATTTCTGAGTTCTAAGCAGCTGTTTGATTGTAAAAGGCAGAGCCATTCTCTTGAGAAGAATTGTTGAAGTCAGTGTTTTCACCTTCGTGATGTAAGAATTCAAACTAAAATAAAACCTTTGTACAATTTATATTCAACATAGAAGTGATCTTTAAATGATGTTGCAGTGACTACAGACAAACCAGTCTGTAGAAGATTTAGTCTTCAAAGCCTGTAGAAAGTGACTGCTTAAGAAATTTGACTACTAAAACGAGGGACTTTTTGCCACCTTTGGCAGAAATTTGTTTAACTTGCCTTCAAAGCATCCCAGAATTCCATACAATGTGAAGTTGTGAGTAAAATCTCAAATGAGGATTTTGAAAGAAAAGAGTTTGGTATGATTTATCTGGAGGTGTCAGCTATACCATTGCTGCTGCTGCTGCTGCTGCAGCTGAATTGTAAACTAGGCAAGTTATTACTAAACTACAAATTTCTTATCCCTAACATCTTTTCTACCTGGCCTGTAGATCTGTTCAATTAATACTAGGTAATTTATGTGGAATTGCTTTAAAACAATAAAAGCACTACATATGTGTTTATATTTATAGTTAGAGTGAATGATTCCATTGTCGTTCTTGCCAGTGATTAAGCTGAGGAAATTGAAGCATAATGAGAGACTAGGGGACCAGTAACAGGATTAAAGAGGTATTGCTTCTATGTATAGAAAAGATCTCTGGAGTTCTTAAACTATTTTCAGCCTCCAAATCTTTGGAATTGTATAGGTATCATTTGAAGAGTAGAAATAAAAAAAGGTTATTAACCTGTAAGTTGAATATTGAAAAATACTTGCTTTGTATCTAAATATTTTACATTTGTTTAAAAGCCCTGATATTTCTTTTCAGTTAAGTTTTCTAGACTTTTATCAAGAAAGGTAGTCTTCAAGAACTTAATACATTCCTCAAGGTGGTGGAGGGGAGGGCAGGAGGCTTAGAGCTATATGGAATAACTCAGAATGTCCTAAAGTACCATGTAAGGGTTTAGAAAAAGATCAGTAAATGAATGCTAATGTACATTACCCACCTATCTATAAACTACAGAATGCTTTTGCCTAATGGATTATAAGCTAATACCCAAATTTCTTCCCTGTAAATTTAATTAATGACAGTTAATGTGATTTCCAGTACATTGTAAAATGTCAATTTACAATAGCTCTTTTAAATGTATGTAATGGAATTGAATATCATGCTATTTTAATATGCGTCATATGTTTTTTAAAAATGAGCTAGCTCTTTGACAGTCAAACTTTTACATTACATTGCTATTATATCTCCTACAGCAGTGGTACTCATGGAATATAGCCTCGTGGTGTGAGGGTGGGGACATTTGGCAATATCTGGAAACATTTTTGGTGTCATAAATAGGAAGTGGGGGCTATTGGCATCTAGTGGGAAGCGTCCAGGATTATTGCAAAATAGCCTGCATTGTGCAAGGCAATTCCCAACAAAAAAGAATTAACCAGCACAAAATGTCAATAGTGCTGTGCTATTGAGAAACTCTGACCTACAGAATTCTACTGTTAGGTAGTATGGTTTTAGGCATGAGAGTCTTATTGGTTATTATTTCTTTCCTGCAGCAAAAAAAAAAAAAAGTGTAGATACACATTTATTGCATATCTTGTGATCATAATATTCTGAACATTGTCAACTCAGAAAAATTTATCATTATAACTGTTATTAGTATACAGCTAATCAAAATATAAGTATCAACTTTGAATATTATAAAAAGTAATATTGAAATACATTTCTTAAGAAATTGGGCTTTTTATCATTTAGGTAAAGCTTTCTTGGATGAGTATTATTTATTGCTAGAATCTGATAGAGTTCAATATCAATTCTTTTTCTCTTTTTCAGTTTTAGAGATGAAAAGGCTAAATAAAACATCTTGTTCGTTTAAGTTGAGAGGAGTAAAAAGAATATTATACATTAATGTCGTCCAGTACTTTTTATTCCTTCAGTGTTGTTTGCCAAAGATCATTAGTGACATTGATCTATCAGAATATCCTTAATGACATATCGATTAGGCTCTCCAGTTTAGTTTGGTTTGGAAGCAAAGCATTGGAATCCCGACTTGGAAAATGATTCCTTATTGAGTTAACTTTCTCAGTATTGACTGTTTAGTGCCCTGGCAGTTATTTAATGGAACAATGCATCATAGTAAATTTAGAATGGTTAAGAGATATTCCTTTTGTAAAGACCAAAAGGGCAATACTCTGTGTTCTTAAGTGCCCCGAACAGTGTCTGATTTAAGTGGTTGTTTATTTGTAATTGTTGGATGCTTAGATGGATGAACAATTGAAACAATGAACACTTTAGGATTAAATATTATTGGGACAATTCAAACTAGAAATGACAGCTGATAATAAAGAAGCTGTTGAGAACATTCTCGATATATTCCAAAAACAAATCTAACAGTTTACACAAGGTTTGGATGTGAGAGAAGAAAAAGCATCAGCTATCACTGTATGGTTTTTGTCCTAAACTACTAGAAGAGTTACAATTTACTGAGATGGGGAAGATTGAAGGAAACGGAAGAGGAAGATAACAAGTAAAATTTTTCACATCTATTTTTTTCAGTGCCACATTTGTGTTTCTAAACTTAATTTAGCTGTTGAACCTATAGTTATCTATTAAAGTATAAATATTATTTTCAGTCTAATTAAAAGACTTATACAGTCATTTTCCCACAAAATGTTAGTCTTTTCCCTGTTTCTAACACCAATGCCTAGAATTTAAACACTTGACAATGTCAGTTGTAACTCTTCTACTAAGTAATGTTAATTATCTGGTTTATGTACATTAGATATACCTTAAGGACAGGTTTTATAGTTAAAAGATGTTCAATGTTTCAATAGAATTCTAAGTACATGTTATTCTATTTTAAATAAATTTTTAATCAATAACGCTATACACAGGTATTTTTTGACTGGCTTAATATCAAACAGTTGACTCCATTGGATATGAAAATAGACTTCTCAATTTCACAAACACCAAACCATGATTTTGTCTTTGAGAATTGAATCATAGAGTTTTCTGACTTGGTTAGAATAATTCAAATGAGTTCAAATGCAACTGCAGTTTATAACTCTTGACTCATGTTAATTCAAATTAACATGCAATGTTGCACAGTTTTCTACATTGACTATGCTAATCCAGAGAAGCACATTTTTCTCTTAGTAAATTTTTAATAATTCTGTTTTTTTTCCAGTTTGTTTTAGCAGAGAAAATAAGATACGCAAAGACAAAAAAATTAATACCACTTCAGTGAGAGGTCACTTATATATCCAATTGTTAAGATCTTTTGAAAAGTAAAACCAAAACCTATGTAAATGAACATTATTATTATCTATTTTGAGTTGGCATACATACTGAAAATGCCCGTTATTCAGTTCCACCCAAGTACAAGATTCTGTAGGTTTGGGTTCTCAGTCTAGTGGAGGAGACAGATACATACATACTAAATTTTATTACATGTTTGTGATAAATACTGAGATATAAGCAAATATTAAAGTGTCATAACAAATTCCTGTAGCTACAGACATTATCTTTGCATTGATAGCACTCTTCTTAGGAGAGTAGGTTTTGTGCACTAGGGTAATTTTGCTTCTTTTTTTCTTGACAGTTTATTTTCCTCATAAGCCTCACATGCTATGTCTCCTACTCTTTGAATCTACTGGCTTATGCAAGTGATGTTCCTGCCACCTCTGCTGGATGATGACAGCTGCAGCCTACTGCTCTTCTCTCTAAGCAAGCATTCCAGAAAGCTTGGAGAACCCCAACTGCCCTTTTCAGAGCTACAGCATCTTCTGGGTAGCTAAAGCTCAGACTTCTAAGTATGGATCCCTTCGTGGAAACCACAGTTTAGGTAAAAAACCTGCCATAGTCTCCACCGTAATGGCTGTGCCAGGTAAAAAGATCAGCCACAGCTGAGGAAGGCTATTTACATTTTGTACTTGGATATCAAACATAGTGTGTATTTAGTATTAATAATTATGTGGTTGAGATATGTTGACTTTTTTGTTTTTTTCCTTATAGCAAGGTTTATAAACACTGTAGGTAAGTAATCAAGAATTGCCATTTTCAAACCTAAAGATTCTGGTCACCAATTCTTGTGTGGGAAGTATATGTGCATGGGAGGGCATTGCTTGCATCAACAAGCAATTCTTCGACACCAGCTTAGTGTCCTACAATTTAACTCAATTCTGACACCATCAGATTCCATAGATTAAGGGCACAGTCCCATAAGATTGTCCTTCACTTCAGAAGAAAATTATGAGCCCAGGTTGTTACCTGTGCATCGGATGACCAGCTACAAATCAGAGGTTCCCTGGACCCCTCCTTAGGTTACACGGTAGGGGGTCAGTCCTACAAGACTCTCCCTCCCACTTCACAAGCCTGTTGTAAGTCCAGGTTATCATCTATGCTTCTCACCCTGTGCCTTCCTTGGGTTTGATTAATTTGCTAAAGCAGCTCACAAAACTCAGAGGAACATTTTATTCACTAGATTACTGGTTTATTATAAAAGAATATAACTCAGGAACAGCCAGATAGAAGAGATACATAGGCAATGTATGGGAAAAGGGCTCAGAACTTCTATGCCCTCCTCAAGTGTGCACTCCCCTAGACTCTACATGTTCACCAACCCAGGAATTCACTGAACCCTATCCTTTTAGGGTTTTATGAAGCCCTCTCATTACATAGTCACAGCTGATAAAATCATTGGCCTTTGGTGATTGGTTCAACCTCCAGCCCCGTTCCTCTTCCCTCTCCCGTTATCAAGGGGTAGGACTGAAAGTTCCAACCCTCTATTCAGGTGGGTTCCCCTGGCAACCAGCAGCATCCTTATGTGCTTTGCAAAAATCACCTGATTAACATAAACCCAGTTGTAGTAGAAGGGAGGTATTTATGAATAACAGGACACCCATTTCACCGTGATGGCTCCTAAGTGATTTCAATAACTGCAGACAAAAGACCAAATACTATAACAAAAGGTGTTCACATTGCTCTCTGCTCAGGAAATTCCAAGGTTTGGAACCAGGTCAGGAACCTAAGACCAAATATGTATTTCTTATTATAAATCACAATATCATAGGTACTAACTGGTGATGTCTTATCATCTAGTATAATCTAATTACACACTATACCCAGTAGAACTGAGTTCAGAATAGATGTAACTGATTCACTGGTCTTTGTGATTTGACAGACCGTCTACTACTTTTCTGTCCTCCTTGTGCTGCTATATATTTTCTGTGGAAAGTAGATTGATATGCAGGGTGTTTTCCATTTCCCTCCCCCTGCCCTCACCCTCAGGAAATAGTAAAGCTCTAGTTATTTTTTGAGAAGTTGTTACTGAACCAAATTTGGGTCCACTTGCCTGCCTCACAGCAAAGCCAATCTACTGACACTGGGTTGTAGTGAAGGAAAGTACAGCATTTATTTGCAGGGACCCAAGCCAGGAGAAAGGGTAGCTTGTGCTTAAAAGACCCAAACTCCTGGATGACATTCAGGGAAGGGTTTTTAAAGGCAATGTTTTGGGTGAGAGTTGCAGCTTGTGGACTTTCTTCTGATAGCTTGGTGATGCAGTAACAGGGTGACCTTTCAGGAATCTTAACCAGCAACCTGGTTCCATCCAGTCTGGGATCTATGGCTTGTGGTCATCATGTTATCACCATCTTCCATCTGGTTGGGGGTATTAGTCTCTACAGAACAACTCAAAGATATGCATCTGATTGTTACGTATATCCTTTGAGGAAGAACTAGGGTTTTATTTTATCACTGAATTATTGTTTAGGCTGTTATTACTTATCTAGCTTAACTGCTGTTCCTTTGTTTCTGCATTCCCTCACTTTCCTAATTAGTAATGATTTGAGTTTGCTCTTTGGAACTGTGGGAAATCCTGGGAGACTGAAGCTTTTTTCTGCAATCAAGAAAAAAGAGACAGGGAGAGGCTTTTGTATCCAGGAAGGCCCCAAAGGGTCCTGCTCAGTTTGAAAGTCAAGAATTAAAATTTTAAATCACATCAAAGGAAACAGAAAGATTACATATTCCTTTATTATAACTAAGCTTCCTTAAAGATTTGCCTGCTACTTAGAAAATATAATTTAAATAGTTACAGATAAGAAAATATATTGTGTGGTGATCTAATCAATGATAACAAGACCATTAGAATTTACTGATAAACTAAAAATAGCAACTTAGTGGATTAAACTGGAATATCAAAATAATGTATATTTTTATAAATGTTACATCATTTTAACATAAGATAGCACCTAATTGCAGCTATCAGTTTGCAGACTCAAGGGTAAATACAGTAATTGAAGTTCTATAATTTATTTAAAAAGAAGCTTTAAACCCTATACAAAGGCACATTTTAATCCTTTTTTGTGGTAGATTTTGATTCCCAAGTCTTTGAGACACTAGTACTTAATATTGAACTGTAGATAATGAACGGCAGTTTAAGAAACAGTTATGTAGTCTCCAATATCAAGAGAGAAAAAATAATTTAGTGCTAAAGTCATAAATACCAAGGTGATGACCAATAGTAAATAGTAAAACTTTCCTATAAAAATTATTAAATTGTAACATGTATTTTTATTCATTTTTTGGAATGTTCATTTCTATCAAAATGACTACCAATGAATTACATTTTTTTAACCTTGTTTTCACTCTTAAAATGAAGTAATTGCAAAGGAAATTTCAGAGAAAATACTAAAAAGAAAAAAAATGTGTTTTAAAATTACTTTCAAATTCCACAGATATTTTTAAGTCACAGCTCAATGTGCAGCTTAATCCTCAGCAAGACTCTAGGTCAGCCTTCTACAGTTCTCTGCAGTACTTTCTATACATTATTATATCTCCTCAACATTATCATATCTTGCAAATTCTAGAAAATTTGGCATCCTCAAACACCAAACGCTTGGTGTGACTGCTGATTTCTGTCTGGGAACCCTTCCACATGCTCCAACCTGGGAACTCCAGAAATGAACTTGGACAAAAATAGGGCTTACCTTCCTTATTTCCTTTTTAACAGGGTCATTGATCACTATTCTGTGCTGACATTGTCCAGAGTCTGAAAACCATTGTTTAATGTATTTTGTCCAGTTTTCTGTTTGTTTTGGCGGGAGGATAAAATCTGGTCCCTGTTACTCCACCATGGTTCAGAATGTAATATTTTGAAATTACATTCCTTGAGAAGGCACAAACTTTCCCATTTTACCACTAAACTGTTCACACTACATATAGTTTTAGAATGAAGAGTTTCACAAACATTTATGTCACTTGCTTAGACTCGAAAGATGGATGAGTTTGCAACTGAATTCTAGTGTGGCCTTTCCAGTCAGCTTTCTCTAATTCTTAGAGTTTTCTTCTTTACAGTATCAGAGTTCCTACAACAACTGTTCAAATGAAAATGACAAAAAAAATACAGAGGGTGATCCAAATCCAAAAAGAAAAAGACACATTTCACAAGGAAGCCAAAAAACCTGTAGAAACCTGATACCTAGATACATTTAATTTACTAAACAAAACTCAGCTTCTCTAAGATGTTTACATTCAAGATTGTTAAAGTTTTCCCAAGAACAATAGGTATATACTTGATTTACATTTGCTTTGTGGGCACATTTTTTATGGCTGTCTTAGAAAAATAATCTAAAGGTAAATTTAACCTCTTAAAAAGCAAGCATACTTATAACATTTAAATGACATTTTTCCCAGTCTGTATTAATCAAGGGCTCAAAAGTATTTTACAGTATCACCTTTTTGCATGTGGTATAATAGAAAAATATTTGTTCTTTGCCTCCATTTCCTAGCACAAAATTAAAACTTTTAGGATTTCCTTCCTAATAAGGCAGGCCCTTAGACAGCTTCATGTTAGGGGCTGGTCACCAGAGGGCCAATCCATGATTAAAAGCTTGGAACTTTTGTTACCCAGAAACTAGGTTTGCCTCTTGGTTGAGTGTCAAGCCAAAAGACAAAAGAAAGTCAAAGAGTGGGAGAAGAATTTATTTCTTGCAGCAAGTAAGGAGGATACCAGAGATCTTTCTCAAAGCATTGTCTCCCCAAACAGCAAAATTGGGGAGGTTTTAAGCCAAGGGTACATGCATACTCATGAAGGGGCTTGGGCAATGTATGCATATTCATAAAGGGGCTTAAGCAGGGAAGAATTCAGCATAGAATTGGGGCAAATTGATCAAGTCCAAGTTTTAGTTGACTGAAGTCACAAGGGTCAGAAAAGGTCAACATTCATCATTCCTTAGGTTCCAACCAGTCTGGGGTCTCAGCATGTAGTTATCGTCCTCCATCTGGATGGTGACCTTAACCCAGAACTCAAAAATACGTATCAAAATGTTATGTATATCCCTTGAGGAGGAACTTGGACTCTGTTTTATCACAGAACTATTGTTTCTTGACTATTTTTCCTTTATTCCTCCATTCCCTCATTTCTTTTAAGATCATTAATAAGTGAGACCTGTTAAGGGCAAGCATTGTGGCCAAGCTTAGATCACAAAATGGCTTAGGCCAGAAATGACTTCTCTTATGTCAAGAAAGTCATGCCTGATTCTCTTTCTCTGGGGAACCCCTACCTTATCTGCTTACACTTTTAGCACCCCCTCCCAACTTCCAGGATGAGGAGAGGGGCTGGCGATTGAGTTAATTACCCATTTCCAGTAATTTAATTAATCATGTCCATGTAATGAAACCTCCTTAAAAACCCCTGATCAGTGAAGTTTGGAGAGCTTTTCAGTTGGTGAACTCACTGAGGTGCTGGGAGGTTAATACATCCAGAGAAGGCATGAAAGCTTCACACCCCTACTCCTATACCTTGTCCTGCACATCTCTTCCATTTGACTGTTCCTGAGTTATATCTTCTATAATAAATCAGTAGTCATAAGTAAATGCTTTCCTGAGTTCTGTGAGTTGTTCTGGTGAGTTACCAAACCTATAGAGAGGGTTGAGGAAACCCTTGAATGTTTAGTCTGCTGAGCAGTAATGTGAGTAGCTTTGGCACCCCATCTGTGGCCAGCTTCCCGAGTGGATGCACTCTTGGAACTGAGACACTTGTAGATCCTGATGCTAACTCTAGTTGCTTCTGTCAGAGTTGAATTGAATTGTTGGAAACCTGGTTGATAAAAGAATTAGTTGATGTTAAAAAGAAATATCTATTTTTCCATGGATGGTTGTTACGGGCTGAATTGTGTTTAATTAAAATTCGTATGTTGAAATCCTAACCCCCAATCCTCAGAATATAATCATAGTTGGAAATAAGGTCTTTAAAGAGATGATTAAGTTAAAATGAGGCCATTAGGATGGATCCTAATCCAATCTGACTGTGTCCTTATAAGAAGAGGAAATTTGGACAGATAAATGGATACCAGAGGGCGTGCACACACTAAGAAAAGACCATGTGAAGAGGCAGCAAGAGTGCAGCCATCTGCAAGACAAAGAGGTCTCAGAGGAAATCAATATTGCTAGCACCTTGATCTTAGACATCCAGCCTCCAGAACTTTGAGAAAATAAATTTCTATTATTTAAGCCACTCAGTCTGTGGTATTTTCTTATGGCAGCCCTAGCAAGCTAACATAACAATTTGTTACTCCTTTTTCATTTCTGTTGATTTGAGATGTTTATTTCAAGCCTGAGTCTTTAGTCTGGAAATTTTAGGAGCACATTAACTAGTATCCCTTTCTCATTCTATCCAAACCTAAGGATTTGAATCATGATTTTCAAACTTTAAAGCTCAGCGTGTAAATCATACATCAGAATTAGAAGTATGAAATATTAAAAGGAGGACAATTGAGAGCACAGAACAAAAATAAAAATGGTTGGAAAGCATAAAAGACAAGAACAGAGAACTGAAAGACACATACTGAAGACCCAACACTGAATAACAAGAGTTCCAAAAGGAGGAAGAGGAAATGATGGAGTAACATTTTATAGCAAAAAAAAATTTATAGAAAAACAATACTCCCTAAACTGGAGAAATACATTCATCTGCTGAATAAAAGATCTCACTCAGGTAAGACTGATGAAAGAAAACCCTGTTGTGGAAAATAAAACCATAGACTCAAAATTTTAAATAAGACTTTGTTATTTACTAAGAATGACATTGCAGAAAATAAAGAGGGAAGTTCCCACCAGCTATAGCAAAGCCAAGACAACTAATTTCTTAATACATCAAAATTATCATGATTTATTTTATACACTAGTATAATGAAAGCCCAATTCCAAGAATTGCATTGTAGTCAACAGGGGAGAAAGGACTCATTTAATTAGATTAGTGACAATTAATGAGAAAGGAAATATCAGCAGTCACAAATTAGCAAGCAGAATAGCTACTTGAAAGATGTACCGCTATCTTACAATTATAAGGGGTTATAGAATCTTCATTAATATCTTAAGGACCTATCATTTGGTTGAGATTTCACCTTTCTCTGCATACTGACTTTTAATACTGTCTTGTTATGGACATATTAGAAATAATCCGGTTAAATTTCTGAGTTCCAATGATAAAGGAAAAAAAACTGTAATTATCTTCCTTGGAAAAAGAATTAATCATGAAGGGAAAAGAATCAGATCACTTTTTACTTACAATATTAAAAGCTACAAGAAAATTTGGTATCATTTATATTGAGAAAAAAGACTATGGTCGAATGACTCTAATATAACCAAAATATTACTTAGTCGTCAAAGACAATTGTTTGGGAATATGTGAAGATTAATGGAATATATCATTGAGTAGCACAACTGAGGAAATAGTAAAGGAAAGGACTGTAATCAAACAACAAAAAAATGGAGGAAAATACAGACATCAAGAGATGGAAAGATGTACTAAACGAAAGAGCTCTGGCACATCTGTTACCTAAAGAAATACCTAAACAGAGATGCAGAGTGGCTGAATATGTGTAATATGAGTACTAACTTGATTCTTGAAATAAAAGTGGCATACTGCAAGGGAACCCTGATAATAGACTCTAACCAAAGGCAATTAAAATAGATCAGTGAATCCTAGGAGTTTGGGGGTGGAAAGGGGGAAGTAAGTGTTCTAAAGGGTTCATCCAGTGAAGGAACAGATCACCTAGCAAACAAATAATTGGTTTCCTATTTTTATATAACCCTTACTTTCATATACATTTCATTTTGTGTATATGAAAGTGATAATCACCTGTTGAGTGGAAAGTACAATAGGATTTCCTAACTAAAAAGAGGAAAAAGATTATAAATTTAATTAGGTCCCATTTGTTTATTTTTGCTTTTATTTCTATTGCCTGG
Organism: Camelus ferus; assembly: GCF_009834535.1. Taxonomy (NCBI): domain Eukaryota; kingdom Metazoa; phylum Chordata; class Mammalia; order Artiodactyla; family Camelidae; genus Camelus; species Camelus ferus. The sequence goes on from NC_045696.1 coordinate 101,849,526, forward strand.
GTAGACTGCCCTAGGAGAACATTGCTAAGATTTATGCCAGAGAATGTTTTACTTTTGCTTTTCTGCAATGAAGACATACAAATGGCCGATACACACATGAAAAAAAATGCTCAGTATTGCTAATTATCAGAGAAATGCAAATCAAAACTACAATGAGGTATCACTTGACACCAGTCAGAATGGCCTTCCTTCATTAAAAACTCCACAAATGATTAATACTGGAGAGGGTGTGGAGAAAAAGGAAGCCTTCTACATTGTTAATGGAAATAAATGTAGTTTGGCGCAGCTGTTATGGAAAATAGTATGATGATTTCTTAAAAAACTAGAAATAGAGTTACCATATGATCCAGCAGATCCTGGGCTTATATCCAAAGGAAGCTCTAATTTGAAAAGGTGCATTCACCCCAGAGTTCATAGCAGCACAATTTACTATATCTAAGACGTGAAAGCAACCTAAATGTCCATTGACAGATGACTGGATAAAGAAGTTGTGGTGTATATATATATGTGTGTGTGTGTGTATATATATATATGTATATATACACACACACACAATGGAATGCTACTTAGCCATAAACAACAATAAAATAATGCCACTTGCAGCACCATGGGTGGACCTGGAATTTGTCATACTAATTGAAGTAAGCCAGAAAGAGAAAGAAAAATACCATATGATATCACTTTCATGTGGAATCTAAAAAAATGACAGATGACACAAGTGAACTTATTTGCAAAACAGAAACAAAATCACAGACATAGAAAACAAACTTATGGTTATCAGAGGGAAAAGAAAGTAGAAAGGGATAAATTGGGAGTTCAAGATTTGCAGATACTACTGTATATAAAATAGATAACAAGTTTCTACTGTATAGCACAGAGGACTGTTTCAATATCTTATAGTAACATATATGAAAAAGAATATGAAAAGGAATACATGTATGTACATACATGACTGAAACATGCTGTACATCAGAAATTGACCCAGCATTGTAAACTGACTATACTTCAATAAAAAATTAATTTAAAAAAATTAAAAGAGGAAAAAGATAAATAATAATAATGATTAAACAGGAAAACTAGTAATGGAAATATTTAAAAGGAAATAAGGAAAACTTAAAAAAAATACAAAGTGGGGTGAAAGGATTAAAACACACAAATGATTAAATTCCCCAATGTATAAAATAAATTCTCAGATTAAGTTGATAAAAACAAAACTATCAATATATTCCTAAAACACACACAAACATATACATTTAAACAAAGCAGTGAAGACTTCGAAACAAAAAATGGGAAAGGAGAGAAGCAATTGCATACAAAAAATGGAAGAAAGGGAACATTAACATCAGATAAAATAAAAAGGTTTAAAGTACTAAACAAGATAAAGATTATGCAACTATAAAAGGCACAGTTTACAAAGAGAATATAACAATTATAAGCCAATTTTTAAAATATCTCTCAGCTTCAATTTTACCCTTCTATGTTTCATTTTGTGATGCTGGAACTAGAATTCTGGATATTGCCTTTCTGATTTGTCAGATTGTTCCCTGTTGAGCTCTGTCAATAGGGGGAAATAAGGGTGATCACAAGACAGGAAGAAGAGGAAAGAAACTCTTCTTTTTCTTACCATTTGCTTCTTGTTTCTATAAACATCACCCCAATAAAGCTTCATTCTGGCAGTAACATTTCCTTACAACAGCAGCAGTTGACTGTAGTTTGCAATTTTTCAAATACCATTCTGATTGTGGCCCCTCAGGGAAACCAGTACCAATGGTGCTCCAGCTTCTCTTAGGACTACAGTCCCCTCATCTGAACTCAGAAATGCCAGCACCAGCCAAGCAGTACACTCTTCTTTGGTCTCGCATATCTAGATGTGATAGTTGCTTCCTACAGTTTCTAGCTCTATGATATTCAAGAGTTCCTTTTCAACTTTCTTTAATATCTAATTAATTTTTTTATATTAAGTCATCTCACTTTAGTAACTGTATGGGATTGTGAGAAGATGGTAATAGAGATGGTAGCATAGGTTTGAGATCTTTTGAATTCCCACACAAAAGCACATTGCAACTAGATAACAAAGGCAAAAACAGTATTTGCAAACAAGACAACAGGTTTTCCTCACAAGCCTCAGAATACAAGCAGGTGGAATAAGCCATCAGTAGTCACAAGACCTGTGTCCTATCGGTGTCTATGCCGGAAAAAGCAATGTGAAGCAGTGAGGCATCTGATGGACCTGAGAACAGAAAAAAGCCACATAAACTAAAAGGTATTCACTGGAAATTATGGTAACTCAATTTGAGAACAGTAGCTAAAACTGGGAGACATTTAGCATATTCCAATAATCAGAGATAAGTCTTAGTGTTGGCTTATTCCCATAAATTCTCATAACTGACACTAGGGCTCCCTTCAAGTACAAGATCTTATACTGAAGAGAAACTGCTGAGATGAAACAAAATTGTTCAGCATAGAAACAACTAAAATGAAAGGAAAAAAAAAATCCAGGTAAAAGGGAGACGGAAACAGAGCTGGAAACTGCACCAAGCAAGCAATTGTAGTTTTACTAATATAGAAAACAACAGAAAAGGGAGCTCATGAGAAGTTTGAAAAACTATCTGACCCAAATCTTCTAAGAAGTTATGCAAAATAAATTTATTTAAAAATGATCATTGGAAAACTATTGAAGCCAAATACCATACAAGCAACTGTAAGAAAAGATGACAAGAAGAAATAGAATAATCCTGCAGGCAAAGAAAATACACTAAAAAGACATGTTCATCATGTATGCAAATTGAAACATACTATGTCAAAATGACCTAAGAGACTTAATATTGCTTAATGAAAAGATACAAGATATGAAAAAAAACAAAAATTAGAGTTGAAAAACTTAGAAATTAGTGATACAGTTCAAAAAGAAAGAAAAGAAAAAATATTTCAGAGCTGAGGAATAAACTAGAAGAAAAAAATCACACACACTCACACACACACACACACACACACACACACACACAAATCCAAGCACAACAAATAATGCCTTACAAGAAATAGTAGATTAGAGGGAGGTAGTTTTTAAAAAAAACACAACAAAATGAAGAAACAAAAAGGATTTGAGAGAAAATGATGAATATTGAAGATATTAATAGAAGATTCAACATACAGATATAGGAGTTCCTAAAAAAGAAAAAAAATACATAAAGAATAGAACAAATATTAAAAACTTGCTGAAAAATATTGTTGTGAAATATACATTAAAAGAGCACACAATTGCCTGAGATTTTTAACCCAGAGCAAGACTGAGAAATATTCTAGTAAAATTATTGGACTTTAAAGAAAAAGAAAAAATAGTTTTGGGGACTCTAGAGAAAAGAGCACATATTTCATAAGGGCATCACATTATATTATCATCAGATTTTTTTAACAGCAGTGCTTTGTACCAGAAGAAATGGAGTAATATATTTAAATACTTAAATGGGATAAAAAAAATAAGTGAGATAAAGCAAATGAACAATTATGATATATTCTAAATCTATCATTACTTGTGACCTTAAGAATGAGGATTCTTAGTGTGGAAAGATGTAAAATAAGAAAGGTTAAGTAAAGACTATGTAGACCTGAATTTGAAAAATCTAATAAAAACATCACCAACAAGTAGCAAATAGCAACCCTAGCTTCCAGATTATACTTTTGACATACTATTTTCTTTTAAAGGAAACCTTGGCTTCTTCAAAATATGACTGATTCCAAGTCTATAGCAGAAAATATAAGAACATCTTGAAATACTGTATAGCAGAGAAAAAATAGAATATTACAAAGGTCATGTCACAAGGATTCAGAAGTCAAATTGAGGCTCTAATTGACCATAGTTTGTATAAAAATTAAAATGGATTGAGGCCAATAAAATATGTTTAAATTTGTGAGTTCATAATATATTTTTACATAATATATTTTTAAAAGATTGTATTTGTCACTGTGGTAGGTCTTTAAAGATACATAGTTCTTATGACTTTTACTGTAGGTGGAAAAAGGGTCTTTGCACATGTGATTAAATTCAGGGTAATGAGATGGGAAGATTATCCTCAATTATCCAGGTTGGTCTTAAACATAATCACAAGTATTCCTAGGAGGGAGACAGAAGGAGATTTGACTACAGACAGCAAATAAGACTACCATGTGATGGAAACACTGTTAAAGAGAGAAGATGGAGGATGTACCATGAATGAGGATTGCATTCTTCTTGTCTCTGGAGCCTTTGTAGTGAGTGTGGCCCTGCTGAAACCTTGATTTTTAGCTCCATAAGACTCATTTCAGACTTCTGGCCTCCAGCATGTAAGGAACAAATATATGTTGTTTTAAAGCATCAGGTCTGTGGTAATTTGTTACAGCAGCCATAAAAAGCTAATACAGTCAGTCACAAGTCATTATCTTAAAAAGATAAATAAAAGGAAAAAAGTAAGCTTTCATTTCTCCCTTCTTAAATGAACCATACCAATTGGTAAATAGTAAATGAGGTTGTATCTTCTTATAAACTTATTCCAGCTAATAAAAACATTAGGATATCTCTATTTTGCAAACACCAATGAATCAATGAATCTAAGCATTGAACACAAATGGCTGCAAACATAAAATTGAGTGAAAACAAGCTGTAAGTGCCTTCAGATGAAAATTATAGTCTTACCAAAGGGATAAAAAGGTAGTTTTATCAAGCTTTTGGATCCTGAAGACAGCTTGCAAGAAACAGAAAAAACAGAACATGTTGAATTACACCATGAATACATAATCAGCGAAATTCAGACTGTGAGAAACTGGACAAGACAAACAGCTCAATTCTTAAAAATATAAATAGTAAAGAAAAGAAAGGGATGAAGGGAACATCTCTACATGAAAAGAGACTTACAAGACAATTCAAGGTAACAAAAATGGGTAAGACTATATAGTGTCTAAGGGTGCCCACTTGGATGATTGAAAACCTCAAAAACTCCAAGGAAATGAGTATTACAAAAACTGAGATACTAGATATGGATAGAAGGGGGCTGTGAATGGGGAATAGCATACAGAGAGGCTTCCAGGATAGCTAGCCAATTTCTGTTTCTTGGCCAGGGTGGTGGTTATAAAGGTTTTGTCTTAGACCGTTTGGGCTGCTATAACAAAATACCAAAACTGAGTAGCTTATAAACAATGGAAGTTTATTTCTCACTGTATTGGAGCTGGAAGTCCATGATGACAACATTGGCATGGTTGGGTGAGGGCCTTCTTCCAGGTTACAGACCTCCTTGTATTCCCAATGGGCAGAAAGGGCTAGGGAGCTCTCTATTGCCTCTTTTATAAGGCACTAATCCCATTTGTGAGGGTTCCACACCCATGACTTAAACAAAGGCCCCACCTTTGAGGGTTAGGATTTTAACATATGAATTTGAGGGGGGACACAAAAATTCAGACCATGCATGGCAGGCATTTAACTTTACATTAATTCACTAAGCTACATTTTCTTTTGTGTGTTTAATTTAATTTAATTTTACAATAAAAAGGCAAAAAATATAAAGCAAGTAACAAGTACTAGATTTGTACACCATAAACAACTAAAAAACTGGACAAAATATGAGAAACAACTGGTTTCAGACTTTGGAAAACAGGCAACAGAAGGCTGTGAACCTAAAGAGAAGGGAGACCACTTAAGTGAGTTCAACAATCATTCCACCTTTCTAACTGAAGGCACTTTCCAGAATGAAAGACAGGAAGCAGAGAACATGAACAAGCCTGGGAGATATTTGAGCTCAGACCAGCCAAAGTGGAGAAACATTGGTGAACAATCAAGGAATTCAGTAGAGATCCCCAAAGGGTCATACCTTGGTAAGAAGGCTAAGTTATGTCTGAATTAAGGCTATTCTAGCATCTCATGAACAAAACTTTTTAAACCACCTCAAATGGATGAAATAATTATACCTCCCTCCACGCATACAAAAGCGCATTCTTTAGAGGAAAACTAAAACTCCAGACTCAACAACATGAAAATCATCATTAGCATTGAATCAAAAATTATTCAAAATGCAGGAAAAAGCGACTAATAAACTAAGAATGCAGTTAGTTAATAGCAGCAAAGCCACAAATAAAATAGATGATAATTAGCAGACATTCTTTAAAAAGAAATTATAAATATTTTTAAGGATTTAGAGGAAAACATAAAAATGAGGGGAATTAAAAATATGAAAAAAGAACTAAAATTAACATCTAGACCTGAAAAACATATCCAAAGTAAAAAAAAAATCACTTTAAATATAAAGACAATGATAGGTTTTTAGTCATAAAAAAAGCTAAAGTGGCTGTGTTCATATTGGATGAAATAAAACAAAACAGTATTGTTCAGATCAAGCAATATTACCAAAGTAAAGAATATCATCTCATAATAATTAAAGGATCAATTCACCAAGAGGACATAATTCTAAATGCATATGAACCTAAAACAGAGCTTCAAAATACAGGAAGCAAAAACTAAGAGAACTGAAAGGAAAAATAAATTAACCCATAAATGTAGTTGAAGATTTCAACACAATTCAGTATTAATAAAATAAGTTGACAGAAAATTTCTAAGTGTATAGGAAACATGAATAGCAGTACCATCCTGAATGACCTAACTGAAATTATGGAAAACTATACCCAACAAAGAATACATCTTTTTGCATGCACAGGGAATATTTGTCAAGATAGATCATATGTTGAACTATAAAAGAAGTTCCAATAAAATAATAAAGTCATACAGCATGTATTCTGTGACCACAATGAAATTAATTTAGAAAACAATAACAAAACTTACCTGGAAATAAATACCTAAACATTGGAGAATTAGCTACACAGTTCTAAATAACCCATGGTTCAGTGAATAAGTAATATGGTAAATTAGAAAAAATGTTGAACTGAATGAAATGATGAACTGTAATGCGAATAGCACATCAAAATTTGTAGAATGCAACTGAAATAATTCTTATGGGGAAATTTATAGCTTTAAATGCTAATATTAGAAAAGAGGAAATATTTAAATACTGATGATTTAAGCTTTGATTTTAGAAAGTAAAAAAGAAATTTAAACCCAACATAAGTAGAAGGAATGAAATAAGGAATTGAGTAATGAATTAAATAGAAAATAAATGATAAAATCAATTGAGCAAAGAGATAGTTCTCTGAAAAAATTGATAAAGTTGATAAACTTCTTGCTAGACTTATTATAAAAAAATGAAAGAAGACAAAAATTGCCAAAGACAAGATTTAAGAGGGGAAAACTCTTTGGAGCCTACATACATTAAAAGAATAATGACATATTTTGTTAAAAGCTATGACTACTTAGGATAAAATTGAAAATTCCTGGAAGGCCCAATTAATAAAACTGGTACAGGGGGAAAAAAACACATGTAAATAACTCTTCTATTTTTAAAAAAGGAAATTGATTATTTAAAAATATCCCACAAAGAAAATACCAGTCCCACAAAGAAAATACCAGTCCCACAAAGTTGGACTGGTAGATTCAAACATATATTGAAAGGAAAGCAATGCTAATCTTACATAGACTCCTTCAGAAAATAGTGCTAATGAATCACTGCCAAGTTATTTTATGATGCCAACATTATCCTAATATGCTAAAACCAGTTGGATATTATAAGCAAACAGAACTATAAACCAATATCCCTCATGAACATAGATAGATTCAAAAATTCTTATCAAAATATTGTCACTCAAATCCAGCAATACATAAAAATAATATTACATTACCAAGTAAAATTATTCTATTAATGTAACATTGATTTAATTTTCAAAACCCACAGATACTTAACTTGAAATGAGTCATCGATCAAAACATAAAAACTAAAACATAAAACTTCTAGAAGAAAACCGAGGAGAAAATCTTCACAGAACTGGAGTAGATAAAAGTTTTTGCAATGAAATATCAAAAGCTCTTACCATGAAATCAGAAAACTGTAAAATTATTTTATCAAAATTAAAAATTCAGTTCTTTATTTTTAAATGCTTTTATTGTTAATTTTGTAGTTTAATAAATTATTTTGTAAAATATATAAAATCCGTTTTAAGAGGTAAGGAGTTAAATTGACTGGGGGATTGCTTACAAAGGTTATTGGGAGACTGAACATGTGGGTTCTGAGATATAATTGTTTGAACATAAATTGCAGGCACTGACGAGGAGAGAGCATCCTGACTCTGATGACATCCCAAAGGAATGCTCAATGCGAGGAAATCACTGCAACTCTAAAACCTCTGTTTGGCAGTATAAGACCACACTTCATCCCAAGGTACAATGGAGTAGCTATATGTTTTAAGACTAGCTTGAAATTTACTAATACTTTCTTTTTTTTAACATTATTTATTTTATGATTTTGGCTTTCCTATTCCTTTTTTCTTTTCCAGTTTCTTATTAGCTGTTGGTTTACAGTGCTCATCCAATTTATCCTTACTTCATTGTTTTTTCATGCTTGATGTTTTTTCTTGCTTGAAGCACCTGTAGAGATGCCAAAATGTCTCATGATGATAACTGCCCTTCTTTTTTTCTTCTGTGCTTCCCACTCAGGGTTGTTTTATTACCCATTTTCTAGTGTGAATCTGTATTACAGTATATTTTGTTATGACACAGTCACAGTCTTAATTCCTTTTGGAGTGGTTTTAAAAAGTGAGTTATTATTTTTATTTTTAGATTTTGCAACAGTATCTTTACTTTTCCAGTTTTATTAATATATAATTGACATACAGCACTGTATAACTTGAAGGTGTACAGCCTAATGATTTGGCTTACAAATTTGCGAAATGATTATCACAACAAGTTTAGTTAACATCCATCATCTTGTAGAGATACCAAAAAAAAAAAAAAAGAAAAAAATTTTTAAATGTGTGATGAGAATTCTTAGGACTTACTCTCTCAACAACTTTTAAATATGCTATACAGTATAGTTAACTATAGTCATTATGTTGTGTATTATATCCTTACTTATTTATCTTATAACTGGAAGTTTGTATCTTTGACCACTGTCATCCAATACCCCCCACACCTCCACCTCTGGTAACCACAAATCTTATCTCTTTTAGTATGAGTTTGTTTTTTGTTTTTGGTTTTATTGGGGGGGGCTCTATATATAAGTGAGATCATACAGTATTTGTCTTTCTCTGTTTGTCTTTTATCACTTAGCATAATGCCTTTAAGGTCCAATCATGTCACAAATGGCAATATTTCCTTCTTTTTATGACTGAATAATATTCCATCATATATGATATATGTATTTATGTATATATTATTTCTTACATATATTTTATATTACTTATTTTTATTATACATTAACTTTTTTATTTATTCATCAGTGGACACACTTTGGTTGTTTTCATGTCTTCACTATTGTAAAAATGTTGCTATGAACATTGGGGTGCATATATATTTTAGCATTAGTGTTTTCAGGTACTTCAAATGTATTTCCAAAAGTGGAATTGCTAGATCATATGGTAGTTCTTTTTTTTAATATTTTTGAGGAAACGGTATACTTTTATTCATAGTGTCTATACCAATTTACAATCCCTCCAACAGTGCACAAGTGTTCCCTTTTTTCTATATCCTCACCACCATTTGTTGTTTCTTGTCTTTTTGATGATAGCCATTTTAACAGGAGGTAATATCTCGTTGTTGTGATTTGCATTTCCCTGATGATTTGTGATGTTGAGCACCTCATCATGTAGCTGTTGGCCATTTGTATATCTTGTTTGGAAAAATATCTATTCAGGTCTTTTCCCCATTTTTTAGATTGGATTGTTTGTGTTTTTGCTGTTGAGTTGTATGAGTTCTTTGTATACTTTCGTTATTAGTCTCATCAAATATACAGTTTGCAAATACTTTTTCCCATTCTGTAGGTAGGCCTTTCACTTTGTTGATAATTTCTTTCGCTGTGCAGAAGCTTTTAAGTGATAAAGCCCCATTTGTTTCTTTGATTTTGTTGCTTGTGCTTTTAGGTGTCATAACAAAAAATTATTGCCAAGATCTATGTCAAGAAGTTTTTTTTTTATGTTTTCTTCTTGAAGTTTTATTGTTTCTGGTCTTATATTGAAGTCTTTAATGCATTTCAAGTTAATTTTTGTGAGATGTGTAAGGCAGTGACCTAATTTCATTCTTTTGTAAGAGAATATCCAATTTTCCCAGCACCATTTATTGAAGAGACTATCTTTTCTCCATTAAGTATTCTTGGCTCCCTTGTCAAATATTTCTTGGATTTATCTCTGGGTTCTCAATTCTGTTCTGTTAGTCAGTGTGTCTGTTTTTATGCCAGTATCATACTGTTTCAATTACTTTTGCTTTATAATATAGTTTGAAATCAGGAAGTCAGGCCTCCCACTTTGTTCTCCTTTCTCAGGATAACTTCTGCTCTTTAAAACACACTGTTAAGGAAATAAAAAGACAAGCCATAGATTGTGAGAAAATGTTATATCTATCAAATTTATATATATAATTATACATATATAATATATGTAATATACTTACATTATATTTTATATAAAACTGTATATATAAACAATATGTGAAAGTATAAGTAGTCAATAAAAACATGAAAAATGTTCACTATCAATAGTCATCAGAAAAATACAAACTGAAATGCAGGTAAGTTACTACTACATACATACCCTTTCACATGACTAAGATGAAAATAACTAGAAATAATAAGATTTGGCAAGAATATGAAGCAACAGAAACTCATGCTTTGCTGGTGGAATTGTGAATTAGTACAGCACTTTGGAAGGCTATTTAGCAGTTTCAACAACATGTTGTTTTAGAACATGTTTACACAAATAAGTCAGTATCAAGAAATAGCACCCAAATTTACCTTATTTCAAAAATAAAGAGAAAATTGTATAGAAATTCATCTTAGTTACAATTAGTGCTAGAAGGGGATGCAATATTATTTACAGTTTTCTCAGGAAAAGAAGGACCATCCTAAGAATTTAATGCAAAACCAAATTATTGCACATGTTTAAAGCCAACAGACTTTTCAAGCCTATAAATATCGGAGGGTAAGTTATATTAATTTTAAAAAGAAAACTATTGAAATTATTAGGAAGAAAATAAACAAGATTAAAACTAAACCAAATAAAAAAACAAAACCTTATAGCAAACTTAAAATTAAACATAAAACATAACAATTTGACAAAACTAAGACCAAACATATCTATCAGATCAATAAATTTAAATGGAATAAACTTACCTAGTGAAAGAGGAAACTCTCAAATCAAATCACAAAGCAAAACCCAAGTATATAAACTATAGATTAAAGAGAATCTAAAACCAATCTAATTCAAAAAGTTTGAAAATTAATAGTTGGACACAGACATACCTGCGAATACCAATAAAATGGAAATAGGGAATATTTGTGCATGTTTGTATGTACCAACGTTTTTGTTTTGTTTTTGTTTTTTGCAGAAATTGCTAGATGCTCATCAATCCCATTTCCCTTTCCGAATGGGAAGACTACTTTTCCTGAGCCAGATTGCAATATGGATATGGCCTTGTAACTGGATGCTGGACAAAGTAATGTGGTAGATAGGATACATCCACTTCCGGGCCTGACAATAAAATGTTTCATGTGGTCTTCCCACTTACTTGTCTTAGCCAGCTAAAAGCAAAAGATCTAACATAAAATTCTGAGAGGACCGTAGAAGATGACTTGAACTAACTTGTTTTTTCCTAAAAAAAAAAAAAAATATATATATATATATATATATATATATATATATATATATATATATATATATATATATATACACACACACACAAACACACACACGCATACATACATATATATCTGTATATGTGTATGTATATACATAGTTGATAGTTTATACTTATTCCTCTAGATAATATGGCCCTTCACACCAGAAGGTAGCATTTTTAGGGGTGATTTCCTTGTTCTGGGGCCTTGATCTGCTCAACTCTCAACCATGAGATATCCCTAAACTTCAGAGGAAAGGTGATATTGAAATATTGCTGGGTAGTGCAATGTAAAAACTGTTTTTATTTACCTACTTTCCACCATGTAAAAATTCTGAATCATCAAAGCCTTATTCATTTGATGAGAATGATTTCATTCCTAGCATATCCCTTCATATAAATAATTTATTTTTCTATGTTGTGTACTGACTCTTGGCATAGAGTTATGATTTTTTGTTATTCTAGCAGCTTATCTCTGCTTCTTCATGATCTTTTAGCTAATAACTGGTTTCTAACTCCTGATCACCACTTCTGTTGCTGAATATATCTTTCTTGTTATTACCTCCTGGACCCACTTTTTGAATTTCTCCTTTGACCCAGATGCCATGATTTCCTTTCTCACAAAATGGAATTTTCTGTTTTTTCTCTTAAAGTGGTAAAGAATTTCTGGCTATGACATTTATAGATTTTTTTTGCAGAATATCTGATGGTTGTACCTAGTGATAAAGTGATGAATTATATTAATGTATTAAAATATGTTTTGAGCTTAAATTAACACCACATTTTAGATTTCAGAGTCCAATTGAACTGCTCTAAAATACCAGCCTTAACGAAATCGCTGTTGACAAAATGATGGATGTTATACTCCTTTAAAAGTTTCCTTATGGTATTAAAATTCCCCCCTGTTCCCTTCCCCCATCTGTCTGGAGTATCTGTACCTCCTTGGCCCAAGTCAAATATTTCTCTAGGAGTTTAGGCAACATAAATGACCTCCCCATCTTTTAGGCCCTTGATTCGTGTTAAGTTTTAAAGTACATCATTGGATGGTAAATCATCCTCTGTTACGCTTATAAAACTGGCTTATAGTCTTCAATTCTACTTGCCAATTTTGTTCCATATCTAGAATCAGCCTATGGTTCTCTTAAAGCGGAAAAAAAAAAGATGCTTTGTTGTGGAAAGCATAAACATTTCTTTCACTTAAAGACTGTATACTACCTGATTCAATTTACCTTCTTGTTCCTTCTTAACTGCTTCTGAAAGACAGGAGACACAGCCCCTTAGCTAATAGTTCCTAGAAAATAATAAATCTTTCTAAATAAGTGCTGTGCCTTGTTAAATCTAGAGGATTTATTAAAACAATGGCTGTCTCACTCTTCTAAGGCTGCCATAATAAATTACCACAATCTAGGTGGCTTATAAAAATAATCCCAAAATCTATTGTCTCACAGCTTTAGAGACTAGAAGTTCAAAATCAAGGTGTCTGCAAGGCTGTGCTCTCTCTGAAACTTATAGGGAGATCCTCCCTTGCCTCTTCCTAGCTTCTGGTAATTTGCAGCAGTTTTTGGCATTCTTTGGCTTGCAGATGCGTTACTCCAGTTCTGTCTTCACATGGTGTTCTACCTGTGCCTCCTGTTGGAAGCATTCCTCCCTTTGAAACTCAGACCTCTAGATCAGAGTGTAAGATTGCAAGTACACGAAGCAAAAGTTTTGCTAGTGGATCACTAAGAGTAACAGTGAGTGATGCTACTCCCATATTCTCCAGGAGGCTGTGTCTAAATCAGCACCCAGTATATGATATTGTTTCTTCCATAGCCAGAATTCACAGGTCCAGGGATCAGGGGTAGAAAAATGGAAATGAATCCTGTTGCTGTTTAATACAACTATTTCCATACTCTAAAACTTGACCAATGGTAGTGTTTTGCTGATTACTTAAAATTAACTTTCTTAAAAAAACTTTTAGCAATATACATAGTCACTAATATAAACACATTAAAAAGTACTTATGGATTGCTCATATATTAAAGTATGTGAAAAAATTTTAAGAAAAAAAGCAGTTACAGCTGAAAATTATCATTTCTTAGTCATGAGGTTTTTTTTAGTTATAGTTTTAAAAGGCCTCATGCATCATCCAATATAATTTCACAATTACTTCTTGTGCTGATCCCTGGGATATTTAAAAAGTTGTGGAGGCAGTGTTTCCTTTTATGTACATTTTCTGTAGTAAATGTTTGTAAGTCATCAGGCGCCAATGTAGTTTAGAAGGTCTCAGGTACAACTCCTAGAGAAAGTAATTCACTTTGAAAGAAAATGACCACGCCACTTTGTTTAAACAGACCTAGTGTGTTAAACTTGAGGAAAAAGGTACACTTTCATGTATAGATGATGATTTAACTTATATTTGCAGCCTTGATTGCTTCTCTGAGCTCCTAATACACTTACCTGCCATAACGACCTATCCACGGGGAAGCCCCTCAAACTTAACGTCGCCCTACCAGAACCCTTGTGTCTGCCCTTTATCCCCATCTTAGTAGATAGCTAAAATCCAAGACATTCTTATTTTCTCTTTCCTTTACACTTTACATCCAATCTGTCTGCAAGAACTGTTGGATTTATTTAAAAAATATATCCTAAGCCTGACCACTTCTTGAAACCTCCACTGCTACCACCCTAGTCTAACTCACCATCGTCTCTTACCTGAACACTGCAGTAGTCTCCTAAATTTCTGCCTGCTTCTACCAGACCATTACCTACCATCCAGTTTCTATATGGAAACCAGAGTGATATTTTTACAATGTAAAGTAGACCATATATGTTGCCCTACAGCCCAGAATACGGCTCAATGTCTTTACTTTGGCCTAAGGACCTACATACCCTTCTGTCTGGCCTAATCTTATACTACTCTCCCCTTCCTGTCACTCCAGCTACACGATCCTTCCAAATCTTCCTACAAATACACCAAGTTTGCTCTAGCTTCAGGGCCTTCCTACTTGCCATTTCTTTTATCTTTCACTGGATAACTTTGCAGATTCAATCCTTCACCTCTTTCAGTTGTCTGGTCAAATGTCCCCTGAGAAGTTTTTCCTGATTGCTCTAAAATGCCACCCTTTCCCACTGCTTAATACTTTTTGACTCCTTGATTATTTTTCTTCATAGGACGTGTTTATTTTTTGTCTCCATCTTGATTGTCTGTCTCTCCTGCAGGAATAGGAGCTTTGTCTTTTTTCATGGCTTTATCCTCAGTGCCTGGTACAATGTCCAATGCTTAGACAGAAATAAGTATTTTTGAATGAATGGATGAATGAATTTACTTAAGTATTCATACCTTAAAAATTGAGGCAAAATAGTTTAATTTAAAAATGCATAATGCTAGCTTAAAAAAAGAGTTGTATTACTTTGGAAAAATCTCAATCAGTTAAAATTGTTTGGAATTTGCTTCTCTGAAGAGAGTTGATGTTCTGAGTGAATCAAGCATTAATGGGTACACCTGGTGGCAGGTGCAGGCATTGCAGAATAAGGACTAAAAACTTAATTTGTCTCGAATGGGCCCCAAATTTGGCCATACATTAGAATCATCTGGGGAGATTATAAAAGTCTAATGACCAGGATAGACCACAAAAAAAGTAATTCAGAATCTTTAAGAGTTGTATCTAGGGCTCCATTAACATGTTTTAAAAAGTTCCTAAGCTGATTACAATGGACAACCAATAATGAGAACCATTGATCTATGAAGTAAGGGGTTTTTGTAAAACTATCCTCCATGCTGACAATAGTATAGGAAGTATTCAAATACCTGTTAAATGAATTAATGAGTAAGTGAATGAATGAATGGCTGAATGTAAAGGATGTTGATAGCCAACTGAACTCTTGGAAACCATACAAATGGCTCGGTCTACCCATAGGGTTGCCAGATTTAGCAAATAAAAATACAGGATTCTCATTTAAACTTGAAATTGAGATGAACAAGGAACTTTTTTCAGTAATCCATGTTCCAAATATTGTAAGGGGCATACTTATACTTAAAAATGTACTTATTGTTTGCCTGAAATTGAAATTTAACTGGCATTCCCTGTTTTATGTGGCAACCCAATCTACTGATGAGGCAAGAGTTAAGGTTCTCTTGTAAAAATCATTGTGTTATTAAAATATTTAAAGCAATTCACTGTTAAAATGGTAATTTAATCTCTTCTATCTTCAGCTATAAAAAGCTACCATAAAAATAGTCTATTATCCTTAGGAATAAATTTAATTTTGCATTTTTAAAGTATTAATAGAAAAAGTATAAAAATTAGGTGAGTTCTGCATTATAGGTTTTCCAAGAGAACTTCAAATTTAAATACTTCAGTATCTACTTTCAAGCTATCAAATCTTGTACCCTAGAGTAAGAAAAGCATAATTCAAACTGTTTTTAAGACCTATGAGATACACTCATAACCTCTGAGAATGTTCTCCTCATGTCCCTAGAAGTGTGAGAAAGGCAAGACTCCCTCTGGCTATAAGCCTTTATTTCTCCCTGGTTACTTTCTGCTCATTATACTGACCAGCAAAAACTAGGATTAAACAGTAATAATGAATAATACTTGACTTTAATTCCGGAAAAAGAAAATGATTGAAACAAATCAGTTGAATAATTGGTCATGCAAGCCGAAGTATCAAGATACTGCCTTTTTCTTTTTAAAAAATTTTTATTGAAGTGTAGTTGATTTATGATGTTAGTTTCAGGTGTACAGTAAAGTGATTCAGTTATACATATACATACATATATATGTTGTCTTTTCAGATTCTTTTCCATTATTTGTTATTGAAAGAAATTGAATATAGTTCCCTGTACTATACAATAGGTCCTTGTTTATATATTTTATATACAGTAATGTGTGTCTGTTAATCTCCAACCCCTAATTTTTCCCTCCCTGCCCTTTCCCCTTTGGTAAACATAGTTTGTTTTCTATGTCTATAAGTCTATTTTTGGTTTGTAAATAGTATTTCTGTATTTTTTTAGATTCCACATATAAATGATATCATATGATATTTGTCTTTCTTTGTCTGACATTTCACTCAATAGGATAACTGCCTTTTTTCTTAAAGGATCCACTAAAGTTCCAATCCTTTGCAAATGGCAGATAAACACCTTTCCACCACCAGGTGGCATACTCATATGTTCAGAAATTAATGAGTGGATGATCAAAAGAGGGATCAATTATGGTTCATTATCTATCTGTGGAAAGAATAGAATGATGAAAAGGCAAAACAGAAAAGCCTGTTAACATTTCTAATGCTTTCTGTCCCCAGCGGAATTGCACAGAATGGACTGGTTTCTATGCTTCCTGCAGAATTTGCAGGAAATTGTTCCCTGAGAGTTAGATGGTCAGAATTTTTTGATTTTATTGGAACACTGTCTTTTATTGTTTGAAGACATCTTCTTCAAAACTTGTCTAAATGTTGTAATAAAAATTAAATTTTTGTAGGAATTTTCCTGGATATATGCCATTTCTTAGCAGACATGTTAGCAGCCCATTCCTAAATCTACTGATAAGTGGAAAAAAACAAACATCAAAAGAGGAAAAGGTCTATTTAGACAGAAGTTTTAATCCATTTATCCCGTAAGTCTGAGTCTATTTCAACAAGAAAAATGTGGAAATGTCAGGCAAGCTATATATTTTCTACATATCACTCTGGCTGACAATCTGTGGTAAAGATACAAGAACATGGAAACTCAAATTGATTTTTCTGACATGGAGTGCATCTGGCACTATGCTTTTTCATAAACATTACTGCACCTTTCTTTCTCAGAGCTTGAGATGACAATTGTTGGCTTTGTCATTTTTCAGCAACACACTAAGATAGCTGATGCAGACATGAACATAGCTTTAGAGTATAAAATTACAAGCTTTTTTTTGAGGAGGAGGGAATATTTAAAGTTTTGTTCCTAGAAAGATTGTCCTGGGAAAGTCGATACAGGTGTGGAATGCTTAGCTGTATTTTGACTTTTAGAAGTCGTCCTCATACTTACTTTGCAATTTGGTACAAAAGTAGATGCTCTCAGTTCAAAAGGTTGTCCATGAAACTATTTGATTTCCTAACTACATTTGTCAACTTTCAAACATAATGCATAGATGTATTTTTTTTCTTTAGTGAATTGATTTTAAGTTTATTTTTTAAGCTGATACCTATGGTAATAATTATGATAGTAGCTAATTTTTGCTGAGGTATTATAGAAAAAGTTAAAGGCAATGACCTTGCAAAGTTTTCTTCCTGGGTTTTGACCCCAGCTCTGTCTCTTATTAGCTATGTAATTTTAGCAAACTATGTAACCTCTCTAAACTTTAAGAGAAAATAAATGCCAAGTCACCAGCATGTAGTAGGCAGTAGATGGTTGGTAGCTGCTCTTTTAAGGATAGAATTTGTAAACTGGAAGTTAACATTTCAATTAACTCATCTCTGAATTAGAGATTATAGCATACCTACCTTTATGGCTTTTGTGAGGATTAAATGATGTAAAGTGTATGACATACTGAGTTTACTGGTTGGCATATAGTAAGCAAGTCAATAAATGGGAGCCATTGTTTTATTATTCTTGTTCAGGCACCATATGTACTACATTGCTAATAAAAATATTATCCCTGTTTTACTGAGTAGAAACTTAAGCCCAAACAGCCTAAAAGGAATTTGGTCCAGGAGTCAAACCCTAGTCTGGCTTCAAAGACTGAGATCCTTTCCTGACAATCTATTTGACTCTAACCAATGGCCATTCCGACATCAAAAGGGCTGACATTGAGGGACCAAGGAACAAGTTTTATTTCTTTAATTGTTCAGAGATGGGACACTCCTCAAACCATTTTGCTAATACCCTACTGTATAATAACTGAAAAATACATTAAGTTTTGAGGACTTTTAAAGAAACATTATAATGATATTATCTTTTATCATTCAGGCAATAAGATTACAGATTTCATAACTAAATAAAAAATAAAGGGAAAAAAGGCAATATCATATTCTTTGAATTCTCTAAAGTCTCTGATAGAATTATATACTTCTTTGTACTTTTTGGTGTACTTTTAAAAAGCAAGAAATCTGATATTTAAAATTAGAATTATTTTGTACAAAGATGTTACATGAAATTATTATTTTTACCTCTAATGCTTAGTTTCTACCTCTAGTGTTTACAAAATGCACCTGGCTAAATATAAACCAGTCAATCAGTTGGCGTTCCAGATGTCTTGGGAAATATCCAGATGTTTGTGATCTTAAAAAAAGGATATTTTCAAAACAAACATTTTATTTTCCCACTTTTCAGCTTCATGTGCTAGCCTAGCTATTACACAGACTGAACTACAATTTGCTTTTTAGTGTAAAATAAACCGAATCTTTTCACAGAGAAAATTCAATTTCAAAAATATAAACTTTAAGTCACTTTGGAAACATTTTAGAACATTAGAATGGAAAGAAAAATAAGGACTGTCAAACCAGGGATTGGTGCACTTTTTCTGTCAAAGTCCAGATAGTAAATATTTTATAGGCTTTGCAAATCTAAAATCACCCTTCGAACTACTCAACTCTGCCTTTGTAGAGTTGATAGGCATGGCTGGATTCCAATAAAGCTTTATTTACCAAAACATGCAATAGTGGGCTGCATTTGTTTGACCTGGGTCTAAACACACTGTAAATACCAGATATATCCTGTTTTGGATAACAAGTAAACATCTGTCAACATAAATTAGGACAAGAAATTTCAATATGATAGCGCTTATCACTACTTAATCGGCCTTGAAGATGTGCTAATTATGCTTCATGTGCCCCAACTTCCTTCTCTGCCCTCCTCTGTGTCCTGGGAAGCTGACCTTAACAGACAATATCACCCTTGGACATTGGGGTTACACTAGTAGGAGATGAGAAGCTGAAAGGAGGGAGAAACTGTTTCAACTTTGGAGTGCCTCACCCAGACATAGATACTTAACTGCCTACCAAACCTGGACTGCCATGTTCTAAGGGAAACCATACTGTGCAGAAATCTTTCCTCTCTCCTCCAAATTAAAGTGTATTGCTTCTATATGTATTCTCTAAGGGCAAGCTTCTGGCCGATTCTCACTTAAAAAACAGCTCATAAGCCTGCTAAGTGTTAACTAACCGTGAGGAGGGACTTCTCTTTATTAGAGAACTCCAAGAAATACCTTAAAAAGTAAATAAAGAAGGATTTTATAAAAATAGTACCAGAAGCTACCTTGTGGAAAATGAGGGCAAAAGAGCCATTATGGCAATTCCTACCGTAGAGAAAATTCATAATCCATATAGTTAATCTTGATACTGGCAATGAAACAAGATTTGGGGGCACAGGTTTGTGTATTATGTCATCAAATGCTGTTAGGGCTTAACAAGTGGTGTGGTATTTATTCATGTTTGATACCATCTTAACTAGTATTATAGAGATATTTTAAATTACTCTCAATTGTCAGATGTTAGGATATCCATGATATAATTGAGAAATGATGGAATAGAACTAAAGTGGTGATTTTTTTTCATGATATCTTAATGACAATTAGAAATATTACTGGTTTAACTAGCTGTGTGTCTATGAAGAATCTACTGTTGGAAAAAAATCACTTTAGAACTCTGTTAATTAGCCATTTGTACTTTTCTAATTCCTGAAGTCTGCTTCCTGGAACCCTAATCGTATGAGACTCTGTAAAAGAGTTATATTATAATCTGTTCTTAAAGGATCACAGTGCACAGGAGCAGATTGAAACCTCTGGGAAGTATTGCAATAACTAATCTGTTTAACTTTCTTCACCAACTTTTCCCCAGGCCTGCTTAATCATGAAATTTTATTTTGAATGTGATTTATTAACAATCCATGGAACTTACTTTAGGAAATGCTGGTAAAAGATATTAAGATACTTGGTTTCAATCACTAGGAAAATTGCTACTATTTCATTCAATTGTTTATGTCATCTATCAATCTATTAATTTGAATATTTGTTATTTAAAATTCTTACCTTTGAACAGAAGGCAAAAATATAAGGCATTTCCCAAAATGTCTGGTAAAAAACTTTTGCCTGCCTCCAAATGTTAGATCTGATGACTTCAAGTCAGTAACCAATAGTGATTGAGAATAAGGACTTCCTACCTATGTCCAACATTCAACTCAAATCAACTCCACTTGGAAGCATTTCTGACTAATGATCCAGTTCCTTGCTCCCTCTTATACTTTTCCCTTCCCATGGCATTTAATGATCTTGTTTATAGTCAGTGATTTAACCTGTCTAATTCAACTCCCATGGATTATAAAATCCTTGAGGGCAGAAACTATATATAATCATGTTTGCTCCTAATATCTAACATAGTACTTGATTTTTTAGTAGTTGCTTAATAGAGTTAATTTCTTTGACAATTCTCCATGGTTTAAGGCGTCTATAGAAATAATTGACATTCTCACTAAATATTTAAGCAGTAGTAGCCAGAACTTCACCAAATTCTGAGTGTATACCAACTCGTGAGAGCACATGGTCAAAATCTGAGGAATTTTGCCAGCCCATTGATTTCACATTAGTACCTTGATATCAGGCTATGGTGAGAGTATTTACAACATAGAAATTGGCAAAAGCTACAAATCAAGACTTTTTTATTTTCCTGGAGAGCCAGTTATTAGGAAACATTTACCAGCATACCACTATGTATGATGTCTTTTATTGTTTTTTTTAATTAAATAGTAATTTAATCATTAAAAAATAGGATAAAATTTAAATTTTTAAAAGTAATGATTTTTAAATGAGTTGTTCTGTCTCCTCATTTAGATTGCAAGTTCTCTGGGGAAAGGGCCAGTGCTTTCTTTTTCTTTGTTGCCCCAGTGCCTGGGAACTTATAAGCATTGAATAAATAATTGTATATGGAGGGATTGATTTCCTAAATGGGCTTTGCATTTTGAGTAGTAGGGTAGTGGTGGGGTGGTGGTGGAGTGTCAAAAAGGGATGAGAAAACCAAAATAATGTTTTGAGTTGATCCTAACACTGAATTTTGTATTCAGAATTATACATTAATAATTATAATAAATTACACATTATTTTTTCTCCTAATTTTAAGTTTATTCTCAAAATTTAAATATATACAAGAGTTATATTAAAACCAGTAACATAATCATAGCCACAAGATTATAATCTCAGGGATATAGAATTTTATGATGGTTGGACTAAAGACAAAGACATACTTTCACTGCCACAAAACTGCAGCAAATTAGCTGAAGTTGCAGAATTTCCTTAGTTTCCTATTTTAACAAACTACCCTAAATATCTAGGGATATCTAGGGATATTAATCAACCTAATGAACTACTTTATTGTGTGGATTGTGATAAGAATTTCAACATGACTTTTTGACAATATGTGAAGAAAATGCTGCCTCCGCAATGTATCTTGTAGTATTTATGCTCATGTTGTTACAAATAAAATGAACCTTCAAAGCAAAAGTCATCTAACACTAGGATTTAATCTAAGCAAAATACATACTTTAAAAATGTTTTAAATTAAGATGTATTTTACACACAGCAAAATATACAAATCTTAAAAGGAAATTGTGATGAATTTTTACAAACATAAACCTCCATAACCATCACCAGATCAAGATTTAGACATTTACACCCTAACTGAAAGTTCTCTTCTGCACTTTCCTGTTGATACTCATCCTTCTCATATCATTATTCTGACTTCTACCACCATAGGTAATTTTGCATATAGAAGATATATTTTTATGTCTTTTTTGTTGTTAACAATTATATAAAAAGGAATGATTACTGTTTGGGGACTAGTTTGGTGCAAATGAATATGAAACACATTGGTGATTATATATTTAATAATGATAATGATTAACTCTCACTTTTAGGGATCTAGCAGTGTTTTCTTAAAGAGGTTTTTAAAATATCTTCCAACACTTTAGGAACACTTTAGGAGTTGTCAGTCGCTACTATGATTTTATTTACTCTGCCTACAGTTCAGTTAGACAACATAGCTTTTCTGTATGAAGAACTTTTTCACAAAAAGACATTTTTTTTATATTCTTTGAGTTCATTGTTTGAGGACCAAGAGACTGTGTTAGACATAGGCACTTCTGTCAAGAAGTCCATAATCTAATGTCTGTAGAACTTACCTGCCTTTCATCATTCACTACTATTTGCTTTATTAGGTTTTCTCTCCCAAGTAGTGTATTTAAAGCCAGCGTAGGATTGGAATCTGGTTCTCCACAAACCTTACCCTATGGTTAGCTCAGCCTGGTAAAAAGAAAAACAAAAGATGTTTCCTTTGATGGTAGGCCACAGAGATGTAGCCCAAAAGCCAAATGCTCTTCTTCAAGTGGAATATTGTAGGCCCTGAACAGACGGATTCTGGGAAAAGCCTGAAAGGCATGATTTTCTGCAATGTGTCTTCTTCACAGACAAGATTCGGAGACTGGAATGATAATAATTATACTTTATATGGTCTACAGTTTTCTTGCTTCCCAAGTTGCTTTTGAGAAGGGGCAGAATGTGAATGGAACAGGCTCCTCCAGACAGCATTCTTAGGGTGCTGCTCTCCTGGCCTGCTCTCCAACTCTAAACACCACAATTCCATCTATAATTGTCAGCTGGGTCCAGGCTAGAGATGGACCACACCCTCTGTAACTTTAATCCCTTCATCTAATATTCCATATTGCCTATTGCTTTTGGGAGTTAGCATCCAACCCCACAAGTCCCCTGGCGGATTTAACAAAAGCCTCATGAAAGAAAAGATAATGTCTCATGTATCTTCCCTTTAATTTTTTTTTTTTAGTTATTAATTGATCCAAGAAATTCTTGTTTTCTTTCAAAGATATTTGATTTAGTATATTCCCCCAATGTCCCAAACTTAAAATTCAAGTTAAAAATTTTATACCTGAAATTTTTCCTATCTGTTATTTTTCTTTTCTCCTAATTATTATTTTCAAACTTAATTTAAATGAATTCAGTTAAACAAATCTTTCTTGGGTTCTGTTGTGTGCCTGGCACATAACCTAAGTCCTGGGGAAGCAATAACAAATAAGAAGCTCACAGGCAGAGGTTCTCAGAGGGACTGGAGTCACCGAGAAGGTGCAGACCCTGGAATACTTTTTTCCTTTTTAAAAAAATTCCAACTGAATGGGAATTTTGAGAACCACATGTAGTGAATATTGTGGTGTGGCTTTCTCTCCAGCATCTATTTCTTTTTCTTAGAAACCTCCCTGAATTTTCATTTTGATGGTTACAACTACTGCATACACCCCTGGCTTCAGGGTGGGGCATGAAGCTCAAGCCCAAAGTAGATTTTATATTCTCATGTTCTGAGCTCAGTGCTTTATTAAAGGTTATACCACCATAGAAAAGCCAGACTCAGTTTGAGGCTAATACATAGAAGACAGAGACCTGAAAAGGAATGACTTCTTGATCAAATCAGTTGTGAAGTCCACTGAAGCCCTAGACTCTCTAGTTACATTAGCCAATTAACCCCTTTTGTTTTAAAATTTGACCTATCTTAGGGTAAATATTAAGCTGCTATAAGAAAGAGACAAAAAAAAAAAATACACCCAGAAAAAACTAGTTGCTAAATTAAGATAATAGTGTATTTCTTGTTTTATAGTTTAACTTGACCATCTAAGGCTGAGGAAACAGCTCTGTTCCTCCAGGCTATCCAGAGACCAAGAATCCTCCATCTTACTCTTCTGCTATCACTATGGTTATCTCTTCTGGGGAATGGTTAAAACTGGGTCAGTGCCACTCCTATACCCCAGCCTATAGGAAAAGGGGAAAGAGAAGCTGGAGAAATATATCCCAAATGTTTTTAAGGCCAAAACCTAGAAATGGGAAACATTATTTCTCTTCACATATCATCAGTCTAAATCCAATCACATGGCCCTATCTAACTAAGAAGCAGACTGGGAAATGTACTCTAACTGCATGCCTAGCTAAAACTTGATAACTAAGGAAGAAGG
Organism: Camelus ferus; assembly: GCF_009834535.1. NCBI lineage: Eukaryota > Metazoa > Chordata > Mammalia > Artiodactyla > Camelidae > Camelus > Camelus ferus. Next base: position 101,874,218 of record NC_045696.1, read on the forward strand.
TGGAAATAGATTTAGGAGACAACTAGCAGTCTGTCACACAGTTTAGGTTTAGTTTTCTGTTACTTACAACATCAAAAGTTTTGAGACATCATTATTATAAGAGGATAAATTCATGTTTACAATTTTGTGTAATGATATAAATACTATAGAAACAGAAAAAGTGATGCATTTTTCCCCCCTTAGATCTTGACTTAAGGATAAAAATTGCAGTTCTATGAAATTATTTGTAGAGCACATTTAAGCCATTAGAAGATTCCTGGGGATGTCCAATAATTTTTATTTGATCCATTTCCTCTAACCTGATCTATTATCTGCTTTTCATTCAGTCTCCTGGTTTACTTCAAAGTACAGCCTCCAAAATGACCTAATATTGACTATTTTGAGAAATCTTTCTGAGGACATACAAAACTAAATGTGTTTTCTAATTAATCATTACTTTTATTTGTTCAAACAAGAGTACAGAAAAAGACAATGGCATTTATAGAAAAGTACTTCAACCAACCCAAACTTGGTCAATATTTATCATACTCATTAAGCTATCCATGTGTAAATGGCTCATTTTAGTCATATAATTTCATTTTGAAATTACAGTAGTGGAATGTTTTTGTTAAAACCTGAGGAAGCGTATTACAATTTTACTTGGAAAAGTTACTTCCTTTTAAAAAATGGCAGCATCTCAGAGCTTATAGATTTTTTAAGTAGACTTTATTTTTTTAAGATTTTCTTTTTAAGAGCAGTTGTAGATTCACAGCAAAATGAGAGGAAAGTACAGAGTTCCCATTTACTCCCTGCTCCCACACATGCATGGCTTCCCTCATTATCAATAGTCACTTGCAGAGTGGTACATTTGTCACAATGGATCAACCTGCATTGACACATCACAAGCACCCGAAGTCCATAGTTTATATTAGGATTCACTCTTGGTGGTGTACAATCTATGAGTTTTGACGTATGTGTCATGAAAGTATCCACTATTGCAGTATCATCCAGAATAGTTTCACTGCCCTAAAAATACTCTGTGTTCCGCCTCTTCATCCCTGTCACCCTCCTACTCCTGACAACCACTGATGTTTCATACAGTCTTCATAGTATTACCTCTTCCAGAATGTTACACAGTTGAAGTCACACAGTATGTAATCTTTTCAGGTAAGCGCCTTTCACCGCGTAATATGAATTACAGACTCCTTGAGACCAGAGATCTCAAATATAGCCACCCCCCTTTTAAAATAGTCCAGCTGAAAATTTTCATTTGAGGAAAAGTTTTTCCCATTTAAAGTGTTCTGATTCCACATTAGACCTAAAGTAAGGCTTTTGAAAGCTTTGAGGATTGATTGTTGAGGTTTCCCAAAGAGCTGTTTTCTCCTTGTTGACCTCCAGTATTTTATTTTCATCTTTAATTGCAAAGGTTTTCTTTCCAACTTAGAGAATTTCTCAAGTAGCATCACTTCTTTCTTTTTTTCAAATCCTATGGTTTTTAGATACAAACAGACACACGTATATACACTCATTTACAGATATATATGTTTTTAAATTTTAAGATTTTAGTACCTTTAAAAATGATAAGATGTTTCCCTTTATCCAACACAACCTTAAGCAATTAGGTCTATGGCTATTGTCTTTTTTAGTCATCTTCCAAAAGGTTTTTTTTTTTTTTAAGAATTATTACTGTAGCAATAAGATGAGTTATGACAACAAACAATATCACCTCCTTTATTTGTTAAGGAAGAATTTAGTAAAAAATCACAATGATTAATTAGTCAACATTTTACTTTATTAGCATAACAGTTGCTGTGTAATAACTATATTATGTATTGCATTGGCATGGCATTAAATTTAATTCATATTTATTAGTACACAGGTAAAGACTTAGAACTGTAAGATAAAATATTTTTATCTTCTGTCTGAATTCCAAGTTGGGATATTCATTTCATGCCGTATACTATCTAAGTTACCAATATAAAATCATAACATAATTTTTTGTCTGGGAAATTGCAGAAGTTTGAAGTAAAATACATTTCTTCTAGGTTGTTTTCCTACATTGACTTGTAGCTCTTAAATTCATATTACATTTTGAAAGTTTATTCACCTATAAAATAGTTCAAAAAATATACTTCCATTTTACAAATTCACTATTTGAATATCAATGACAGATGCATTAAACATTGACCAGCAGGCTCAGTGGTCTTTAAAGTACAGTGTTTCCACACCTTAATTGCTATGCAAATTGATCCAGTGGAGTGTGGGAAGAAAATGTTAAAACACATAATTCTTGTTACCTTTTGAAAATCTCATCCATTTAAAATAGCTTTTTTAATAAGTTCTTATGTACAGTATTAGTGCAGGAAAACATTATGTAATTCATAAATAAATAATGGGTGTATTGCTTTTTTTTCTAATAACATTGCTCAGTTTAAAAGTTTTTTAGACACTGACTCTAGATATAAACTTCATTTTTCTCTTTCTTATGGCTCGTACCTCATACAGTGCTTGACACAAAGTAGAGATGCTCAGTAAATATTTGTGAATGAATAATTAATTAGAATGGGTAGAAAAGGGCTCCATGCATTATTTAAATCTAGGAATGCCATGGAAACAGACTCAATATATAAATAGGCAGAGTAAATGTTTTCCAGACCTGTTTTTTTCGGGACACTTAGGCTTAGTGATTTCTGTGATACTGGATTGTCCCATGAAGCACAGAGCCTTCTAAAATGAATTCCCCCAATTTTTTTTTTAACTTTACTGGGGAACAAGAACAAAAATAAAAGCAAATGAATAAACATAAGTATTTGATAGGCTAGAATTCTATCTAGACTTAATGAAAAGGAGATTAGGGAAGAATTTGCTATTGAATCTAAAAATGTTGAAAGGGAGCAAAATGAAGTGTTGACAAAGAAACTTACAGAGCCATAGCTTCTAATGCTCAAAGCCTCCACCTTTAAGAATATCATTTAAATTTGCATAAGACTTTATACATTTGAATTTTTATAGTTTTTTTAGAGTCTTTAAAATTAAATAATGAGAAAAAGAAATTTAGGGAAGAGTTCTTTTTTAAAAGGAATGAATGACTGCATAGATTCTCATACAGAAATTACAGCCCTGTTTTGGAGGACATGGTAGTATTTTCTCAGGCACCTGCAGTGTGGCCCTCCGCAGAGTGTAGGAAAGGAAGGAAGCAAGATTGCTTATTGACAGTTAAACTTGAAGATCAAAGCAGAGGGGATAATTGCATAGGTGTGCAAAATAACTAGAAAGACAGGAGTCTTGGCTGTCCCCAGACTGAATGAATCACCAAGGAAGACTTGACAATAAGGTGGGGGCTGCTCAGTCAAGGACTTGGTAGTATTTGATCTCCAGCGAATCCTAGTGTAGTTATGGATGCAGGCAGTGTCACCAATGAACTTTCAAGGGTGTTTTTAGTTTTTTTTTCAAATCAAGACCTTCCCTCTTCTGAGGTTCAAGTTAGTGTTTCTGCTTGATCTGCTTTCAGCCCAGCAAGGGACCTTCTGAACAAAGGGCCTTCTCCTAATTTGATTGCTCACATGGGCTCACCTACAAGAAGAAAAAGATACTAATTGTATGAATTTGGGTTTTTCCTGATAGCTATGATAGTGGTTTCTTAAAAAGAACTAATAAAGTGGCTTCTGATAATGTTTGGGGTTCAAGCTAAGAAAGTGACCATGCTAAAGAGACCAGCACTCTAGTCTGTGAGACAGAGTTCATTATTCATGAACTGGTGTCTTCCTCCAGTTCAGATTCATTTTAGGAACCATGAACATTGCTCAGGTCTTATCATTCCTGAATGAGGACAAAAGTGAAGTATTTGCCATTGCAAAATCTTGAAAGGTTGGCCTGAATCCAGGATTTGGCAGTCCAGTGAACCAGCCTTTACTTAAAGAATTTAGCTTGCCTGCCTCTTCTCTGTTCTCTCTCCCTTACCCAAAAAGTGATTTGAACACAAAGCACAAAGTACTTTAACCTCTGTGTGAAAGAGCAACCAAACTACACAAGTCTTGAAAAATGACTTGGACATTTGTTATGATTTTCTTAAAGGGGTACATCAGACGGAAAAACTACCCCCTAAATCTATTAGCAGCTTTCTTTCTCCACATTTTCACCAGTGAGCAGCTGTTTGAAAATCAGTCCCTCTCCCCACCCCTTCTCTTTGCAGATAGTCCTATTACCCACACACCGTGCATTTCACAGTCCTCAGCCCGGACCCTTTCAAAATCCTGCCTATCGTCTGACTTGTCCTCCCCTGAGAAGAGTGCATTCTTGCTGAACAGTCCCCCTGAGATTCTGTAGAAAAAAAATCCTTTACCTCAGTTCAGCAGTGAAAACAAAACTCCCTTGGAAACTCTTTGAAATGATGCACCATTTTTATTTTAAAAATAAGCAAATATCAAATGGGTGATTTCTTATTTTAGCATAGGCACAAATTCTTTAAAAATGTAAAAATAACACTGAGAGAAAATGATTATTCAAATCTTTGAATTTGGTAAATGACCCTATCACAAGTTAAAAAGAAAAGGGCTTTGAAAAGAATTCCAAGGGACATTTGAAAATGTTTAATAATGAAGAAATACTTAAAAGGGTTGTGTTTATTTTTGATATTACAGAACCAATTGCTAGAAAACTTTACACTTAATCTCAAGCCATTATCTAGGTTACTGTATTTTTTAAAAAATAATTAATTTGGTGGTCTTTTACTTTTCTATTATTATAACAGTACTATGAGTTCATTGTACACCTTTCTTTTTCTCCCCAGCTTTATTGAGATATAATTGACATATAACATTGTGTAAGTTTATTGTGTACAGTGTATGGATTTGATACATGTATATATTGCAAGATGATTACCCCCGTAGCATTAGCTAACACCTCCAATCACATTACCTAGTTACCATTTCTTTTCTTGTGGTAAGACTATTTAAGATTTGCATTTGCCCTCTAGCAACTTTCGAAGGTTTCTGTATTTTGTTTTTATCTTACTCTAAGGAAAACCACTTGGCTAGGCATAACCCAGTGTCAAGCCATCTGATTCTACATTTCTTTGAACTTCGTTTTTTTTTCATCTGTAACATAGGATTAATATTTGCCCTGCTATGGAGATTAAATGATATAATTAATATATGTGTAATAAGGAAAATTTCAACAACTGGCACCTCAATCCTTCCTGAGGAGAAAGTTAAGGGACAGTTGCCTATATGCTAGAACAGAGTTAGAGTTTTTTTTTTTTTTTAACCTTCAAAATTATTTGCCCCTCCAAAAAAGTTAGCAACCTTAAATTCAAGTCTTATATCACAGGACATCATTTCAGTAGTTTCATAGTGGGTGACAAAGAAGCATTTGGGGAAAGTCTGCCTGAAATTGTTTTAATCGATATTAATTTTAGTTATTTAGAAAGGTCACCCTAAAGAATTGGTTACAAAAAAGGAGGCAAAGAAATTTAACCCAGCTGTAATCATTTTTCCCCAGTACACCCTCTCAACTGCAAGTGCTGAATGTCATTGTAAATAAGGCTTGAGGGTCACTTTAAAAAGCAATAAATTAAGTGGTTACATTATGGAGAACATAAATAACAAGTTGATTCTTATGGTTTGGGATAAAATTGCAGTACAAGCTGACTGGATTAAACATGCTTGTACTTCAAATTAGTTAGAAGTGAACTTGATGTGTTCTAGAGAACTGTGTTAGATGATTGAACAGTGGCTCTACTGATTGCAAAGATACGCATGTCAAAGGTGAAGAATTTTCATGAACTTTGAGAGTGGGAAAGAGATCTGTATTTTAAAAAGCAATATAGGTCCTCTATAACGGGTGCTTTTAAGTCTGTGTGGTTAAATTGATAAACTCAATACTGTAAGAACACATTTGACTATTTCTTCTGTATCAGGCATTTATATACATATTATGTTGGCTAAAAACTTTTTAAAGGGAATCTTCTCTTCCAGAAAATACATTCTTGGGTCTCTTTTATTTAGTCATATATAGTATCTTTATGAGCATCTCGTTGGGGAACTTGTGACTCTGGAGATGGGGAAACATCTCCATTTGAGAACATTTGAGGCCTGTTTTCAGAGAAAAAAATATTTGAGTGATTGTTAATTTGGAAATATGTACTTTGTGAAATAAGAAAAGAGTCATGTTTTTACTGAAGTCTGACCTGTCACTGAGTGGGTTTGAATCTTCCTCACTTTGTTTTTACTTGAAATATAAGTGCTTTTGCTAGAGTCACATACTTGCTCAATTTTACTGTATATAATTTTATAGTTTAATTATTATCTTCATTTTACAAAGAAACACATTAGATGCTTAGCTTCATCTATTTTCTCAGAAACATAAATATAGGCATAGCAAACATCTGGCTCATAACTCAGATAAGACCTTTAGGAAAATTACTTTTAAAAATTAATAGAAAAAGCATTAGTTTCAAGAATAATAACTTTTTACAAATAAGCAAGATTGAATTAAAACATGTTTTAATTTTATTCTAAAATGACCTTCTTTAATATATTTTTGGTTCCCATAACAATAAAAAAAGCTGTCATCATTTTCTGGTAAATGAAAATGGCATTTCACAAGCTTTGATAAGGAAAGCAGTTATATGACGTTGCTTCTGTTCATAAATACTGCTAATTTAGTTAAGTCTTATTTCAGCCATTTTACTTCTTAAATCATTTTAAGCATGTACCTGTTTTGAAAGCAGGTATTTAGCTTATGCTTGGAAAAAAATAAGTTAAAATCTGACTATTCTTTGCAGTTTATTGTCCTATGCAGTAAGGACTCACTTGTGAGGAGATTCAAGATGGAGGAGTGGGGAGGAGCAGGATGCCACTTGTTTAGTCACCAGGGGTTTTTACTGTGATCCTTATGTTTCTTATTATCTTGGATCTATTTCTGTAAAACTTGTAGTAGCTATTTTCTAAAATAAGAATTTGAGGCCTAACTGCTGATGTATAATTACAGCAGTATTATTATGTCTCTTGGTATAATCCACTATAATCACAGTTGTGTACTCCCTGATTATATATCCAGTTGTTCTGCCAACCATGAAACAGTTGCTGGGAATGTTCTTGGGAACCAGTTGTGCTTCTCCTTATCATTTCTTCATAAAATCTGCTTCTGCACTTACTATAAAATCTTGAAGACCTTATCTCTCCTCAGACACTCATTATCTTCCGTACATATAAAGCTTCATGTGAGGAATTTCTCTTAGAATTTAGTTTTGAGGCTCCAACTTTCCATACTGACAGAGAGAATGAGAGATCAGCGAGAAGCAGAGAGAAGCAACTCAAAAAAGAATTTAAAAAAATTACCCTTGGCCCACCTTGTTTATAATATTTTTGTTCTTCCCACTTGAAAGCTCTTTTTTCATCCATGAGGACTCCATGTTGTTCTGGGAGTTAGAGAGCAGCATTCTTAATGCCAGATTCATATGTTTGATATCCTACTTCCTGTACCTTTGGCCAACATTGCTAGTTAATTTAGGTATTCTTTCCTAACATGATCTCAGAATCCTCATCTATACAAGATTGGTAGCCCCTCCCAAGCAATCATAATTGGCTTGCAAGATGAAGCCCATTTGTTGTCTTTAGTTTGGAAGGTATAACTAACAATTCCCCTTTAAACACTTTTTATTGATGTTTGTATGAAGACATTGAAGCCTTCTTATTAGATTTGCAGATGACATCATGGTATGGAGATTGACTGTTGTGAGAGCAGCTTAGTGTTGTGCAAAGAACATTGGTCTGGGTGCAAGTTCAGACTTTGATCCCCAATGCGACTCTTCACAAATCGCCTTCCTTCTGTCTGCTTTCCCCTTTTGTAAAATGACTATCATAATTTACCACTTAAGTCTGCAGTGAGAATCTAATTTAATATTGGATTTGACAACTGTTATACTATGTCTGATGATATACACATGGAAGTCAGTGTCATTTTTGTTTTCTTTGGAAAACTGTGAAGTGGAAATATGTTTTGCTCTTTTGTCTTAGTCGTCTAGGGCTGCCGTAACAAAACACAACAGACATTATCTAAGTGGGGCTGTAGTCAAACAGACAACTCATCTCTAACGGACAACTGAAGAAGTGTAGTCCATTAGTCCCAAAGAGCTGGAAAATTCCCTCTTTTCCTATTCCCCACCTTTCCTTTCCCCTGTCTCCTCTTCTCCTTTTTCATCTCTTTCTCTACTCCTCCTCCTTTGTCCTAACTTCTTCTCTTTCCTCTAGAATGTTTTAGGGGGATATTTGGCCAAAGATCAGGGGTGATTTCGTTTTCTATGCCAGGTCTCAAAAAAATTAATAAACTCTTGTGTATAAAGCAGTAGATAAAATGTTCAAAATGCCAAGAGATAATCATTAATCAAGATTTAGAATAAAATTGCTTCATTGTCTACTCAAGAAAAGGTGAGGTAATAGATGTTACCTGCACTGGTTTCTCAGCCCTGAAAGAAGAGGCCTTGCTTCTGCCAACTGTTTCAGAGATCTGAGAAACCTATCCTAGGAAGGAAAGACCCAAAGAGGATCATCCATGGTCAAGATTCATGGCATAACGTGTTCATTCTTTCTCCCCCTTCAGAAGAGGTGTCTTTCCTTTTTGGACCCAAGAGGGATAATTGACAGTGAGGGCATCATCTGCAGTTTTCCTGTTCTCATTTGTAGTGTTGAGAGGCCAGCTTTCTTTTCTCTCTGACAAGTTTGCAAGATCACAAGCATGCAAAATTTCTGAACAAAGGGCAAGCTATAAAGCACATTACGCTTTTGTTCTTTTCCCCTTGTTTTCACTTATGTAAATTACCTCTTGGGAATGGGCCAGTTTAAACTTGCCACATCAGGCTTTCTTAGAGAGTAGATACTCAGGGCATGTGCTCACAAACTGCACAGGATCAGGATATTCCCTCTGTGTTTATGAGATTAGGCAGTAACTTGGAAAATAAAAGAAAAAGAAATAGAAACATCCTTGTTTAGAGTTGTGTAACAATGGAATAGTTTCCTTCACCAAGTAGTGAACTTCCTGACACTGTAAGTATTGAATAAGGGGTGGATGCAACTTTTAGAGACATGGCACTAGAGTTTTCCTCTACTTTGGCTCAAATGATATCTGACTGTTCATTGTAACTCTAATATTCATGGATTTTTCTGGTTCTGTATGACATATCAGCAGGGAACAGAGACCACAGACAACTGAAATATATAACAAAGTAGTTGAGGAAAACAATATTGAGTATGTAGAGTATATGATCATATGAATTATGACTGTAGGTGCCAGTTCTGACCACAGAAATTTATCAATACTAACACACAAAGGCTGCCTACTGTCAGTAAGGGCCACCTCAGCTTTTCAGCACCAAGATATTAGGTCAGCCTAGTTTGCATATAGCCAGTAGTACCAAGAGTGGGAAGAGCAGTAATCCTAGGTGAAACAGTCATAGAAAGGAGCACTTTACTATAGAGAGCAGAAGCCTAGGCTTCTGTGGCTGGATGGCCTTGCTCCCTCAGCAGGGGCTCATGCCATTGCTCTGTTTACTACACACTTGAAAGTTGAGGCTCTGACCAGAGATTCTGGATCCCGCTTGACTCTGACAGTGCAATTTGCTCCATGACAATAACCCAGACAGTTTCCTGGGAGAAAGAAAGTATTCATACCAACAAGGCAACCAATAGACCAATGCAGCTTCTCACCTAGAGACCTCACCCCTCAGCAATGAACGTGTGGGGGAGAAAGGTGCAGGTATTAATGGAAATGGTTCTACATTTGTAACTCTATATAACAGTAAGAGAAGGTATAATCCACTTAGTAAATCATGACCATGGTTGTTTATTATTCACTGTCCATCTTGACCACCAGGAGCTTTGAGGGAATCATTTCAGTATCTCAGTACTTTGGAGTCATTTCCAGGGAGTCCCCTACTCCAAGGTTAGACTTTTCTGAAAATGAGAGGATCCCCAGTGATTATATGAACCAAGGCAAGTCCTGCTTACCCCAGACCCAATCCTCTGAGGCCAAGAGGCCATCACTGATGGATTGAGGCTGGCAGGGGGTCCCACTCTGGCTGATTCTGACAATTATAGGACTGAAGAGGGGAATTAGGAACTTTCATCTTGCCAGTGGTAGGTAGAGTGGGATTGGATGCAGTTTTAGGTTCTGTATTTAGCAAGCCTTGGGCCTCTGTGTATTGAAAGTTCTGGTCTTCCATTCTGATCAGTCCCTGCTCTAAGGGCCTGGTCAGAGTCAATACTGTTTCTGCCTCAATCTTCTGTTCAGCACTCCAGTTTTCTAGAGAACCATATATACCAGTACCAGCCCTTAAACCTGGTTAGAAAGGGCCCCTGTCCTGAGCCCTGAACTTTGGACAGGCTGTATATCAGAAGTACCAAATTGCAAAGACTATGAGAATGTCTTTTGGATGTTTGGTAACTGATAGAACAAGTGAGAATTGTAAGAGAGGAATTTATGAGCTGAACTGGGTGTCCATCCAGCCCAGAGAATGCAGGGCTGAGAACCCTCACCTGTGAGTGTGGTGGTGAGGGTGGGCGGGGGGGGGTGGGGGTGGGTAGAATAAAATCACAGCCTCTGCCCGGGGAAACCAGGGAGAGGGGATAGTTTTTATTTGAAGCTAGCTGCTATTCATTCGAAGTGGCATCTGAGCAAACTGGATTCCATCGATAACTGTGCCCCCTCCCTCTTTTTTGGGAAATGCTAAAAATTCTAAGAAGAAAAAGTCTTTGTCGGGAGGAGGACTGGTCCCCTTCAGCATTCTGGGGAGCTTTTCTGTATCACTGGGCCTGGGGCCAGTTTCTGCCCTGCCCTGCCCTGCCCCACCCAGCTGATCTGTGTTGGACCGGGAGAGGGGCCATATCCTTTAGCCATCAAGGCTCCAGGGCAATACCTGGGAAATTAGTGGGAAAGGAGATGCCTGGGAAGAGAATGTGAGCCCCACACTACACTTTCGCTAGTTCCCTGTGCTGGGTTACATGAGGGGGATTGGACTCTGCTTCTGAGACTCTGGTCCTGGTCTAGGGTCTGACTCAATAAACTGATTACCTAGAAGAACAATATTACTGCCTGCTCTTCTGGGTTTGACTTGCTCCTGCCTAGAAACTTCTGCTACTATGTTCTTCCTCCCTAGAGTACCCACCTTCATAACATCACCACCATGACCACCACATTGAACCATCCTGGATAACTTGGTCAGCTTGAGCTAATCCCCTTTTTGCCTTGGAATATTGGATATTAAGTAAAATCAATCTCCCTTAACCCCATTTCCTACCAGGCCTAGTTCCCTAGTGAAAAAAAAAAGATTTCAGGCCAGGTAAAAATTGTGGGTTAGTCACTGACGTTAGTTTTCTAGGGCTGCCGTAGCAAAGTACCACACACTGGGTAGCTTAAACAACAGAAATTTATTTTCTCACAATTTTGGAGTCTAAAATTTCAAGTTAAAAAGTTGATAGGATTGGCTTCTCCTGAGGCCTCTCTTCTTGGCTTGCAGATGCCTGCCTTCTTGCAGTGACTTTCCTCTGTGGGCCCACATCCCTGGTATCTCCCTTCTCTTATAAGGACACCAGGCATATTGGATTAGAGTCTACCCTAATGATTTCATCTTCACTTGGTTACTTCTTTAAAGACTATCTACAAATACAGTTACATTGTGTACTAGAGGTTAGGATTTCTCATCTATACATTTTGGAGGCAATGCATTTTAGCCCATAACTGTCACTTATCAACTATGTGACCTTGGGAAAGTTACTCACTCTGAGTCTCAGTTTCTACAATTGTAAAATGGAGAGAGGCATAACCACCCTATGAGGTTATTATGGAAATTAAATACATACTACATATAAATAACAACAATGATCCTTGGCACTGAGTAGAACCAGAGACCCTTGGATGCCAACTTGACTACTGTGGGGTGGATGAATGTGTGATTAACAGCTCTGCTAACTCAAACCACGCATACTATGGTGTCTGTGCGAATGTGAGTAGAAAACATGTGACTTCTGGATAACCACTCATGTACGTGCCTTTCTAGTGTCTGATACAAGTATTTATAATTTAGTTTGAAGAAATAGCCCTATACAATTTCAGAAATGAAAGTTACAATCAAATTCAGGTGTTAGAAAATGAAGGAAGGCTTGTTTCCATTTTGGCACAGTTTTTTGTTACTCTTTCAACATTTTAACTTTTGAGTGAATCAATTCAAATTATGTTCCCTAATGGTCTTTGGTGTGCATTTTACAAATTGAAGAAACAGAAAAAAATAGGAAAGAGTCTACCATTGATATAATAGGTTTCAGTTTTCTTTTATCTTTTTTAGTATATTGTTTTTGAAGTAGACTCCCACAGGAATAGAATTTCCTTCATGAAATTTGAAATGAAACTGCAGCATTCCTCACACAGAGAAGGCCGTGTGATTCCAAACATGCTTCCCATTCATCTCCATAATGAGAATGGATTTTCCGTGACATCACCCTGAGAAATGTGAGCATCGTGGCTGGGGTGATCGAATAGGGCAAGATCCATTTTGGGGAAAAACAACAACAGCAAAGAGAAAATAAGTTACCAGAAAAGTTGCTTTTCCTTAGTGTCCTTTGCTATGCATAACTGGTAATTCCCAGAGGCTCTGGTCAGGGGCTTGTCTGGGGACAGGGCTGAGTTGAGCCCATTATAATGCAAGTCTTCAGGACAACTCAGGAGGAGTGGTCAGGCCCAAAGCTGTTCCTGAAGCCTGACTTAGAAGACTAGGTGTTTGGGCCTGAGAAAGAGTGTTTCACTCCATGGGCATAAGCACACCAAGTTAGCAGGAAAAGGAGGCCCCACGCTGCTAGTTTGGTGTCTTTCTCTAAACAGTCTGGGGTTATTTCCAGGACGTCTTGAACTCATTTTTGGCAGCCTTTCCCCATTCTATCCGGTGATATAGTTCTGTTGCCCTGGCAGCTAGTCTGAGATGTGCAGATAGCTTTCCAAATGCCCTTTTGCCTTCCATCCACTTTCCCTGTCTCCCTGACAGGCTCAGGGCCAGGCCTCCTTAATGGTCTCCCCGGCCTTTCCTAAAGTCATGCTTTACACTGAAATCAAAGTGTCCTATAGATAAAACTCCAGATCCTTTCTTGAGCATGTAGCGATGCCAGATAAAATACAAGATGCCCAATTAAAATTAAATTTTAGATAACCAACAAATAAATTTTAGTATAACTATGTCCCATGCAATACTTGGGACATACTTATACTACAATGTTATTTATTATTTATCTGAAATTAAAGTTTACTTGGATGTTCTGTATTTTTATATGCTAAATCTGAGGAATCAGGGCCCTGCATACTCTGGCCTAACCTTGCTTTAACCTCTGTGGATTTTACAAGTTTTCTCTGTTGCTCAGCTGCTTGCAGCTCACTCAATAAGGCTGCTTAGTCTGGATTCCCCAGAGCAGAACCTGTGACAAGGACTGGAGTGAAAGCACTTTATTTGAGAAGTGCAGAAAACACTGGTAGGGAGTAGGAAAACGACACAGGAAAAGGAAGCCCGTGCCCACAGTGGGGTTTGGAGCTAAATCCTTGGTGAAATTCTAGGAAATACTGTAAAACACTCTCAGAATTATCCCACCGGAAGGGAGAAGAAACGGGGGTGTTTTCATATAAACTGCACCACTCTGTCATTGGTTGAAGTCTGCTGCTGGCCATGTCAAGCCTCTCAAGCTTTTTACCAGGATTTCCTACAAGAGAGAAGAGCCTTCTGCCACCTGGGAGAAAACTCTCAGGTGGAGCTGTAGATACAGGCAGGTGAAAATACACTGGAGAATTGGAAAATTTTCAAGCCCAAGGGATACTGACAGGGCAGCCACAGGCCTGCGATACAGATAATGCTTTTCATCTTTTAAGTCCCTTTTCTTTGATAATCTTAGATGCCTCTCATCTTCCCACTGCCCTTTGTTCTATTCACTCTGTAGTATTCAATTTATATGTCACTTCTGGAGGAATTCCTCCCCACCATTACACCCACTCATACATCCAAAATTCAAGTACTTCCCCATCTGTGTGCTAACATCTAATACAACTCTTAGCGTGATTTTCTTTTTCTTTTCTTTTCTTCTTCTTTTTTAACTGAGGTATAGTTATTTTATAGTATTATATTAGTTTCAGGTGTACAGCATAGTGATTGAGTATTTTTGCAGATTGTACTCCACTATAGGTGATTATGGCTATATATAATGGCTATGCTATATAGTATATCTTTGTTGCTTATCTATTTTATGTGTAATAGTTTGTATCTGTTAATCCCATACCCCTAATATGTCCCTTCCTTCTTCTTTCTCCCCTTTCATAACCATAAGTTTATTTTCTGTAACTGTGAGTCTGTTTCTGCTTTGCATAAATATTCATTTGTATTATTTTAAAAATTCCACATATGAATGATATCAGAAGGTGTTTGTCTTTTTCCGTCTGGCTTATTTTACTAAGCATAATATTCTCCACGTTGTGGCAAATGGCAGTTTTTTTTTAATGGCTGAGTAATGTTCCATTGTATATATATACATATCTCATCTTAATCCAATCATCTATTGGGCACTTGGGTTGCTTCCATATCTTAGCTATTGTAAGTAGTACTGCTTTTCAGCTAATTTAGTTATGAGCATATGTCAAAGTTCATTACAACTTTGCTTCAGGGAAAAAGCCTACGAAAGATTATGCTGGCTAAAAATTATTTTTTGGTAAGAAATTTTATAGTTAAAATAATGATTAGATAATTATTGCTGAATCAGATCAAAATGAAAAGAACATTTGGTAAAAGTTCACCAAACTCTTGACTGACAGTCATCATGATAATGGGTTACTTGATTCCCTAAGGCAACTTTTTACCTATTAAAATTTGTAGGGAAATTATTTAAAAATTAATCAAAATTAATACTTTCTCCCCAAAAAAGTGATGAATTACATCACTCAAAACATGTTCTTTCTTGGATCAGATTGGGAACAACTTCTTTTCAAAATGTGATTACATATTTTCTTCTCTCTTGCCTCCCTCTAATTTCTTGAGGTTGGTGATTATATCTGGTTCCTGTTATATTCTTAGTAACTAATACAATTACAAAGCTTTTAATATACAAGGGACTGAATAAATTCATGTTGAATAAATATTTATTATTCTAAATACTAGTAATCTGGTCCTAGCCTGGTAACATAACCTTGAATCTTGCTTCTCTGCAAGATCCCTAATCAAAAATATGTTTCCAAAAAATTAAT
Organism: Camelus ferus; assembly: GCF_009834535.1. Classification (NCBI taxonomy): domain Eukaryota; kingdom Metazoa; phylum Chordata; class Mammalia; order Artiodactyla; family Camelidae; genus Camelus; species Camelus ferus. Next base: position 101,889,458 of record NC_045696.1, read on the forward strand.
TCAGCAGGTACTACTGGTATACAGCTCAGCAAGTAAGGATCCTAGAAGTCACCTAACAATAAGTAAAAACATGAACAAATCAATAACTCTTGATCTTTCAGAGCAGTAAGGTTACAGGGTAATCTACTGCCCCCAAAATCAGTGTCTTATAAGTTTGGGCTGCTACAAAAATGTCATAAACTGTGTGACTTGAACAACAAACATTTATTTCTCACAATTCTAGAGGAAGATCAAGATCATGGCATCAGCAGGTTTCATGTCTGGTGAGAGCCCACTACCTGGTTCTTAGATGGTTGAATTCTTGCTGTGTCCAGACATAGCTGGGAAGGGCAAGAGATCTCTCTGAATTCTCTTTTATAAAGACACTAATCCCATTCATGAGGGCTCCACCCTTATGACCTACCTAATCATCTCCCAAGGTCCCCACTTTCAAATACCATCGTATTGGAAGTTAGAATTCAACATACGAGTTTTGAGAGAACACAAATATTCAATCTATGACTTTCCACTCCTGACCTCCCAAAATTTATGTCCTTCTCACATGCAAAATACATTCATTCCATCCCAACAACCCCAAATGTCTTAACTTGTTCTAACATCAACTCTAAAGTCTAAATGCAAAGTCTTCGCTAAATATCATCTAAATCAGAAATGGGTGATTTACCCTGACACAAATTCCTCTACAGTTGTGAATCTGTCAAATCAAAAAATTGGCGTGCTTCTAAAATACAGTGGTGGGACAGGCATAGAATAGACATTTTCATTCCAGAAGGGAGAATTAGGAAAGAAAGAGCCTAATGGGTTCAAAGTGAGTCCAAAACCTAACAGGGCTAAAAACATTAAACATTGAGGCTCAAGAATAATTCTCTTTGGCTCAATGTTCTACCCTCTGATCCCACTGGGGTAGCAACATTGCCCTCAAAGACTCAGTGGGGTGTTGTTTATCCTATGCTGTCTGCAGTGGCCCTGCCCTTGCTGCTCTCTGCTGGGGCCCTATCATTGAGGCATTGAGCAGGGGCATCCTAGCCCATCTGAACTAGAGAAGTAGCCTCACCCTTTGAAGCAGTTCTGCTACCTGGGCTCTTTCATTCTGGGACTGTGGTGGAAGTGGCAGCTCTGATGATCTCTGAATCACTTTGTGGAGGAGGTGTTTTCATTCTTCCCCTGTCTTGGAAAATAGTGCCTGGCTTTTGTTGAGATGTTCTTTTAGGGCCATGGTTCATATCCATGGTTGTACCCTTAATGTTCTCTTCAGAATATGCTTTCTATTTTTTTATAATATGGATAGGCTGAGAATTTTCCAGATCTTTAAGTTTCAGTTCTTTTTTGCTTAACAATTCCATTTTTGAAGGACTTCTTTCTTGTCACATCTTGTGACCAGCAGCCTGAAAGAACCAGGCCACTCCTTCAACATTTTGTTTAGAGATCTCATCAGCAAAATATCCAATTCTATTGCTCACATGTTCCACCTTCTACAAAACACTACAACATGAATATAAATCAGCCAAGTTCTTCGCCATTTTATAACAAGGATTGCCTTTTCTCTAGTTTCCAATAATACATTCCTTATTTCCATCTGAGATCTCATCAGAATGGCCTTTACCATCCATGTTTTTACCAATATTCTGTTCAGGGTTACTTAAGTATTTTCTAAGATGACTGGAGCTTTCTCTATGCTCTATTCTTTTCTTTCTGACCCCACCAGAATTACCTTTAATGATCCATTCATAATGTAGTATGTATCTCAGAACTCTTTCAGCCTCTATTCATTACCCAGTTCCAAAGCTGCTTCCACATTTTTTTGGTATTTGTAACAGCAGCACTCCCTTTTTGTAGTACCAATTTCTGTTAAGAGAGAGAGAGATTTATTATGAGGAATTGGCTCATGTGATTATAGAGGATGAGAGGTCCCAGTCTGCTGTCTGTGAGCTGGAGACCTAAGCTGGCAATGTAATTCGGTCTGAGTCTGAAGGCCTAAGAAGCTGGGGAGCCAATGGTATAAATCTCATTCTGAGGGCTGGAGATGAAATGAGATGTACCAGCTGAAACAGTGAAGCAGATAAAAAGGGCAAATTTCTCCTTCCTCTGTCCTTCATTCTATTCAGGTCCTCATTAAATTGGATTATGCTCACCCACATTGGGGAGGGCAACCTATTTTATGGAATCCACTGGTTCAAATGCTTATCTCATTTGGAAATACCCTCAAAGACACCCAGAAATGATGTTTAATCACCAGGTACTCCATGGCCAGAGAAGTTGATGTATAAAATTAACTGTCAAATTGGAGAGACAGAGAGATACAGAGAATCACAACTAACTGAATCAGCAACCCATGAGAATTGGTGCCAACACAAGAAAATCTAAACTGTAACTGATGAATTATTAGAGACTTAGTGTGGACAAGTCTGAGAATTGGAAACTCTAGGGAGGCCCAGTCATAGGAAGGCCCCACAATATTTTGAGATTTACCCCAAGACCTCTACCATGTCTTCACAGTGAATATCAGAGGCAAATCTCCTCTGGCTTCCAGCAGGGAGAGAGGAAAAGGAACCATCTGCAAATATACCAGAGCATTCTGTTCTTAACAAATTCTGCCCTCAGGAGAAATTATTTTACCAGAGCCTAACTGGCTGGGAGTTTGTCAGAGCCTCATCTACCTGGAGGAAGGGAAATAACCAAATCCAGTTGACTAGTGTTCTACATGAGGGAAAGGAAGTATTCAACTCCTGCCCCTTCTTGCCGTCCTATCCCACATGAGGTAGGGGGACAGGGAATGAGAATCACTAGTGAAGTTTACAGTCCAGGGTCAGAGGCTTACCAAAAGACTGAAACCTAATCATAAGACTGTAGAATGTTTCCCTCCATACACAACTTATAACTTACCATTACATTACTGAAGGTCTATTTACCATGGTTGTTTTTGCAGAGTGCATTATATCCACCTTTCAAAATTACAAGCACCAAAAGGCAAAAAACAAAGTTTGAAGAGAGTGAATAAGCATCAGAACCAGATTCAGTTATGGCAGGAATGTTGTACTTATCAGACCAGGAATATTTTTTAAAGCTATGATTAATATGCTGAGGGCTTTAATGGAAAAGTAGACATGTGTAAGAACAAATAGATAGGGTAAACAGATGGAAATTGTAGGAAAGAATAAAAAATGCTAGAGATCAAAAAAACTGTAATAAAAATGAAGAATTCCTCTGATAGACTCATTAGTAGACTGGACACAGCAGAGGAAATAATCTCTGAGCTTGAGGATATGACAATAGAAGTTTCCAAAACAAAGAGAAAAAGGACTGAAAAGAAAAACCAGAATAAAAGGTGGGATCAAGATGGCAGAGTAGGAAGATCCTGAGCTTATCTCCTACAGATACACCAAAACTACAGCTACGTATAGGGCAACTCTCTCTGAGGACAACCTAAAGACTAGCAGACTAGCTTTTCAACAATTTAAAGATGTAAAGAAAAAACCACATTGAGGTGGGAGGGGCAGAGATTTAATCTAATCTGGATCCACAACCCCAGCATGGCAGCCCACAAGTGAAAGGAGATATCACAAACAGAGGTCCTCTGTGAGGAGTAAGGAGTTCCAGCCTCACACTGGGCACCCCAAACTTAGAGACTGGCACTGGGAAGACAAGTACCTGTAACTGACTTTGAAGCCAGCAGTGCTTACATCTGGGAGAGCTGGAAATCTGTAGGAAATTGAGACTCTATCTTTAAAGGACTTGTGCACAAACTCATTCTTTTTGAATCCCAATGCAGTTTGAAAAGAACCTTTTGCTTTAGCTAGACAGTCAAGGCTGACAGCCTGCCCCTGGTCCACACCAACTCCAGCACCAGCTGTCCCAAAGCAACAGTACTGGCGCACACTGGGAAAGCCTCTAGTCAGCACACACTCCAGCTCCAGTCACTTCTCCATAGTGGGACTGGCCTGGCCTCCTAAGTGCCAGGACTCCCCTAGCCTATGCCTGCTCCAGCCCCAACTGGCCTGCCAAAGCTACCTGGTACATTCAGTCTATATGGGGGATGCTCCTACATAAGGCCATACCTTCAAGACTGGGAGAGGTAACTGTTTCACTTAATTCATAAAAACAAACACAGAAAGTCAAACAAAATGAGAAGACACCAGAATTGTTCCAAATGAAAGAACAAGATAAAACCCCAGGGGGAAAAAAACCCCTAATGAAACAAAGATTAGTAATTTACCTGATAAAGAGTTTAAAAGGAATAGTCATAAAAATGCTCACTGAACTGAGGAGAAGAATAGAAGAACACAGGATGTCAACAGAGAGTTAGAAAATATAAAAAAGAACCATTCAGGGCTGAAGAATAAAATAATGAAAATGAAAATATGCTAGAAGTTATCAACAGCAGATTAGATGATACAGAAGAATGTGTAAGCAACCTGGAAGACAGAATAGTGGGAAATCACCCAACCAGAATAACAAAAAGAAAAAAGAATTTTTAAAAATGAAGATCATTTAAGGGGGTCTAGGAAAACATCAAGCATATTAACATTTGCATTATAGGCGTCCTAGAAGGAGAAGAGAGAGAGAAAGGGACAGAAAACTTACTTGAAGAAATAATGGTTGAAAAATTCTCTACCCTAAGGAAGGAAACAGATATACAGGTCCAGAAATCACAGAGAGTCCCAAATAAAATGAACCCCAAGAGCCACATCAAGACATATAACTAAAATGACTAAAGTTACAAAGAAATAATTTTAAAGGAAGCAAGAGAAAAACAATAAACTACATAAAAGGGAACCCCAATAAGGCTATCAGCTGATTTTTCAGCAGAAACTTTGCAGGCCAGAAGGGAGTGACTTGATACATTTAATATGCTGAAAGGAAATAAATTACAACTAAGAATACTCTACCCAGTAAGTCTATCATTCAGCATTGAAGGAGAGATAAAGACTTTCTCAGATAAGCAAAACTAAAAAGAGTTCATCACCACTAACCTGACCTTACAAGAACGGTTTAATGGTCTTAAGTAGAAAACAAAAAGCCATAACTAGAAAAAAGAAAATATATGAAAGAAAAAAATCTCACTGGTAAGAGCAGATATAGTATGAAAGCCAGTATGAAGGTTCAAAGACAAAGTCATAAAATCACCTATAATAACAAAAAATAGTTAAAAGTAAAAAGTTGTAAAATATGATGTCAAAAACATAAAATATGTGTGTAGAAATGTACTGCTTTTAGAATGTGTTTGGATTTAAGCAACTATCGGTTTAATTGCTATATCTATGATGTATCATAGATATATATCATAGATATATATCAACCTCATGGTCACCACAAATTAAACTTTTTTTAAAAAAAAGAAAGGAATTCAAACATAACACTAAAGAAAATTATCAAACTGCAAGAGAAGAGATTAAGAGAAGAAGAAAGAAATAAGAAGAACTACAAAAACAACCAGAAAACAGTTGACAAAATGGCAATAAGTATATACCTAGCAATAATCACTTTAAATGTAAGTAGACTAAATACTTCAATTAAAAGATATAGGCTGGCTATGTGGATAAAATACAAGACACATCTATATGCTGCCTACAAGAGATTCAATTCAGATTTAAAAACACACATAGCTGAAAGTGAAAGGATGGAAAATGATATTCCATGCAAATGGAAATGAAAAGAAAGCTGGAGTTGCAATACTCATATCAGACAAAGTAGGTTTTAAAATGAAGTCTATAACAAAAGAGAAAGAAGAGAATTATCTAATGATAACGGTATCAAAGAGGACAATGTAACATCTGTAAATATTTATGCAAACAAAATAGGAACACCCAGATATATAAAGGAAATATTAAAAAATGTAATGAGAGAAATTGACAGTAATAAAATAATCATATCCCACTTACATCAATGGACAGATCATTCAGATAAAAAAATCAAGAGTGTAATATAGGCCTTGAATGACACATTAGACTAATAGATACATATAGAAAATTTCATCCCAAACCATCAGAATACATATTCTTTTCAAGTTCTCATGAAATATTCCCCAGGATGGATCACATGCTAGGCAACAAAACAAGTCTCAATAAATTTAAGAAGACTGCAATTATGTCAGGCATCTTTTCTAATCACAATGGTAGGAAACTACAAATCAATTACATGAAGAAAACTGGAAAAACATACCGACACATGGAGACTAAACAACATGCTACCCCACAACTAGTGGGTCAATAAAGAAGTCAATAAGGAAATAAAAAATACCTTGAAATAAGTGAAAATGGAAAAACAACTTTATGAAATCTATGGGACACAGCAAAAATAGTTCTAAGAGGGAAGTTAATACAGAGAGGCTACCTCAAGAAACAAGAAAAATCTCAAATAAATAACCTAACTTTAAATGTAAAGGAACTATAAAAAGAAGAACAAATAAAGCCCAAAGTTAGTAGAAAGAATGAAATAGTAAAGATCAAAGCAGAAATAAATGAAATAGAAACTATGAAACAAAAAATAGAAAAGATCAAAGAAACTAAGGGCTGGTTCTTGGAAAGATAAACAAAGTTGACAAACTTTTAGCCATACTTATTAAGATAAAGAAAAAAGACCCAAATAAGTAAAACTAAAAATTGAAAAGAAACTACAACAGATACCACAGAACTACAAAGAATCATAAGAGACTATTACAAATAATTATATGCCAACAAATTGGAAAACCTAGAAAAAATGAATAAATTTATAGAAAGATGCAATCTTCTAAGACTGAATTTGGAAGAAATAGAAAATCAAAAGGAATAAATTACCAGTAATAAAACTGAATCAATAATCAAAAAACTTCCAACAAACAAAAGTACAGGACCAGAAGGCTTCACAGGGATATTCTGCCAAACATTTAAAGAAAAGTTGATACTTATCCTTCTCAAACTATTCCACAAAATTGAAGAGTAAGGAACTCTTCCAAATTCATTCTGTGAGGTCAGTATTACCCTGATACTAAAACCAGACAAAACACTAGAAAAAAAATTACAGGCCAAGATAGATGCAAAAATCCTCAAAATATTAGCAAATTGAATTCAACAATACATTAAAGGGATCATACACCATAGTCAAGCGAAATTTATTCCAGGGATGAAAGAATATTTCAATATACATGAATTAATCAACCTGATAAAGCATATTAACAAAATGAAAGATAAAAATCATGATTATCTCCATAGATGCAGAAAAATCATTTGACAAAATCCAACATCCATTTATAATAAAAACACTCAACAAAGTGTGTGTACAGAGGAACTATATCTCAACATAATAAAGATTGTATACAACAAACCCACAGATAACATCATAGTCAATGATGAAAAGCTGGAGATTTTTTCCTCTAAGATCAGAAATAAGACAAGAATGCCAACTCCCACCCCTTCTATTTACCTAGTATTGGAAGTCCTAGCCACAGCAATCAGACAAGTAGAAGAAATAAAAGTGTTTACAGTAACAATGGGGTGTAGATAGATTAATATGTAAGATCTTAGCCTGAAGTATCAGGATTTTAGAGTCTAGGAACCAGAGGTTTATTTCATTCAGCCCTGTGCCTTTCCTCGCTTGAATGTGTTCTGGCATCAGCGTTCCCAGAAGACGTGCATCATTCATGTCTGAAGAGTAGAAATGTATTTAGGTTGTTCACTTAACAATTTGCTAATTTTTAGGGATCAATCAAGGAGAATCCTTGTTTGTCATTCCATGTAGATTTATATTCTAAACATTTACCTAAGGGATGCACTCTGGATGACCCAAAACTTTAGCACTAGGAAGATCCCACTACCAGGGGTTAGCATATGAAAGGAATTGGAAGCTGAGGGGCCACTGAGTGATCATGAGTCAAACAGCCCAGAAGTTCATAGACCTTTGCCTCATTGCCCACTGGGTTAGTCTGGCCCTCCTCTATGCTATCCCTAAAATTCCTATCTCTCTTCCTTTCACTGGGAGCATCTCTTAGAAATATGAGATTCTTCATATTTCTGTGGAGAAGCTCAGTACAATATGAGCATTTTCATAGGGAAGACAGTTCTTTGAAGAACATTTTATTGATGGGATTTTTCCCCTTAAGAAACATGAAAGGTTTGGTCTGAAAAGCTCAGATATTAGATGGAATCATTCATACTTTAGAGTTTCCAGGGACCAAAGTATGTGCAAAATCACAATACTCAGGACAATTTATTTATATTATATGTCAATTAGCAATATATAGATGTCCTAAAATTGGTCATAGTTACATATTACAATAATTTCTAATCTGTTACTCATAAAATGACTAATGAAATTAAAATATAGCAACAGACCTGATTCCTCTTGAGTCAGTCTGCTTCCATTCTGGCATACACACACACACACACACACACACACACACACACACACACACACAGCAACTCAGTCACTCAGAGCAGTTTGGAGATCAAAGTCTCTACATTTTCAGGTTTCAAGTTGTCCTGAATAATTAAACCCAATCTTAAATCACTTAAGTTTTCAAAAAATCCTATTTGCTTTTTTCAAGCCACATCCTACCTGGCTCATTAAGAGGGAGTGGTGAGAAAAAGTGCTTGGGATAAATGTTCAGATAGTTCTAGAAATAAACCAACAAGTCAAATTAAAGGTAATATGCATTTGTAGCAGTTGTTCAACTAATTTGATTTAGTTATTGTGATTCTAGAATTTATGCAACTGAATATAGGGCCAACCTTACGGTTCCTGGTATGCTCCTTGGGTTGATCATGTTTTGGGCTGTGCTGTCAGTTTAAACTTTTGAGCCTTAAGGGGAAATATCGGAAATGTCACCAAGTTAGACAAGTTACCTTATTTCTCATCTGTTAGTTTCTCATCTTTCAAGTTTGTAGTGAGAAGTAGAGATAATATAGAAATAAAAGAAAGAATAAACAAATGGGACCTAATGAGAATTACAAGCTTCTGTACAGCAAAGGAAACCATAAGTAAAACAAAAAGACAACCTATGGAATGGGAAAAAATTTTTGCAAATGAAACCAACAAAGACTTGATCTCCAGAATATATAAGCAGCTCATACGACTTAATAAGAAACAACCAAACAACCCAATCCAAAAATGGGCAAAAGACCTAAACAAGCAATTCTCCAAGGAAGAAATACAAATGATCAATAGGCACATGAAAAAATGCTCAATATCACTAATTATCAGAGAAATGCAAATCAAAACTACGAGGTATCACCTCACACCAGTCAGAATGGCCATCATTCAAAAATCCATGAATGACAAATGCTGGAGAGGCTGTAGAGAAAGGGGAACCCTCCTACATTGCTGGTGGGAATGCAGTTTGATGCAGCCACTGTGGAAAAAAGTATGAAGATTCCTCAAAAGACTAGGAATAGGCTTACCATATGACCCAGGAATCCCACTCCTGGGCATATGTCCAGAAGGAACCCTACTTCAGGATGACACTTGCACCCCAATGTTCATAGCAGCACTATTTACAATAGCCAAGACATGGAGACAGCCTAAATGTCCATCAACGGATGACTGGGAAAAGAAGATGTGGTATATTTGTACAATGGAATACTTCTCAGCCATAAAAACCGACAACATAATGCCATTTGCAGCAACATGGATGCTCCTGGAGAATGTCATTCTAAGTGAAGTAAGCCAGAAAGAGAAAGAAAAATACCGTATGAGATCACTCATATGTGGAATCTAAAAACAAAAAAACAAACAAACAAAAAAACACAAATAAAAACAAAAACAAACAAACAAAGCATAAATACAAAACAGAAACAGACTCATAGACATAGAATCCAAACTTGTGGTTGCCAAGGGGGCAGAGGGTGGGACGGGATAGACGGGATTTCAAAATGGTAGAATACATAAACAAGATTATACTGTATAGCACAGGGAAATATACACAAGATCTTATGGTAGCTCACAGAGAAAAAAATGTGACAATGAATATATAAATGTTCATGTGTAACTGAAAAATTGTGCTCTACACTGGAATTTGACACAACATTGTAAAATGATTATAAATCAATAAAAAATGTTTAAAAAAAAAAAAACAAGCAGTTTTAGGTCTTCTGACATCAGTCCTGAGCATGCTTTGATGGTATGCTTGCTTCCTTACTCCACACAAGTTGGTAAAATGGGAAGACCACTGTGAATGGTTGTAAGCTGCTTAACTTTACAGCCTAGGGAGATGACACTATTACAACAAAACAACATATCTGTCCAGCTTTCCATGAGTGAGTTATATTATCCATAAAGATGAAGACAATTACACATTTCTTTATATTTTCTTGAGAATAAGAAAGCTGTAACAACAACAAAAAGGATCAAAAAAATGGAAATAAATGTCAGATTTTTCTTCTGGTTCACCTAGTATTCCAAGATGAAATATTGACAATGCACATTGCAATATTCTACAATTCTCTTATTTGGTTATATTTCTAGCAATTGATGTCTCTAAAATCAAAAGCACTTAACAAGATCTGTAAATGTTAATACTGAAGTATTGTATTAGTTAGCTCAGGTTGCCATCACTAATACCATAGACTGGGTGGCTTAAACAACGGAAGTTAATTTTTCCAGTTTAGGGGGCTGGGGTGTCCAAGATCAAAGTTCCTGGTGAGGACTCTTTTCCTGGATTGCAGACAGCTGCCTCTTTGCTGTGCCCTCACACAGTAGAGAGAGAAAGAGCTCTCTCACTTATACTTCTTATAGGGCTACCAATCCTATTGGATTAGGGCTCCACCATTACAACCTCATTTAACCTTACTTACCTCTTAAAAGCTCTATTTTCAAACAGAGTTACAATAGGGGATCAAGGTTCAATTGTATGAGTTTTATGGGGACATGGTTTGGTCCATAACAGGTATGTTTTTAATATCAAGAATAAATAGAATAGGAAGGGAGGGCAAACAAAGGCAGGGAAGGGAGAGAAATTTTTTAGTGTGTGAAGAGGTAAACATTGGTTTCTTGGTATTTTATATCCTGAATGGGCTTCCCTTAAGTTTATAGACTTGAGTTTTACTGCTGCAAACAACCATTAACTAAGAAACATTTCCTGTCAAGCTGTTGCACACAAAGGTGTGAACTAGCATCCTTCTCACAAGTTTCCATAGAATTCTCAGCTAACTGGCATTGTTATAGCAACCAGAGTGCCAATGGAAGCAGTCATGGTCTTCATCATCATCAAGTATCACTATGGCAACAGGAGCCTCTGGAAAGTAAAAGGGGAAAAAAAAAAACTTAAACTGTCAACTGGAATCAAAGAGGTTTGTGAAGAAAAAAAGGCGGAGGCTGAAATGAACATGAGGCTGGAGCAAGGGGCAGAGCAAAGAGAAGTGATTGTACAGAAGCTGAGCAAACAAGAGAGAAAGAAAACAATAAGCAAAACGGAGGTCAGAGACGTAGCTTGCATAGGAAAGAGGAAGGCAGGAAGAAACATGTAAACATAAAATGATGGAAAAAGTGTTTCTAATGAAGGATTTGTAATATTTACTGATTTGAATAGCCCAGAGGTAAACATAATAAGTTAAGGTTTATATTGTTGGGACTATCCAGTATGCTACTATTAATATTCAAGGAATATTTGAAATGAGGCCACAAGATAGTAAGAAAGGGTAAACCAATTTACAGAGTGCTTTCAGCATAGCATCCCGCTGACTAGGAATTCTTGTAATATTTGGTGTTCAGAGGCACCACATTTAAATGTGGATCTTCCTTTATTGGACAGTATGATTGCTTCAGACAAGGGCATGTTGCCATTTGGTCCATTACAAATGTGTATTTCCTTCATTAAAGGATCTTAATGGATGCTTTTTTTCCAAGAGAGAATTAAGGTAATTACTCTAATACTATTAAAAAGTAAGTGGCAATGTCATTTAGAATAAAACATTTTCAGTTAATATTTTCTGTTTTATTAGTACTCAGACAATACTCAGCTTTTTTATGGCATAATATTAATTTTTTTCAAGGGAAAATATATTTTATTAAAAGGTACAACAAAATTTTGATACTTTTTTTCTTTTTAAAATAAAATGATTTTGAGAAGTGAGAGATTAAAGAATGAATGAAAATAGAGACAGGGAAAGATGTGATAGGTGCAGTCATAAAGAAATAAAGCAAAAGAAAAATAACAAAATCCTGAGATTAAAGTATAGAAATAAAAACAGCAGTCTGGGTGCTTTGCAGAAATCCGTTCCCAAGAATTTTAATAGTATTTTTTTTCTGTTTTTTGTTTTAAAACAAGCATTTCTCTCAAGCACTGTATTTTAGGTGTCATTTGCTGACTTGGCAAGGGATGGTTTGTCACCATTTCTTTTCTGTTCAGAAAGAGTCAACAGGTTGACAACAGAGATGAGCAGACCTCTTTAGGAAGGCCCAGGTTTTCAGTAGCCATAGGCCCCTACTGACTTGTTCCCACCAGCAGTAAAGACCAATCCCCAGAGCACATTATGGGATGAATATCCATCTGGTCTTTGGGATCCATCCCAAAAGCTGGGATGCCAACAATGACAATGCCTCTTTGTGAAAGTTCATGATTTGAAAACCAATGCAAAGTTTTTTTTACTGGATAATACTTACTCTCAAGTTCCATTTTTCTTTTGACTATTACAGCTAAGTTTTAATTTTTTTCCTACTTTTTCTGCCAACAGACACACCAAGCATCATAATTTATAAAATATGTATAAAATTCAGTGATGCATAAGTAAAATAGCCAATTTCTAATGTTCTAGATTCTTGAGAAATGAAACAAAAAAGTGAGGTAATATGCAAATAGAAGTCAAATTATGGATTATATCTTTAAAAATAAACTTTTTTGAAGTGTAATATTAAACAAAAAACTACCTAAAAATCATAAGTGTGTTGCTTGATGAATGATCATATAGTGAACACATTTGTTTAATCACCCAAATCATGATATGGAACACTATAGTATACCTTTTCAATAGTTTTCTAATAGTATAAGAAATTACTTTTGACACATTTTGCAACCACATCAATTTACATTGTAAGATGGATAAGCAAAATGAAAATATTCCATTGCAGCTTTTAAGAATTTTTGTACCATGTGCAGAGAGAGACCCCTGCTGGAATAATTTTTTTTTTTTTTTTTTTGTAAAAAGAATGACTAAACCAACCCAGAGAAAGTGTATGTAAAAAGTTCTACTGGCTTTAAGATAAAATATTTGAATGTATTTTATCCCCCAAAATAGAAACTATTTAACCCTCTACCACAAAAAAAAATTTCCAGTAGGGGCAGCTTTGGATTTTTCCTTGATATTTATTTCTTTGCTTATTTTCTTTTCATCTCTAGGCTTGGGTAACAATAGGATCTAACTTTTTTCTATGTGTCTTGAGATCCCTATGTCATTGCTTTCTGCTGGGCTAATCTCTCCATATACTAAGGATGCTCCTGGAGGCCTCCATCCTATGGGGTGTGTGGCTGCTCCTCAAGTTCTCTATGGCACTGTAACCTAGTGTTTAAGATAGACTGTGGAGGTGTCAATTGACTCCAAAGTATAGGCCATAGTTTTATAGTCATATGGATGCATATCACTTATACTTTCTCAGCTGATTTAATTTATTCCAGAGTTTGGGACTTTGTATATGCTCTTTACTGGGGCTCTCTTAGTGGTATATCTGAAGTCTGTGGTTGCAAATTATGAAGATTGGATCTCTAGTCAGTACCTTGGTGTGGAGTGCCAGCTAAGGTGGGAAACCAAGAGAATCTGGAACTGGAGTAATAGATGCATGGGGGTGTTGTTCAGCCTGAAGTAGGAAGGTGAATGCTGGAGCAGTTCCCTGCCCCAACCACTATATAGTTGGGTAGGCTTAATCAAAAGTTCCTTAGGTAGAGAATGGGATTCAGAGGGATTCAGGTACATAGAACATGGGAATGATGATAATTTTAGAACTTGCACCACTTTAATTTTATCTAAATTTCCTCTAACTCCATACTTGTCCTCTTTCTGTGTTTCCTCTCTCAGCAAAATAGTACAAAATAGCTCCTCCCTCACCCCAAAACTCAGGATTCCAACATACTTACTTCCTTCTCTCCTTCACCTGGACCACTCTCAAAAAGCTAACAAGTTCTACTGAACTCCAATTCGTAACATGTTCTGAATCCATTAATTCCAGCTTCTGGAATGCTCCAGGGCTGCCCGGTAAAAGCCATCATGATTTTTCACCTGGCCCACCATGACAGTCTAAGGATTGGTACCTCTACCTAATCAATTCTCTGAGTGGCAGGGATAAAATAATAGCTCTCTTATCACTAAAATATTCCATCTCAATCTTCAGTGTTTTTGAGGTCAAAATTTCTTGGTGCAACATAAAGGGTCCTCTACTATCTACTTATTTCTTAAGTTTTTAGTTCCGTCTCTTGGTAGACATTGCCTCACATCCCTATATTCTGAACTTCTCAGCTGTTTGGGGGTTTCTGAAAACATCTTTGCATTTGCTATTCTTTTTCCTCCCTTATTTACCATGCCAACAGCTTGTGACTACTACTTTTTTGAACCTTTTATAATCCTTCCCCTCCAACCTCAATTGAAAAGAGCCATTTTCTCTTTCATATTACTATTTTAACCTTGTGTTCTTCAATGGTCACTCTTTTACTAATTTCTTGAACCTTTTTACTTACCTGCCAGTTTCTCCAAGCTGGAAGGTCAGTGGGAGCCACAGCTGATTGATGTTCTTAGTGCTCAGCCCAGGGCCTGGCTCCTAAAGGAGCTCCTTAAATATTTGTTGAAAGTGTAGTAAGGTGCTTCAAGACTCAACACCAGTGACTCTGGAGGAGTGACTGTTGGAAAGGTAGACAATTTGTTATTTTATCTAGGAGGCATTAGCTAAATTTCTTATATTTATTTTAAGAAAATCTATTACTAGGTCTTTACTTATGCAAAAGTAAAGACAAATTCAATTCCAGGATGCCCAAGTCAGGACACAGATATCAACCGAGTTGCATTAGCACATGCAGTAGATTGTCTTCATTTTGATCAGAGTGGTATTTTTTGCAGAGATTATCGTGGCATTTAAGGGACATCAGGAGATAGATTGAGTTAAGGAAGGAATTAAAAAATTTCCCTCCTTGTGAGATGAGCAAAAGCACTTACAGATAGCTGGGTAGTGGATTGGCCCAAAGAAAGGAAAACACTGATATACAAATAGCTTTACTTTTCCCTTTTCCTTTAGTTAAATTCCCTTCTGTAAGCTCTCAAGTTTCAGTTGTATTAATCACTCTAGCCTGGATTCATTTGAGCTTTCAGGACATATGTGAATGGCAGTGAATGGTGGGGTCCGTTCAGGGCAAAACAGCTTAGTTAGGAGCAGTGCGGATGCCTCACCACATGCCCTGAGAAGTTCTGGGTTCAGAGTAAAATGGCTGGATGAGCAGCAGACAGAGCTGCCACTAGCTCTTACGGCACCCTTGTATAAATCAGAAGACGGTGCCCAGTCTTCAGTACCCCTTACTTAACTCTGTCAGGAAGTTGACCTAATATACTTATGTTAACAAATTAACATTTGTTAAGTGCAGCCCAGGGTGCTGGATGGTGAGCTGTGGTTCAACAACAGACCCAGGAGAAATTGAAATGGAGAAGTTTACTACTCACAGGTCCTGAAGGAAGGACCTGGCACATCTTGAGGGGCCACGTGGGGAGGTCAAATGAGAGAGAGAGAGGCAGGACCTGGGGCACATGCCTTTACTAAGGTTCATGAGTGGAGTGCTTCAGGGTTCCCAAGTAAGGGTCAGATTGGTCAATTCAAACCAAAAGAACTGGGTTTTGGTAAGTCCCCTGAGGATCTTAACACTGGGAGGCAGCGGAGACTGTTGATCAAAAGGGGTATGTTGAGAAAGTCATATCAGAAACTTGAAACATTTGCTTCTGACTCTATGGGCTGTTATCTAAGGCTGTACTTATATGACAGGGCTGGTGTTTTTAAGGTTTAAGATTATTGCAGTCTGCTTGGTCAAACAAAATGAGTGCTGAGGCAACAATACTATGAAGTACTTAGCTAAATTCTCAATAACTTCATTTGTTAAAGCAAACTCTTTACTTCTACCTGCCGGAAAAGTGTTGCATTATCTTTATGACGTCCACAATGGGAATGATGCCCCTTTATATGTGGTCCCCTATGCATTACAGACATACATAACTGTACACAGCATATGTGGTCATGAGAGAAAGATGCAATGCATTATCATACCTTGAGAATCCCCAGAAGTATTTGAGATTAAGAACCTGCTAATCAGAGCAGATTAGGACTGACCAAAGAGAACATTACCATTTCTGTTTGCATGAATGGATGATATTTTCAAACAATCACACAAAGTATACATCTTCACAAAACTAGGCAGCAATACAGATGACTACAGCTGTAGTCTAGTGCATCTACAGTTACAGGAAAGTCCTCTTTGAAGGCAGTCCAAGACTTTCCCACTGCACTTCTTTAAAAAAGAAAGGCTGAGATATCTGGTCACTTTGTTCAAATCCAAAGAACTGGATCCTTGCTGACTCTGGCGTAATCTTCTTCTATCCTGAAAGATACAAGAAGTCTAGCGCTTTCTATTTGTACCCAAAACCATCTAGTCTTACTTTGTAGGCAACAGAGAACTGGAATGCTAAACTAAATGCTAAACTAAGTGCCAGGGCTAAGTGTGAGCGATGGCTGGTTGGCCTGTGGACTGTGACATGGAAAGGAGACCTGAATTCTGCATTTGGGAGTGGGGGAAACTAGGGAAAATGGGCCAATTTGGAATATTTGGTCTAATGGGGAAAATGGGAATAACAAGCACAATAGAAGCAGAGAGTCTAGAACAGATGAAAACTGATTTGGCAGGGTCAGGAAGTGGAAGTGGAGGAGATATGTTGGGGTGCTGCTGCACAGAGGGAAGACACATCACATGGAGAAACCCAGGGGAAGGGAGGGAGCTACTAAGGCCAAGCTGGTTCAGAGGGGATATTTGTCACCTCTGTGACTGTTCAGTATCCAAACATTTTGTTTTCTATTTTGGATTAATTCCAAAAAGATGAGAGGCAGGACTTCACCTCTCACCATAGCATCATAAGTGAGGCAGATGTTCCTTTTCCCAGCTTGCTAGTTCAGGATATGAGAATTGTAGCCTAATCAACTGATGGCTCCAGCCTGGAAATTTGAAAGGAAAGGGTGTGACACTGATTTAGCACCAGTTCCCTAGATAAAAGAGCCTGGGGAAGAATCTTAGATGCCTAGTTCTTATTGAGGAGGCACATTCCCAAGAAGACAAGGTTGAGGAGAAGGAAGGAAGTGAAGCAGGGTAGGAGGGAAAGAAAACACAAAGTGATGCATTACAAATCTGGCCACAGCTTCTCAGGAAGACACCATTGGTAGCTCAGTTATGTGAGAGATGACTACAGTGTGTGCACGGAGCTCTGTGTCAAAACAGTCCAGCAGGGGCAGAGAAGAGAGTTACCTGCAAGCCTCTTCCTACCTTCCATCTCCTGTAGATCAAAGTTCTCCTCATTTGGGTGTTAACTCTCCCACACTTCTGGGTTGTGTTAACCTGCTCTCAAGGTCAGCTCTATAGAAGGCTCTGTGTATGTGAACAGATTGGATTGGCCCTGGAGCTGCTTTGGCCATGTAAAACCTACTCCCGTTTCAGGGGAGACTGACAAAGTAGGTGGCAATAGGAGATGTGATAATGTTACAGCAAAGCATCTAACACCACAGCAACTGCATGAGGAGCTCTCTGTCTAATAAGCCAGGCAAGTGGCTCAGGCCTGAGGTCATGAGGGCCCAGCAGCTCTGGGATGGTATGGAAACTGGTTCTGGTGCCAGTAGGTAGTCAAGGAAACCATTGAAGATTATTTAAGGACACATCTATTGTCTTAAGGTGGGGATGCCAACAGTGATATTATAACAACTGTCCCCATGACTAGGGAGAACTGTAAATGACCAGAGTGGGATTTTCTTGCTTGCTTCTAAAACCCCTGATATCCATCATGGCCAATTATCCTTTGGTTTGCAAAATGCAATACTCTGCACTTGCTCTGGATGGAGAGTGTCTGTGATCGTACCCCATCTATGTGGGGGCCTGAGATAGGCAAAACTACTTTTTATGGCTCTAGAACAAGTCACCAATGAAATATTTTGAAAACTATTTCAAGTTTTTAAGACACTATGTTACAGGGTATGAAGAAAGGAACTAGCATTTGGTGGGGCTCATTCAATTCGCCATGTGCCTTATGTATGTTATTTCAGCCTCAGAACAACTTTTGTGATAGGCATAAACAGAGACACCACAAAAAGTTTCAACATAAAGTGGTTTAAGCACTCTTTAATTGCCATTTATTAGAAATGTAAATCTCTGTTTTATGTAATACTCCCTCTGATATCTTTATTAATGTTTTGGTTGGTATCTCTGAATTGTTCACTATATTTAATGTAATACTTCTCACATAGTAGGTCCTCAGAACTGTTCAGCATATGGAGTTGGAGTTATATGCCATATGCTACCAAAAACTGCCTTTTACAGAGCATATAAAAGGCTACTTTGTATTCACTCTGCATATTGTAGCAATGGATTTTCATTTTCTTATGGACCATGAACAGCATAGCCATCTTGTCTCATCAAACTTGTTAGAAGAAGAATTTACCTGTCTGTGTATGTCTGTGCATGTATAAATCTTTTGTTTTGGAAAATGACAGTGACTGTGATTACTATTTGCAAATCAGTTAAATGACTGCTCTATAATTAGCAATCATTTCCAGATTTTACACACAAGGATTCCCATTTGATTTTAACCCATTGTTGCTATCTGTGTGCTGTTTGCTCTTGGCATTGTAGATTGCAACCTGCCACTTAGATTTACTTTCAGGCAGATTATTTTATGAGATAATTGGACATCTATTGTCCCAACAGCTCCTCATGGTGCCACATTTGTTCCTTTAGTAACTATTTTTGAAGTGCCTTTTGTAGGGGCTTTGGTGTTATTGGGCTTCAGTGAATTGCAAGCATTGCCTTGATCTTTCACATGGGCCCTAGATTTTTGTATTAATTACATAAAAATCTAAATTCTGTAACAAAGAGCCCAATAAACCAGTGGATTAAGTCAGATTGTTTCTCTTACCTAGTGAGCTTCTCCACACTACATGACTGTTCAGGGACCCAGCTTCCTTCCCTCTGGTTTCCACTGTAGATTGTTGCCTGCATAGTCAAAGGTGGGTCACAGGCACCAGCCTGTTTCAGTTCACAGCAACAAGAAGCAGGAAGGAGACTATATATAAGGCCCAGGCCCAGAGTGACACACATCACTTCTGTTCACACTCCACGGTCACACTTAGATGCAGAGGGGCCTGCGATATGGTAGCCCCTAGCTAAGTGGCTACATGTGCAAGTGAGACTGCATTTACATGCAGAAAAGGAATGATGGAAATCTGTCTGTCACAGCCTCAAGGACTTCTTATGCTTTACACTTTGTTTTTTGAGAAGTGTAAGTCACTGCCTTTCTAAAATCATTACTGCAGAGCCATCCGGAGGCCTCCCTTTTGGAAATAAAGGTTTTGATGACCAGCTTCTCTAGAAGTTCATGCTGGTCCAGGAAAATGTCATTTTTCTTCCGCTTTGTTGATATAGCATCTTTCTTTCATCTGTTATCTCATTTTCCTGGACTCATTTCTGATGCCAAATCACCCCATCTACCACATCTCATTGTTCCTGGAACTTGCTTGCTTAGAAATTTATTATTGTTAAAGTTAATCCCTGTCGCCAGATAATTTATCTAAATATTTACTGAGATATTAATTGAGTGTTTTTGTTTTCCTATTTCAGAAAAATCACAGAGATGCTTATGTTTTTATTTTTTTATTCTCCAAATGTGTATTGAGTACCTATTATTTATTTAATTGAGATATAATCAACATATAATATTACTTTCAGGTGTACAGCATGATTCAATATTTGTATATTGTGAAATGATCACCACAATATGTCTAGTTAGCACCCTTTACCATAAATTGTTACAAAATTTTTTTCCTAGTGATAAGAACTTTTAAGATTTACTCTCTTAACAACTTTCAAATATGTAATACAGTATTTCTAACTATAATCAACATATTTTGCATTATGTATCCATGAATTTTTAAATTTTATAACTGAAAGTTTGTACCTTTTGACACCCTTCACCCATTTTGTCCACCTTCCACCTCTGGTAACCACCAGTCTGAAATCTATATATATGGGCTCATTTTTTTTAGATTCCACATATAAGTGAGGTCATACAGTATTTGTGTTTCTCTGTCTGACTTATTTCACTTGGTATAATACCCTCAGGGTAAGATTTTATTCTTTTTTATGCCTGAATACTATTCTATATATACCACACTTTTTTGTTATCCATTCATCCATTGATGAATGAATCGTTAGGTTGTTTCTTTATCTTGGTTATTGTAAATAATGCTGCAATGAATATGGGGGTGCATGTATCTCTTTGAGTTAGTGTTTTCAATTTTCTTTGGATAAATACCCAGATGTGGAATTCCTGGATCATATGATAGTTGTTATATTTCTAATTTTTTAAGGAACCTCCATACTGTTTTCTATAGTGGCTGCACCAATTTACATTTCTACCAACAGTGCACAAGAGCTCCCTTTTCTCCATGTCCTTGCCAACACTTGTTACCTTTTGTCTTTTTGATAATAGCCATACTAATAGGTGTGAAGTGATGTCTTATTGTGGTTTCGATTTGCATTTGCCTAATGATTAGTGATGTTGGATATCTTTTCATGTGTCTGTTGGCCATCTGTATGTCTTCTTTGGAAAAATCTCTATTCAGATCCCTTGCTGTGCAGATGTTTATGTTTTATGTTAAGATTTATTTATTTATTAATCAATTTACTTATTATTATAGTCACATCTTTTCCTTCCATGGCCGTGAGTTGGGATAGATGCTATATTGAAGGCTAAACACAGAAATTACCTATGTTCTTGCTTTCAAAAATCTCAGTTAATTGAATGGATTATGCTAGGTCAGTCCTTCTCAAAATGTAGCCTCAAATCAGAGTCACGTGGAGGATCTGTTAAAACACTTCCTTCTGGGTCTTTACATCAGAGATTTTGATAATTTACATTTCTAACAAGCTCCCCCAGTACTGCTGCCACTGCTGCTCTCAAGATCACACTTAGAGACATGAGAGAGGTAAGGTGGGAAGGAGAGTGTTCCAAGAGTAGTTCAGAAGCAGCATAAGGAGGGAAAACAGTTTCCTCCAGCTAAGAAGGGGTCAGAGGTCCTAGGAACCTGAGGCCTGCTAGGTATCCTGGAGAGATATCACATAATGGCTTCTATCAGAGTCTTCTGACTTCACCCAAAGAGGGGCAGTGCCCCTGCCCTCAAGGGACATTTGGGCTTTGCTAACACACATAACAAAAAGGGACCAAACTCCTGGCTCCTTCTCACCCTTTGAAATGTTCTTCTTTACGTAAAGTCTTCAGGACCTTCCCATGCCCTCATGAGTGGACCTCATAATCTTTAGATTGGATTTCCCAACAGCTCTGACCAATCAAGACATAGATTGAGATTGAATTTGATTTGAATAAAGAAAATGACATTCTTGCACATCTGGGACTATAGGGTAAAATTTCTACATGCTTCATTGACTAAGTTGCTATCCAGGAATTGGCTTAGGGCACTAATCCTTCTCTTTATACCTGGACATCTTTCCAAGGCCACAGGGAGAGTACTTCAAAAGGTCATTTACAAGCCCTGTGATTTAGCTTTGGGAGAAGATTGGGGCTGGAGGAACACTTCTCAAGGCCATGCCCATGATCCTGACCCTCTTCCCATCCAGCACAGCTGGTGCAAGTGTTCTGAGGTTACGAGGGAGGTGGCCTGCTATCCCGGATCAGCAGACCTCCATTTGTCTAGACCTCAGGGCTACACTCTGTTGTTGCACTTCTATAAACACTTTTACATTTAAGCAACAGTGGAAATCTTTTGCAAAAATTATTATTGTTCCCCGATTCTCCCAAACAAAAAGGCCATTTTGTATAAGCCAAGATATTTAAAACAAATGTTCTAAATCAGAAATGTTTATTATCCAAACATTATAAACAAAGAAACTTTGTTTCTATGTACTTACCCAAATAAAGTATTTTCTGGGACAAAGTTTCTTCTGGGAAACTTGTCAGGGAAATCTCCAAAATGTCCGGAGTATGTCATATAATGCTTTTCTTTGTCCTTAAAAGATTACCCTTTGTTTTGGCTTTGGCTTGTTCTTTATTGATTGAATTTCTAAGCATAGCCAAGAATAATGTCTGTTTTCTGAATTATTTTCTGGCCATTTTCACAGAAACATGGAATGAGATGGTCATTACATTTAAAGGAGATGACAATAGAAAGAGAGGTTGATATAAATAAGGTTTAAAGACTTAGCAGGTATTGACAGTGAGATAAACCACTGTGAAAGAAAGTGGAAAATGTCCCTATAATAAAAGCATGGTGTTCACACTGGATCATTAATTCATATCCTGCTGTGTACAGACCACACAAATATTTGATACACAACTTGCCAAGTTTAGTCTCTGCCTAAGCTTTACAGTATTTGTGCAGAGGCCCGAACTCCTCACTTTCTGCACATAGATGAACTCTGTCAAGTCACATAATACATGGCTCTTTTGGGTGCTCTATTAGATGTGGCATAAATAGAATACAACATGCAGCACCTCTTCAAAAAGGCAACACTGGATTATTATTTATCTTCTCTTGTAGATTGTGCCTGATACATTTTTGATAGCTATAAAAATAATCAGACTGCACACTGAGGACTGGTGTTGCTTCACAGTTCTAATTTCAAAATATATTAGTAAAAATAGCAGCTTCTGCTGTTGTAAATGCACCTTTGGATCTAAAACAGGAAAGGAATACTGTGTATGGGGCAATTTCAAGTCAGCTTAACAGTCAGCCTCTATCCACTGTCATTTCAGGTTCTGGGTTTGGTTTTTGTTTTCCTTTTGGTAAAACATAGAGAGTTCCTATACTTGCCATTTGTTGAGATTTAGAGAATTCTTAGACATTGTGCTAGGAAATGTACATATATTTCTCATTTGATCCCTACAATAATGCTATGGGGTTAATACTGGTTTTAACTCATACTGCTATAACAAAATACCATAGACTGAGTAGCTTAAACAACAAGAATTTATTTTTTTACAGTTCTGGAAGCTATAAGTGCAAGATCAAGGTGCCATGTCTGATGAAAGCTCTCTTCTTGGATTGTAAATTGCCACCTTCTCCCTGTGTCCTCAGACTGCCTTTCTTTGGTGCATTTGGGTGGGGAAAGAGAGCAACTTCTCTGGTGTCTCTTCTTATAAGGGCGCTAATCCCATCATGATGGTCCCACCCTTATGACCTTATCTGAACCTAATTATCTCCCGAAGGCCTCATCTCTAAATACAATCACATTGAGCATTAGGGTTTCAACATACGAATTTTGGAGGACACAATTCAGTTCACAGCAGTATTATTATTATCTCCACTCTAAGGATGGAGAAATCAAAGCTCTGAGAGGTTCAGCCAATCAGTGGAAGAGCTAGGAGTTGTATCCATTCCATCTCCAGGTTCTGATCCCTGAAAAGCCGTACAACCTTCCTAGAGCCATCCTTGGGATGATATCACTGGCTGATATCAGTATCACCTAATTCCCCAGATCTTAGTAGCCCATATCTATAAATAGAGTTACAATTCCAACTGGACCCTTCCTTTCCTGATCATCCAGGGTCTCATCTCTTGCAGATTGTAGTCCTCCAGTCCTTATGGGAGATGACAACAGTAATTCAGCTTCATTAGGGCTATCTTTCCTCAGGTACCTGTCCTTTCCATCCCCAAACCCCTTGTTTCACCCAGGCTGAAATCCTGGAGCCTTCAAACTTCATGACTTCCTACTGGAAATGTTTGTTGAATGCCTTCTGTGTTCCTGGCACTGTGCTTCATTTACCACAATAGGTGAGACAGAGTATAACTGAGTGAAGTATTAAATATATATATGACTACAAATTATGATACATGTTTTGAAGGTTTCAAACCTGTGTGTTATGGGGTAAAAGTACATCTTTCTCCGTCTTTTTATGAATGTATTAAGAAAAAAAATCTAAAACTTAGAAAAAAGGCAAGATGATAATTGTATGCTCTTTCAAAATCATACTAGACTAGTGATTCTCAGCCATGGGCAATTTTGTCCCCCAGAGTCATTTGGCAATATCTAGAAACACTTTTAATTGTTATGATTGAGAGGGGAGGTACTACTAGTGTCCTGTGGGTAGAGGCAGAGGTTCTGTAGCACGTCATACAGCCCACAGAACAACCCCCTTACAACAGTTATCCAAGTTATCCAGCTCAAAGTGTCAATAGTATCAAGATTGAGAAACACTGTACTAGAGCATGATCTACCAAGCCTGATTAAGTGTCATCTGGTGCTCTAGGGGACAATAACTTTGTTCGACTGTCTATTTACAATTCAGTAGTTCTTCAGATGTAAATTTGGTTGTTAACTTATAGAAAATTGATAAGCTGCCAGTGATTTCTGTCTAGTACAAAAGTTTTATTGTCTAAATGGTCATTGACCATTTTTTTTTAAATCTAACTTTGTAATTTTATTCCAGCATTCTTTTCTTCTCTGAATATGTATACAGTTGGTGTTCATTGTTTGTGGTAGTTATGTTCTATAAAGTCACTGTGAACTCTGAATTAGTGAATACTAAACCACTGCCCCAAGAGGAAATATAGGGTTAGGTTCCTTCAAGCTTCTGGTCACATTTTAATCAATTAATCAAGACTTAACCTTGATTTATGTGGGTTTCTGTTTAAAGGCATCTTATTTAATATATACTGTTAACTAATTAACATTGAACTCACAGCCAACAGCACTGTAACTCATGCCTGAATGAGGCATGTCTAACACACATAGTTTCTCTGTGAGACATATCACAGCTTTCTTGAATTCAAAGCAATAGACAGAATCCCAGCACTACTTGTGGGACTCATTTTGAACAATAAAATCACCAACAAAAATACAAAAATGTGGCAATAGACTTCAAAAAGGACATTTATTTACAATATGAGAACTGAAACAAGAAGAAAGAGCATTTACTTGTTTGACCTCAGCTGGGAACTTATGTGTTAGGAGACACTCCACAAATGACTATGAAGTGATGCAAGTATTGATTTCAAGATTACATATAAACTTTAGTGAGTAGATATATTTGCAAATATGGAATTTGCAAGTACTGAGGATTCACTATGTTAGTTTTTCATATTCCGTTTTGAACCAGCTTCTTTCTCGTCCTGTTAGTTTTTTTTAATCACTGAATTAAAAAATTATTTGACACATGTCACTATATTGGTATGAGTGACATTTTTAGCTTTTTGAAAATTGAAATAGAAAATTTAACACTTTTCAGGTGTCCAAATTTGTTATTTAGGAAGACAAATGCCCAATGTCATGATGGTTTAGGGCAGTAGCTCTTCCAGGTTTATTTCAGGGACATGAGTCCCACTCAAATGGCAGCTGGGCCCAGAGATGAATGTACATGGCAGACGACTCACTGTGTTAAGAGTCTTCTCTCCCTTCAGGTGTTCCTGGGCTAAACCCCCTACGACTGGCCCCTATTTCTCTCAGGACGCGTTCTCCCTCAGGAGGCTTGGTCCTAGGGAAATAGGCTGCTTCTGAGCCCACTACACAATTTCCAGAAATGCCAGGCTAAACTCAGTCTGGGTCTCCTAGAGACAGGTGGGAAGCTGGCCTCTGAGTTCACAGCAAAGGTAAAGTCAGGGAGGCTACAGTCAGAAAAAGTTCAACAAGGTTAAGCCTCACTAAAGGGACTGAGGAAATTCTCTTTCATCATAGAACTTTTTGGAAACTAAAGAAATAAGGTCACAGCCTGTAGCAAAATAAACTTGTAGCATCCTCAGCATACAATTGAAATTTTATCATAAAATTAACATGTAAAACGTCTTTGTAAGTAAGAGGTGCTATATTACATTAATCAGGCTGCCAAGAGGAAGGCTGATGTCTTGAGAATCAAAAGTAACTTTACAATCCCTGCGTACTCAGAATCCATGTGAGTTGTATTTTTAAATACTAGTATACATTTTTTACTTGGGGAGTTTTAAAATTAAAAATAGTATTTAATAAACTCAGCAAGAAGTAAAGTAGCATTTTCCTTTTCATCCCCTCATCTTCCCTTCCTTCTTCTTATCCTTTAGCAACCTGAATCATCCTTATAGCCTTGTGAAAATTACTGGGATGGTGTTTTCATCATTCACAACACTGGTTCTGTTACTGACCCTCTTGAGTCTGAGTCGGTGCTCAGCAAGGTTTCTTCTGCCTGGTGTCACTTGAGCAAACAGAATGAGACCGAACTCCATTCAGAAGCAAAGGAAAGCTTTATCCTTTGATCAAAGAATGGAGAGGTGCAAGCTTCCACTCTAGAGTACAGGCTCACCCCAACAGGCCTCTAGCAGGCTGCCTTATAGGATTCTTGTCTTTGGACAGAGAAGCGGAGTTCTTGTGGGTTGGGAGCAGTGCTGTTGCTCATGGTGCTCCAGACTAAAATACTGGGTGCAGCATCTCTGCACAGAGTACGTTATCACCATCTTGAGTTGGAGTGTCATGGGCAGCACTTCTGCACGTGGTCCACCAAGTTGGGATGTCGGGCCCAGCATTTCTGGCTGGGAACTCTAATCAGACTTGTTAGGTACAAGGCCTCTGCACATGGCCCCTTATAGGCAAATGAAAGTAGACTTAGCACTAAGAAGAGATTAGATCCTATCTTATCAGCTCGACTCCATCTTATTTTTCCTGGGGACCTCAGTGGGCTTTGCCAGTGACCATTCTCAACCAGGAAGGATTTTTGCCCCTCAGGGGACATTTGCAATGTCTGGAAACATTTTTTGGTAAGAGACAGAAGGGTGGTTAGCGCCACAGTTTTGAAACTAGTCTACCCAGGGGTCAGCAAATTTTTTCTATAAATGACCCAATAGTAAGCATTTTAGGCCATACTGTGTTGCAATGACTCAACTCTGGTTGTAATGTGAATGTAGCCGTGGACAACGTGTAAACAAATGATTGTGGCTGTGTTCCAATAAAATTGTATTTATTGTCACTATTAAATTAATTAAGCAAGGAGGCCATTAAGCTGAGGTGGCTGTAATGCTGTGACTGCCTACATAAGCAAACCAAAATCTGATTCTATAAATTATGCTATAAGTTTACAAAATTGAAACCTAAGGACAACCAATCACAGTTACCTAGGCTTTAAGCTGTAGCCAATCAAAAATTTCCTCTCTTTGCTTCCACCTTTTCTCTGTAAAAGTCTCTCCCAAGCTCCTGTCTGTGGAGCTGTCCTGACCACTTCTAGCTTGGCGATACCTCATTTGAATCAATTTTCGCTAAAATACACTTTAAAAATTTTTTATATGTATCAACTTATCTTTTAATAACATTGAAATTTGAATTTCATATAATTTTTATGTTATAAAATACTATTCTTCATGTGATTTTTTTTTCTTTCTCAACAATTTAAAAATACAAAAAAAAAAAAAAAACCAAAAAAAAAACTATTTCTGCCCTGCAACCTATACAATAAGAGGATGGGCCTAATTTGGCCCATGGTCCCAGTGAATACAAGGGGTTTTGCTTCTATCTATTTAAAAGAAATGTTAGCAGATAGAGGGACCCCTAAATTAGGAGGCCCACCAAAGTGTGGGTCTTTGCCACCATCTGTGAAAGAATTCACTCAGAAGAAGCAGAGGGATGATGTGAACAGCCGCTTTATTGCTCAGAAGGGGAAATGTAAGGAAACTCCTCGAGCAGGGAGAAGGGAAGAAAAGTGCTCGAGCAGGTAAAGGAAGCCACCAAGCAAGGAGCCATCGTCAGCCAAGATGGGCAGAAGGGACAGCTCTGGCCCGGGTCAGGCCATGTGGACTTTTATGGGAGGCTTCTGCCCTTGCGTCCGCCTTCTGTGTGTGATGGAGCCAATCAGTCCTTGTATGGGCTTTTCAGCACTTGCATGGACTTTTCTAGTTGTTGTCATGGAGATCGTCAATTGTCAGGCCACTGGTGGGTGTGTCATTTAGCATGATAATACCTTACAGTGAGTGTATAATGAGGCTCAAGGTCCACTGAAGTTCAAATCCTCCACTATCTTGGACTCCGTCTATTCTAAATGATTTTTGTTTATTCTCCTTGCAACTGCCTCCTGAGACTTGGATAAGGGTAATTAGTTTCTATTCGAGGGAGGGGCAGGGGTATGATCCTGGCAGCAACAGCCTTGGTAACAAAAAGGAAAGTTGCTTTTAACCAGAATGCCTAGAATCTGAAGGACCCGGCATCCCCCTGCACCCCCAAAAAACCACATCCAAAGATCCTGTTCAGCCATGAAAGTTTTAGAGGGAAATGGGGGAGTAATCTCAGTTAATCGCTGAGCTAGGAGGTCAGAGTCATTACCATCCCCCAATGCCTGTAGGCTTGTCCTAATCAATTGCGAGCTTGCTCTTCTAAGACTTAGGGAGGACTGGGAGAGTTCAGGTTTTCCATAAACAAGACTGGGGAGGGGTGGTGGATGTGGTGCCCAGGGTCCTGCTCCCTTTCAGAAGCACAGTATTTCCATTCAGCAAAACCATTCTTTTTTCTTCTTTTTTTGCTTACAACATTTTACAGTATGACTTGTGTTGTGTGTTAAACACCAGTGATTCAGCTAAGAAGAGCTGTGGATGAAGAATAGCCCTATTCATGTAAGCAGTGCTGTTGTGTTCCGGTCATTAAGAGCTGAATTTTTAATAGGCTCATGTACTGAGGAAAATTATTCTTTTCCTTAAGTGTTTATGATTTGGTTATTTAATCTTTGTCCCCCTTTTCAGCCTTTTTGGCTTCTTTTGGCTTAGTACTGGATCTTCCGAGTGAAGCAGACCCAATTTTCTGTGGGGCTGAAATTTCACCAGGGGTGAGTTCATTCGGATTTGGAGTCATTTACATTTCAAGTCTACAATTTGATCTGATTATCACTGGCTGAAAAGAAACACTAAGAGCTTTATAATGTGGGCTGAACTGGATAACCCATTCCAAGGGCTGGGTAAAACTGGGAGTCTCAATGGTAGTTGCTTTCTTTTTATTTCTCATCAGTGGAATATTATGGGAGAGTTTCATAAACACCATTTTCCAAAGAACAACTGAAAAAAAAAGGCTGAAGAACCAGGAAGGGAGAAATACTTCCTGCCATGGCGAAAAGGAAGGAGGACCGGGAAAGGAACAAAAAGGGGTTATCAGGGAACGGGCTGAGACATGCCTAAAGTGAAGGGCATTGTTTTCGTACTTCCAGTACTTTCTCCTTTCCTAAGTGGTGCAAAGAGTACCTGAAAAAGCTCTAGAACTGTTCAGAGTTTGCTACAGGGCCCAGATACCATATAAAATATACAAAACTCATTAATTTCTAAGGAAAATGAAGGATCCCATCCTCAGTGTCAACAAAAGACATAAAATAGTTAAGAATGAGCCTATCAAGAAATGTGTAAAACAGACATGATGAAAACCACAATATTTTACTGAAAGTTACAGAGAAAAAGTTGAATAAATGGAGAGACGTTTTATCAGTCAGGCTTCTGTCAGTGAAGCAGAACCATTATGAGTGATGGAGAGTCGGGGCTTTATTCAGTGACTGGACCTTACATACAGCTGTGAACCGCTGAGAAGTCAACATGTGGCAGTTGTTTCTGCATCTGGTGCTGGCCTCTTGTCAGTAGAGTCGGCAAATGGTAAAGAAAGATGGTCTTAAGTGAGGGAGAGCAGGGAAAGACCGGCAGTTGCACTTTTCCCCCTCATCTCCGCCAACCTCAGTGACCTGGGTGGCCTTCAGGAAAACTGGCACCCTTCACCATGGTGAAGCTGGCACATGAAGCTGATTCTGAGAGCTCAAGGAGATCAGGCATTAACCGGTGGCTCTGTAGGTCCCAATGCTGCTTCATTTCATACACTTCTCTTGGCCAACCCTATCAGAACCAAATAGGGAAGGAAAGTGAAGCATAGTTCCAGCCTAGCCAAGTGGACCCTGTATGAAGCAACCATACATACTGTGTCTATGGATACTAATATTAGTTATAATAAAACAGCAAACAAACAACAACATTTACTACATGTTAGACACTTTTCTAAGCATTTTACATTTATTAACTCATTTTAACTCTCACCACAACTCTTTGAAGTAGGTATGATTATTAGCCTTATTTTACAAATGAGGAAACTGAGCCTTAAGAGCTTAATAGCTAGTAGGTGGCCATATACCTTGCAAGTGGCAAAGCCATCATTCAAACCCAGACAGTCTGGAAAGACTGCACTTTAAAAAATGTTGTCTCCCTAGATTAATGTATTTTAATACAATCTCAGTTAAAATCCTAATGGGTTGAATATGAAAATTTGTGAGACTGTTCTAAAGCGTATCTTAAAGACCAAACATGTGACTACATGCAGTAAAACTCCACAGCTGAAATAGCATATTTCATATGAAATAGAAAATCAAATATAGCCCCTAACAGAGCTTAATATACACACCCAGAAAAGAAGAACTAGAACTTGAAAAATGCATCCTTGCAAAACTGGCTTCTGGGGCGGAATCCAGTGAGACTGTCATCTTCCTGTGACTCACTGTGACTGTGACATTGAAAGAGGGGAGACAACATCAGTCACTTTCACACTTTCTCACCATCGTCCTGGCAAAGCTGCCAGACCAACCCCTTTTTCCTGTGTATTTGAGTACTGTCCTGGTCAGGGAGGTCCCATCAATTATTCAACCATTTTTAGGTAGTAAGTCCCTCCAGTCACATTCAGTCATAAAAGTAGGAGTGGCAAGGAGTAGAAAGTTCTGACAGGCAGAGGTGCTCTGGTATTGGCTTCTCCTGCCTGCAGGTGTTTAAAGCTGGCTCTTTATTGTGCAGTCGTTTTCTGGGGCTTACCCTCACTAGTCCTGCTGGATCCCTCCACTGCAGATCCCCTGAGGGGCAGAGTTTTTCCTATCCTGGTTCTTGCCTCCCACCTTAGCCTCTCCTAAATGCTGTTTTCCCTCTTTTTTCATAACTTCTTGGGCAATGTATAGGGTGACCTGGTTTGCCTGGGACTGAGGGGTTTCCCAGGATTTGAGACTTTTAGTGCTAAAACTAGGACAGTTGTGGACAACCAGGAGGATTGGTCACTGTAGACATTCCCATTTAAACAACACTTCTGTGCCACCATGCCTGTCTACATCTGGCCCCTGAAAAATAAGCACTTTTGATCCACTGTTATGTCCCAAACACAGTCTTGTGCTGCCATGGGGTCACTGGTAAGTGGCTTGAATCTTACTCTGGTCCCTTGTGTCCCCAGGTACCAAGAAACTACACACCAGGCTCTCAGAGTGGCCTCTTAAAAGCCCAAAACTGGGATTGAAGTGAAGGGGAAGAGTCCCCAGGTCCTCCCTTCAGAGTAAGTGTGGGACCTGCACTGACAACTCTCTAAAGAGCGCCCCCCCCCCCCAAGGCTTTTTCATTATCAATCCTTGTAAGCCTTTTTCTATGGTAGGAAAAGGGCCGCAACACTGGTGATTATCACTCCTTTGCAGTGCTGTTGAGGCACTGGAGTTTACGCACTACTTTGGAATGTGGGAGCACCTGCCACCCATTTTTCAGTCATGAGTTTTTAGGCCTCAGAAGAAAACTGTGACAAAAAGAATTAAAATTTTAATATCAAGTTTCATAAACCCATTAACCACAAAAAAAGAAAATTTCAGAATGACATTTAGAATGTCATTCTAAGTGAAGTAAGCCAGAAAGAGAAAGAAAAATACCATATGAGATCGCTTATATGTGGAATCTAAAAAACAAAAACAAAAACAAACAAACAAACAAACAAACAAAAACAAAGCGTAAATACAGGACAGAAATAGACTCATAGACAGAGAATACAGACTTGTGGTTACCAGGGGGGTGGAGGGTGGGAAGGGATAGACTGGGATTTCAAAATTGTAGAATAGATAAACAAGATTACACTGTATAGCACAGGGAAATATACACAAAATGTTACGATAACTCACAGAGAAAAAAATGTGACAATGAGTGTGTATATGTCCATGAATGACTGAAAAATTGTGCTGAACACTGGAATTTGACACAACATTGTAAAATGATTATAAATCAATAAAAAATGTTAAAAAAAAAAAGAAAATTTCAGGGTAAGAGAGGACTATGAAATATGAAAATAACTGATTTGATACTTGGAATTGTTGTTTCTGTACATCAAAAATTGTATACAAATTTAAAAATTAATAGACAAGTAAGAATGTGTTTCCAACAAAATAACAAATAAGAGGTTAATAAACATAACTATGTTTGAAAAAACCCACTTTTACAAATAATATTCTAGAGTCCACATCTCACCACCTGTACCTGGCCCCTCCCCTGTCCAAATCACTCTTACCAATTTTCCTGGACTGAAAGCATAGAGATTTAGGGTAATGAATGCCTCTGTTGTCTCCCAATGTTCTATTCACCACCATTGTCAGAATGATCCTTTAAAATGTGAACACATCATTGCTCTATCTGAATTTTCTTTATGGCTTTCCTTACATTTGAAAGTGAGATCCAAAGTCCTTACCTGCCATGGTGCAGAGGGCCTCATGCCGTCTGGTGCCGGCCACACTTCTGACCTGACTCACACCCTAGCCCTCTGTGAGAGCGGAAACTGTGTTTATTGCCATCACTCAACAGTGCTTACCACAGAGCACACACTCACTAAATTTTTGTTGAGTGAATGAATTAATGAGTGGACGACTAGAAGCAAAAAGACCAATGAAATGTGAAGAGTTTTTTTAAAAAAGGGTATTTTCATCTTTGGCTAGTTGCTAAGGGCACTCTCTTGTACTGCTTCAGGACATATACATTTAAACAATATTTTGGGGAAACAATTTGGAAATAAGAATGTAAAGTACATGAAGTTCATATCATTTTAGGATTTAGTAGTTTCAATTCTAGGAATCCAGAATATTCATACCAGTTGATTTAGGTAAAAAGAGTTTATTATAGCATTATTAATTATAATAAAAATTTTGAAATAATCTAAATGTCCAAAAATAGGGGGAAGTTTAATACATGTTTGTTTACTCACATGATGGAATATTATATAGGCATTAATTATAGTGATTTTCAGACAAGTTTTTACTTCTGTGTGATTGCTAAATAAAAGAACAAAATATAAAATTTTAGATTTCATATAATTATAATTAATAATGCATATGCATAAATTAAAAATTGGAGTAAATCATTACAATGTTAACTATGGTTAATTCTGGTTGGTGGGATAACTAGTGATTTAAATTTTTTTATACTTTGTTTAAATTTCAAATTTTATTAAGTTTAGAATCAGAAAAGCATATAAAATTTATTTTTAAAATCATTGTAGTGATAGAGAAACTACTGATCAATGAGTGCTGGTGGTCTTTAACATTTCCACAGGCAGGTGTGGGCCAGTGAATTGATGAATGTGATTCAAATGTACATAAAATTAAATTAATTTCCTACACAACAAGGCCAGAGAACCATGTAACAAGATTGCAGTTCACTCCTGTGGCTCAGATGTGCATAAAGAGGAACTTTGTTTTTTGTAACTGGTCTCATTTTAATCTACACCCTCTTATGCCTCTTATGATAGGACATATTTGATCTGTCAGATGAAGTTGTCTCCATCTCATATAGTTTAAAATAGTATATTTTGGGTAATTAGTCTTTGCTATTCTGTCTCTTTCTTCTCTGGTTAATATAAATCTGGGGGATGTGGTTCATGAGTTTGTTCTAGAAACATGTCATTTCATCCTTGCTGGACCTGGTTACAGTATCTCACTTTGTTTGGCCACTTGCCACATCTGCCAGAGTGTCTCTTGGCTCCTTAGTGACTGGAGTCCTGTTCCATCAACTATGGAAGTGAGGGTGGTCTCATTTGGTGTTTGGGGCAGTGTTTCCAACTAATGCTTATAACAACTAGTTTTTATTGAACACATACCATATGCAGGGGCATTGTTCTAACAACTTGAGGTGTACTAGCTTGTGTAATTCTCATCCCAGCTCTGTGAGATAGATACAGATAAGGAGACTGCAGAACAGAGTCAGTAAGTACTTTGCCCACAGTCTGTAACTGTCAAGGTCAGAATGACCATGGACCTTGCCACTGTCCCAGTTGTCAGGTTCCCTCACACTGTGGCCTTCTCATTTGACCCCAGATCTCCTTGGGACCCCTTCTGCAAGGTTCCAGAAACCCTTGACTGCTTTTCCACAGGAAAAGTTGGGCCCTATGAGGTTGTTCTCATACCTAGGTACAAGTCTGTACCTAGAATCCCCCACCATCGCTGCCTTACCTTGCCCAGGGTGAACTGGAGGCAGTAATGATAGGGTGGTAGTTTTCTCAGGGTCGTCATAGGGAAAGAAGGGAATTTGTCCCACTGTCTTCAATTTTCCAGGGCATGCCCTCCTGAGAACTTCTTCCCAGTTCTGTTCCTCTAGCCTCTGGACAAGATGTATCTTCTTCAGCTTTGTCTTTTTTCCTCCTTGTCTGATCTTCAAGCTTTAGATCTTAATGTGTGAAAACCCAGCTGTGAGATATTTGATAAAACCATTGAAAAGCCAGGTTATTAGGAGGAAAAAAAAAAAATCTTGCTAGGAAAAAAAGTTCAAAAAAGTCTTCTTAACTTCAGGTATTACCAGTTTGTTGCTTTTCTGGATTTGGCTTTATAATGAAGAGCTAAAGAAGGAAAAAAAAAAAAAAAAACACCTGAATTACACAGAAAGGACATTACCCTGCTCCTTATTTTATCTTCAACCCTGAAGGTCCATGCTAGCCTGGCCATCCCTACCTGGAAGCACCCCTTTGTGTCTTAGTCAATGGTCCCGCCTTTCCCATTCTGCAAACACACACTCAAGAGCTATTAATATCTAAGTTCTGCTATTCAGCATTTGGAAGGCTCTTGGGTTTCAAAGGACCCTTGTTGAACTCCATGCTACTGAAAGTAAAATCTTAAACATCAAAAGCTGACATTTTAGCTACAGTTCACTTGTGTGTCTCAAGTGAGAGTGGGAAAAAGAACTCAGAAAGGGATTTCATAGAAGGTCAGTGAGAGTATCAGAATTTTACCCAGAAGACCCTCTTCTTTCTAATATGAATGCTCTCATTGCACAAAGGGAATGCTGTGCTACCTTTACAGGAATATACTTGCAGTTTAATATCTCTGTTGGAGTCATAAGGCTAATGATAACAAGTCTTAGTTGTTACCTTTCATTTTGTTCACATATCTAGATTTCAGGTTATGTTTTCCTCATGTAGGAATAATCAATATTCCCTTTTTATATCAAAGCATTTAGACTCACATTCTTAACTCTGTTCAACTTGTAAGACTCTGCTGCTTGCTTACAGTGGAAAAGAATAACTAGAAAAATTGCTTTTCACTGAGGATTTTTACGGAACTGAACTTGAATCCTCTCACCTGCTATGCAGCAAAGCCAATCTATCGACACCATGTTGTGGTAACACCAACGTTTATTGCAGGTGCCAAGCAAGGAATAAGGGTGGCTCATGCTCAAAAGACCCAAACTCCCTGATGGTTTTTTAGGGAAGCATTTTAAAGGTAAAATTTGTAGGGAGGACTGCAGGGTGTGTGCCTTTCTTCTGATTGGTTGATAATGAGGTAACAGAAACAAGAATCCGGAAACATGGATAGGCTTTTGTGCCTGGGAGGGACCCTCAGGGCCCTGCTTGCTTTCAGTATTATTACCATAATAATTTTAATCAAAACAATCTTGCCTGGAAGTTGAGTCAACAGACAATCCACACTCCTGTAATATTCATTTCTTTCCTGTTTTGAAGGGCTCAACTAAGGGGAGGAACTACCCTTCAAGAAATCTCATTGTGCCCTAGAGGCAAAGTTCTAGAGGTTGGAAGTTCATCTAAGTTAGTATTTAATGGTCTTCTCCCTTCTTCCTTTTTGAATATTGTCATGTACTTGACTACTTCTTTAAGTTACTAAAAGTAAATTCTCCTCTTATCATTGATTTGCTTAGACGCATTTTAACATTCTAATCATGAAATTAAAAAAACAAAAAAGCAAACACTTTAAAAGATATTTCTTCTCTGATTCCCATTATTATAAGGTCCTGCCCATCTAGGTTCTGTTTCTGTCTATGCCTCTTACCCCACACTGGGAGAGGCACTGAGGGCAGTCATGGCAGCTGTCTGCCAGTGCATGAGAGCCGGTTCAATGCAAAAAACCAAAATGATAATGATGTTGATGATGAAGTTTTAGCTTCATTGTCTGTAGGGCCAAGGATATAAGCAGATAGTTCAAAGGAAAGGAAATGTAAATGTCTATTAACTCACATGCACAGATGCTTAGCACCATTCATAGTGAGAGAAATGCATATTATCAGATATACCATTTTTCACCCCGTAGATTGACAAAGATCAGAAACTCTAATAACATGCTGTGTTAGGAAATACATTGGAAAATAGATCACCTTTGGTGCTGACATTTGGCAAAATCTAACAAAATTGCCAATGCATATAGTTGTTGACCCTTAAGTCCCACTTCCAATAAACTTATACTATAAACATACTCACGCAAATGCAAAGTGACAGATGTAGAAGTTTATTCCAGAGTTGTTTTTAATAGGTCTATAGGAAACAATTTTAAATGTTTATTAATAGGTCACTGGTTGCATAAATTATAGTACATCCCTGCAGTAGAAGACTAAGCAGCCTTTAAAAGACTGAGAAAATATACACAGATACATATGATCTCTAAATATAAGTTAAAAGAGCAAAATATTGGAGGCGGTTACCATTTGCAAAAAAATAATTAAAGGAGAGGGCTTTGTTTATGTACAGCACTTTCTTATAGCAGCAAAAAATAACTCTGGAAAGACTTATAAGAAACTGATAGCATTTGTTGCCCCCATAGAAGAGAACTGGAGGGCGTGACATTTTTCACTATATTTCTGTCTATCTACACACATACAAATACACACACACGTTATTTTTTGTTTGAATTTTGGACCATACAAATATATTGTCTATTTAAACCTTACATACACTTTTGTTTGTAAATAGTGAACACTTTTGCTTCTCAGTAACTGTGAGCTGTTTCTACTCACAACTTCTGACACCAAATGTGTGGTGTTTTCACCAGCACCGAGTTCTCCAATTCTCCAGCTGTCTACGGGATGTTCTACAATTCATTTTAATTCTGACACAGACCTCATAGGTAAAGGGCTTATTCCCAGAGAAGCCTGAAGACTGTCCCCACTTCAGACACAAGTTGCAAGTCTTAGACCACCCTACTTCTGATTAACCAGTTATAAATTGGGAGCGCCCATGACTCCCTCCTCAGGTTTGTTAATCTGCTATACCAGCTCACAGTACTCAGGAAAACACTTTACTTCCAATTATTGGTTTATTATACAGGGTACAACCCAGGAATTAACTCAGTCACTGGCCACTGGCCACTGGCCCCTTCCTATAGGTTAGGCAATGGTGCTGAAAGTTCCAACCCTGTAGTTGTGTGTGCCTAGGTCTTTCTGTCTTTCTGGCAACCAGCCCCATCCTGAAGCTATCTAGGGACCCTCAGGCAGCAGTCATCTCATTAGGATACAGAAGACACTCTATGGCTCCAGAGATTCTAAGGGTTTTAGGAGTTGTTTGCCAAGAACCGCGGACAAAGACCAAACATATATTTATTGCATCACAGTAACACATCACCTTACAGAGGATGTGGCAGATTATGTTTTCCAAAGATAGCTATATCAATATATCACACGTCACAAGCTCATCTTACAATATAATTCTGACACTCCCCTTGACTCTGGGTGGGCCTGGAACCACGTGGAGGTGACTATTTGAATTTCAAGGTTAAGTCATAAAAGGTGATATAGCTGTCCCAGACTTTCTTCCTCTCTGGGAATGCTTGCCCCTGGAGTCCAGTTACATTGTCGTGAGGAAGTCAGTAGCCCCACAGAAAGATTTTGTGTAGATGTTTCCACCCCAGCTCCAAATGAGGTCCAGGTACAGCCAGTATTAACTACCAGACTTGGGAGTAAGTGAGCCAGCCTTCAGACTCTTGCAGCCTTCAAGCCATCTCAGTTGGTGCTGACTGTAGCAGAGACAAATTGTCCCCTCCCAGCTCTGCCCAAATTGCAGATTTATAAGTAAAATAAATGATACATTGTTTTAGGCCACTAAGTTTTGGGATGGTTTATTGTTACACACCAATGAATGAATAACTAGAACAGAGGGGAAATTGTTAGAAGTTTTCGAGAAGACCTCTGGTGCACTTGCATGAAATAAAGGCAGGCATACAGCTTGGTGTTGGGCACAGCTAGAATCAGATTGGTCACTTTCACGATTTCCCCTCTCTTTGTCAATTTCTCCTCATCCATTGGTCATTGCTGCTTCTCTTTTCCTGGATATCATTTTCTTAGATC
This sequence comes from Camelus ferus, assembly GCF_009834535.1. Taxonomy (NCBI): domain Eukaryota; kingdom Metazoa; phylum Chordata; class Mammalia; order Artiodactyla; family Camelidae; genus Camelus; species Camelus ferus. The sequence goes on from NC_045696.1 coordinate 101,927,963, forward strand.
ATCTAGCTTCGTTTACATGGTATGCTTTCCCAACTCCCAATTCACAGCTTGGCCCCTTAAAAATAACTAATCCTCTTTTCTCAGTTACAGGTTTCAATATCCTATGAACAACTTTGGACCGATCAAATGTGCCTAAAGGGAGGGTCCTATAACAACATTTGGCTTCTAGGGGCTCCACCAGAGAACTGGGGCTGTTTTCTGAGAAGAGAAAATTGCAAAATGAGTAGTCTTCTCTTTTGAGTTTGGGGGAGCTGTTAGGAAAATAATAAATTACTGTCTGTGTAAGTTTAAATCTCAGAATCTCAAGCAAAATGCAGCTCTAATTTTATGATAGAAATCAGTGGCAAATAGGATTAGCTTAACAGGAATTCTTCTAACAGTACCATCTTGGATACTTCAATAAAAGTCATCAAGATCAGTTGATTAGGGAGCTAGCAGGATGTTAATGGTAAATCAAAAGGGATATTGTGAAGGGCAAATTTATCCAACGTGGCTTTGTACTTAGACTAATTTTATGGAGCAGCAATACATTATAATTGTTAGGAACCTGGTCTCTGGAGTCAGACTGCTCTGCTAAATATGGCTCCACCACTGGTATCTTTATGACATTTGGCAAATAATTTCTCTGTGCCTCGATGTCCTCTCCTGGACATTGGCTATCATAACATTTCTTGCCATAATGGTTATCGTGGGTTTTAGTAAATTTCTTGCAAAGCACTAATAATAGTGTCTGGCACAAAATGAGTCCTCAGTGAATAATGACTCTTGCTTTTATATTCTGGACACCAGATTTGATATCCTATGGAATTTATAGATTAAGTCTTTTTCACTAGAATTTATAATCAAGTTAAATTAATAAAGTATGAGCAAATCCAGCCAAAAATTAGATGCTAATAGGAAACTCCTTTCTATTGCCCTTTGGTCCCTGTCTCCTGTCCATATTTGGAACTGGTGGAACATTATGAATATAGTAGTTTGGCACTCGTTATCCATTCTAACTTCCTCCACATGTGCCTGGAGTCATGCAGCGACTGGCATACTGAAACCTACCTTCCCTAAACTTCCACACAGCTGGTGTTCTGGGCACAGATTAGACTCTTTAATTGGATGCACTTATGCAGTCTTTAAGGTGGACATAAAATGAGCACTGCCATCTTCCTGTTGCTTTAGACCTTTCTACTGGCAAACATGGTTGTGACAATTCTGAGTTTTTCTGGAGAGGTCCTTCATTGGCTCTGTGTGTGTTGAAAGGCCACTGTGATGGGGAGGGCAGTGGCTGCAGCTTCCTGATCTCTGGGTCACAGGAGGTGGCAGTGGGTTTTGAGGTCAACCAATCCAAATGTCATCTCCTGAAGTCCCACATTTTTTAATGTGTCAGAGGTAGCAGCTCTCTTGGCAGGACTGTTATATAATTTGGTTGGGAGTCATTCCTCAAGCCCCTACAACACTTATGTAAGCTCCTAATTTCCTGCATTGTATCCTTTCAGTTCCTTTTCTTGCAGCCAAACTCTGACTGATTCAGACAGGGAGCCACAGAATTTGTCTTCTCCATGGCAGTCCTCAGTCAAGTGACTAATTTTTTCGACTTATTTAGTGTGACCTTGTTGAGCTTCTCTTTATAATGGAGGAAAGCTAGAAAAGGAGAGTGCAGGCTGAGGTGCTGGATTGCTGATAAAGGGTGATTCCTCAAAAAATGACAAACAGGTTCATTATGTGCACAGGCAAAGCCATTCCTCTGCTACAGCACTGTTATTGGGGTGCAGGGGGGGTCATGTAGTGAGAGAACCTAGAGTAATCCTCAGCATGATTACCCCCAAAAGAATTTTAGTTGATTTTACAAGTTATTGTTGGATATTTCCACTTTAGCAGAGTGATTCAGATCTGTTTTATCTCCTCTGCTATGCCACCTTGAAAAATTAACTTTTTAATGCCTGTCATTCTTCATCAACACTAGTATTAGGTTCCCCAAAGGTTCTCAGCTCCCTCCTTTCTTACTGTTTCCCTCCGCAGGGGATAGAAGGCCATACACTTACTGCCCTGTCTTCTCTTGCCCTAGCAGGGGTCATATGATCTAGTGAAACCCTGCCTGAGGTAGCTTCTAGAAAAGCTTTTGTTTTCTTTATATATATAAAAAAAGACATGGTTAATGGAGTGCCCTCCTTTCTTTCCTTCTATCTTAAAAATAAACGTGGTATCTGGAATGCTAGCAGCCATTTTGTGAACATGAGGTGACAAACCAATTCACCAAAGACGATAGAGGGAAAAAGACAGGAGTCAAGATCTCTGATGACACCATCAAGTCTCTGCATTTGCCCTGAACTTCTTACACCTGTACTTTTTCTTAAGTGAGAATAATAAACCTCTACTTGTTTAATTAAGTATTGGTAGGATATTGTAGTCCTTATAGTCTTATTTCTACATAATATGTCACTTATATCTCCTGGGGGTTTTGTGGGGACCCAACAAAATAACTGGTGTGAGAGTACTCTGAAAAAACTAATTTTAAAGTCTTATTTTAAAGGGAATCAGATGTTTTCTGAGTAGCTCAAGATAGAAGAAATTTCAGTGAAATGATAAATGATTGAAATAAATACACCACATATTCCTTTCAGCAACTCAGATGAAGGTTTGCTTCTCTCTTAAATTATTAACAACCCCATTTAGTACTTTCAAAGTGCTTTACTATCATTTGATATTTAATCCTCAGAATTTTCCTAGCAGATTGTAAAATCTCATTTTACAAGGGTCAAAATGAAAACAAGGTTTTTGAAAGACTTTCTCAGAGGTACATATGCCTGTGGCAGATTCAGAATTAAAAATCAAAGAATCTAACACTCCAGTGTGTAATTGGCTTTCTCATGTAAGTTTGATATGCAGGGCATGACACAGCCCAAGGAAGCTGTATGCCCTAAGCATTTTAAGTTTCACTTATATGTGTATTCTAAATGAAGTCCAGCTATCCATATATTTTATACTTTATATATGTGTGGATAAAATGCCTTTATGCACAACATTAGAAGAGGGCAATAAAGTAATATCTTCTACCAGTAGTGAACTTAAGTCCACTTACATGCTGCTATATACTGTATAATAGTTTTGTGTGCCCCCCAAATTCATATGTTATACTTAATCCCCAATGTAATGATATTTGGAGGTGGAGTCTTTGAGGGGTGATTAGGTCATGAGGGTGAAGCCCTCATGAATGAAATTAGTGCCCTAAAAAAAGAGACCCCAGAGAGCTCTTTAGTCTCTTCTACCATGTGAACACAAAAAGGTGGCAATTTTTGAACTAGAAGGAGGTTTCCCCATATATTGAATCTGCTGATACCTTGATCTTGAGCCTTCTAGCCTCCAGAGCTATGAGAAATAAATTTCAGTCTATTTGTTTATAAATCATTCAGTCTGTTTGTTTCAGCTGCTCAAATTAAGACACATGCTGAAAGCACCATCTAATCCTGGCATAAAAGAAGTGAGGTCAGATTACTTTGTTATTTTCCTGATGTACATCATTATAAGCATTAAAAAGGTAGTTATGTTGATACTGTAAGTTGGAAAAAAAAAAAACAGGGGCAAAATATGGGAGATATATAACTCCCTAAGAAGGAAGTAGATTCATGCTTAAAAAAGGAAGTAAGGAATAATTGGTGATCAAAGCCTCATTGAGAATTGTGCTGCTCAGAATTTCCCTCCACCTTCAGCCGAAGGAAATGCTCTGGCAATTTTAATCATGTTTTGTTCCATGAAAAGAAATTTGGCCTTTAATTAATGGTGTTATTTTCAAGAACAAATTTATGCATTTTAAACTCTTTTATACAAATTCTTAGTAAGATTTACATGATATGAGGTCAAAGAGAGGAAAAAGAAAAAAAGAGCTTAGACAGAAATACAAAAAGGCTTAAGTCTATATTATTACTATCTTTATTTTCACATCCAGAGATGGGTGGTATAGGCATTTCATATCCCAGCTCCACTACTTCCTGGTTGTGGGACTTTGGGCAAGTGACTCCCTCTGAACTTAACTTTCTCAAGTGGTAGATGGGCATAATGCTAGTACCTTCATGGGCTGGGTAAGTGGATTGTATGAAATGGTTATTGTAACAATAATGTTAGCAATTGTTACTATCTATAAAAACCGTGACACAGTAGGCACAATTGAAAAAGGGACTCTTAAGACAAATACTACAAAGTTACAGGACCTATGTCAAATACATTTTGTAAAATACTACGGGGCAGATTTTGAGCGGTCACAAAGAGCACCCTTTGGTCTAGTTCTGCCATTCTTAAGGGCAACAATGGTCACTGGATTGAAGAGGACACAGTGAATTTGAGGAATGAGGAGGGTGGTGGTCAGCAAAGAAACAGGGCTATTCCTGAATAGAAATCCACTGTAAATAGGAGAAAATTATCAAAAATTATTAAGGGATTATTACTTGTCACAACAAGGAGGGGATGGCTTCCCAGAACTGTACTTTCCAGAAGGCCTGAACAGTAGAACTCTGATAAGCCCTCTTGATTCTTGTTGAGGCTTATGAGTTTATGGGAATAGCACACACCCTGGGAGAAAGAATTCTGTAAGATATTTAGATCTCTGTCACCCGGTGATTTAAAGCCTGTTGTGTATGTACATTTTATTTGTTAACTACCTCTTCTGCAAAGGTTTTATAACAATTACAACAGGGGAGTGAGGTTACAATCTTGCCTTTTTTATGTAACATATTTTCAAGATGCAGTGGTGTTAGAATGGGGGAGAGATAGGAAAATGAAGCCAGAGAAAGCACAAACTTGAAACAGGAAGGATTAAACTAGGTAAACTCCAGGAAGAAATGTGAAGAGAACATAAATGTCAAGCCATACCTGGCTTCCAAATATTGTTACTGCCTGATGCACCCAGCACAGGACAGAGCCCTTCACCCTCAGGACGCCAAGTGTCCTCAGTGTCCCAAGAGCATCTCTTGTGTTTCCTGTCTGCCTCCCAGGTGGCGCAGCCTCTTCTGAGTAACTTGGGCTAAAATAGGGGAAATAAAATGAAATAAGGGTGAGGAAGAGAAGACAACAGGGAAAAGGGGGGAACTGAGGAAGAATACAGAAGAATGAGGGAAAATTAAGAAGAGAAAGAGATAGCAAAAAAAGGAAGAAAATTAGATAAAATATAGAGAAGAAAGAAAAGAAAGCTGAGAATGGGACAAGCATGGAATCACAAAGACGTCACTTAGAAGCTTGGACTGGAGTGTTGAGCTAGAACTGGGTACAAGAAGGGAGAGAGGGGACACTGTGTCCGGAGGGCATCGTGAGAGTAGAAGAGGTAGGAGAAAAGAAGGTTAGAGGAATAAGGAAACACTGTCATCCCAGATGTCTGGATTAATAATCATCTTTTATGTCTATTCTGTCAAAGCTCTTAGTGGCATTGTGGGCAGAATCACATCCAATATTATTTCAAAATAACGATGCCTTCTGTTGAAGCAGAGTCTATGAGGGGGAGGAGAATTAGATAAATGATGAAGAGATAAGGGGCCAGTCCTATGAGACACTGTGGGGAGACACTGATGCTGATCACTTGGGAATGGAAGTGATGCAATGCCTGTGAGAATGAGCAGGATGTTTATTACCTTTTTGCACAGTTAAAAAAGGAAAAAAAATGATGGCACTGGCAACACACAGTATTTTCTTAAAGAAGAACACATTGATATCTGATTTATCCATGACTGGGTTGATTGTCACCTTGAGGACTTGGCATGTGTGATATTATCTACATGTGATGTTATATACCAGTTATTTTACTATTTTTAAACCAGACTTTAGCACTTTTTTATTTGTATATTGGCTCCTTTTACTTTATGAATCATTTATTGCTCTATCAAATCATATGTCTAACAAGTTATCTCTTGGATCTGTTGTTCTCAAACTTTAGTTAGCAGCAGAACCATCTGGAAGGCTTGTTAAGTACTGATTTATGGGCTCTGTCCCATCAGTGTTTCTTATGCAGCGGTCTGGAGTGGAAGAATCTGCCTTTCTAACAAGTTCCTAGGTTAAGCTGATGCTACTGGTCCGGGTCTCACTTGAGAACCACAGGATCTGACACACAGTAGAGTGTTCCAACTGGGCACAAATGCTGTTACTGCTGAGATATTAAAATTGTATCTCCAAGGATGGAAGTTTTAGGGTTTAGAAAAACTGTTAGAAGCATCACTATAGACAATTATCAATTAGATTATTAAATCAATGGTAAAATCAAAGAGTTCTATGACATTTTTTCAGGAAAGCTTCTGAATTTGTGACTTTCTCTGATTAGATGATTCTCTTAAGTTCTGGTCTTCCCATTATAGTTTCCCCAATTTTAAAACCTCAAACTTAAGAGTTGTGAAGAAGTACACCCAAAACTAACACAATATTGTAAATCAGCTATACTTCAATTAAAAAAGAAGAGTTATGAAGGAAAATTTTTCCTCTTCTTCACCTAATCCCATCTTGGCCCAGAGAGGACATGTTCATTACTACTTTTCTCTTCTCAGAATAGTTCTGGTGAGAAAGCTTGTGCCTCTCCCTACATCTATTCTGGACTGCATGTGATACTCACTGGGCTATGTTGGTTGTGAGGACTGTGCCCATAAAAGAGAAGGGGGCCACCTTTATCTCTGTGACTCCCCTGAGCTCTCAGGTGCAAGGATGCTCACCTGCACTTCTGTGGGTGTGCATTAAGCCCACCTGGGGTAGTGCCCTTCCACAGGCATCAGTTCCTGCTGGAGACAGCGCACAGTGCAGACTGGTCCTTGCAGCTGGCTGGGTAAGTGGACACAGAGTCTTATCTGCAACCTGAACACAGTCCCAGTGTGAATGTGCAGATCCTAGATCTAAGAAAACTTCAGGTTGAAGTTGCATTCTCCAACATGCTTTAGCAGAAGTCCTGCTAAACCATTAATACAACTGGCTATCGGTTCTTTGTTTCATCAGTCAGCACTCTGGAGGGGAGAAAGAAAGAATTTTAGATCAAAAAGACCTCTAAAACATAGGCTGGAAAACAAGTATACACATAATATGGACACTTGGGCAGCAAAAGCTGACCTAGGGAGACAGAATCTCAGTGTGGGACTTGGTCGTCAGCTTGGGCTGGGACAGCTCGCAGTAGTTTGTAACATAGTCTTAGGCGGTACATCAGGCACAAGGATGCTCAGAAGCAGAGTTATGGTCAAGTGCCACCTCAAAATATGTGGCCTTCACTATGTGAGGCCTTTTTAGACATTTGTGGAAAGAATGATCATCACTTTCATAGTGTCTTTTTTCTCCACATAGTGCTTCTCAGCCGGATTCTCAGCTTCACGTGTGGCACAGGGCACTCATGTGTCCATTCTGACCTCCAGCTTGTTAGGATCAGGCTTCAGTGTCAGCTCTAGATCAGTTCCCAATTTCGATTTCTTTATCCTAATTTAAACTAATTAGGAGCCAAATAGTCTCTTGGACTCATGTCTCCTTTATAGAGTTCTGGGAATATCCAACCTCTGCCTCTGAGTTGTAAATTGGCTCTGAAATGGGTATGTTAGGAATTCTGCTTATGGGTGTGGACTTACCCCAATTATAACTTCAACCATGGAAGGGTTGTGCAACAGGCAAAGAGGAATATGGAATTTCTCCAGAGGAGCTATGTCACATTTTTAAGCTGGAGTAGAAGCAAAAACAAAACCATCTTCATTATGAAGCAAAGGGCAAGAGGAATAATTTCAAGATTTCCTTCCAGGACACTCTATTATTTGGAATTTGGTTTGCTTAGTGAAATATTGAGGAAAGAAAACTATTTGGAAAGAGATTTGATCTTGCAATCAAAACATCAGTGAGAAAAAGTGAAAGTAAAATGAAGGCATATGGCATTTAGAAAGAAGACAAAGATGGAGAATCTACTTACATTTGGAGAAAGGTTGAATTCTTGAAAAAAGATGAGACTAGGAAAAAAGGGAAATATTTCAGTTGTTAATCAAGGAGTTTGAGGAGCTTAAGAAATCAACTAAAGGAAAAGATATTTAGAGAGTTAACTGGATTAACTCTCCCAGTGAGAGCCCAGAGAGAGAATACTTTTGAAAGAGAACTTCCCTTCCATTCCCTTCCCTCCCCTTCCTTTTCTCCTTCTTCTTAAAAAAAAAAAAATTATTACAGAAATTTCCTAGTGTATACCAAAGAATAGAGAATAATATGATGATCTCCATGTGCTCATCTCTCAGCTCCAGCAGTTATCAACATATGATCATTCTCAATTCTTCTGTAACTCTCCATTCCTCCCCAAGCCCCTGATCACCTGCTGGATTATTTTAAAGTTAATTTCAGACACCATATAATTTCATCTGTATTATCTTAAAGACATAATGATTTAAAAAGCAAAATTTAACCACAATATTCTTTCACGTCTAAAAATATGAAAAATGACTCCTGGAGCTAATAAGCTATTGCACCAAATTTCCAGTATACAATGTTAATATACAAAACTTAATCACTTTCCTACATACAAACAATGAACAAGTGGAATTTGAAATACAAAATGCAATATCATTAACATTAGCACCTCAAAAAAGAGCCACTTAGGTATAAATCTAAAAAATATGTATAAGATCTATATGAAGAAAACTATAAGACTATGATGAATAATACCAAAGAAGAACTAAATAAATGGAGACATATTCCATGTTCATGAATGGCAAGACTCGATATTGTCAAGATGTCAGTTCTTTCCAATTTGATCTATAGATTTAATCAAAATCCCAGTAAGTTATTTAATGGATTAGACAAGCTCATTTTCTAAAGTTAATATGGAGAGGCAAAAGACCCAGAATAGCCAACACAATATTGAAGGAGAGAAACAAAATTGGAGAACTGACCCTACCCAACTTCAACACTTGGTATAAAACTTCAGTAATCAAGATGGTTTGTTATTGACAAAATATAGACAAATGGTTTAATAGAACAGAACAGAGAGCCCAGAAACAGTAACTCATTAATATAGTCAACTGATCTTTGACAAAGGAGCAAAAGCAATATAATAATATAATGGAGCAAAAATAGTTTCTTCAACAAATGGTTCTGGAGCAACAGGACATCCACATGCAAAAAAAAAAAAAAAAAAAGAAACTAGACACAGACCTTACAGCCGTCACAAAACTTAACTAAAAATGGGTAAAAGACCTGAATGTAAAACACAAAACTATAAAGCTCATAGAAAATTTAACATCGGAGAAAACGTAGATGACCTTGGGTATGATGATACCTTTTTAAATACAACACCAAAGGCACAATTCATGAAAGAAATAATTAATAAGCTAGATTTCATTAAAATAAAAAATTCCTGGCCTGTAGAAGACAATGTCCAGATAATGAGAAGATAAGTCACAAACTTGGAGAAAACAGTTGCAAAAATCACCTGATAAAGGACTGTTACCCAGAAATATACAAAGAACCCTCAAAATTTAACAATAAAAGAATGAACAACCCAACTAAAAATGGGGAAAAGATTTGAACAGAGTTCATCAGATAAGATATACAGATAATAATTAAGCATATAAAAAGATGCTCCACAACATATGTCATCAGGGAAATGCAAATTAAGACAACAATGGGATACTACTACACATTTCTTAGGATGGCCAAATGTGAGACACTGACACCACCAAATGTTAGGAGGATGTGTAATAAAAGGAACTCTCATTCATTGTTGGTGGGAATGAAAAATGGTACAGCCACTTTGGAAGCCATATTTTTGTTTTTTTTTTTGTTTTATGAAATGAAACATAATTTTACCATATCATCCAGCAATCCTGTTTCTTGGTATTTATTCAAAGGAGTTGAAAACTTGTGTCCACATGAAAACCTGCACATGGATGATTGGAGCATTTTTTATTCATAATTGTCAAAACTTGGAAGCACCAAGATGTCCTTCAGTAGGTGAATGAATAAACTGTGGTACATCTAGACAATGGAATACTTTTCAGTGCCAAAAGAAAATAAGCTATCAAGTCATGAAAAGACATGGAGGGACCTTAAATGCATATTACTAAGTGAAAGAAACCAATCTGAAAAGGCTACATACTGTATGATCCAACTATACAACATTCTGAAAAGGGGAAAACTATGGAGACAATAAAAAGATCAGTGGTTGCTAGTGAGGGGCAGGAGGGTGGGGAGGGGGAATTATGAATAGGCAGAGCACAGAAGATTTTTAGGGCACTGAAAATATTCTGTTTGATATTATAATGATGGATATATACCATTATACTTTTGTCCAAACCCATAGACTGCACAATACCATGAATGAACCTTAAGGTAAATTATGAACTTTGGGTGATTATGATATGTCAGCAAAGGTTCATACTTGGTAAAAAATATACCATTCTGATGAATGATGTTGATAATGAGGCAGCTGTGTATGTGTGTGGGCAAGCGGAATATGAGAAATCTCTGTACCTTCCTTTTCTTTTTAATTGAAGTATAGTCAGCTTATAATGTTGCATCAATTTCTGGTGTACAGCATAACGTTTCAGTCATCCATATACATACATATATTCCTTTTCATATTCGTTTTCACTATAGAATGTGACTTTATGATGTGGACACTTAGGAGATCAAAGAAATGAATTTTCTCAGGTCTTTGATTGCAGTAAATTTGCAATAAAATATGCTGCAGCCTGGAGTGGCAGTTCTCCATCATGCCCTCCCTGTCCTTGGCTCCAGAGCGCATACTTCTTTACAACTCTGAAGCCTTCATCCTGGGTTGTGGGGGAGGTTTCAGCCACTGTGGCCAGTCTGCACTTACCCTGCCTTATGAATTGCTGACAGAGACTGAACAAAATAAAAAGCCAATGAGTGACATTCTTCTCACAGTTGACCTTTCAATATGTTCAAGACAAAAGAGGGGACCAGTGAACTGAAACTTGTTATTTCTTTTTTCTTAACTTTTTTTTTTAAACTGAGATATAATTGACATGTATAATTCACAAAAAGGTGCTCTCTCCAAAAGAAAAGGGGTGATATGCTGTAGATAGAAGTCTAGGGACAAAGGGAGAGAAGAAGTAGAATTAGGCATCAAGATATTCACCTGGGACCCTCCTCACTCTGAGACTTTACCTGTGAGGCCATTGACCTTTGATGGCATAGGGATGATGTGGCTAGATCACAGGCACAATGCCAGATTTGCCTCCCTTCAGCTCTGCACAGCTTTGGGACTCTTCAGTGGAGAAATGCTTAAATAAAAAGTGGGATACAGTATGTGTTTGCTGGTCTCACAAGTGGCATCCAGTGCAAGTGCTAGGGGATTTCCCTCTTCTCTGGTCAGCACGGGTCAGGGGACCTTATTATGTATTCCTGCACTTCAAGGATGAACAATCCAGGGATAAGACCTCACCTGGGAAAACAGTGAGGTCTGTACCCATTTTCCCTCCTCAGAGCATGGCTGAAACACACTGTGTGGGTAGAAGGAAGTGATACTCATTCATGTACACAAGTTTCTTCATATGAGTTGTTTAATAAAATTATACAAGTCCTCTCATTTTCACTAGTTTTCAGTGACCTTTATTTCACCTTGCCAACATAATGGAGATCAGTGGAAAGAACATGGCCTTGGGGGTTATGTCCTAAGTTCAAGGTCCTTGGTCCCATACACTCAGAATCTGCAGAGGCTAAAGACAAAAACCAGGTATTATGCAGTGAATTTCTCTGGGACTTAATACTGTCCAAATGTTTATCATGAAATTTAACTTTCTGTGAAATTTTTAAACTCTCATTTCTCTGTGGGAATCTACTGATGGGAGGGGTTCATATTCAAATTAGGGGCATTTTTATGGTAACATGTGACTTTTGGTGGGTAAGGGAAGCTAAGATATGTTAAAAGATAAATTGAAGCACATTAAAATTTTCAAGAGTTTGTTTGAGCATGCATCCGTTCAAACTAGGGCAGCACCAAGCTGAAAGTGATTAGGAGCACTCCACCAACAGGAGCTAGGAGAGAAGTTTTTTATAGAAAAGACTGGGAAACAAAGCAAGGACATTATTTGATTGGCTACAGTTAAAGCGGTCACCTTATTTGGGAAACCTTAGTTGGCCATTTGTGATTGGTTGTTCCTAAATTTTATTTTCTCAGATTTGAGCACATTGACTCTGGCTTAGGTTTGGTTTGTTTGCATAAGTGACCAAGGCATCAGAGTCACCCCAGTCTAATGGTTGCCTCAGTTAATTACTTTAACTAATGGATTTATGGCAAGTTTGAAAATAGAACAGGTGGTGAATCTTTGGTTTAGTGCATTGTGTGACCTTCACATAAACTTAATTACAGTCCTGTCCTGTCCTGTCCTCTTTTAGAACCTTTGTGGGCAAAATATGAAACTCCCACCTCACTGGTCTCAGAGAAGGATAAATACACAGAGAGAGGCCGAGTGAATGAGACAATGGGATTTTCCTCTAACCCAGGGTCTGTGTTGACTTCAGTATTTTCTGTTAAGTCTAATGTTGAGAGAGAGCTAAGGTAAGGTGGGGCTCCAGGGAGCAGGGAAGAGGAACCCTCAGCATCTCTCCTCACCCTAGGGAAGTTTCCCTTCTCAATTCTCTAAGCCCACAGTCTCCACTATCTTCTCCAAGAACAAGGGACTCTCAAATGGTTGGTTAGATCATGAAACACAGTCTATGGGTTCTAACTGGTCACATTCACAGCGTGGGGTTACTGTGCTACACAAGGTTATCTGGCGTGGAATTCTTCTCCCTTCAAGTCTTTCCTTCCATGGGGCTGGATGGGCAAGCTGAGGCAGGGCATACTCACTGCAATAAGCTGGGCCATCCTGCTTTTCTCTTTTCTTCCCTCCTCTCACCTACATGTTGTATCTTGCAGCAAGAGCCTTTGACTCAGTCAGCTAGCAGGTGTTAAGATCTAAATTAAGAGACAATCAAGAATTCTCCTTGGGCTTTGTGTTTAAGTTTTGAGTTTCATCCCAACTTCATCAGAGACCTAGCGCTAAGGGTTATGTCACCAGCTAATAAAAGTGCCTTAATTTTTAACTGATATTTTTCTTTGTGTGACTATCTGGCCTCAGGAGTCTCATAAAGAATAATCATTTTTGACAGTACAGGATTTGTAAGTTGGGGGAACCTTGGCTATTAGGGTGGCCAGTTGTCCTGGTTTGCTTGTGACTGAAAAGTTTCCTGGGATACAGGACTTTCAGTGCTAAAACCAGGACAGTCTCTGACAAGCCAAGATGAATTGATCACCCTAAGATGAAATGCCATCTTAAGGCCATTAAACCCTATACATAAATTTAACTCCTACTGGCTGTGTAACCTTGGATATATTAGCAGCCCTCTCTGAGCCTTAAATCCCTCACATGTAGAAGGGTTTTTATGAATACTACATTAAACTAAATTAAATTTCCCAGCATATTTTCTGGTACATGTAGATACCAAATTAATATGTGTTTTTATTTCATTTTCTTACTTTCATTGGTAAAGAAGAATATAAAATGATATTCTGAGAAGAAAACACAAAATAGGAGAAATTGAAATACTTTTCTGAATGCAAGAATTGGAGAAGTTTCCTGAGCTCCCTTTTCCTCTCAGCTTTCTGTCTTAATGTAAAACAGTATCAGAATTGGACAATGCAATAGTGAATGTATTCCATTCTTGGAATTAACCAGGGGCCACCTATTCAAGTGACTGTAGAGGCCATGCAGGGAACATGAATGAGTGAAATGGGGTGAATGGGACTTGTGGCAAACAGGCAACACCCCCAGCCCTAACAGATTGTGGCCACATGGGAAGGAGGGCCCAGTGTGCCAGAACTTAACATTTTTTTCTAGAGAAGCCATGTCTATGATCTTTTATGTGAAATATACTTCTTAAAATATGTTGACATCAAGCTTAAGATTTAAAAAAAACAATGTATTAGCCAGTCAAAACATTCCATTGGCCTTTAATCCTCTCACTGAGTTGCTTCATTGAGTAAGAGAGGGAAATTAGGTGTCATAATAAGACAACCAAAGAAAGTTTATTCTGCCCAGATGGAATAATCATCATTATTGAAAGGAAACCAAAGTAATTAAATGGTGACTGAAAAGAAAAAAAAAATAAGAAATTGCGAAGTTTTGAATTTGGGTTGTCTTGTAGCTCTCATGACTCGAGACTAAACCTGTGGGGTTGCAAAATTGTAAAGGTAGAACCTGCTAGCAAAGCTTCATGAAATGCTTGCAAGCATCATCTGACAGATTTCAAAACAGTTTGAATATTAGTCATCACAGATATGCCTGCCAAAAAGGGTAGTATGTTAAAAGAACATCTGCAGCCCACATAAATACCCCTTACTGAGTTAAACTCAGGAAATCAACTTCAAAAGTTGCAGAAGGCAAAGCAGCTGAAACAGCAGAGTTTTATATTAAGTGGTTGACAGACTTCCTCTGTGGGTGCAACTGTTATTGAGGAGCTAGTTAGCTCCCAATATATTGCATGTTCGACCTCCAGCTTTTGGTGACAAGATGTTTTGAGGATATATTTGGACTCATCCTACTCAATGAATCACTTACACTGTCTAAAGTGAATACCAGTTCTGTCAAGTATGGACATACGAGGTGATTATTAAAAAAGCAGCAGAGCTGATGGTAGTATTGTCTTGAACTTTTTCAAAAAGCATAAAGATATTAATTCAAACAGAACCAACCTGCCAAATGGAAGATGGTCTGAAGAATCATCACTGTCTGTGCCCTGGGATTCTGGAAACTTCACTGTTGGTGGCAGACTGTTCCTCAGTGAACCACGTTGTTTTGCCACAGGACAGAGGAGGTTTGTGATCTGTAGCAGATTTCTATGGGTCCTGATCGTGTGGACAGGAGCTTACAAAGAGAAATCCACGTATGTGGCATTACTGAGGATGGCTGTATGGTTTCTTACTTCAAAGATACGTGTTTAGCTTTCTTTCTTTTTTAACTCATCATATAAAAACAGTGCAGCTGCAGAGATGAGGACAAAATTCTTTTTGTCTTATGCTTTCATTTATTCTTGTTCAAAGGAAAGCAATTGATTCAGAGTTTAAATACTGCTCTTGTGACTGCCAGTTATATAAAGCCAGAGAGAGAGAGAGAGAGAGAAAGAAAGAGAGATAGAGAGAGAGAGAGAGAGAGAGAGAGAGAGAGAGAGAGAGAGATAGCGAGCCACATACAAAATTATTTCTTGCTTCTCAAAAAAAAAAACAACAAACACAAAAACCTCCTGAAATCATCTTAGGTCAAACCCATCACATTGCTAGGCTTTGGTTGGGGAGGGAAAATCTCGCATGTGACTGAGGTTATGATTCAGGAATTGGCTTTTTGAACTTAGAAAATGTGTTGCTAATTTAAGGTGATCTGTTTTATTATTAATCTGCAATTCACCAATTATGCAGCTTCAGAAGACTTGTTCGAAAAGATTGATCATGACTCAAGATCTCAGAATGATTCCTTGCAGGCTTGTCCAATATGAAAGAAATTTCATGGAATGAATCATTTAAAGACAGTAAGAGTAGATGATGAAACCACACTCTGGAATTTGAAAAGAGACGGGGCTGCTTTAAGAGAGAAACAGGAAGTTGTAACTAGAAGCCATCTGAATACTAAGCCAAGACAGAATGCTCATGAAGTAGCAACTTAAGTGGCAGTGTTTATCCCGAAATCCTCAGGCAGCCAGATCGTCTTAGACAAACCTTGATAAAATAGTCCTTATCCAGGTTTTTATCTAAGGAATCCTGAGAAGACAGAAGAATGGAGAGACAGCGAAGGTTCATGTCAGAGAAGGATGAATATCAGTTTCAACATCAGGGAGCAGTGGAGCTGCTTGTCTTTAATTTTTTGCTCATCCTTACCATTTTGACAATCTGGTTATTTAAAAATCATCGATTTCGCTTCTTGCATGAAACTGGAGGAGCGATGGTGTACGGTGAGTGAAGAAATTGTAGGATTGATGTGAAACTTTTTGCTTGGGCGTAATTAGAGACTTGTGCTCAGATGGCAAAGTATCGAAACTGGAGAAAATGTGCTGATTGAAATGTCATTAGCTTGATGAAAGGTGCTGCAGCATAATGAATGCTCATCTCTTTACAGATGAGCTGCCGAAATTTGCCTTGTCACAGGAGTAAATGTCACAGTTGTGTTCTCACGCAGCACATAATGAGAGTCTGTTGACAGATGTGGGTCCATTGTCATGTGAGGAGCCAAACCAGGCTAGCTGTTTGTTTTTGTAATGATAGATATTGGGAAGTGATGGCTCTGAGGCACAAAGAGCAGCCTTTTTTCACAGGAGGGGCTGATGAGCATTATAAAGTTCTAGAAGCAGCATCACTTAAACATGTATTGGGTAAATCCTCTTAGATCAACTAGTTTTAAGAAGAAAACTTGGAGAAATGCATTCCACCCCTCCTACTGGGATAATTTTGTTCAAATCTGTTTTAATTACATGAACATGTTTTATTTTCTTATAATACACAAGAGTTTCTTTATGCAGTACTCTTCATTTCTTAGCCTGATTTCACACTTTCTAATTAATAATAATTGTCATTATTAGTATTATTTGCTGTGTGTCTTCTTTTTTGGAGGGAGGGACAAGGTGTGGAAATGCACTTAACATTTTAAACTCCCAGTTGCTCTTTCTGTACAATTTACCATGCCATGCCTTTCAGAAAGTTTAATAAAATGTGGCAGAGATTATCCAGGCTATACTCTCACCTTTTAAAGTAAGATGGAAGACAGGTTTAAAACTGACCTGATTGATGAAATAGTTCACTTTACCACTCTTATCTCAGTCTGATAATGGATAGGAACTTTGAACACAGTGGAAAGAGCTGAGGTATTGCTATAATTCATAGCAAAGGATAGACTTTTGTATTTCACTTCCCTTATTTTTGGAAGTCCTGAAGCCTTTTATACCCCTGAGGTTCAGGGAAGAGGATCAATGCACATTTTATATGCTAACCATATGATGTCCTGATGATAACAATGTACAGTCATGATTTGAGACCATAAGAAATCCTATGCCTTAACTGGATCCCACTGTGAGATACTTGAGCTAGAAGGCAGAAGTTTCAGGCTAAGCAGTGTAATTTTTGTCAGGAGACTGGCATGCTGATCCATTCAGAGCACAGAGCTAAATTCCTTTGCATGGAGGGACTTAAAACACACAACAAAACTCTTATTTGAGGGGAGAAACTCATAATCAGTTTAAAGAGAAATAGTCAAAGAGAAGGGAAGTGACACCATCAGATGTAAAGCCCTAGGCGCCAGTCATTGCCCTTGTCCATCATCAATGGACCAGGCTCTTGCTCCTGACTTGACTAATAACTAATCAAGAGGATATGGGAAGTAATTTGAGAAGCCAGAGACAGTGTAATTCTTGGAATTTAATTAAAGGGCTATATATGGTTTAGCAAAACATAGGTTTTAAAATTACAAACTTCTATTAGATGGAAAGATTTCTTCATAGCCTTGAATTTGATTGAACTATGACTGATTTACCAATTTCAGCTTATTTATGATGGAGATACTGTTTTGTTAAACTTTTGATTAGGTTTTGGTGACCTATTAAAATTCAGACATACTTTGTGTTCATAAGACATAAATGTAACTTTTACTTTTGAACCTTAAAAATTCCAGATTATCTTTAATACTCAAAAACTCCATTAAATACTTTTAAGTTGTGGTTAAAGTCCTAAAATATTAGCACACTGAGCAACAGTTGAGGTAGCATTTCTCTAAATTGCTATGCTTAAGGCATTTTAGGCTTAAGGTTTATTATGTGTGGGATTAAAGTTCTGTCCTTCTTTCATGGATTTTCTATACGAATGTTATTAAAAGCAAGTTCTGAAACAATGTAATATACAAAGGTTATAAAAAATTATGGAGACATGCATATATGTGATGAGTATTTGATTACTAGAATTTTTAGTATCCTTGAGTTATCTTGAACTGTATAAATCAAGGGAAAGATTTTTATTTTAGTGTTATTTAATTTTTTTGGCATAGAATTATAATTGTTGGAATTAAATGGGATCTTAGAGGTTATTTTTTCTAGCCCTCTCATTATACAGAGGAAGAAACTAAATCTCAAAGAAGGGGAGTAACTTCCCCTAAACTGAATCGCCACTCATAGCAATATCCGTGTGATTTACTCATCCCTATGCCTAATAAGGTTCATGTTCATCTTAGAAGAGCTGCCACTGATAGTCTCTGCAAATAGTCCATACGGATGGCATTAGTGACCTCTCATATTTCCTCTTAAGGGATGATCTAAATGTTATGTCTAAAATATTTATTAGGGACTTTGTCAGTGATGTAATAAAATAGTCTGAAGCGACAACAGAGAAATAAGATGGGACAGTCTAATAAACCTTTTTAAATGTAAGAGGAAAGGAAATGCCAAGCGAATGAATTTCCCAATAGCTATAAATGTTGAAATTCTTATATTGGGAAGGGGTCTTAGAGATCATAAGTCCACCATCTTCATTTTACAGGTGAGGAAATAAAGACTTAGAGATGTGAGGTCATGTAATTAGTTAGCTGCTGAGCCGGGATTCAACTTTTATCTCTACTAAGAGGTGCTGAATATATTTTAAAATAAATAAATTCTTTCAGTGATTGTCCTGCAGAGAGGATGTATCTGTGAGATCCAGATGCATCCTCATATTGTTTTTGCTTTCAAGATAAGTCAGATAGATTCTATTTTCCAGGAAGTCCAAAAGAGTGAAATTTCAGAGAAAGACCATATAAACCCCTTCCTTATCAGAGGATGGAACCTATGCTTCTGTGAGAGTCCTGCCATGGGCATGATGATAATAAATGGAGAAGAAAAGAAACAAAACTGTGGTTCAAATTTGAGCTTTTAAAAGGTTTTTTGTTTGTTTGTTTGTTTTAAAGGGGATGACCATTGAAGAGTAAACTGCACCTCAGTCATCTCCATCTTACAGATAGATACACTTGTAATGAAATATCTTCTAAGATTTCTTGGTCCTGTATATAATACTTATCGATGAATTTGGCTAACAGTCCCCCTACTGAACTATTGCTCTTACTCTCATAAACTATTTGCATAATGTGTCATTTTCCTCTGTGTCAAGAATCATAAATATTTTTCTTAGGCACCAGATTTTGTGTAATCCCTCAGCCCGGCCTGCTATCTGCCTTTCTGTTCATATTCCATTGGCATGTGTCAGTTATCCTTTAGAAGACACAATAGATGTTGATGCATTTTATCAGTATACCAGGAAATCCAATTTGAAAATTCCAGGGAGCAGGGGCTTAGGAAATGAGCAATTAAAGAAAAGTTAGGGGAAAAGTGATAAAACAGAACATTTAACTACTCTTTTACAGTTATTATTAGAAACAATTTCCAAGTTGTTAACCTTAAAATATCCTATGAAGGGTTGTAGAGGTGAAGAAAAATCATGTGTGGTATTTGGTTTGACTCTGTGTTTACTGGAGATAAATCTGATACTCCAAAAATACAAATAATCCATTATATGAAAAGTAGCTTCTTTTTTGGTATCAAGAGTCCTAGGATACTTGCAAAAATTAGTGGCAGCATTTTAACAATATTTCTGCTTCACCAGGAATAGCAATTTGTAATTGTGTCTCATGACATCCTATAGCTCTTATTATTTCAAAATCAAAGGATTAGAATCCATAACTGGTTTAAAATACAACCCATAGTAATGTTCATTTAAATTGGACTAAAAGCTTTAAAGACTATTAATGGTCAAAATATTGATTGACAGCAGATGGTGCACTTTGCACTGCTCACTTAGGGCAACGTATCCCTTACTCATTGTTCATAAAAGAAAAATTGCTCCTTGTTCCCTGATAGCATTAACAATTCCATTACTCCTCACTGAGGGCTACCTTACTTTATAGGACATTTATAATGCCATGCATTTGAGAGTTGGGATCTGAGCTTAGGGACAGAATAATTTAAACCTCTTAGAATTCTACTTTTGATTTCGTAGCCTTACAATATAAAGGACAGTCTCTAAATACACATGGAAATCTCACTCACTATTTAGTGGGCTGAAGGGAAATTTCAAGCCACAGAGTTTAGATTTTGAATTCATTAAACTATATTATATTAAACTGTTAAACTATGTCTGATCCTCTAATAACATACTTAGAAGTTTAATAGGGCCAATTGAGTTCACTCAACAGCGTATTTTTCAAGATTTAAAGAAAACATAGTTACATAGTCGATCACCAAGGTTTTAAAAGCTATCTCTCTTGAAAAATCATAAGACATTAATTTTATCCTAGCACTGCTTGGAGGTTCCTCAGGATAAACTTGGGTTGTTGGACATGGTGTGGCTCTTCCCTACTGATCCATTTTACTCTGCTCTAGTCCAGCCGCTTGACTGCCAGGCCAATAGGAGATGTTGACTGCTACTTCACACCCTTCTCCCTGCCTGGAAGGCCCTTCTGAGGCTTTTTATTTATTCAAATGTGGCATGCTTTATGGAGAAAGCATTGGATTGGTTTTTAAATCCTTATGACTTCCCTTTTTTTTTTCCCCAGTCGCTAAATGCATGACTTTGGGCAAATGACTTAACCTCTAGCCTTACTTTTTTCATCTAAAATGAGGAAGAAATGAAATATGTATCAATAACCTTCCTTCCAGCTACAAAAGCCCTTCAAAATTCAGGTCAAGACTGACTTTAGTAACCAGGCATCTCTCAGCCACTCGAACCCAAACCAATAGTTTTCTTCCCAGAACCCTACCAGCCTTAAATGACATCTAAGTCTTTCTCCCAGATGGGATCTTGGTTAGTGTTATTTTATGATTCTTAGTTCTTCCAGTCCTGCTCTGATTGTGTATTGAGTGCTAAGTAAATGCTGTTGAATTCCTGTTAGAAAGACAAGGAGAGAAAGTTATACCATCAGAACAGTGAGGGCTGACTATGAATTTGGGGGTTTGTGGATGCATATCATATGAAGATCAGAGTGGCTCTGGTTTAATTTGAAGAGATCTGTAGGAAAGGTAATTAAGGTTAAGAGCCTAATGAACTAAACTTGTTTTCCTTTTCAGTGAAAAAAGATTGATTTTCAGATATCATGGCAAGGTTTTCCATGCTATAAAGTGTTAGCCAAAGAAAGGTTGAAAAGTGGGAAAATTGAAGGTATATTGCTCTATGTAAGTTTTTAAAAGTTAATTTTAAGAGAGTAATCTGCTATATATTCTGCTGTGCTTTGAATCCCTAAGGAGCTATAGAGGAAGATCTTAGAGCAAACCACTGTGTTGCCTCAAAGGATCCCCTCTCAGGTCTTAAAGGCTAATGAGCATGCACATCAAGAAAATGAATTATGATTTAAACTATTTATTTAGATATTATATATAGTCTAACTTGAATTAAAATTACATGACTAGGCACGTGGGGACATGACGAACTAACATTTCTTAATCATTTATTATATCAAAATAACATAATAAAAAGGAATTTAAGAAATAACTAATAAAAATCACTAACACAAATAGCATTTACAGTGTGAACTTTGCTGTCATAAGTACTTTACATATATTAGCTCATTTAATCCTCACAACAACGATTTTTTTTTAGATGGAAAAACTGAGAAATTAAAAATAAAGTAACTTGCTTAATGTCACAGATCTACTAGATGTCACAGCTGGACTCAGACCTTGGCAAGTTTGGCTCCATGAGGTCACTGCGTATCACAGACAAGGGTGTGTTTGTGTGTGCATGTGTGTGTTACAATGGGGGAGGTATTATCATTTTTATGTTACAGATAATCAAAGCAACACTCAGAGACATAAAGTGACTTGCTGGGCTGACCTTCAAACCAAGGACCATAAAACTCATGTTCTTTCACCTATATCCCACATTTAGCCCTGGAAGAATTGCTGTTATTTACTAAATGTCTACTCTGTGCCAGGTGATAGTATCTCAGAAAGTTTATAGAAGAAAGATAGAGATTCAGAGATCTCACTACATACTAACCTTCATTGCGAATCACCATATCCATGGAAAATAGGCATGAGGATCTTCAGTTTGTATATAAGGAAACAGAAACTCAAAAATTTACAACTTTGGCCAAGGCTGCACACAATAATTGTCAAGAACAGCATTTTTGAAAGTTAATGCTCTCAGATTTTGGCCACAATGGTCCTCTCATTAAAGTCTGCTGTTGGTATGTAACTCTCCCATGAAGTCAGGAGTGGGGAGACCTTGGGGAAGGGAGGTGAGGTAGTTAAGTTTTCTATTTACCTTGGAGCTTCAGAAATGTTATACTGTCTATAGTAAAAAGCCCAGAATGGGAAAGACAGTGGGAGCAATATGTGAAAGTACATACATGCCAAGCAGCTGGGTTGAAATTTCCCACGGAGTGTGATGAGGCTGACCCGGAAACACCTGCCCCAGCATCAGGGAAGGTGATGTTGCAAGTCTGTGGCCATTCTGGTTTTAAATGCCTGTGGTTGTCAGAATGGGTGGGGAAGTTACTGTAAATCATGTGGAACATGCAAAATAGTCTTTCATCGTATGTTAGTTTAATGGAATTGAATTTTTGGAAGAGACTGAAAATAAAAGCATTAATTATGCTCTGGGCTCTCCAAGCTCAATAAATCCTGTGTGCATGAGCCTGAGATGGCATGGATTTTGACAGTTCTATGACTGTGGTGGCACTCATATTGGTAGGAACCTTTGTTTTCCAGGGCAGTGCTTCTCACAGTGAAGTCCCAGGACCAGCAATACCAGTATCACCTGAAAACTTGTTGGAAATGCAAAGATGTAGGGCCCAACCCAGACCTACTAAGTCAGAAACTTGGGGTGGAGTCCAACAAAGCAGTGATTTAACAAACCTTCCAGAGGGTTCTGATGCACTAAAGTAGGAGAACTACTTCACCAGGAAAATGAAACTGAACATGCAGTTCCTAGTTTTGTCTCCTTTGTTTTCTTCTATCTTTTTTCTTTCTCACTCCATTACCCTCCTGTGATGAAGAAGGAGTTTGGAAGACAACCTTCATGTATTGGAGAGGCCCTTCCTCTTTCACTATCTATAGTACTTTGTGACATTTCCACCTCTGGTCTGAGGAAAAAAAAGTCTGCTTTGTGTAAATATTATAAAGTAAGAATCATTTCGTTTTAGTCAGTATGTTTCTAGTCAGATATCTCTATCTCTATATTTCTTCTGTAAGCTTCCTAAGGGTATTAGCTAAATATAAGCTGGTGGCTGAAATAGTTTCTAGAGAAAAGTTTCCTATAGTGCTGTGTTAAGAATCCCAGAGTGCTGTGAAATGTGTGTGTTGCGTGTTTGTGTATATAGTGTGCATGCATGTGTTGTCTGGGATGCCCCAAGGATAGGAGTCCACATTGGACAACCTACCATAGTGGACAATCTCATGGTTGAGACTCTTTGTTATTTCCCATGACTCTAACCTGTCCAAAGATAGAACTTTGGATGAGGCATCCCAAGGTGGACCAGCTTCATGGACCACTTTCCACCTTGGAATATCATGGGATACTCTTGCTGGCAGATGCTCCAGAGCAGTTCTGAAATCCTTATGAGACACTTTTCTTCAAACCAAGTTGATAGCACAAAGCAATAAAATGTGTCCCTTTTAGCAACACTCACACATTCCTTTAGTTCTTTGAATTTGGAAGGTTGTGGGAGGGCAGAGAAAAAACAAAAGCCCTAAATAACCAGAAGGCATTGTATATTTTTACTTTGTGTTCTATAGCTGACTAATCTCAGTGTAAAACTAAACTGCTAAAGGAAAATGTTAGGGAATGCATGTAACATTTGAAACTCAAACCCATGTCATCTCTCTAAATCAGTGTTCTGACAAACGCTTTGGTAAGATGGTGGAGGTGGATTAATATCATGTAAACAGTTAAAAATTGTGGAGTTGCCACTTCATCTCTAATATTTGTGAATACTATCTTACAGACAGTTAAATGGTGTCCACTGGTTTGGCTTCCTTCCAATATTTAATTACACTCTTTCCTTCTTTTTTTCCACACCTGAATCCCTAGTTCATGTTTTTCGAATCTGAGCAACTGAAATTACATTTTAGATTCCTTGCCTTACAGAGTCTCCCACTGTAAAAAGTCTTAAAAGTGGTCAAGGATACGCTTCCTTGGGCTTTATTTTATTCCTGTTATCTTGAAATTCCTTGACTCAAGTTCCTCTGCTAAATTCTTTTTTTCACATAAATATAAACTAATTCTGATGTTAACTTCCTTTCCATGTTCCCACTCTATCTCAGTTCTCTCTTTAGATAATTGTCTCCAAACAGTTTCCTCTGCTCCAAGACAGAGCAAATCTACCTCCCCAAAGGAGCTCACTTTGTTCTTCTTCAAGATCTTGGCAACCATCTCCTCCTCTTGAACATGCTCTGTTTCTCAGCTGCTCTGGGGCCCTTGCCCCAGCTGCTCTAGTGGGCCATCCCAAACTGCCTGAAGCGCCTGATTAGCCCTGTACTCATTGATTTCCATGTGCTTCTCCCTAGAAAATCCACACCCTCTTCTCTACCTTGCAAATCCTATGCATCCTTAAGAACCTCCTCTGTGAAGCCTTCCCTAACACTTTAGGGGTGGAGTTAATTAACCTCTTCTTTAAGATTCCTTGGGGCTTTGTACATTTACTTGTTAAAAAAAATGTATCTATTAGGACATATTCAGATACTAGTCACAGAAACCCTGACTCAAACAGATTTAAGCAATATGGACATTTATAATCTCCCATAACTAGAAGTCTAGAGAAAGGCAGTTTTCAGGGCTGGCTGACTGGCAGTCTACTATTGTCATCAAGGACCCAGGTCCTTTCCTTTGCTCTGCTCTGCCATTCCCAGTCCTGACTTCAACATCAGGCTAGGAGCCAGGTGGGTATGGTGGTTCCTGGTGTCCTAACCAGGCCCAGGAATAGCCTGAGGAAGAAGAGAGCTCATCTGGTCTCCCCCTCTTCTCTTAGGATGTCAAAACTTCTAAGAGACCTCTGAGCAAGCTTCCCTTCACATTTTATTGTAAACTGGAATAGATTCACATGCCTTCTAGTACCAATCATCAGCAAGGGGAATGGAAACATCCTTGGAACTGAGAGAGAGAGCAACTTACCCTGAGCATGTGTGGGGAGGGGTGGTTAGCAGAATGAATCAGGGCTTTGTTGCGGGGAAAGGGGAGGATGGATGCTGGATTGGCAATTAACAGTTCTGGTGCCCTTATCAAGGTGAAATATAAGATTACATATTATAAGGATTTATCTTCTTTTTTAAAGTAAGGGACAATATCTCATTTCTGTAGCTTATTCTTGGTGGCCCCTTAGTGCATAGAGAGTGAAAAAACTACAGAATTCTGTTGTTCTACAGTCTTCATATATTAACTACATTTTCTTTAGGCTTCTAAATTCTCTCCGATACCATGCGGCATTTAAATATATATATGTGTAATAGTCTGTTCAGATGCATGTGTATAGTTGGGCTTGTTGCATTGCACAACTCCTGGGGAACACCAGTCCGACAGAAAAAGAGCCTGAAGGGAGCCTGCTGGAGTGGGCCATGCAGTGTGGCAGTGTGTGTGATAGTGTGTGAACACAATCATCAGTTTGAACGGAGCCAAAGACATTGCAACACTTTATATCTTCAAAACCATTCTGTAAGCCATTTCATTATATGTAAATATAATCATTATATATAAAAGTAAATCCCCATCCATATTCCTATAAGAAAAGGCCCTTTAGGATAACACTTCAGCATCATGTAGAAAGACTGTCAATAAGATGCAGGGAAATTGGTTATGAAATGAAGGCTTAATATAAGAAAACACTGAGGAAACACTTTTTGTACCTTATTCTTACTGGAAATCAGGATCACAAGATTGGGCAGGAGAAAAAGGGCTAGTAAGATTAAAATATTTTAATATTTTATGATCAGGGCCATATTTTATTCATTTTTATAACTCCCACAAGCCTTAGAGCAATGATTTGCATGTCTGTAGCATGAAAGCAGAATGAGGGAGGAAGGGAGTGGGGTTTTCTCGTAATTTTCAATGTAGAGAATGAAGTGAGAGCCAGTCCAGAAGGATGAGGCTTATATTTTGAAATGTTTCTCTTTCCTCTTTCCTCCCTCCCTCCCTCCTTTCTTCTCCCTCAAACACCACCATGTCAACTGTATGTCAGGCATCTGTTATGAGAGTTCTTTTGCAAGCTCTGTGAGGAAAGGGACATCGCAGCAGTTGTGATGCTCCATACATATGACATTTTTAAATGTTGGTCACTGACTAACTACATAAATTCAGAAGATCTTTTTCTTCTTGAATTCAAGGGAGTTTGTGGACTTGGAGAAAGTTGGGTTATAACTGCCTAAAGTGTTTGGCATTTCTAGAGAAAAAAGAGATGAATAATAGCACAGTCTCTGCCCTAAACCATCTCATTGTCTAGTGGGGGTGACAAAACCAAGGTCTACAAAGCACAGCTGAACTATATAAGTCTTTACAAAATTGGTCCATAAACAGTGTGTTCAAACTGTGAGTGCTGAAAGAACTCAAAGGCTAGAGAATCAGTGAGCATAAGCTGCATCAGAGCACAGGCCCCCCAGGTGGGACGTGAGCTGGACTTTGTAGGATTGTGAGTGCTTTAGGGATGAGGTCTGTTGTCCAAGTTCCATCTTGGGGCTTGTTGGGGTGAGGTCAAGTTCCCATTACTGTCACCCTAATTGCCCAGATGCTCAGACTTGTAGGCCCAGGGAATACATCTGGACTAGAGTTCCTGCCTAGAGAAGGTAATGTCATCAGCTGGCCAGGTGACCGAGCTCAGCAGAATGGAATGTCATGCTTGTGAGGATACAACCTGGAACCCGGGCTGTCCACACAGATGTTGGTGGTATTGCTCTGCTGGTACAGGCTGCCCCCTTTTCTCCCTGGGCAGGTAGGGCTCTGGTTCATGGCTTACCAAAGAGAGTGTTGTGGTTTGTGTCCATAAGTCATGGTAGACAGTCCCCTCTTTCCTTCTTGTGTACACGGGTGGTTGATGCTTTCTTTATCTTGTATCTCTTTGAGGTGTAAAAACCACCGTCCTTTATTAGCATACTCTTTCTACTAGCAATTCTACTTTATCTGTCACCTGCTCTCATACAGTCTTGGGCTGGAGTACAATAGCTCAAGACTCCACATTTGTGTCAGCATATGGCTAAAGCTCTGAGTGGATGTTTGGCTGTCAAAGGCATTATGAAGCTCCGTGGGTAGGTGTCAGGCCTTCCACATCAAGGATTTTTCAGTTGCTGCTATTGCAGCTGGGGTGCACAAATGGGTGGATGTTTGTTAACTGAGTGCCTTCCCCACTGGCCCTTCCACCATGCCAAGATGTTGATTCCTCTCAACCCTTGAGGTTGAGGAGAAGCAGAGCCAGGGGCTTTTGTCTACTGTGTTAATTTGAGTCCTCCAAGAAGCAGATGCAGGAAAGAGATTAGTTGTGCAAAATATTTATTGGGGGAAATTCCTTTGAGGAAAAATGAGGAGGGAGCCTGTGGATGCTGGGCCAGCTATCAGGCCTTAGTGGAGCACCAGCCAACCCCTGTGGAGAGAGGGAAGGAGGGGATGCTGGGTAGGAAAAGGTTTAGGCTGTGGTGCAATTCTAAGAAAGGTTTGGCCAGGCTGATGAGAAGTCTTTGAACTATGGTGGCCCTTCAGAGAAGTCCCATCTCCCTGTCTTAGTGCCCCTGGTGTGGTCAGCCATTGGTCAGCCAGATTCCAGACCGTCATCAATGTGCTCCTTATCGTGGGAGATCTATCTGAAAGGTGTATTTTATGGCCATTACGTTTGGTCACCTCTGGTGGCAAGCAGCTTTCCACCAGTGTGCCACGTGTTAAAGGCTGGGATCAGAGCTGGTATGGGGGGCCAGGCATGGCCATTTAGCTTTTGAGGCATTGTATGAATTTAACTGCAGAGACCAGGTACTAAGCACTTGCTATTATGACAAATGCCTGTTTTCCCTGCTTGGGAAAAATGGTGGACACTTCACGTTCACTTCTTGCTATTGCACTGAAAGCATTTGCGAAAACAAGCATGTCACCCTCTGGGAATTTCAAATAGTATTAATACAGGTTCTCTCCATTCCACTCAGCAGAAAGCAGAGGTCATAGTATCATTCACCATACCTGCCAAGTTACTTTTAGGAAATGAATCCTTCCTAGGCAAAGAGTGTTAGAAAAATGATGTTCTTACTCAGACACCCTAACCACATGCAGTGTACATGACGTGTCTTCCTTTCTCCTTCCTGACTAATTTTATTGTGGTCGTTTGACGCTGCACATGGAAGGCTGCCCACTGTTCTGTGGCGGGCCCGTCAGCCATGGTGGTTACATATCCGTCACTTACTTTCTCTTGCCAGCAAAGGTTAGAATAAAATATTTCTCACTAGTATGGAGGAGTGGACCACACACTGAAGCAGAAATAAGTAAGGTAACATATTCTTAAAAGAAATCTCTTTTTATTCTTATCTCTCACTATAAGTAGCTCTCCACATTATTGCCAAAGTGATAGTTCTTATATGAAAATGTGACTGTTTTACTTTCCTGCCTGAAATCTTTCAATAGTTCTATATTATCATTGGGTTAAAAAGAAAAACTTCTTTGCCTGACAGAGAAGCCTCTTTATGATCTGGCTTCTGCAGTCTAGAGGTGTTCTCTCTTTTTGTCTCTTTCCCTGTCTATCTGTCTCTCTTTCCACTTATTCTCTTCTTACTCCACTGCTGATACTCTAAACCCGTCAGATTTCTTAAGTCCCTCTGTCTGTATACATTGTATTCCTAGGTCATCTTAATGACAACAGAAGCACTCACATTTTGGTGACACAAGAGAAGTTAACTTTTCACTCACATAACAGTCCAGTGCAGGTTTTCCTGGTTGGTGGATGTCTTTTCCCTACCCGATGTCTCAGGGACCCAGGCTGCTTCAGCGTAGTGACTCTGTCTATCTAGAGGACCCTGTTGCCTCCCCACCCATCTGATAGATGGGGAAAGAGAAGGGAGAAAACTCACCTACTTCTTCAGTGCTGTGCCATATACCACTTTTCTTACGTTCCTTTGGTGGGAACCCAACGAGATGCAAGACAGCCAGAAATACAATCTCTGGCTGAGCAGCCACTTCCCTACAACTATTCTACACATCGACGAACAAAAATCCTAGGGAATGTATAGCTGTCTGTCTCTGCTGTTACTCACGTGCTGCCACCCACATGTGCAGCCTGGATCCTGATTCATTCCCTGATTCAGCTCATCTGGACAAATCTTATGTGACCTTTTAAGATTCATCTAAAGCTTTGCATCATTCAAAGGGCTTTGGCATGTCTCTTCTTTATACTCATATAATGCAGAGTCCTTACCAGCTGTCATAGCACATGTCATGTTGTATTATATTTGTTTGCTAATGGGTCTTCATTTTACAGACTTCAGCTCCTGTAGGATTGGGGCTGTATTTTTATTTTAAGCCTGTAAATGTCTGGTGTAAAATATGCACCCAATGAATGTTTTATTGAATAAATGAAAGGCAATTAGATGACTAGATTCACAAAAGCATGGTAAAACCCTCAACATTTGATGTTTTAAAGAGTGAACTGTGGATTTATCTTAAATACATTAATCCTAAATTTAAATCGAGGAATGTGTGGGCTTCCTTGCTATTTGTTAATAAATCCACAATATTAAGAGAGTTCACATTTATCTGATTACCACAAGCATCCTTACAGAGTTTATAAACTTAAAAGTCAAGGATTGTTACTTGGGTTCAACTCTTTAATAAAAGAAATATTTAATCATTAGAATGCTTTTGGCTACAGGTGAACAGAAACTTGATTTTAAATTGTTTGAAAACTTAGAAAATGTATGTCACATATCAAGAAGTCTAGAATTAGTATAGCTCTGGGATAGATTGATCCAGGGCTCAGTGAAGTCATCCAGGACCTGGGTTCTGTCTATATCTCAGTCCTCCATCCTCAGTATGTTTTTGGACTATATCCCCTGAAGGTCACAAGATACCTGACAACAAAAACATGGATAAACATATTGCCTTGATCATGTCCTAAGGGAGAGAATAAGAACACCTGTCCCCTAACCATGGCATATAAGTACTACCTTGTAGTCTGATGGGGCTGTCTCAGAGATGTGCTGATCTGTGGACCAGAAGCTTTCTCCAGGGGAATTCCATCTCCTGCCTGATTAGGTTACTCAGTATCTGTCACAGAGCCAAGGCTTCCTTGAAGCACTTGGATGGATAGAAAAGGTGGATAGCTCTTTTCTCCAAAATCTATGGGTCCATTAGGAAGGAGAACAGGGGGAATATTAAGAGTGTCCATCACAAATATTTTAACAGTACAATCTATTGAACTGATATCTATGGAAGAGTGAACACTTTTCTAAACCAGGCAATGACCCTTTTTCCTGCCACTTATACAAGTTCTAAATCACATATTTAAAAGCATCTAGTACTGAACATTTTAGATTACATTCCTCCAGTGCAATTATTTATCCTTTATTTTAGGCCTTGTAATGGGATTAATTTTACGATATGCTACGGCACCAACTGATATTGAAAGTGGAACTGTGTATGATTGTGGAAAACTGGCCTTCAGTCCATCAACTCTGCTGATTAATATCAGTGACCAAGTTTATGAATATAAATACAAGAGAGAAATAAGCCAGCACAACATCAGTCCTCACCAAGGCAATGCTATACTCGAAAAGGTAAGGATCCTATCTGGTCATATATTTTTGTTTTCCGGTACAAATAATTGCATCATATGTGAACCACCATATATAATGCAGTCACACACACACACACACACACACACACTTATGCCTCTTTTCAACACCACACTAATGGGGCAATTTAGTTGACTAAACAGCTAAACCTCGATATACTTTTATTATAAGCTCAGTTGTCTGTATTTTTTTTTCTAAAAGTTATAAAAGAATGCTTTTTAATATAGTTGTTTTGCAAGCCACAGGTATATTAGGTAAAAACATAATAATGATTCAGCTGACTCTGCCTTTCATGATACTTGATTCAAGTTTTCACATGTGTGTTTTGTGTCATTATATATATATTACCAGCTGGCTACTCAGTTCAAATCTTCCTTAAGTCAAAATAAAAATGGAAGAGAATTTTTTAAAAAAAATTGCACTTGCAAGCCTTGATCTAGAATGACTGACTTCTGGCTGCCAATGCAAAACACTGGCCACTTGGTTGTTTATAAATACACTGACGCACAGTCAGTCTCAAGAGATCTTAACTCCATCAATTTAATTAGGGATCTTAGACTGCAAAAAGAAAAATTGTGAAGTTACTCATCTTTTAAAATTTATTTCATCATTCCAAATGTGTGCACTGCTTCAGTTATTGGAAGGAAAATGTCTTTCTGCCCCCAGGACTCTGGTTCAGAAAACAGATAAGTTTACCTTTTGTGGTGCCTTGTGTGTGGGTCAGTCTTTGGAATAAGTGAATTTGTGTTTAACCATACAAGTACATGCTTAGAACCAGGATCTCAAGTGACTTATTCTAGATCCTTTTATGTCAGAGCTGAGAACTTCCTTGAAATTATGGAAGTGCATTTTATCACTTTAATCCCATATGGATTTCGTTTTCTCTTAACATATACATCTTTTTTTTTTTTCATTTTGAGAGATTTGGGACAGGAGGGGAAATGTGTGATCTCCTGTTTTTCCTCATTCAAGACGAGTAATTTTTAAGTTGTTTTTTTTTTTTTTTTTTTTTTACAGTATCTCTCACTAGCACATTTCTAGATTAACTTCCTCCTAGCACTTGGTGAGGCTCAGAAAAGTCAAACTAATTATAATATTATCCTAAATCAGACTTAGGAAAGTTAATTGAAGCACACAAAAAGCAAATTAAATAATGTATTTCTGAAGTAAATAGGAGCAATATGTAGATCTTCTGCTATTTTGGGTGATCTCTTCCATGTGATTCTTTCTGGGTAATAGAAATTCTTTCATGGGTAATAGAAAATTATCTATCTTGAAATAAATAATCCTTTTAAATGAACTTGTGAGCAGAATAGGATTTAAATACATTCTTCATTTTTACCTTTGATTATTACCAGAGCATAAATTATTTCCCTTCTCACTCTTTTACCTATTTTTATCTGCATTTCTAAGTAATATTATTTCTCTGAACAGGTTGACCCCCAAAGATGCTGATAATCATCTCTGTTATTATAACAATTTGTTCTCTAACAGGATTGCCAGCAAACACCTGATCAGGAATTTTGTTCCTGTATTATTGACATACTGATTTCTTTATCAGCAAACTCTAGTGTTTGCTTTTTAAAAAATTACAGCAAGAGATGGAGAAAATGTCTAAGTTTCTGGAGCCCTCTTGGTTTTTTCGTTGGATAGATTATGAGTTCTGAACAGAAAATATTTAATGGACCTTAAATGGCTCAACTATTTTATAGATTAAGTTCTAGATCATATGACTTACTGAGTCACAATTAGCATTTGCTCCTCCAGGTATCCAAGATTGGCAATAGGTGACTCAGTTTCCAGGGTAACCCCCCACCGCCCCCACTGCTGGTGGAGAAACGGGCATCCACTTATACACTTACCATACTAGGCGACTTTTAATGGGAAGGATATTTTTTTATAAATAGCCAGAGTATATCTGAACACACATTTGTTGCTTATGTGCCAGTGTTGGGGGGCCCTAGTTAGTCTGTGAAATGGAATACCCATTGTCTGTCTTCCTTACTGGGAATTCTCCACTGCATGAAACTGCTCATATCAATCAATCAATCAATCAATCTGTGTCAGATGCTAAAGAACTCCAAAAAAAGGCCCGTTTATTGGAAGGCTTGTAGGGAGTCACCAAGGGGTAATGGGGAAAAAATCCTGCACCAGACTGATGTGCCATGCATCCTTAGTAAGTTCCTTGAACTTCTTAATCTCCAACTTGCTTGTTTGTAAGGTGGGGAGATTAGGACTATTTTGTAGGATTGTTTTAGTGTTTAAATGAGACACTATATATAAAGTGCCTGACCACCCACCATAAGGCCCCTTACATTGCTCTCACTACCTCTCTCACTACCTGCTCTCACTGCCTCTACTACTTACCACTTCCTCTGCCACTGGTAATACCCACTGCCAGTACCGGTACCATCACTACTACACTACTTCTAACATCAGTGCTACCATTGCTGCTACTAGGTAATGTTTGAATGCTTAATGTATGCCAGGGATAAATGAAATGTGTGTTTGGGGTTTTTTCCATTTATTTAACATCCTGGGGAGATAAGTATATACTAATGTATACTATATGCTAGTATATAGTTTAGTTCTTGATTATATCACATAGACTATGAGGATTTTAAAACTTTACAGATTAGTTGTCACACAAAGCACTTGTCTTGCTTCAGGACCTCTATACATGTTACTCTTTTTTCCTAAAATGGTCTTACTCCTGCTCTTCAGTTGTCAGGCTCCTTTTTATCCCTAGAGTCTTGAAATTCCATCTCTTCAGAGAGGGCTTGCCCTGTGATTTTCTCACACCGTGTCCTCTCTCTCTCTTTCTTTCCTGCCTTCTCTTTTGTTTCGAAGTACTTAG
Organism: Camelus ferus; assembly: GCF_009834535.1. Lineage (NCBI taxonomy): Eukaryota > Metazoa > Chordata > Mammalia > Artiodactyla > Camelidae > Camelus > Camelus ferus. The sequence continues at coordinate 101,961,534 of NC_045696.1, forward strand.
CACCATCTGAAATTTTATATGTATTTTCTTGCTTACTGATTATCATTCTTACATTGTTTAATGTCCTCTAGGCTGTAAACTTCACAAAGGCAGGGATGATGCCTTTTTTACTGACCAGTGTATCCTCAAAACCTACCATAGTGCCCAATGCATACTGCTGCTGAATAAATAGTTTGTGAATGAATAAACGAATAAATGAAAGAGTCTGAGAGCTTGGTGGAGCATATACAGATAGAATATTTGGAAGTTATCACCTTGGAGTTGGTAGAATATTGTTCTGGATGCCTAATGGCTGAAGAAACTAAGATATTATCTAATTTTAGTTGTGTAATATAAGTATAAGGTATATCAAGAGAAATTACAAGGTGGGTCAAGGTCCCACTACTGATCAGAGGCAGAACTGAGACCCACGGCACTTTACCCTGAGTCCTGAGTGGTTTATCATACCCCACACCACTGGACAGGCTTCTGAGTGGCCCTGTGGGAAGAGGAAGGGCAGGGTGCCTTGGGCTGAGGCCTGGGGATTCTCACAGTGACACAGGTGGAAGGAGATAAGGACCAGTGCTGGAGAGAGAAGAAGCTGGGTGGGATTATGGGGAGAAGTCCAGCATGGTGGCATTGCAGAAGCCATTGGTGTGACTCTACTGGTTCCTTTTTCTTTATGGTACAGATTAAAAGGAGTATTTGGCCTTTGTTTTTAAAAGTTACAGGATGAGGTAATAAATTTTACAATCAGAAGAATGTAGTTTAGGGGCTTGGATGAAATTCTTGACTTAAGGATTTGGAGAGGCTGGAATAAATTCCTGTGCAATGTAATCATTTCTTGGAATACTTGTAAGAGCACTTGTACTTTTGGGATGGTTAGGCATTGTTGTGCTTGGAAAAAGCATTGAGCTTGATGGCTTGCTAAGTTTCTTCCAATAAGAAGGTATAAAACTGGAAAATATGAGAGCTGTTGGCATTATATAAGCAGCAGTGTATTCTACTTTAATGCTATGTTGTAAAAATATAAAAAATTCAGGAAATACCGTATGCCAAGCTTCTTTTGTTCATGCTTGATACAGATAAAAGTGTAGAAAAGAAAAAAATATTTTTGCTTAAAGATCAGTGAACACTTTTTCTATATATTGTGAGCAGCTGATGTTCTCAAAACAACCTTCTGAGAGAATAAAACTAGATAGTGTTGCTCGGTGTCTATCCAGTTAATGTTTCCAAAACCATTTGTCAAATTGTTCTGTGGATCCAAGGTATTCTTACCTAGTTTTAACTGAATGAGGCCTATATTCTGTTACACAATGGCTTTACAGACATTGATTTGTTATGGAATATTTAGGAATACTAAAATATCTACTAAGCATTTCTGAATTTCATATCAATAGAAAGTTTAAAACTTGGTTTTGAAGAGCAGATGATAAAAGTGCTCTCTCCATCACTCATCCATTCTTTCAACGCAAGTGAACTGAGTCCCATCAGTATCAATTCTGTTTTGTTTGTTTTGGGGATAATTAGGTCTGTTTGTTTATTTATTTATTCTTAGAGGAGGTACTGGGGATTGAACCCAGGACCTCATGCATGCTAAGCATGTGCTCTACCACTTGAGCTATACCCTCCACCCGCCTCAACTCTGCAATAAGGAATGGTCTCAAGGAGTTTATTGGTAAATCTGGGGAAAACACAGCATATGAATAAATGAATAAATAGACCACAAGATAAGTATTAAAGGAGTGGGTCAAATACCACAGATATTCAGAGGGTACAATATTAATCCTTACTAAGGTGATAAGGAAGATTTCAAAGAAGCTGATTGACTGTGGTGGTGATATATGTAGTGTGTGGAGGTGGAAGAGCCATTCCAAGCAGTAGGAAAAGCATGATGTGGAGGTGGAAAAAGGGGTAGAGAATATTCCAGGAAAGAAAAGTATTTCCAGTTTGTTGAAGTATGGAAGACCAGTGAAACATATGGGGCTGGGAATAAGGGCAGAGCTTGGTTACAGAATCCCTTAAATGCCAGGTTGAGAAATGCCTACTCTATCTGTAGTCAGTGGAAGAATGTAATGTTGACAAAAGCAAAGGAACGGTTAGGCTGCTGTGTACAAGGTAGAGAGTGAAAGCAGGCAGACAGATGAGACCTGTGCTTGGATGGTAACCAAGGGCCAGATTGAAGAGAAGCAAAGAAGGAAGATGCTGTAGATTTTGGAGCAACTGGGCATGAGGAGGAAGAAAGAACAGCTTATTCTGCTACCCTGTTTTGTGGGTTCACAGAGAGTGGTAAGACAGAAGTGGGGAACTTAGAAATTAAGGAAAGGAGCTGGTTTGTAGTTGAAAATCACAAGTATAGTTTAAAACTGATGAATGAATGAATCAATCTATCTCATCACTAATTTATTTACCATTGATTGAACACATTATGTTTTTCCACATTGATATGGAAAGGTGAACAGGCCATTTGGCTGGAAAGGTCTTGCAGACCCAGTAAACTTTCAAAAAGTTGTCAGCACAGTTAAATTTATACTTCCTATAATTTATAAATCAGTTGACTGTAATGTGAAAAGTCAAAGGAACTACCCATTGAAAAGTTTGCCTAGTCTTCACTTCCTGTGTGACAAGTGACACTATCATTTGGTAAGGAAAGTTATTTTGGAGTAAGTTACACTGCTGAATAATCTGTCCTGTCTATTGTTTCAATAAAGAAAATTCCCAGGCTTCAAATAGGTCACACTGAAGCTGTTATCAATTGTGTTGATAATATTGTGTGCTTTTTGAGATATTTTAAGGAAGTCCTTACAGCAACAGCTAATTATATGACTTTAAAAAATAATTTTGTGCTATACAGAGGAAATTTGAAAGACAAATAAAATTTAAAAAAAACAAAACCCATAAAAAGTAATTTTGTATTTGCAGCATTAAAACATCAGTGTCTTAAATTTTTTTCTCTCTGTCCAACTTTTTCTAATGGTTATTTTGACTTATTGTGTTTCAGAATCTTAATTCTCATAAATTTGTTTATAAACTATTTCTGTTCTTTCCAGTCTTTCTCTTTGCTTTATTATTCTGGCCGCAGAGGCCAGAAGGAAAAACTCTTCTGGTAACAGGAACAGCTTGACCAGAAAGAGTCATTAGACTACGAGATAAATATGTGCAGTTAATGCTGGGACACTTTTGGGGAGGATAAAGAAAAGACAGGAAAGAAATCTCTAAAACTATTCTAGGCACAATGAGAGGAGCAAGCATCACAATAAATCAGCACTTTGGGTCTGGAGAAGCATTTGTAGGATATTATCAATTACTTCTCTATTCTGCAGAAAGCAAGGATTCATGATTTATATTTTTCTATCATGACAAGTCTTGGCTCTTACACATGAGATGGTCCCAGGGAATATCAAGCTTGGCAGTGCTTGGGATGCGGCTGTTTGGATAGACTTAGCTACTTTCATCCTCAACCTTAGTTAAGAGATCTATTGTTAATAAAGAAACTTAACATGTTAAATTTGTCTTATCTATTTTTTTCCCACCTTTATTCAACTCTTTGCAGAAAGTTGGCCTGAGAAATGATTTCAGAAATGTCTCAAGACACTAAGTATTCCATTTTTAAAACATGTTTGCCAGTTTTATTGAGATAAAATTAACATAAAAGATTATATTAGTTCAAAGTATACAACATAACGCTTTGATATATATGTATATATCAAATGCAAAATAATTATCATAATAAGTTTAGTCAACATTCATCACTTCATATAGTTATAATTCTTTCTGTGGTGAGAACTTTCAAGTTCTTAGCACCTTTCAAATGTACAATACAATGTTATTTACTGTAGTCACCATGCTGTAAATTGTATCCCCAGGATTTATTTATCTTACAACTGGAAGTTTTTATCTTTTGACTACCTTCAGACATTTTTCCCACCTCTCATCTCTCACCTCTGGCAACCACCAGTTTGTTCTGTTTTGGTGAGTTTGGTTTTTTTGTTTTGTTCTGTTTTGTTTTTAGACTCCTGGTACGTGACATCATACAGTATTTGCCTTTTTCTATCTTATTTCACTTAGCATAATGTCCTCAAGGTCCGTCCATGTTGTTGTAAATGGCAGAGTTTCCTTCTTTTGTATGGCTGAATAGTATTCCATTGTGTATGTGTATGTATGTGTGTGTGTGTATGTATATATATATATATATATATATATATACATACACACACCATTTTTCTTAATCTAATTATCCATCAGTGAACACTTAGATTATTTCCATGTGTTGACTATTGTAAATAATGCTGCAGGAAACATGGAGTGTGACTATCTCTTCAAGACCCTAATTTTAGTTTCTTTGGATAGATTTTTAGAAGTGGGGTTACTGGATCATACGGCAGTTCTATTTTTAATTTTTTGAGAAACCTCTATACTGTTTTCCATAGTGGCTGCACCAATTTACATTCCCACCATCAGTGCACAGTGTTCCTTTTTATTGACATCCTGGCCAACACTTGTTATATTTTGTTCTCTTTTGATAATAGCCATTCTAACAGATGTGAGGTGATATGTTCTATCTCCTTGTGGTTTTGATTTTTATTTCCCTGATGATTAGTTCCATTTGGTTATAATTTAGTCATTGAACAACATAGATTTCCTTATCCATTTAGCCATTAAACAAGTATTTATTTATTTAGCACTAATCATATACCAAGCACTTATTTTAGGTGATGAAAATTTATCAGTGAACAAAACAAAGTCCTTGCTCTCATGGAGCTTAGATTCTATGGGAGAGACAGACAAGCATTTATAGCATTTATAATCTAATGTCAGGTGGAGACATGCTATGAAGAAAGGTTCGCAAAATGAGAGGATGGAGAGAGAAGTACATTGAGATATGTCCTGCAAGCCTCATTGAGGAGGTGAAGTTGGAGCCAAGATGTGAATGAAATTGAGAGTGAGCCACCCAGAGATCTGGAAGAAGAGAATTTCAAAGCAGAGGGCAAAACTAAATAAGATTAGATGCCTTTGCTTTCTGGAAGTCATTTTTTTCTTGCCAGATCTATGCTATATTTTTCAATATCTAAGACCATTTTGTCTATACAAAAAGTTCTGGAAAAATCCCATTTATTGTGGTCAAGAAAGGTAGAGGAGAAGAAGAGAGACATCTACTTGAAATGGGCAGTGAAAATGCAGAAAATGCAGAAATAACAGGAACATCATGCCCCAAAGGCTGGCAGACTCTGCCTAGCTTCCTGGCCACTTTTGCAATCCTGAATTCAGAATGCACAGCCAGACACCAAAGAGTTGTCCTACTGCACTTTGATTGTATCTTGGAGCACCCCAAATGCAAGATTAAGAATTACCTGGACAGATCTGTTTGGCAGAGTTGGGGTCAAGCCCTTGCCACCTGGACTGCAGCTTGGCTTTCTGAGACAGGGCCATGGACACCTCACTCAAAAACTCTTCTGACTTCCTTTCTTATTCTTCACAAATCATCACTCAGGACTCATGTTCTAAGGAAACTGGCCACTGGAACATTGATTTGTGGCAGGGATTGCATTCCACCAGCAGTCCAATTTTATTTCTTACCAAAAATCCTAGCTACTCAAAATAACATAGAAGCTCTTGGTGGCAGTGGTCTACTGGAGTGCCATGTGATTTGAGCATAGATTGTACTGTTTCTCTCACACTCACTCTTGGCTGGGGAATGAGAGCAGTCATATGAAAGTGTGTGAGCAGGCTGAACACTGGCCTTGGTCCTCTTTCTGACATGACAGAATTTGAAAAGAGGAGAGTGGCTGTGGAATAAAGGGATGGCGTCTTAGGTTTCTGGCTTCAAGCCCTAGAAAATACCCTAGAGCACCACAGGGAGAAACAACTGGGATGCCCACCCATCTCCCAGTCTCCCCTGCCTCTTGCCTACTGCCTGGTCTTGGACCATCTTAGATCATCCATCTGGTCATCCATTTCCTAGTTCCAGAAGGGACTTAAGGTTGTAGCACAGACACACTTTCTAAGAACTCTGGGAGCCAGCATGGCAGAGCACACTGTGGACTAGTGATTTGGGATGTTGATAGCCATCCACATAGATTAGATATCAGAGGACATGTTTTTAAAGCTATTTGTGGAGGGAGTGCGTAGCTAGGGGTTCTGAGACTGTTCTCTCCACTTCCCCATCCTGCGCAGCTCAAGATCATGGTGAAATATTTTCCATGCGAGGCTAATCTTTTAAAAACTGACTCATACTTTGTTATTTGATACTATTTTCTATATATATCAATAAATCTTGTATTATGTGTTATCTCAGAACAAATTATTCCTCCTAAGTGACTTTTCACCAAACAAACCCTAAATATTCTTTTAAACATTAACATGTATGGTGATTTAAAAAAAAAGTATAAAAAGTTCTTTGCACTCCCACAGGGATCATCTTGTTCACTTCCTGACATATGTACACCCCAACTTAAAGACCAGTAGAATAGCTCATATTTTATTAACATTTTATTTTTATTTTAACTATTTTTGTTTGTTTCTTGAAAAATTCCGCTCTTTTCTGAAATCTTACTGTATTCTGAGTTTCAGCAGCACCAGTATATACATAGGCTCTTGGCTTGAGGTAAGGATGTTCTTAGAGGCTGTTAGCTTTGTGGGAACATTGATTCCCATCCCAAGTGACCCCACACTGCCATACTTCAGTATCTGGTTCTATCAGCTTGTAGCTCCAGCTTGGGTGCTCCCACTGTATCTTAACTGAGTGGTAAGTTAATATTTATATCTGTGATGCTGGATTAATGTCTATCTCCTCACTAGGTCGTAGGCTCCAGTAGGGCAAGGACCAGGTCTAAGTCTGTCTGTGGTCACATTGTATTCCCAGCTCACAGCAGGGTGCTTTGCACATGGTTGATACTCTGTGGACCCTGGCAAGTGAGTGGATGAAATAATGAAGCATCATTCTCCAGTTTTCAGTTGCTACTTCTCCCTAGTACTCAATCCTGTCTTAGTTGCTGGCCATTTTATATCCAAGTATCTATCATAGCTTCCCCCTCAGAGTGAAGTACCAGGCTCTGTGGTGGATTTTGCTACTCAGAGGGTTGAACTGCTGGCAGTCTCATCTCCAAATAATGGAGTAAGGCTAGAGGGAGAGGGAGAAGAAGAGGCTGGGCACAGGAGAGACAATCGGGGAGTAGGGGGGGAGAAAGGGAGGGAGAAAGAAATTTCTCATCAGACTTTAAGTAGGTAAAAGTTAAAACAGGTCTTTCAATTCCTTTCCCCTTTGCTTTGTTCCTTCTAAAACATTAAACTGTGCTGAGAGTGCACATTTATCATCGTTGATCTCCAGCGAGTAATTATATAAGGTTTCATCCAACTGCATTTCCTTGTTCTTCCCTAAGGAGCTAAGAAGCTCCTCATTAGTAGCTTATACAGTCCGAAGTTAGGATACGCATCAGCGGCACTGGAGGGATGAGGACCGTCAGGAAGGGTGGGAACCTTAAGGAAGCTGTGCATTTAACTGGCTTGTCTCCTGATGCCATTTGAGCCTGTCTTGAGTTAAGAGTCTCCCAGCTGCTCCTCTCAGATCCATTTCCAATTATAAGGCTAACTGGACATGGTCTGCTGTACAGAGTTTCGCTTCAGGTGGTGGCGTGTGGAGAAAGAATGTCCTACAAATTCAGGTGTTCTCCACCGTTCCTTCTGACTATCGGGTTCTTAAAGAAGTGGTCTCTGATGTGGAATTTAGTGAGCAGGATAGTTAAGTGCCCTTGAAATCAACACTTACTAAATGAAAGAGGAAGGAAGCCTGAGTGGGCCGAGGGTGAAGTTAAGCTGTGATGCAGGCTCAACAATTTTTTTTCTATCTCCTCAGGAGGCTCTGGAGTTAGAATGGCTCTTTGGGGTCATCTCCAGTTGGTCCGAGATGGCCTGGACTCTAAAATACCAAAGCATTCTGTCTTTGGATGTGGGCTACTCTGGAAAGGGCATGGCTTCAGATGAGGTAGCTCTTTTTAGTCTTGGCAATCTCTAAAGGGGCTGAGAGCATTCCAAGTGGCAGAGATAACAAGACCTTCATTGGAGGGGATCCCAGTATCCAACACACTGACCTTTGCAGGGGAAGAAAAATTTTTCTTTCTACCCATCTAGGTTTTTGACTAGGGCCCCTGTAAAAAAGGATAGATTAACAAGAGAGAAATAAATGGAAATTTATTAACATAGTTATTTCATATATACCTGGGAGAAATCTAGGGAATGAGTAACCCAGAGATGGCTTAGAATTCAGGCTTTAATATCATCTTCAACTAAAACAAGGGAAAGGATATAGAGGAGGCAAGTTTTAGGAGAGTGGCCAGGAAATGTAAGGTAAATAAGGGTAAGGTCCTAAGGTTTAAGTCTATGCCTTTCTTATTGATAAATTTCTCATGATTTAGAGTCATCCTTCTCTTCCTACTTTAAAGCAGAGGTTTCCTTAGTGAAATTTCCCTTACAAAAGGCGTATTTTGAGGGGGATATATTCTGGTCTTCTACACCTTCCATGGTCTGGGAACTTTTATATAGGTTAAGTGCTCAAGAAGAGAACCCAAATCACGACTTAAAACATAGTTGGAGTCAAATAATGTAGTAGAGTGCTAGAACAGGCTTGTCCATGCTCTGAGAGCTGATTATTTATTAGGTATCTAGGAATCTTGCAAGCCAGTTGCTCAAACATTGGCTTCTTGAAATGGGCCATGGTAAGAGTAGTTAGACCACAGAAATTGTCAAGTCCTACAAATCTGAGCTTGTGGGCTTTTTTTTTTTTTTCCTCCAGAGAGATGATTTACTAGCACACCAGTGAAAATATGCCTATATCATTGCATTTTTAGGAGAACTGGAAATACCATACACCTCATTTTTCATCTCACGAAAAAGTTCTTTGCCACATGATGACTGTCTTAAAATTCCACTGTTAGAGCTGCATATCTTCAGCTTAAACTGACTGCTTCTAAGGTGATATAGATAAATGCATAAGGTTTTTGTCTTAGTCCTTTTGGGCAGCTATAGCAAAAATACCATAGTCTGGGTGACTTAAACAACAAACACTTATTTCCCTCAGTTTTAGAGACTGGAAAGTCCAAGATCAAGACACAGGCATATTTGGTGTCTGGTGAGAGCTAGCTTCCTGGTTATAGATGACTGTCTTCCTGCTGTGTCCTTACATGGTAGAAAGAATGAGAATGCTCTCTGTTTTCTTTTATAAGGGCACTAAACCCATTATGAGGGCTCTTCGCTTATGACCCAGTGACTTTCCAAAGGCCTCACCTCCTAGTACCAACACTTTAGGGGTTGGATTAACATATGAATTTTGAGGAGACACAAATATTCAGTCCATTGCAGTTTTGCAGTTGCACCTAGAGCTGAATCCTATCTATGTCATTTCTAGCACTGAGATCTTGAAAAGTTAACTTCTCATATTTTTTTTCATCTATGAAATAGATCAGTGTTACCCATGTTAGAGGATGGCTTTACAAAATAAGTGAGAAAAAGTTACATTTAGTGTTCGGTGTGCTGTAAATATTACTCTGCTTCCTTAACATCTGCCCTTGGCAAGCATGGAGTCCCCTCTTGGGGCAAAATTTGAGGAAGGCATGTTGGAGGAACTTTGGTGTTATTTTTTAATTCATCATACTTAAGGTAGATGCACTGTTTGAAAAACACATCATTTTAATTTTAAATCAGGCTGTTTGGCATCTATCTTCTGCTGATTTCAGCACCTCCTCCTCCTTCCCCCAAATCCCCTCAAGCATGCCTGCTGTGACTGCGGTCCTTGCTGACTCAGCCCTTCACTGTCCAGCTTCCCCAGGCCAGTTGCTCCCTGGTGAGGTCTTGTGATGGGGAAGCTGCCCGCACGTTTCAAAGTTAGGTGAGGCCAAAAAGAAACTGTGGGGCTGCAGTGCTCCCATATGTTCTGAGGGTTGGAAAGCACAGTTTCTTTTGCCTATAATATAAAGATTGGCCAAGATTAAGACCAATTCCAGATTGGGGAAAATCACTCTTGATGCACAAGTTTTCAATTGTGTTGGATGCCTTTCCTTTTGTAATTCTTACCTTGGTAATGAGGAGTAAATACTCTTGGTGAGATGGGGACCAGTCCCTTCTCACACCCACCTGTTATTTTCTCTTCCCCTGCTTATATCGAGCCAATATTAGAACAGGAGCCTCCCCACCCCACGCCACCCTCCCACCCCCGTCATTTTAATATCACAGCTAGTGGCGGGAGGTAGGCTATCCATACAATGAAGGGCAGGCCCACAAAGGACCAGCAGCCAATCGAAGTTGTGTGTAGGCAGTTAAAAGGCCTGGAGTCTGGGTGCCTAGGTTCAAAGGAGGAAACCAGATCATTTGATTTTCAAACTGGAACTCTTGAGAGTGAATGGGGCCATGATAATTAGGCCAGGACAACAAGTATTACCTGGGACTATTCTGGTCAAACCAGAAGGTATGGTTATGTTAGTAAAGGCTCACAAAGATAATAGACATAATTTCATGTGTCAAGAATCTTATGCAGAAACATAGGAAACTCTGGCCATCAGTGTCTAGGTGCTGTGGCAATGATCTAGAAAACCTAGGTGGTCTTTATGTATTTTTAGCCAATGAGGGCACATCCAGCAGTGGAGTGGGTAACCCGAACCCACAGGTGGATGGCAGATGGAATATTGTAGTTAAGAAGGCAGCCCCTGGCACTGTATTACTTGTTTCAAATGCTACTCACCAGCTGTGCGACGTTGGATGAGTTACTTAATTTCTCTATACTTCAACTTCCCCTTTATAAAATGGAATATTCCTAACTACATTGTGATTTGCAAATGAGAAAATACATGTAAAACACTTAGAATAGTGCTGGCTTATAGTAAGCACTCAAGTTATGTTAACTGTTAGTTTTATTATCATTATTTTTATCAACAAAGCAATGAACTCACAATTAGAAGCTAAGATTTGAGTCTAAGTCTTACTATTTACAAGGTATGTGATTTTGTGAAAGCCACATGACTCTCTGAGCCTTGGTTTTACCTCTGTAAAAATGAGCTGTTCACAATACTTATACTAGGGTTGTTGTGAAGAAAAAATGAGAGTCTGTGTATGAAGGCACTTTTAAAACTGTAACAGCCTTTGAAAATGTCAGTTGTTATTTTTATTATTAATTATTATTATGATTAATTGATGATTGGTAACTGTACTAGTATATAAGTGAGGAAGACAGACCTTGAATTTCAGCCCTGCCTAAATTTTAATGACTGTGTGTTCTCTTTTCCAGGGTAGTTGTTATTTCCATTTCAATCTCACCATTATTCTGTGAGGTGAACAGATGTTACTCCTATGTTTCACAATAGGAAACTGAGGCTCTTGAAAGCTTATATGATTTGATCAATATTGATCTGTGGCAGAACTGGTCTTAGGACCAGGTCTCCTGACTCTAACTTCAATGTTCTTTCCACAACTCCATGCTGCCAAACTCAATATTTAGAACTATATAAATGTTTTGTTCACAATTCTCCGCTTAAGTCTGCCTGGGTTTATAGACATTATCTACCTCCAATGAAATACCAGTGTTTATATCTGTCTTTTTGCATGTATAATGTTCACATAGTGTATTTCTAACTTCTGGAACTTTAATCACATAAAAAGTCATCATATAATGTATATGTGCAGTCAAACTGTAATAATTCTACCTAATAAAACTGAAAAAGGAAAAAAAATGACAACAATAATAAAAAAAGTCATCATAGTTTTATGGTATAATATTCTTACAATTTCTCAATGATAATTTATGCTTATTACATGTAATATTACAAATAAATATATTTACATATATTTCACATTTTTCCTATGTAGTTTAAATCAGATAGTCTTTAAAACACTATAACTTACTTTATTTATTATCATAACCTAAACCTTTCCTCAGGCTTTTAAAATTTCAGGATGAACAGCCAATTATAAAACTTCAGGAAAAAAATATATTTATGACATTAGGATAAGGGAAAATTTTTTAAAGTTACCAAAGCTGAATTAAAGTAAAGATGGAGTAAATTCTACTACATTAAACTGAAAAATTTTGCATGAAAAAGACACAATTGATAAAGTTAAAAGGCAATGTCAAAAAGTTTAAAGAGGTGAGAGAATAGAAGAATGTATTTGAAATGTAAGTAACCAAAACTCACAGCGGAAAAAGAAAGTGACAATGAATATACGTATGTTCATGTATAACTGAAAAATTGTGCTCTGCACTGGAATTTGACACAACATTGTAAAATGACTATAATGCAATTAAAAAATGTTAAAAAAAAATAACCAAAACAGAATAGTAACCAGATTGTATGAAGAACTAATAAACAAGAAAAAGTCACGCTGGGTAATAGATATGATCCAAAATTCACTAAAGAGATATCAAAAAAGGCCAATAAACAAAGGAAAATATGCTTATTTAATTAGTAATGGAAAATGCAAAGAAAACAATAATGTGACATCAGCTTATACTTAACCTTGTGGGTAAAAATTAGAAATTTGTCAGTATTAAGCGGTGGCTAGAATGTGGGGAAATACTCCTATACTCTCCTGCAGAGTGTAAATTGGTATAACCACTTTTAAGTAATTTGTCAGTACATTCTAATATTGACGATTAGTATACCTTATCATCCAGCAGTTCTATATCTAGGTATTTTCTACTTCTGGAGAAATTTATACCTGTACGCAAAGACTTAAGTTCAAGAACATATGTCGTGTTACTTTTAGTCATGGTGACAAATAAGAAACAACCTAATTGTCCTAATTCTCTTGTTAGAGAAAGAAAAAAACAATCATGATACATTCACCAATAGAAGGCTACACAGCAGTGTAAGTGAATGGACATAATACACATGTATTAATGTGGGTAAATCACTTCTGAATGTAAAAAGCAGGATACAAAGGCTAAATTTTGATAAAATTTAAAAATAAAAATACTAATTTTTGCTATGAATACATATATATGAAGTACAAGGATACAGTCATGGGAGAAAGAACACTTTCTAACTTCAGAGTATTTATTACTTCTGGAGAAGGGTAGAGGGAAGGTCTTCAAGTCTGACACATCATTTAAAACTTGTTTGAAGCAAAATTTAAGACATAAATATAATAAAAAGAGAAACAACTCTAATTTAGGATTTCTAAGTTCAGTAGTGCCTCTGAGTGACCCAGTGACCTTCCACATCTCCCTTGAGCTCTCTAGGGGATGATATTAGGTCAGGGCTTTGAATACTTTTTAGCAGAGGAACCTTTCATGCAAAAAAAATCTGAAAATCCTTCCCAACATGTGAAACGGGTGAAATCAAAACTGCTCAGGCAGAAACTGGAGGGCAGAGCCAGGGTGGGCACCAGTGCAGTTGTTCCCACTTCCCATCACCACCGCATCCTCCACAGAGCCCAGGGATCAGCAGAGATCAGTTTGCAGACCCCCAGATGGGTGACCTCTAAGACAGCTTCTCCTTCTGACAACCTGTCTGCGGTGCTGTTTTTCTTAAACAATGGCCTACTTGAGGTAAAGCTTGTTTCTCTGACGAGAGCCTGCCACGTATAAGGGCTCTGTAGGGACCATCTGGAGGGGTGGAAAAATACTTTTCACTGTGAATAACTATCTCCTAATCTGGCTGTTCCTCAGATTTGAATGTTGAGAGTAGGATTTCTCCCCATTAAAAAAAAAATTGATTCACTAACTTTTTGCTGCTCGTATCACTTCCTTACCTCTCTCCACTTATACCTTCATCATTCTATGTCCTGGTCTGCTCTCCTGCATCCTCCTCCCTCAGCCTTTGTCCCTTTGTTCCTCCTTCATCCCTCTGTCTCATCCTAGAGCCATGTATCAGGTTTCTGAGAGAGTCTGACACTCAGCCTCCCAAATGAAGGGCCTAGAACCCACTGCTTCCACATTCTCATCACTCACTCTTTCCTTAACTCCCTGAACCTACTTCTTGATTGAATCAATTGAAAATGATCAACAGCCACTTCTCAACTATGAAATTAAAAGATTTCTCCCGGGCCCTCAAAATTCTGTTCTCAGTCACTGATCCCAGGATGGAGAGTCAGCTTCTGCTTTATCATTCCCTCAGTCAACCAGGTGCAAAAGCATAGGTTCGTTTTGGGTTTTTTATTTTTGCCTCTCTCTTTATTTATTGAGTTTCAGATAAATAAATTATTGGGGAAGGCATGTTCCAAATATGATACTAAGAAATCATTCTGAAAAATTGCTGTTTATCTGAAGTTCCCATTTAACTGGGCGTCCTGTATTTTTATTTGCTAAATCTGACAGTCTTGCAAAAGGGAGCAGCACCTCCTTTTTACACCGTACTTCTTTCTGGCTTTCTTTGTGCATGAACTTTATTCTCCTCTTCTCTCTGATTGTTCCTTCACTGTCTCTCTCCGTGGTACTACCACCTCTTCCCATCCCAGGGTCTATTCTTGGCCCTCTTCTCTGTCCTACAGCACTCATTCCTTCAGAGATCCCATCTATAAGTCATCCTCCATGCTGATGATTCTGGATCATTTCTCCTTGGCGCTGACCGTCCCCAAGTATGCCTTTCCAAATGTCTCACAGACACCTCAGCCTCAGTGAGCAGAGGCTTCAATTAGCCCTCAACTTTTCTGACCCCTCTTACCTCTGCCAAGTCAGCTCCTCTTCAATCATTTTTACTCAGGCAGTCACCCAGGTACAAAAACATAGGTTCCTTCTGGGGTTTTGTATTTTTGCCTCTCTATTTCACCTGCAAGCCCTGCCAATCCTCCCTGCCATATGCCTGGCTTATTCTAAGTAAATATTGCTGGATGAATGGATTCCTCCTGGTGTGTTCCTTTCTTTCCATTCCATATATATATATGGTGAGGCTATGGCAATTTTTGTTACACATGCCAGACATGCTGTTCTATATCTTGCACTTTTACCTTGCCAACAGACTTTAGAAAGCAACCATATCAGTTCGTAGATAGTTTCTTCAGCCTTTCTAACAGTTCATAGTATTCAGTTTTATAGATTACAGTTGACCCTTGAACAACACAGGTTTGAACTGCACAGGTCCACTTATATGCAGATGTTTTTCAATAGCAAATACTATGGTACTTTACGATCTGCAGCACTACATGGTCCAATCTGTGGATGCAGAACCGTGGATAAGGAGGAAATGCAGAAAGGGAAGAACCTTGTGTACAGAGGTCCAACTGTGAGTTGTATACAGATTTTCAACTGCGTGGAGGGCCAGCACCCCTAACCCCTACCTTGGTCAAGAGTCAGCTGTATACTGTGATTTATTTAACCATGATTCTGTGATTTATTTATACCATGATTTATTTAATCCATGGTTCAATTATCCTCAATGCTTTCTTTTTTTCCCATTCATTCATCTGCAATGAATGCTCTTGTCCTGTCATTCCACACACGTGCAAGCATATCTGCAGGACAGATTCTGAGATGAGGTATTGCTGAATCAAATGGTATGGATATTTGACATTTTGATATCTATTGCTAAAATACCCTACTAAGAGATTATACAAATTTATATTCCCCAAAGCCATTTTATTGTTTAATCCTTCTGTGTAAAACTTCTCTAATTTTATCCATGTTTGAACAAATATAGTTCCAATTTATTTACACCGGGTCAGAGAGAGGTTCATAGTCTGGGTAGTACCCACGTGCCAGGCCTTAACTGCCTCTCCTATCACTTAGGAGGTTTACATTGCCTATTTCTGTTCTCCAAGGGCTCCAAGTGCACCCTGGGCCTCCAATCCTCAGTCCATTACTTCAACAGTTTCTTTCACTTAGATTCAGGTACAGTGAACATCTCTTGAGAAACAATCAGGGTTGGGTACCAAGTAGAATTCTTTACATCTGTTATCACATCTAATCCTCAAAAGCAATTCTAGGAAGTAGGTATTTGCATGCCCATATTGCAAATGAGGAAACTAAGGCTCAGAGAGATTAAGTAAATAGACTAAGCTCATCTGATTAGTAGCTGATGTATTTTCCTCAGACATTCTGAACTTATTCTTTTTTCTCCCACTCTAGTGCTGCTCACAGCAAAGCATAACTTAGGGCAGAGGAAAGGAAATGCACACCTTTGAGTTGTCTCTAGGTACGTTCCCACAGCTGCCTGCCCTGAGAGAGACAAGTTTTCTTTGAAGTCCCCAATTTATAATAAAAATGCATACAAATTTTGAATTTCACTTTTAGATATGCCTGCATTTTAAAAATATTTAAAATATTTCAAATTGCTTAGTATCAAATATAACTGAAACTCCAGGAAGCTGCCAGTTTCCTCTGTGGCTTAGTGAACCCTGGCTCACTGCTCCCAGGGCAGACAAAGGAGCATGGTTCTGAATGTTGATGCCCCATGGAGAAGCTCCTACCTGTCTTTCAAAACCCAGCTTATGTGCTGCTTCAACGTGAAGCCTCCCTACAGGGTCAGCAAGCCCAGACAGGTGTCTCTGTCCTAGAGAACTCGGAATTACAGCTTAGCCCCCTGCCTTGTACTGACACTGCACAGCACCTTTCCTATCTTTGACTATAACCTTCATGGATTCAGTCCATCTATCATATATCCTCAAGAAGTTTGCAGCTGAGAAGAAGCTTGTTAGATTTCTAATGAACAAAGCATTGAATATGAGTGAATACATTATTGTGTTAACCATTTTTACTTTTCCAAAAGAACTGGGAATTGCCAAAACAATGAAAGTCTTCTTCTAAGTCCCAACTTCTCTTTAACACTGTTAAATCTCGCTTTAAGTAGTTGTGTTAGCCTGGCACTCCCCTGGAAAATACACGTTTAGTTTGCCCATGCATGTACACCCCATTCCCAGTGATGTCCCTGTCACATTGATTGACACTGGGCATGCCATTCATTTCTTCTTTGTCTCTGGAAAGCAGGAATAACTGCATTTACCAGCTACCACTCAGGAATGTTGTCAGAATTGATGAAACGATGTTTCTAAAAGGCCTCTTTGGAAGTAATATGCCCCATAAATCACAGTCCCCATTAGAGTGGTTATTTTAGTACTTGGTTATTTAGTAGTTGCATAGAACACTGGTATTTCTTCCTAGATAATTCATATTGAGTTGCTGAGTGCCTTAATACTCAGGTCCAAACAGAGTTTTGTATCTGTAACCTTCTGATTAACTTAAGAACTAAACTTGGTACCTTTCCTTTCTACTCTTGGAAGTTTTCAAGTTGATTATCTCTATGAACATATGTCCGGCCCATTCCCAGCCAAATACTGGTGTATATATGAGACAATAGGTAATACTTGTACTAGTTGAATATATTGATATTTTTCTGTCCCTTATGTTATCTGGTATTTAAAAAAAACTGAATCCCAATATTTAAAAATCTCACTTAAAGCATCCATAATTCTTTTACCTCAGGGTTTCAGGTCTGTTTCTCCAAATTAGCCATTCTTTGTATAGGATGATAGACCATCTAAAAACTGAATGTTCTGCATTTTTAAATTCTAGTAACTGTCTATAAACGTTCTGTCCACAGTTACTAGTTCTAGATGGGAAAATAAAAAAGTCAGTCCCTCAGTTCCATTGGCCTACACTTAAGTTGCTCAGTATCTCATGTGGCTTGTGGCTACTGTATTAGGCAGTACAGTAATGGCACATTTTCACCATCACAGAAAGTTCTATTGGACAGTGCTGGTCTGTAATATTTGTGTCTTAAGACTAATGTCTTTAGCTGAAATATTCTTTAACTTTCTGTTCTTCCAAATCACATCTATCTTAGATTTTTCCTCCTCATGCTGTAATGAAAATTTTTAGTTGTTTGGGTTTTAAAAACAGTCTCACCTCCAAGGCCACGATTTGAACACAAAGTCCGAGAAAAATGACGTGTGGAATCGCCATCTGGAGGTTGGTGCAGCAGCAGATCCAGACATCTCTGAGAAATTGTCTAGGATTGGAGTTACTCCCAGAACTCTGATTTAGCAGTTTCTAAGCTTATAGCAAGTCTGAAAGGAACACAAATCTGTTTTGTATATACAAATAAATCCTCGTATGCTGGATGCCATTCTCAGCCTGCCAGTTTGATCTGGTTGTTCCAGAAAATATAATTCAATAGCACATTAGTTAACCTGCATGAAGGGAATGGGGCATTCTGATTATTGAAATGTTCTGGTTGAGTGATTAACCTGATTTTTGCAGAAAAACTGCTGAGGCAAGGAATTTTTTGTCCAAGATGTTGTGCCACTGTAATTCTCTCTCCCAGATGACCACAGCTGCATTGCTTCACTCCTCTAGAACTCAGAAATACATCTCTTTGCTAAAAACTTTCAAAGATGAAATTGATATTCTCTCAAAGAGGCCTCATAAAAATAGATCAATATGGTATTTCAGATAATTTTAGAAAAAATAGTAAACTTAAAAGGAAAAGTAATATTTTTGCCAAATATTTCACTTTTAACCTTCAAGAGTTCCTGACAACAGGGCAATTTCTTCAAATATCATAACTTGAAAATATTTATTCAGATATTTAATTTTCTTTAGTAATAAATAGTTACAAATGCTTACTAGCTGTTAGGCAATGCTATGAGGGCTTTGCAAACATTAATTCAGTTAATTTTTATAACTACCATAGAATTATGTATCAAATTATTATGTTCATTTTAAAGATAGAGAAAGTAAGGCACAGAAACCTATGGATGCGCCAAGCTGATCTACTTGAATGCTCACTAGTACGAAAGGTTGTAGCATCAGTGAGGTTTATGAAGAGGGGACCCAGGCAGCTCCTACTTCACCCACTCATCCCTTCCCAAATAGTGGCTGAGTAGAGCTGAAGGGCTGGGAGGGGGAAAGGAGCAGAAGGACTCCAGCAATGTCAGCTAGGCCCAAAGAAGAAAATACAGTTAAGAAAATCTTTTAATCTTACTTAAATAATTCCTGTGTGTGATGTGTAAGGTTGTTAGGGCCATATATAATTCATTCTATTTTAATAGATTTGATTCTCAAAGGTATTTTTTTTCCAATTTAGAAAATGTATATCGAGCAATGGGCTAGCACTGGGAGGGATGAAAGTAACACAGAACTGATGAAGGAAGGCATCATTGTGATCCTTGATAGGTTCCCAATTTAATGGGGAAAACTGTCAAGCTGAAACCAACAATCATATAAAAACACATGCTATAAGGGAAGGTACAAAGTGCCGAAAGAGCATAGAAGAAACATTGGTCAGTTTTGACTGGGGAAATGAAAGCATGTTTCAGAAAGGAGTAGCTTTTGAGATCCAGCTTCAGAGAGGAGTAAGAATTCAGGCATAAAAGGGGGAGGAAATTAGAAATTATAGTTGTGAAACTCATACATCTGAAAGATTTTGATGAGCACTGTAATGATAAGGAGGCCTTAGTGGTGAAATAATGAAGGGCAGCGTGTGTGTGGGTGTGGGTGTGGGTGTGGGTGTGGGTGTGGGTGTGGGTGTGTGTGGGTGTGTGGTGGCGGGGAGAGAGAGAGAGAAAGGCACAGAGAGAGAGAAAATAAGGAAGAAGAGACTGAGTCTAAGGAAGGTTTTAAAGATTAAATGAGTTTTCATTTTCAGACTGCCCAGTAAATAGCAGATATTGGATTCAAGAATTTCTACATCTCATTTCATCCTACTTCATACCAAGAAATATTTATTTTTTGGGCTAAGTTTATTTTAACATTTAAGTAAAAGCCAATAAACAAATACTAGAAAAATCTATTTTCACTTTTAAATGTGTTTTTTTCTAGAATCTGGAAAATATTTTGAACATTGGAAGGGATAAAATAGGGAAAACTAAGACTAAATTTCTAAAACTGTTTTATTGGGGAAAACTTTAAATAAATCCTTGTCAAAAGCTAAAATGTTTGAACGCTACCAGACCCTTCAACCAGGAAAAAAAAAAACCAAAATAGAATAAAAGCATTTAACGTATGAGGAATGAATAATTAATCAAAGTAAAAGGAAAAAGTTTTCTTTGCCTAGAGAGGTTTCATTGAAGTTTTTTGTTGTTATTATTCTTATTAGCTACAGAATTGAGTATAAGTTTTACATTTAAAATATTACTTTACAGTTGTATTCAATTATGAATTTCTAAGTTTGCATTTTCTCTTATTTTCATCTCTGCTGATTTAATAGCATTTTAATATGTCTCATACAACCTTAGCAAAGGTGACCAAAACTGTTTTGTTTTATTTTTAAACCTATTTTTAGTAGCACCAAGAAGCATCTTCCTAACTCCACTTTTGTCTTTTCTGGCAGATGACATTTGACCCAGAAATCTTCTTCAATGTTTTACTGCCACCAATTATATTTCATGCAGGATATAGCCTAAAGAAGGTAAATATACAGTGATTATTTTCTTCTTTTATCATTAAGTAGAGAATTTTGCCAGCACTAATGAAAAAACAATTATTTTATTTTATTGGTTTACCTATTTGGTAAGAATATCATTATCTTAGATCATGTAATATAGATTCAAATCTGACATTCTTAGACTTCTTCTAAACCTGTTCTGTCCAATACACTGGCCATTAGCCATGTGTAGCTATTAAGCCCTTGAAATGTGGCTAGTCTGAATGAAGATGTGCTTTAAGCGTAAAATATGCGCTGAATTTTACTCAGTGTTAGAAAAAGAAGGTAAAATATGTCAGTAATGCTTTATAGTAATTTCATGTAGAAATGATATTATTTTGCATATATTGGGTTAAATGAAACATATTATCAAAAATTCATTTTGCTTTTTTTAAACTTATTTTATTGCAGCTACTAGAAAAAGTTTAATGACATATGTGGTTTGCATTGTATTTCTATTGGGCAATATTATTCTAGATGATTGTAACCAAAGAGTTTGCTATTAATTAACATCAGGTTTAACCATCAAGGTGACAACTTAAGATTGCTTTGCTAATACTCAACTGTTGATGCTCACAGAGAGAAAGTCCAGTTTTGCAGTTCCTATGCACTTTCATGACATTGCTTAGGTGCAGCCTGAATGTGCACATTTCCCAGATTAGGAATTCACATCATAGTTTAAATGCTAGCACCCCCTGTGCCACAAAGTGAGGCTCTGACCTGAATGAGTTTTGGGAAGCAGAGGTAGTGAGCTGCTTTTCTACTGCCCACTCCCCGCTCCGGAGACTCCTGCGGCTCTCCTCCCTTTGGCCTCTGGGCTCCAGCAGCCAGGGTGGCTTGTTCAGTACAGACCTGATTTTCTGGTGTTCTCCAGGCTCCCTCTTGCTGTCAATTCTGGCTACTCAGACACCACTTGCAGAACCGGAAGGGAGTTTTCCCAAGCAAGCACTGGAAAATATTTAGAAGGCTGGATTCATTCCCATAGTGCTTTCTCCTCCACAGCCCCGAGACTAAGCAGCATTTTTGTGTGATTCATTAAAATAAACTGTTGTAGGTGATTAAGTTTTTGTTTCATCACATTCAGAAGAAATATAAATCAGAGATCCAATAAAAGCCAAAAGGCAACTTAAATCTTTTAGAATGGTATTTTTTAAGTGCTAAAGGGGTCCCAGTGACAACAGAACTTCTTAAAAACTCTGTCTTCCTTTAATCATTCCAGAGTCCTGCGTGGCCATTGCCCCAGTCCTGTCCCTCCCTCCCGGGTCCAGCCAGGTCTGGCAGTCGTTTCTCTCTTCTCTACCCTGTCACCTACCAGAAGTATTTTTTCCCTTTTCTTTGGAACCCTCCATCTTTTGCAGTGTAAATCTTAAGTCTTGTTTATACAGTAAGGCCAGGAACTGAGGCTCCAAAAACAAAACTTGCCGAAATAGTGAAGGAAGGGAGAGACTGTGAAAACTCATATATTTATTTTTACTTCCTGTTACACTAAGAAAAAAACCCTGATGTGCTATATGAAATATATATATTTTTTATCCCCAGAGACACTTTTTTCAAAACCTTGGATCTATTTTAACATATGCCTTCTTGGGAACTGCCATCTCCTGTATCGTCATAGGGTAAGTGACATTCAGAACTCAAGTTCCAGAAGGCTGTGGGGCCAGTCGTCTGTGGGAGGGATCTCACATTTCCTGGACCCTTACTGACTGTATGAATTATCTAGTTTTTTCAGTGTATCACGTCTTTACACATTTTTCTGACTCAGTTCCAAGGCTTGCGTGTCTTCATGCCTTTCGTTGCAAATCAAAGCAAACTAGAATTAGATTGTTGGATTTTCTCTGTGAGTTTTGGACTTCTGACTTAGGAAATGTGGATAATTTGGCTTAAGGTATGAGAAGCAAAATGCCTTTTTTCCCTTTTTGGCTTAAATAACGCAGATAAGCATATTGTATTCTTTTTCCATCTCTTTGCGGAACCTTACCTCTATTTGACAGGAATACATTAGTAACTATATGTCAAGGGTTTTACTTCTAAGGGAAAGTTGGCAAGAGAGCAGTCTGAGACAGGCATCTCCAAAGA
This sequence comes from Camelus ferus, assembly GCF_009834535.1. NCBI lineage: Eukaryota > Metazoa > Chordata > Mammalia > Artiodactyla > Camelidae > Camelus > Camelus ferus. Next base: position 101,983,928 of record NC_045696.1, read on the forward strand.
TCAGCAGAGGTGTTTAGTGCTGGGATGGCTTTTCGGTTGATACACTGTAGAATGCAGACTTGTTTTTTCTCATTACATTTTATTGGCTATACTGCTAAGCCCCAAGTCTAACTATACAGACTCTAGCTTGCAGCTCATCATAAAGTAAAATGTGGTACAAAATGGTGAAGCCAATCCAATTCACTTATAATCCTATCCAATACATTAAATCTCCACTGCAAAAAACATGGCCAGCTTCTATGTCTGTGGTGGTGTGGATGTCTTAAATTGTCTGACACAGCCAGTTCTACCCTGGAATTTTATTGCATAAGTTGTTACATCCCTAACACAAGAAACTGAGGCTAAAAATACACATTAGTCACTCATCCAGTCCTTTCCTTATGAAGTGTTTAGTGCGTGTCACTGGAAGGCTAAGAAGTTATCATTACTTGGACCTGAAAGCCGGACAGGGTTATATTGAATTCTCTTGTAAATTTTTTATTGATTCAAGCCTAGAACAACTCGGGCTACGTTATATGGAAATGTCCGGTATGATGAAGACAGTGAGGAAGCTGAAAATTTCAGCACCTGTAAGTGGAGGCTTGCCGAGACACAGACTGGGGAGCCCCATCAAGTCTGGACAGCTAAGGTCTGCCAACTGTTTGTGGTTGAGAGACACAGTGGATTTGATCCTTCTCAAAGCACATTCAGGGAAGGTTTTTCTGTTCTGTGGGTATGCCATAGCTCAGTATCCAAATTTCAAAGCTGGCAAGGGCCTCAGAGATTTGTGTAATTAAAACTCCTACTTATGAAGATGAGGAATGTAACATCTTAAAAGGTAAATTAATTCTTTCAGTCTCACCATCTATGAGAAGTAGGGCATCGGTCAGGAAAAAATTCAGAACTTCTGCTCTTGACCCAGCAGGGCTTATCAACCCCCCTCTTCACTTAGCAATTTCTCTTGAATTCTTATATTCCCTAATCATTGTTCCTATACATTGACAAAAGACTCTGAGATATGTGGACTCTCAACAAATATTTATCAGTTTGTAGCAAAGATTGATCTTTAGCAGTTCTACAATATGGAAATCTGAAATTTATAATGGATCCAAATTCTAAACTTGTGGACAATGTTGTCAAATTATAGAATAATCAGTTTCATTATTACCCTGTTTCCTTTGCATAGCTGATTTTAAGTATACTTAAGTGTATGCATTTATATAATATGCTTTTACTATCATAAAAATCTATACAACTATTTTTTAAAGCACAACATTGTGTGGTGTGAGTGTATGTGTTCACACATGTGCATCATATATAATTGACTTGTTCTTAAAAATTTCAGTTCAGGAGATCCAGTGATATGTATTTACTGGAGTTGAGAAACTCTTCTAATTGAGTTTTAAGCTACAATCAATAATTTGTAATGGAGAGTGATTTGAATAAAATCTTTTAGAACCATGTTCTTTGTTTGAAGAACAAAAACTTGTAGGATGTCTTCTTAATGTGGGTCATTAGGGTCATTAGATTAAAGTGCAGAAGGGATAGATAGTTAAGATTTTAGGATCTTATCCAGCAAGGTAAGGGAAACCACTGAAGAGCTTTAGCTTGAGGGTAACAAGGTCAGATTTACACTTTAGGAAGGTCATTCTGGTGGCCATGTAAACGAGAAATTTTGAATTGGGAAAAAGACAGCAAGGGGACTGTGTATGAGACAATTTCCCGGCTGTGTTGGAAGAGAGGAGGGCCTAGTCTCAGGCAGTGGCAGTAAAAGTGGATGTGGAATCATTAACTTGTTAAAATCCTGAGAGAATGGGGTCATCCAGGGCAAGTGTGTGGAGTGAGAAAAGCAAGGTACCTGGGCAGTAGCACTGTTTGAAGAAAGGGAAGAGGTACCCACCAAGCACTATCCAGTACTGGGCCAAAGAAACAGGAAGCAAACCAGCAGGGTGTGTGTCTGAAAGTCAAAGGAAGACGTGGATGGAGGATGGACAGTGTCTAACACACGGGGGGGTCAAGGGGGATAGGAGTAGGTATCCACTGGATTCAACCTCTAGGGAATGATGGGTGACTTGACACATCCATCCTGTGGGCAGAAATAAAGGAAGAGTATTGGTAGGGTCAGTTGTTTTTGATACTGTACGATGAGAAACAACACTTTATTTTTATGCTGATCTCCAGACACAATTTCAGAAATTCTGAAGGAAAGGCACAAACTTCAATTCAGACCAAACTGACACTTTCATATTTTGGTGACTTCCATTGTGTGTCACTCAAACGTACCCTTAAACCTTAGAAAATGACCAGTTATGTATTTCTGGTAAGTTAATGCTGATAAAAACAACACAACAAACATTTATGGAGTGCTTGATATGTACCATACCCTTTTAAAAGTACTTTACATGGATTATTTCATTCATTCCAAATAATCCTGTTAAGCACATATTGCTATTACCCTCATTTAACAGTTGAGACAACTGAGGTTGAGAGAGAATGAGTGTAAGTAATATGGCTGGTATTAGTAACTAAATAGTTTGGCTCCAGAGTCAAATTCCAAAAATGCGCTTTACTTCTATTTATTTTTGGCACTAAAAATAACATTTAAAATATTAAACTAGAAAATAAAATGGTGTAAACCAGTCAATAGTTACTAACATGCGACATGTTTCTTCATTTATCCCTTTAGAAGTTCTCACAAACATAAGATATTTTTATTAGGGGATCCCATCTGAAAGGAATCCAGATTTTTAAGGGGAATTAAGGATGTCCAAGTTTATGCAGAAATACTCATACTTGCATGAAATGGGCAGGAGGAGGGATTCAGGGCAGTCAGTTAGATTGGACTCTGAGAATAAAATTATAAAGCAGGTAGTCATCTAATGAAGAGGGGTGAGTAGTTGGATTTTCCATCATCAGGTGCATTAGTCCTGTTGCATATGGGGAATACTGTGCAAGTTTCCAAGCTGGAGAGTAAGTTTCACAGGGCAGTGTAAGAGAATGTGGAAACTGATGCCAGAGAGTCAGCTGAGAGATGGCCATAAAGCCCAGGATCAGAAATGTATAAGGATGTGAAGATCATGAAGAGGGAGTGTGGAACGTGAATGAAAACTTGGCTAGTGGGCCATAGTGTTCTGTAGGTAAAGACTGTGTCTAATCAAAATACAGGTTGGTTTTAGAGCTGGATTCAGATGCTTTATAGGAATTGGGATCATTGGGTCCATTTAAATGAAAGAGTTCTTAAGTTTTATTAAATTCATTTCATTTCAAAAATTGGATGTAAAGCATCTTTCATATTACAAGGGAAAGTTTTACAATATCTCTCTGCCAATAAAATCAAGAAATCTTAAAAAAAAATTTTTTTTTAAGCTTGGATTATTCTTAAAGAATTCAACTGCCTTTCTTGGCCTCTCACCCATTCTATCACTTAGGAAATGTTTTAAATACATCTCTGTTTTAAAATAAAACCCATGTATTTGAATTATTTCTCAATTCACCTGCTCCATCTTTGGGGGCTTTTCCTTTATCTTTGATTTCATGTCTCCACCCTTATGGTGACACAGATATATCATCGCAATGACAACCTACCTAATGCTTATGTCAGCACATACATGTCTGTCCTAAGAATTTATTAGTAACCATGAAATGCTTCTTCTTTAAGAGCAATGAAAACGATATCCTTTTGACTTCTCTGTTAATGAGGAATTAAAACGAATGCCACAGTTCTAAAAATATTTGGAGAAAAAGACATGGATCTAAATGATGAAGAATGGGATTTTGGTTTTTAAAATAGCTCATTTTTAAATCGCATCCCATGTGCCAGAAACTGACCTATGCTTTTTACACACATTATCTCATTTTATTCCTGTAATGCCCCTATGAGATAGATACTATTATTATCCTTATTTTATATCCATGGACGCTGACGTTGAGACTTGCTCAAGGTTACACAGTAAGTAAATGGTAATAAATGGCAAAGCCAGTCTGACTTCAGAACAGACACTCTTAAAATCTCCTTGTCTTCCTCCCCCTCCTGAGTTAGGCCCTTACATTTCCTGTAGTGTTTCCTGTAGTTTGATGAATAGCTATATCTGCCAGACAAACCAAGCCCTAAATAATTTCAGATTCATACATTTATCATTATGGCTAGCAATTATGAAAAAAATCTGCACATTAAGAATGAGCTGTGAATACGATTGCAAAGTAGAAATGGAACCTGTCTTTTCTTATTGGAGGTATTTGGAGGGATAGTCTAAGTCCATTTTACTTGCTTAGAATTGCTAGACTCTGGGTAATACACTCTGGAAAACCTGGCTTCAGAAATGTGAGGTTGTTTATATTATTCAAATCAACATTCCTCTGAAATGTTGGTTTTCCTGTTGGGTTCCTTAATAAACCACCAAGCACACCTGACACTTTGCCCTCTTGTGTCATTGTGCCTGCTGACCTGGGGACCTCAGGCCTAAGTGCCAGTGGCGCTGGTTCTGGAATTGCTGTTGCTCTGTCCTTAACTAGGATAAGGTATGGCGAGGTTCAGTAGTCTTAAAATGCTGACTCCTAAACCTGAAAGAAGGGACAAGGAACTAAAACCAAATCCTGAAGAGGTATAGTTCATAGATGGAGTCCAAGTGATAGATACATCAATGTCTTAAGCTCTAACACTGGAAAGAGAATGACTTAGAGCAGAATTCTTAACCAGGAAACACAGACCCTTAGATGGTGCATAGAAGGACTTCAGGAAGGCAGTCAACCCCCTTAAATTATCCATGAATTTTTCATGGGAGAGAGTCTGCATAGATTTCACTGTTTCATCAGCTTTGCTAGGGAATTACAAAGGACAAGTGTGTTTTTCAAGAGCCTAAGCAAAGAGAGAGTTGGGAAAGGAAGGATTTTATATCTCCATAGTTAATTAGGACTGAAGAATTATCTCGACTGCATTCAGGGTAGCTATAAGGTATTGAAATATGCATGCTATTATTTTATCATGTATCATAATGCAATAACAATAAACCAGCTATTACATAATTGTCTGTGTTCCCAGACTTGGTGGCCCTTCTATATTCATATCTAAGTGTGGAAGTGCCAGGATGGAGAGTCTACAAATGAATTGGTTTTTATAAAATAATGCAAAATTATTTCCAAACCAGTTGTGCCAATTTTTCTTCTTAATTTTTGGCTATCTAATATGTGTGAAATGAAATTATTCTGTGGACTTTATTTATATTTCCCTGATTGTTAATGAAATTAATTATATTTTCATATGATACCAGACCAAATTTTTTGTCCATTTTTCTAATGAGTTGTTTTATCATATTTTCATTAGTTTGCCTGATTTCTTTATATGTTCTACATGGTAATCCATATTCAGTTACATATGCCGCAAGTATTTCCTCCCAGTTTAGTCTTGTGCTTTTATTTTTTCATGATGTCTCTTAATGAACAGAATTTCTTAAATTTAGTGTAGTCAGGTTTATAACTTTTTTTTTTCCTTTTATGGTCAGCACTTTTGTATTTTATTTAATAAATCCTTTCCTACCCCAGAGTCAGGAAGATATTGTCTTCTAAAATGTTTTAAAGTTTTGCCTTTTGCAGTAAGTCCATTTTCTGGAATTGATTTTTGTATACAATATAAAGTAGATATCCAATTAAATTTTTCTTTCTCAAAGGGACAGCCTGTTATTATAACATCATTTATTGTCTAGTCCCACTTTTCCCCAGGGTCTATCTACAGTGCCTCCTGTGCCATTTGTTGTGGTTTCTGTTTCTAAACACTTAATTCTATCTGGCTGGCCAATATCTATCCCTGCACCAATACCACACTGCCCTAATTATGATGGCTTCATAATAAGTCTTTATATCTTAAAAGGATACTCTTCTTCATGAGTACCTTATCTGTTATTAGTTCTTTACTCTTGAACATAAATTTATTTCAATGTGTATATTTATGAGTATATAATTTGAAAATTTATAAATATATTCTTATATTCTTTGTACATATTTGTATACTTTATAACTATATTTCTGAGTATTTTCCAAGGGACCCACTTGCACACATGTACCATGTATAAAACTATTTTGTAGCAACATTATTCATGGTAGCAAAAACTTGTAAACAACTTGTATCATTAAAAGGAGAAAAGAAAAATGAATTTATATAACATAACATTACACAGTGGGGAAAAACAATGAAATAAAATTGCTTATGACAATGTAGGTGAATCTTGGAAATATATTGTAGGATCGATAAATCAAGCCCCATAAGATTACATGCAGTATGACATCATTTTTATAATGTTCATAAATGAGCAAGGTTAAACAATATTGTTTAAGCATGCATGCATGTAGGTGAGAATGCATATATGCATATGTGTAATAAAGAAGGGAATTAAAAACAGAAAATTCAGCGAAGTGGTAATTTCTGGGAAAGAGGGAAAAGAATGGAATAGAAAGAAACACATGGAAGAGATAAATTATTGGTAGCATTCTGGCTCATAGGTTGGAGTGGGTTTCCAGGTATTCAGTATTTTTTTAATAATTTATAACTTGTATAATCCTTCTATATATTCTCTTGCATGTATCAGTTATATTAAAGTAAAAATAAAGGGGGAAACAAGTGAAAGGAGCTATTTAATAGATTTATAAAGCCCTGCTTGATTATTCTGCTTACTTCCATCTCTGGGAAACTCTGATTCTACAATTGTGTGTTTTAATAAGAACAACTCGGGCTGGCAGGCAGTAGCAGAGAAGCAAAGGCGCCAAGTGTGTATTTGCCAATATCCCCTGGTTAATTCTTACCAACCACAAAGCCCTATATTTTTCGTCTCTCTTCTTCTGTCTTTACCTTCCCTCTTCCTTCTCCCTTCTCTCTCTCCCTCCTTCCCAACCATGTTTTTCTCACTGTCTCTTGAGACTCTCTGGGCTGCTGCTCTCTGAGACTCCATTTTCAGTAGGTTGCAAAACAGCAGAGCTCAGGGAGGCTGTGTTGAGTCAGACCAGAAGGCCCTGTGACTCCTCAGTGCATTCATTCATTTACTCTCTGAATTTGGAGCTGGCACAGTAATAGCTGTCACTGATGTCAGAGAGAAAAAATAAATACACTGCTGCCCTGACACAGCCAAATAAGAAAAAAATAATCTCTAATCTGTCAAGTACAGCCCGAGCTGCTTAGCAGTGTGGTTTCTCATATCCATATCACAGCAAGCTTGGGCTGTATGTCTGGCAGCAGAGAGATGAGTGAAGTTTATGAGGAAAAGAAACTAAAGGGAGGGAGGAGGGGACTGTGGGAAACATCAGAGATCTAGTTTGGAAGTAAAGGAGGTGAAGTCGTCAGAGCCACATGGATCTATGCGTTAGTCACCAATGCAGTCCTTCCATCACAACCTTGAAGATGTCTGGGGTAAGAATGATAGGACAGGGTAGGAGAAAATAAACAAATTCTAAAAGATTCAAAAAGGAAAACAAATAAACCCAACTCTAAATTAGGAAGAGAAATGTTAAAAGCCATGTAGAAGGAACAAAATGGTATATGAAATTGCTGATGTGAGAAAAGAGAAACAGAATAATTTTTAAAATATAAAAATAACTGAAACATACTTTATTCTGAAAAAGAATTTACCCGAGAAGTCTTATTATTAAACAGCGTATCGTAAAGATCCTAACTATGGAATTCATTTTAAATGAAATATTCAGATCTTGTAATTACCCAGTTTACTTTCATTCTTCAGTACCCTTAGGCACAAAGCCAAATATTTTTTTTTTCTCAGTTTGACCAAAATCTGATGGAGGAGCTACAGTAAATGTAGGTCAGCTTCTACATGCATACATACATACATACATACACACCCCTCATCCCATTCAGATAGAGGATAAAAAAAATAAGGGAAGTACATCAGTTATCTATTGCTGTGTAGCAAACCACTCTCCAAATTTAGTGTCTTAAAACAACAATTATTTTATTAGTTCACAATCTGTGGCTCAATGATTTAAATTAGACTGATTTGGGCAGTTCTATGGTTCTCATCTGAGGTGACCCATGAGATCACAGTCATTTGGGGCTTGAGAGGGATTGAATGGTCTAAGATGGGCTCACTCAAATGTCTGGTAGCTGATTCTGTTAGCTGGTTGGTCTGGGGCTCAGCTCTGCTTCATGTAACCTCTTATCTCCCAGTAGGCTAGCCCTGGCTTTTTTCCACGGTGGTCTCCGAGCAGCATTCCAAGATGTTGGGAACAGAAGTGAAAGCCCCTTAAATCTCAGACCGAGAAGTCCTGTAGTATCACTTTCACTGCATTATATTGGTCAGATTATCACAAGAGCAGCCAAGATTCAAGGCACGGGGAAATAGGCTCCAGCTCTTGATGCGAGATGTGATAATTCACATTATAAAGGGGTATGCATACAGGGATGGGAAGAATTATCATGGTCATCTTTGCAAATAACCTGCCATGAGAAGAAACTATAAAATATCTTCAGAGCTATCAAGTAAGAACGTGCATTAAAAATGGGACTCAGAACTTGGTATGAAACTTACGGCTACTAAAGGAAAGCATGATGGAGAATCAAGTCGGCCTTAGAGGGGCTGACTCACTGGCCTCCACTGTTAGACTTCCTCATATTCTGAAACTAGAAATAATGATGACTTAAGAGACTTCTAAGAAGTATCTTGTTCTATGTTTGGATATAAAATTTCTAGGGAAAAAAATGCATAAAGTTCAAAGGAAATAAAGTAGAAAGCATAGCTCACTAAGATTTTATGCTACCAAAGCAAAAGGCAGTCATGGAAAAATTGACCCCTGCTCAGCTAGAGTGGGTAATTATGGAAAAGTTTTATTTAATTTGAGAATTTCACTTGCACTTTTCCCCAGCAGTGATCCAGAGAACACGGAGGTGAAGGTGTGGCCATGTTAGCTGTAAAGGCAACATCTCTGCTGAGGGGGCTTCTTTCGTAGCTTGTCAAGGGCTGTCAGATCAAGCCTGGCTTGCATCCGCATTTGTCTGGCTGGTGGTAGTGCTTTGGGAAAGGGTGGAGCTTTGAAGATGACTAAAGCTTGATGTTGGCAGCTTATTCACTTTGCTTGAACAGTTTAAGAAGAAATAAAATTAAGGAGTTATGCCACATGGCCTTTATTGCACCTTTTCAGGGCCTTGAAGATTAACTTAAAAATGGAAACTCATGAATCCTTCACCATACTATAAACTACATTGTCAAAACTGCCAAATTTATCTGTGTGCTCCTCCCATTCTCCTTTTCCTCATTCCCCAGAGGTAAAATCTCATGAGGAATTTTTATTTATAGTTTTTCCATGTGCTTTTGAATTTTATAAAATCAGTGTCGTGCTTTGCATCATCAAGCCATTTTCTTTTCTCCCCTGTTCATAATTTTTCTAATTCATCCATGTCATGGTTTTCAGCTATATTTCAATTTCATTGATAATATGCAAATATGTGAATATTTCACACTTTACTTATTCTCTTACTGATGGAGTTGCTTCCATCTATGAATATTTTTGTACAAGTCACCTGGGGCCCATGTAGAAGATTCTTTAAGCAATGACTGTTGAGTGGAATGCACAATACCAAACTGTCTTCCAAAGTAATATCCCTACCAGCTGGTGTACATGTTTCCATTGCACTACATCCTCACCAGTGCTTTGTATCGTCAGACTTCTTCCTGATCAATTTGTCTAGCCCTGTAACAGTACCACACTACTTTAATTACCATTGCCTTTTGGTAATTAATTAACTCTTGATATTTAATAGGACAAATCTTACCTCTCCACTGTACCTGCCCTACAATATTCTTCTTGAGTGTCATAGTTATTTGGATCTTTTTCTTTCATTGTAAAATTTTTAGAATCATCTTATCAAATTCTTTGACTCACTGCATTGGTATTTTGATTAGAATTGCATCAAATCTATAGATCAGTTTAGGGAAAACTGACATATTTATGATATTGTCTTTCTAGTCTTGAAATCTGATATCCCTTTTACTCATGTTTACTTTAAGTATTCCAACAAAGATTGAAAGTTTTCACTGTAAGAGTCTTGCACAAATTTTATGCAATTTATTCCTAAGAATACTATATTATAAATATTTCATTTATGAAGATTTTATTTTCTTAGTGTTGCAATTTAGCAGTGTTGATGAATAAGAAAATGGCTCACTCCTGGCTGGCCTGGAGCTTACAGACTACAAGGAAGGTAAACATTCATGAGGGAGTCACACAAACACTTGGGAAAGTACAACTGCAGTGAGTGTGAGTGAGGAGAAGTGAATGGTACAAAAAGATCAGCAACTTGGAGGGTCTCCTTGAGGGCTGGGCCTGGTGTGACAAGAACTGTGATGGGGTAGATTGAGGAGGCTGAGGGAGCACACTAAGAGGGCCAGAGAGGCTCCTAAAGAGGTATCTTCTAACCTGAGATCTTACATTTATTTCAAGGGAGGGAGCCAGGCAAAGATCTGGGAGAGGACATTCCAGGCAGAGAGGGAAGCACATGGGAGGCCAATAGCAAGGTAGAACTTCAGTTCTGGCTTTCATCCAAGGAGGCCAGAGTGTGGGCAGGTAACAGTAGGAGATACACACGGTGAGGAGGGAGTTTATCCCAAAGACTTGAGACCTTGTTCTAGAGTTCGGATGTAACTCTGTAGGCTGCAGACTGCTAAGCAGGGGATATGTACTTTTAAAAATTCACTCCAATTGGAATATGAAAATGGAAGAGAGAAGGTCAAAATGGGAAGTAAGAGAGGAGTTAGGAGATAGGTGATTGTACTTTAAACCGGGAGACTACTTGGCTGGATTTGAGAGCGGACTGGGAGGTGGAACTGACAGGACGTGACTGTTGATTAGATTTAGAGAAATAAAGTCCATCATGGGTGACTCTCAAGTTTCTGGCTACAACCATAAGCCAATTCACTCTGAATTTGACTGTCAGATCTAGCACAATTTGGACCTCATGTGCTATCCCCTTCCATCCGTGTCTTATGTTCCCTAGTAGACGTAACCTCGTAGTTATCATGCCTTTACTTTCAGTAAAAGTCAATAACTATATTGCCAAATGAATGAATGAGTTAATGAAAACATTTGAGAATTGCATATCCTTTTGTTGACAAAGAGGTGGTAGAAATAACAAGTTACCACCAAAGCTAGTTTTTGGGGCATTTTCTATGTTCCTGGCCTTGAACTGATCATTCTGTATTTATTATCTTATTTAATCTTTCAATAAACAGTAGAGATTGATAATATCTATTGTTCCCTTTATGTAAGTGAGAAGTATGAGGCTCACATCGCTTAAGTAATTTTTCTAAGCTGTGACTGACTCCAGAGCTTATATGCTAAACTCATCCTTGCAACTTAAATTGCATCTTTGGACCTGTAGCAGCTCCTGGAGCTTGTTAGAAATTCCAGAGTCTTGAGCCACCCTACACCTCCTGAATCCTAATCTGCCTTTTAACAAAAACCCTAGGTAAATTTGCTATGCTGCACTTACAAACTGGTAGTAAGATTTAATACCTTACTTAGGATTTAGTAAGAACAAACTATAGAAAATAAGATAATTTTAAACTTGCATTTAATCCATATTACCCAGGCATCATTGAAACTAAACCAAATCAATTAATTTTATAATTTATATCCACAAGATTTATATAGCTATCTCTGTCTGTGCACATGTCCTCATCAAATATTGTATGTATGTTATGTAGAGGATAGTTGGTAGATTACTATTAGGCACACAGAGCCAACTAAGTGAGAAATGCCCAATGTTCTGGTCTAAAGGTTTTAGCAGTATCAATGTGGGAGGTGCTCATCCTGATTTAGCAATTATACTCTGATGTCATTAAAATGAAATGGCCCCAATAAAAGGAATAGAAGTCAATCTTAACCACAGCTCTGAGATGCTTTATTGCTCTATTTCACCCTCACTTATGAATTCCTGCTGCATGAGAGGTAGCTATAAAAGTTTCCAATAGGCAAGCTACATTATCAACAGAATCATGAATATGAATGATGACATCATTGTTTTAGCTTCAATGAGCAAGTTTAATCTTGAAGGTCATTGCTACTGGATTATAGGTACCTAGGATCTCTTTTTATACACTGTGACTATTTGCCCTGTGGTTGCATCTCCTTTTTCCAAAATGTAAGTGTGATTTCAACACTTATATGAATTAACCTGATTTTAACTGGATTTTTCTTGGAATCTCTGTTCTAGTGCTTGGTGAAGTGGATTACTCAATCTTTTCCTTAACTTCTCAAGTGTGTCATAGCACTTGGTCCCTGTCTTCAAATATGGACTACAACTATAAGAACTATTGACTGTAATGATGACAATTGCTTGCATTTATTGAGCATTTACTATGTGCCAGCCACTAACATGCACTTTACATGCATTAAGCTCATTCATTACCCCAATCCCCCACTTAAAGATTTTTTCTCATCATAAGAATATATATTTATGTCTATATTCTTTATTAAACAAGTTTTAATTTTTTCTTAGAATGTCAAAAAGTTAACAAAATACTTTCATAAATATTCTTATTTATAAAATAGACTTTTGTTGACATTTTGTCAATTTACAGTAGAAGTTTAAGATTCATGAGAAAGAATGTCTACAAAGACAAAGAGTGAACCTTAATGTAAACTATGGACTTTAATTAATAATAATGTATCAATATTGACTTGTAATAGAGGCAACTGAAGGGGAGTGAGGGGTCTATGGGCACATATTTTGAGATTTTGAGTACTTTCTACTCAATGTTTCTGTAAACCTGAAATGTCTCAAAAAATTAAATAAAGCCTATTAAATAAAAAAAGAATGTCCACATTACAAATCTTTTACACAACCTCTTTCTTTGGTAACACATAGAATATACCAGATATTTCCTGTGGTTCCAAAGGTTCAAGACTGAATAAAAATTGGAGGTCCTAAACCTTGGACTCCAACTCTTTTGAGCTCATGGACTCCTAAAGTCCACTCAGTCTGTTTCAGGGGTAGTGCCTTGGTTGACCAGTTTGACAGTGGCCCTATCACACTTCATCTCTATCATTGTATTAGGGGTCCTAAGGAAAGCAGTAGAAACTAAATTCTGTATGACTACTGGGAAACTTTCCCTCTTGTTCACCTCCGTTATACAGTGGCCACCTTCTCAATCCCTTAGAATAAATATTATGAGGATGATGGTTTCTTAATTGCCTAAGTTAAATCACATTTCCTCTATTTTACAGAATGGATATTAGCACTCATGAGTTCCTTGCTTCTCCTTTGTAAGTGTCCAAGCTACACTATTGACAAGGTCATGATTGAATAAAAGCTTTTCATGAGAGTGATCATAATATATCATAAATCTCTAATTGACTGTGATTGAGTAATCACATTTCTCAGGATAATTTTCTCCATGGCTGTGATCATAATGTCTTCATTATGCTTTTTGGTTGCATGTAATGTGCCAATGTTTTCTTCCCTCCAAATACTAGGCATAATTTAATCATCTGTTACTAATTGACTCTTTCTGTCTGAGTAATACATGTCACTTTTGTTTCAAAATTTACTTATGTGTTTAGTTTTTCCTGTTGATTGTGTATAGCTTGGTTTTTGTTATTGGACTCTCCTCTATCCAGGTAAACCTATGACTCCTAACATATGTAGATAAATTGCTTACATGATTGTGAAGGCATTCCTTTTAATTTGCAGCATATGTATCTATTCTAGGTTACAAATTTAAGGCTTCTATAGGAATCAATAACCTGATTATTTAACAAGTTATCCACTGTGCTTCAGAGAGAGAAATACAATTATAGTCTTATCCCAGCAGAGAGAAATTAAGAGTCTAGGAAAAGGTAAACATTATCCTTTAAGAGTAGAAAGTAAATTGAGACTCATTTGGAAAAATATAAGTGGTTATTGTGGATGGCACAGGATTTAGGAAAGAACTTCACTTTAAAATGTCCTATTTACATAGGAATAATATTCTAATGTTAGAAATAAAGGTAAAACATACAATTTTCATAGTTCCTTACCCTCTTCTCAAAGTGTATTCATTTGTATCTTACAATAACCATACCAGACAGACAGGGACAGAAATGATCCTACTTCAGGGATAAGAAACCTGAATATTAGAGAAGTTAAATTACTTTCTCAAATCCTTTCTTCATTAGTATTTGTCAAAACTGGGGATGATATCTATTTTTTCTAATTCTTAGATCTCTTCAAATGCTTTTCATCCTTGGTTAAGGGCCTACCCATCTCTTGAAATCTACTTTCTTGTTGATCACTCAATACAACAATTAAGACTTATAATAGACATGATAAATAATAACAGTATATTACACGCACTATTTATATACATGTACATAACTACACATACACACATACACATACATATACACCACTTTCAATTTTTAATTAATTTTTTAAAAATCTGTTATTTTAACTGCCCATCAAGCCAGCTGGTATGTAAGATTTTCCCCCCAAAACATCCCTGAGCCAGATCAAGAAGTGAATATAAATCCAGTGAAATTTTTTAGGACACTGGAGGTGTAATTTCAAGTTATTGCAAGAGTCCTACATTAGAAAAAGTGCTGTGTTCATGGAAGTTTGGAGAACTGTATTTAGGTAATCTCTAGAGGAAATTACATACACAGAGCATGCAAGTCAACCAGCATTAACTCACTCAATTGCAGCCCAAGTTACACTTTTCAGGAGCTGTGTCTCTAATCTTTTCTTAGACTCAACTGATCTATTACTTCCACTGATGTGCAGTTTAGCTTGGCTACTTCTAATGAATAACTTTTTGTTAGGAAATTGATTTTCCTGTTGGAAAAAAGTACAGAAATCTCCCCAAAGATTTTTCTCTTTTTCTTTCTAAATTTAACTAACTTTCCATATATCAGATTAGGAAAATACAGATTTCTTGAAAGATATGTTCTTACATAGTTGCCAGATGATTTCTAAACCCCCTTTTTCTCTTCCTCCCTGCCTCACAGATGGATAAGTTTACAAGGGACATAATTGGACATTGATATACAGTTCCAAAAACCATTTTCCGATTCCATTCCTCCCATATTGATAAATTTCAGCATAATTTAGTAGCAGTTATGGGGTTTTTGGTTTAAAGTTTTACAAGATGAAAGGGACTTTACTTAAACCTCGAGTCAGTCATAGCTATTTAGATTCTTTGAAACATATTTTGAGTAGTTTTTTTTTTTTTTTTGAATAGTGTTGGTACTCTTCAGACAATGTAGTTATGAGAACATATCAAGTTTTTTACAAACCTTGCTATAAGAGGAAAGGCCATGAGCACAGTGCTACTGAAAGTGTTGTCTGTAGACCCATGCTGATCTGGGAGCTGGGTGCTACTGGATTGGAAGGGATAACTACAAAAAGCCATAAACTTTCCATCTTAAGTAAGTTTCCTTGAGGCAACTGAGCTTCAAGTCACTCTGGCTATCCAGTTTTTAATGAAAATGGATGTTTTCTAGGAAGGGCCCAGTACAACTGAGCTTCAGGAATGATCTCTGTGGTGGGCATGCCAACACCAGCCTAGTATTTTTGAAAAAGAGAGAATAGAGCCCAGGAAGAGGCGACAAAAATATCCTTTAGTGGCCTCCTTGGTACCCCAAAGAACTAAACTGGTGTATCTTTCACTGAATAGATACTCAGTTCCTGAATGTTGCAAGTTGCTCCTGCAAAAGAAAGCTTTTATATCGAGAATATATCTTAGCACTCCCTTTAAGTGAGCTTACAAAATTCTTATGATGAGGTGTTCAAAATTTGCAATCTTTCTAAAATAACAACTGTACATAGGGGTAGATTTTCCTCAGTTGAAGCAACATTCCTACTGTGGTGTGGAATTCATGCATGTTGAAGAGGAAATAAAATATTGCTTTAGAACATAACTTATAATTGAAAAGAATTCTGATCCAAAAATCTAGCCTCCCTTTGTAGATTCTCTCAGATTTTAAAATTTTAACATCTAATAATATTTATGAGATTTTTTATTTTATTAATTTAAATTTTTATCTTTTTTCTCATTATACAATTTTTAAAAATTGATAAATCTGTAGGAGAAGTCATAGTTATGAGAAATAACTTTTATTTTAAATGGAATTTTCCTGCTCTATCCATTTTGAAAAGGAGGGAGAAAATTACATTCCTTAGAATTGAAGAGTTGACTTTATATTGCTTTAGAGTTTGTTTTCATCACCCACGTTGCTGTTCAGTTTTTCAGATGTTCAGATGTTTACTTACTAGTTCTTAACTTCACTGGATAAGTCCATTCAATCACTATGAAGAACATCTCAGTACTAGGGAGAAATTCCCCTGACAAAGTTTAGTTTGATAATTGGATTGGCATGAGGATAGATAGATAGGTAAATAGATAGATAGATGATCTAATAATAATCTTTATACATATTCCTTCTGAAGAAAGGGAATAACACATAGCTTACTATTGTATGTGTTAAATCCTATTAAACCGCCAGTATTTTAGATAAACACATGTTTTGAGAAAACAGAAAAGAGTAGTAAATTAGTTTTTTTTAAATTGTGATGTTTTGGATTTAAAGAACATACATTTAAATTTTGAAGATGATAGATTTTATTTAGAACATGATAAGGATGTGTATATTTTTTCAGTGTTCCAAGGATTTGCATATAAACTAGATTTGGAGCACAGAACAAATAAAGCTATGCCCTTGCTTTTTAACCACTAACGCCCAAGCAGAGTTGAAGCCGGATTTTAGCAGTGCTTAAAGGCACCACGATGTGTTATTGTAAGTTTACATTTCAAGGTCATTTCAAAGTTACAATCTTTTGCCTATTGGAAAGAAAAGCTGTAACTTTAAAAAGATCTGTTTCAATAAGCAGATGTGAAAAGCCATTTTGGTAAAATTATTTGCGGATTTCAGACTCAGGCAAACCCTAAACACGTAAAGAATGGAGTGTGGATTATATTAAAATGGATGTTAAACAGGAGGGGGCAACTATCACCACCTAGGAAGCTGAAACTCCATTCCAAAATCAACAGAATGAAATAATTATACACAGTAAACGATACACCAGCTGTAGCTCGGCAACCATTGGCTTTTATATTGTGCCCTCTGGTGGGAAAATTTATAAACCACAATTTTAACAGTTTTGAACTGACTCAACAAGGTTTGTTATTTCTGGGCTTTATGTATAATCAAATTTTAGCCTAAGGGAAAATACATGATGACTTTTTGAGGCAGAGTTGCCTTAGGTATCAACTAATCCAACCTCCCAGTTTTACCTGGAGATGATAAATAATTTAGTCTGGCTTAAGAGAAGTGAACTATTTATTATTCAGTTCTCCTGTCCCGGGGAACGTATTAATTATTGAATACCTCTTAAGTGCCAGACACTATATAAGCATCATTTCATTTAACCTCATTAACTCTGAATTTAGTCCAATAATTTCCCTGTTACCTTAAGGTCTTCCGAGTGCTAAAACCACATCTCCAGTTTATTCATTCTTGCAAATACAAGCTTTAAATGTTATTTCCTTCCTGTCCCCTTTTGGAGAAAGACCAAGGAGTGACAAGATCAGCAGGGAAGGGGTAGGTCCCAGCAGATGCTGGTCTCTCTGGCTAGTGAGACCAGAGGCCTGAGGCCTGGGGTCCTTCACACAAGTTAGCAGTGGGATTGGGAAATCCAACTCCAGGTCACCTGTCCTGGGCCAGGTGGGGCAAAAGTCCATGACAGAGAACTGCCATGAGGTTTGTGAAGCTGCAAAAGCTGAGGAGAAAATGAACCAGAGGCAGGTGAGAAGAGGCTGGCAGGGTCCTGGGGTGGGGAGAACAGAGTGGGGCTTTTTCACACAGCATTGGGATGGGCTTGCCCACATATGCCAGGTCAATTTGAAAGGTCCAGAGTGGGCAAATATGTATAGAATATGAACATTTTTAGAATTAAAAAATATTGCAACAATATGTAGTTCAACTTTTGGTTTTTAAAAAATTGTCTTTTTTTTTCTTCTTTATAATATGATACATGATGCACATAATAATAATAATATAATAGCTAACTTTATAGGCCACCTTTTATGTAGGTATTTTGTTTTAAGCCTTTCCTATATCTCAACCCATGCAGTCCTCACACACACCCCATGGAGAGGATGGCGCTGTTGTCCTCAATTTGCCAATGAGGAGACCTCAGCTCAGTGGGAGCAGGTACCATGACAGATGTCACATAGACATTTAGTGTGAAGAGCTGAGGTTGGAACCTAAGCCAGCTGGCTTTAACCTGTGCTCCTAACCAATATGCCATGCCTACAGGAAGTTATGAAGCATAATAATAAATCAAACACCTTTAAACCCTCGGCTCAACTTTAAAGAGGGCAGGCATCGCTAGTGCCAGTGAAAGCCCCAACTAGTGAAAGAGCCTTTCCCAGAAGGGCTAAGTGACTGGCCGACAGCTGGTTAATACGCCTTGCTGAGTTTAAAACCCAGGTGATGAATGTACGTGATTGCTACACAGTAGTGAACGTAGAAGTTTACTAGTTGATTTTTTATTTATTGAGGCCAATATAACAGAATTTTTTCTTTATATGACTTTTTTATCTTATATCTAAGGGTCACTCCACCCACCCTTTATTTGATTTTAAACAAACCTGAATCTTTTATTGTTTTTACATTTGGAAGACTTTCAGGCTCTGATAGTTACTCATTAATAGATGAACCAATTGATTCACCAAACGTATGTAAAATGCCTACTGGGTGGCAATCACCACGCTAGGGACATGTGGCGACAGTCAGAGGTGCACTGAAGTGGCTTGTACTGACTCAGAGCTGACAGTCAGTGTTTCAGGACTTTCATAAGCCTGCTGTCAAACACAACCATTATTAAAAATTAAATTATATGAAGGTACAAGTATATAAATTATATTATAACAAAGTTAATAAATACTAAGAACTTATCACTTCCTAATTTTTTGCTCTTGATATTATTTACAATTGCATCTGTATGGTGGAAATACAGTGTAAGAATGTGCTAGCAATTGTGCATTTCTTCCCAACTCTACTTCAGAGACTTCACACTGGTAGCTTGAAACTGGCCATTGTGTATTTGTACTATGGAAATCGGCAAATGCTATATATAAATCAGGGCTTTTCTCCCCAAAGAGCTAGTTTTTAAACTTTTGGTAGCACATATACAATAGTTACAGTGAAAATCAATACACAATCTCTAGCAAAAAAAATGCTTGATTTAATGTAATTAGTGATTTGATCAATACATACACTTAAAATTAAAAAAAGAAGTTGAACAGAACAAACATCAAAACCCACCATGGTCTCCGACAATGATAATTTTCAAGTATTATCCTGTAACAATTATCCTTCAACATAGTTAAGATCAACTCCATTTCCATTTTTCTCTGAAATTTACAGATGGAAATACAGAACTGATTCCACACTTCTGAAATTGGAATCAGTTGGGCTGGACCTCTTGGGGGCAGTGGTATCCCTGTAAATGTTTCCAGTCAGAGCTCTGATCTGACAGTTTTCCACAAACTTGACTTTGGAATAACCATCAGCTTGCTAACCGGCACTTCACAATAGTGGTCATAACTCTTCTTTTGAGGTGAAAAGTCCTTTTGAAAGTATTTAACTAATAGAGTTTAAATGCTATAGTTCCTTCCAGAACCTGCTTTCACTTCAGGTAACAACTAGGCAGAGAATACTTGGAAAAACCACAGAGTCCCTGGGCTTATAGGTTAAACTTACACATGACTCAACCTCGAATTTGAGTCCCTTCTAACTAGAACCTTCCTTCTCAAATATCAGTGTTTGATTATACTGACTGGCTGTCCTTTAATCCACAAGCTTGAGTGTACCAGAAATAAATTTTTCTTTACTCTTTTTCTATAACTAAAATTATTTTCTGTTTTGAGGCTTTAATATTCTGTCTGGGTGGCCAAAACTAAATCTTTCTCCCTGAGATCATGTCCAGTGCTAGGAGACCTTGTAGCACCAGGGTATCCAGGGTGGGGGCCTCCTGGATGTTTTCTGGGCATGCTGGCATTCACGGAGACACCATAGCCTGGACTTCAGACATTGGTCTACACATTTCACTTGTATACCCTTATTTGTCCTGGCAGCAAAGTCTCACCGGGGCTGCCAGCAGCCGTGTGTGTGCCACTCTGGGACCCATGAGAAACGTTCTGCTGCCCCCACCCCTCAACATGCAGACACACACACCCTGGGGATCCTCTGAGGCTGCCTGGGACCCATCTGCCTGAACGTGAGGCTCAGCAGACCATCTGGCTGTTCTTGAGTACTTCCTCTTCCATTTCTGCTTCTCAGACTGGAGGGTAGTCTGGAAAGGAGGCTGCTGCTTCCTCTGTGTCATTTTAGGAATGGGATGTGGTCACTTCTCCACCCCCTGGTGAGTGAGAAGAGGAGCTGAAGTCCTCTACTGGCTGCCTCCAAGTGATGACAAGAGGAAGAAAAGAATCTGAGTGGTTTCTGCTACTTTCACAGCCAAAAATATGGCAAGGAATGGCAACAAGGGTAGAAAGTAAATCATAATGTCTTATTAACTGAGTCCACCCCCATGTCAATAAAATTTCTATTTATAATTAAGGAGTTTCCTGGGGTTTCAATTACAAGTTAGCCTGAAATGTTCGATGTTGAGGATAGATTCCCTTTCAGTCTCTTTATCCTCAAATGTGACATCTCAGCCTTTCCCCAAGGCACTGACTCTCTCCAAGTTCAGGGTATCTGTCTACATGTATGTGTGTATGACTAATAAGGATAGTATTAATTTGAAAAAGGCAGGCTTCATTCAATATAGTCACTCTGTCACTTTCTTTCTTTGATACACACCAAGCACTACATGCAGTTGAGTCAGAATCCCATCTAGCATGTCATGAAAAGAAAATAAATACCACAAAGAACAACTCCACCTTAACATGGTTGGTGTTCAGATTCTATGTGGAGAACTCCTTTCCCTGTTCTCTACAGATGCTCTCATCAGCCATTACAATCCAGGTCTGTTATGAGATCCCCTTGCTTCTTTGCATCATTGTGTTGTGTGGACTGAGTACTTGTGCCCCACTCCCAAAATTAATATGTTGAAGCCCTAACCCTTCAAAGTGATATTTGGAGATGGGGCCTTTAGGAGGTAATTAAATTTAGATGCGGTCATAAAGGTGCCATCCCATGAAGGGATTAGTGTCCTTATAAGAAGAGGAAGAGGAAGCAGAATGTGCGCCCCCGTGCTCTCTCTCTCTGTCTCACTCTCTCCGCCAGTGTGAAGACATAGCGAGAAAGCAACTATCTGCAAGTCAGGAACAGGGCTGTCATCATGACCAGAATCTGCTGACAACTTGATTTTGGACTTCCAGCCTCCAGAACTAAGAGAAATAAATGCCTATTGTTTAAGCCACCCAGTGTATGGTATTTTGTTATAGCAGCCCAAGCTGGAATATTATACAATGTGTATTTGAAATCAAGGCTCCAATTAGAACATAACAGGGAGGCATTTTCCCATCTACAAACATTTTGATCTGATCTTTGCCATTTTGATAGGTGAAAAATAACAACTTGTAATTTTCATTTAGACTTCTCTCGTGCATAAGGCTGAACATCTTTACATTTGTTTAAGAGCCATTTATAATTCCTTTCACTGAATGATCTTCATACTTTTGTCTATTTTGCCTTTTTCTTATTGAGTTGTAGGAACCCTAAAACATCAATAAGAGTGGTCTATAGTGATATGAGTTGCAACTATTTTTCCCAGTTTGTCATTTGTTTATGATAGGAGTTTTTTTTTTTCCAAGAGTATTTTTTTTTCATAGAATTGATGTTATCGATTCTTTATTTTGTGGCATTTAGGTCATTCTCACAAAGCTTTTCCCAGTCTAAATTTTATTTAAACTTTTTTTCCTTGTTGTCTTCAAGTGCTTTCATGTGTGTTTTGTGTTTGCATCAATTATATGGTCTATCTTCAGTTCCTGGTATAAAAGATAATGACGTAAGGCTCTAACTTTATTCCCCCCTCCAATCCCACACACAAGGTGGTTACCCATTTATTCCTGTAGTGTTTGTTGAACAATCTAAATTTTTGTCCACTTATCTTAAATACTATTTTTGTCATATACCAATATACACATTTATTTGGGTTTTCCCCTGAACAATATACCCTGTTATATTGATTATCTTTCTTTTTAAATGCCAGTACACCACTATCTTAATTATCATGGCTGTAAAATATGTTTTAATATATGATAGGGCTAGTGTCTCTTCCTTTCATCCCCAGAATTTTTCTGACTATTCTTTTTTGTTTATTTTCAATATTAACTCATGAATCACCTATTTAATCTTGTACCAGAATCATATGTAACTAGTTTTTTTTAACAGGGATTTTATTAAATTTATAAATTAACTTTTGAAAAATTTGTATATTTATGTGGTTGAGTCCTCTTATTTAAGAAATATATGTTGCAAATAATTGATTATGAATGAAGTATCAATGAGAGATAATGATTTATATTCTTGATATAGTGAGAATTAATTTCAAGCTACCTGTAAACGCTTACTTGCATACAGATCCAGCTTCTCTTAAACTGGAGAAAAAGAGATCACAGTGGCAACTAGTTACCTAGGAATTCCACACACCTCTTGGCATATCTTATCTGTGTACTCAAAGGTGTGTATTCTGCTTATAAACATCATCCATCCTTGTGTCACATTTGAGGGGAAAAAGTTTTTGATTGTAGCCAGAGCACATGCTCTTATTTACCTAATAGATTGCTGTGTTTTCTTGACCTTTTCCTAGAGTATTACTTTTTCAGATCAGTAATGGCCTAACTTGCTGCTATATTTTTATATTTTTGTATGTTTATATGTACTTTTTATTCATTAGTGCACATGGAATTACAAGTTAGCATGGCTTCCTGGAGATCTGGGGGCCCACAAGGCTATTCTTAGAAAATAGCAAAAGAGAGCATTTGTGGTAGTGTGGAAAAGAAACAGTTCTCATGTTTTCTAGTGTTTTCTCCCGATTTTGCTTTTGTTTCAGAAGACTACCTTAGGGACTGAAGAATGAAACATTAAATAGACTAGGCTGGTATCAGCAACTGAACTCAATACGGGCTTGTTTTCACTAATGTTAACATGAGTAAGGGTTGTATAGATTCTCTGAGGGGAATAAAGAGAAGTTTTGGTTTCTGGGCATAGAAACAGCATGATGCAGAGCAGGGCCCAAAGCAAGTTCAGGTTGTAGTAAGAGCTGAAGAAACCACTCCTATATTTTTAAGATTATAAAATATAATTTTATTTTTGTTTACTTTGACAGCTCCTTGCTTCTTCTTTAATAACCGGCAGTAACAGTAGTTACTATCTACTATGTGCCAGTTGCTAAGTATTTTACTTATCTTTTCTCCTTGAATCTGAATAACTATTATCATGTTGTTTCTTCCCACTCTGTAGATGAGGAAATCTAGGCTTAAAAAAGTTTAATAACTTGGCCAAAGTCACACAGACAGTAAATAAAGGAACCTGAGTGAATAGCTGAACTCTTAACCACTAATCCATTCTTAACCTTTTATAACAGACTCAAAACCTTATTATTTTTAACTATTTATATTTCAATATGAAACATTTTCTCAAAGCAAAATATAAACATTTGTACTAAATGTTGCATAAAGATATATAATTTTGTTTTAAATAAAATAGCGTTAGTACTTTGGAATTAGAAACCTTACCGTGGAATCCCATTTCCCACATTTTACTGAGTGAAGACATATTTATAGACCATTAATTTGCCATGCCATTTATTCAGCAATTACTTTTAAGGCATCTATTATAAGCAAAGCACTGCATATCTCAGTAGCCTTACTATAAAGAATCTGTGTCTTCTAGTATGCATGAGTAAGAGTTCTTTTACCTGAAACAGCCCTTTGGTATCTTAAGCCAGCTCCTCCTGTGTTTAGTTAGATGAGATACATTCCATCCAGTTCCAATACCTTGTTAAGTAGTATTCTATTACTAGAGTTACATGCTCAGAGCAATGTGGTGCATCTGATTCCAAGAGAACAATATTTCATTCTCTTAAAAAAAAATAGAACAACCTTTTTCAAATCTGTAACTTGGGGACAAAATAAAAGGCAAGTTTATTGTGAAGATTAAATGAGTTAATATATATGAATTAATATATATGCAGTTCTTAGAATGATGCCAGACACATTTTGCCCCCTCCGTCAGTGGTGTTCTGATTGCTTTTTATTACAGCCATTGTTATTACTTATAGGTAGAAATGCTTTGCTGGTTTTTCCTCCTGACTGAGAATCATTGAGAGAGAGGAGCCCTTCCGGTGTATAACTTTAGTGTGTAGCAGTTAATTAGTGAACGTTGTATGAAAGCAAGAAGAAGGGGTAATGTGAAGAATAAGAGGGGAAAGAAAATGGTAAGAAAGGGAAAGGTCCGGCTGGAAGCAGGGAGCACAGTGGTTATGGAGACTATCTCTATAGCTGTCATCTATCTGCCTTTAATTGCCTTGTACAAACTTTGCTACAAACAGAGCAAAGATGAGATTTTATACCAGCTCTCTTCAAGAGGATATATTTTGATCATTAGAAAATTCTGAGGGAGTGAGAGGCTAGAAAGATGTAATTACTGTCTGTATAGTTAATTCTAAATCATTAAGGGTCCCCTTTATAATCATTTAGTTATAAGATAGAGAGGTGTCACAGAAATGCATGAAGTGATGAAGATGATTGGGAAACCAGACCTCTAAATGACCATTTCATTAAGGAAATAGACTGTTATTTTTAAACATTCAGTGAATTTTTTAAAAAATCATGCTGTAAAGGGTAGAGGAAGATTCATACTTACTGTTGAGAAAATTCTAAACCTTTTCACCTCTATAAAAACAAGGCTGCACTAAAAGTCCCTTACTACAAAAGAGTAGAAACAATAGAACACATTTGTTGAGGGTCTACAATCTTTATTCCAGTGGACTTGGATGCTCTAGGTATTTAAGAGTGAGAGGAGTCCCTGGTCACAGGGAGCTGTCTAGTTGAGGTTAATGAGACTTTTGCCCATTAAACTATCCTTCTTCCACCAAACCACAATAGTCAGTTAAGGTAGCCCTTGAAGTCAATTTATTTTTTCCACTTTCTTGTGCATGTGTGACTCATACGCACACTATCTTTCTGTTTCAGTAAACAAATCATCTGAAGGGCAGTACCGTCTCGTGTGTATATGATAGGGAGGGAGTAAATAAAATGGAAAATTGCATGTAGGTGGGGGATCAGCCACATCTTCAAAGGTCTTGTTGCTCAGTCCTGTCTGAAGATACCCCAGCATGAATAACGTGCTTGAAGTTTGGCCATGTTATCTAGTCAAACACCAGTTCTTTCACTGTTTCCCCTGCAGAGACATCTAGAAATTCAATTAAGGGGCACACTTTCTGAATGAGACATATGCTTTAAACACCCTAACCATATTATTAGCATAATTCTCATGAGGTAGTCTTCAGTTCAGATACACTCAGATCATAGTCGTATTGCTTTTTAATTATATTTTATTTTTTATTCTACTGCTTCTCTCTCTCTCTCTCCTTTTCAACTTTCTTAAATGTCAGCTTATCTTCAGCATGAAGAACTTTCTCACTTTTGTTCCCTCTAGCTGTCATTTTTCAAAATCCCAAACTACAGTTCTTCATTGCTCTCAGATTACTATTTTCCAATAAGAACTTCTTCTCATTAACCCCTAAGCCATCCCCAAACTAGTGAGCATCCTCTCTATCAGTTATCTATTGCTTCAGTAATATTGCACAACAAACCACCACAAGTCTCAGTGGCTTAAGGTGATAGTAGCTCAGGAATCTGTAGGTCAGCGATTTAGCCTTTGCTCTATTGGCTGGTTCTTCTTGTGTCAATTGGTCTCACTCACATATCTGATATTCAGCTAGGGTGACGATAGTGATTGGGCCACTTACCTCTCATCATCTTTTAGCAAGGTTGCTTGGACATGTTTTCATGGTGATGGAACCGCTGTGAGAGAGGAGGCAGAATTGTGCAAGTACCTTGTCATGTCTCTGCCTGAGCCAAGTCTGCTAATATCCTGTGGCCAAGCAAGCCACAGGGTTGAGGCCATAGGCAGAGTTAGAGGGCACTGCAAAGTGGCATGGCAAACAGACGGAAGAGTGATGGAAAGAGTGGGGTCTTTAATGCAATCATTCCCACCAAAATCTGACAGGAAAGTAATATTGAAATTGGTTGCACAGAGGCCAGGGTGACTATGAAGCACAGACTTACATCAGTGATTTATATTAGCAATTGCAGACTTGTATCTTTCATAGACAGCGGTCTTTATACCAACTGACAACTGATGCTTTTTGGTTTTGGAGTAAAAGGCAATTATTATATAAATTTAATGCTACTTAATTCAATTTAATAAGTATTTATTTACCAAATTGATATGTTAGTCATGAATAAACAGCTAGCGTACTGAGTAGCATAATTCTGATGAGATCCCTACTGAACTTCAAATGTCTCCCATCTTTCCAGCAGCATATGTATAATATGACAGACTCATAGGGTCTGAACTCAAGGAGTTAGAAAACAGGGATCCCGCTTGGTTCAGTGATCTCTCAGGGATCATTGGTGATGGACTCAGGTGCCAGAAACAAAATGCCAGACAGAAGGAAGAGAAGGTGGAAAATTCAGCAAAGGCGTTTTTAGCCTTTCCAGATCACTGGGGTAGCCACAAGAGATGGTGACAATGCACCCAAATCTTTTCCAGAAGTTACTATGAGGGCAGCAGTTAGCACTGCTTGTGGAAATGTAACTTGCATGACATGCGGTTTTACTTTTCAAAGGAAAAAAGGATCAGAAGTGGTTTATTTGGAAAATGACATGCTATCATTGAAATTTCTTCAGTTAGTTGTACGGAAATAATCTGTCTTTATTCTGAGACATAGATGGGAGCCCCAGGATTTATGATGTCTCTTTAATCTACCTGGGAACACTCACATCACCTGTTATACACCTTGTCAGCAACTTTCTCCATCAAACTTTTGATGAGAATTAATAACTAGGAGAAAAATGGCCTTTTCTGAGCAATAGTCCCTTTCCCTTGCCCTGCCCATTCAGACTGGATTTTTTTTTAACATTTTTTATTGATTTATAATCATTTTACAATGTTGTGTCAAATTCCAGTGTTTAGCACAATTTTTCAGTTATTCATGGACATATACACACTCATTGTCACATTTTTTTCTCTGTGAGTTATCATAACATTTTGTGTATATTTCCCTGTGCTATACAGTGTAGTCTATTCTACAATTTTGAAATCCCAGTCTATCCCTTCCCACTCTCCACCCCCCTGGTAACCACAAGTCTGTATTCTCTGTCTGTGAGTCTATTTCTGTCCTTTATTTACGCTTTGTTTTTGTTTGTTTTTGTTTTTGTTTTTTAGATTCCACATATGAGCGATCTCATATGGTATTTTTCTTTCTCTTTCTGGCTTACTTCACTTAGAATGACATTCTCCAGGAGCATCCATGTTGCTGCAAATGGCATTATGTTGTCGGTTTTTATGGCTGAGTAGTATTCCATTGTATAAATATACCACTACTTCTTTATCCAGTCACCTGTTGATGGACATTTAGGCTGTTTCCATGTTTTGGCTATTGTAAATAGTGCTGCTATGAACATTGGGGTGCAGGTGTCATCCTGAAGTAGATTTCCTTCTGGATACAAGCGCAGGAGTGGGATTCCTGGGTCATATGGTAAGTCTATTCCTAGTCTTTTGAGGAATCTCCACACTGTTTTCCATAGTGGCTGCACCAAACTGCATTCCCACCAGCAGTGTAGGAGGGTTCCCCTTTCTCCACAGCCTCTCCAGCATTTGTCATTTGTGGATTTTTGAATGACGGCCATTCTGACTGGTGTGAGGTGATACCTCATTGTAGTTTTGATTTGCATTTCTCTGATAATTAGTGATATTGAGCATTTTTTTTTCATGTCCTTTTTGATCATTTGTATGTCTTCCTTGGAGAATTGCTTGTTTAGGTCTTCTGCCCATTTTTGGATTGGGTTGTTGATTTTTTTCTTATTGAGTCGTATGAGCTGCTTATATATTCTGGAGATCAAGCCTTTGTCGGTTTCACTTGCAAAAATTTTCTCCCATTCCGTAGGTTTTCTTCTTGTTTTACTTCTGGTTTCCTTTGCTGTGCAGAAGCTTGTAAGTTTCATTAGGTCCCCTTTGTTTATTCTTGCTTTTATTTCTTCTAGGAGAAAATTTTTTAAATGTATGTCAGATAATGTTTTGCCTATGTTTTCCTCTAGGAGGTTTATTGTATCTTGTCTTATGTTTAAGTCTTTAATCCATTTTGAGTTGATTTTTGTATATGGTGTAAGGGAGTGTTCTAGCTTCATTGTTTTACGTGCTGCTGTCCAGTTTTCCCAACACCATTTGCTGAAGAGACTGTCTTTATTCCATTGTATATTCTTGCCTCCTTTGTCGAAGATGAGTTGACCAAAAGTTTGTGGGTTCATTTCTGGGCTCTCTATTCTGTTCCATTGGTCTATATGTCTGTTTTGGTACCAATACCATGCTGTCTTGATGACTGTAGCTCTATAGTATTGTCTGAAGTCTGGGAGAGTTATTCCTCCAGCCTCTTTCTTTCTCTTCAGTAATGCTTTGGCAATTCTAGGTCTTTGATGGTTCCATATGAATTTTATTATGATTTGTTCTAGTTCTGTGAAATATGTCCTGGGTAATTGGATAGGGATTGCATTAAATCTGTAGATTGCCTTGGGCAGTGTGACCATTTTGACAATATTGATTCTTCCAATCCAAGAGCATGGAATATCTTTCCATTTTTTAAAGTCTTCTTTAATTTCCTTCATCAATGGTTTATAGTTTTCTGTGTATAATTTTTTCACCTCCTTGGTTAGATTTATTCCCAGATATTTTATTACTTTGGGTGCTATTTTAAAGGGGATTGTTTCTTTACTTTCTTCTTCTGTTGATTTATCGTTAGTGTAAAGAAATGCAACTGATTTTTGAACGTTAATTTTGTAACCTGCTACCTTGCTGAATTCTTCAATCAGCTCTAGTAGCTTTTGTGTGGACCTTTTAGGGTTTTCTATATATAGTAACATGTCATCAGCATGTAATGACACTTTTACCTCTTCTTTTCCAATTTGGATCCCTTTTATTTCTTTCTCTTGCCTGACTGCTGTGGCTAGGACTTCCAGGACTATGTTGAATAGGAGTGGTGATAGTGGGCATCCTTGTCTTGTCCCAGATTTTAGTGGGAAGCTTTTGAGTTTTTCACCGTTGAGTACTATGCTGGCTGTAGGTTTGTCATATATAGCTTTTATTATGTTGAGATATGTTCCCTCTATACCCACTTTGGCGAGAGTTTTTATCATAAATGGGTGTTGAATTTTATCAAATGCTTTTTCTGCATCGATTGAGATGATCATGTGGTTTTTGTCCTTTCTCTTGTTGATGTGATGTATTACATTGATTGATTTGCGTATGTTGAACCAGCCTTGTGTCCCTGGGATGAACCCCACTTGGTCATGATGTATAATCTTTTTTATGTGTTGTTGGATTCTATTTGCTAAAATTTTGGTGAGGATTTTGGCGTCTATGTTCATCAGTGATATTGGCCTGTAATTCTCTTTTTTTGTAGTGTCTTTGCCTGGTTTTGGTATCAGGGTGATGGTGGCTTCATAGAATGAGTTTGGGAGTATTCCCTCCTTTTCAATCGTCTGGAAGAGTTTGAGAAGGACTGGTATGAGTTCTTCTTTGTATGTTTGGTAGAATTCCCCGGTGAAGCCGTCCGTTCCTGGACTTTTATTTGTAGGGAGGTTTTTAATTGCTATTTCTATTTCCTTTCTAGTGATCGGATTGTTCAAGTGTTCAGATTCTTCTTGATTCAGTTTTGGTGGACAGTATGTTTCCAGAAACTTGTCCATCTCCTCTAGGTTATCCAGTTTGGTTCCATATAGTTTTTCATAATATTCTCATATGATATTCTGTATTTCTATTTTGTTTGTTGTAATTTCTCCATTTTCCTTTCTTATTTTGCTAATTTGTGCTCTCTCTTTTTTCTTCTTTGTGAGTTTGGCCAGAGGTTTGTCGATTTTATTTACTTTTTCAAAAAAACCAGCTTTTGGTTTGGTTGATTTTTTCTATGGTCTTGTTAATCTCTATTGTATTTAATTCCTCTCTGATCTTTATTATTTCCTTCCTTCTGCTGCTTTTTGGGGCTTTTTGTTCTTCTTTTTCTAATTCATTCAGGTGGTGGGTTAAATTGTTTATTTGAGATTGTTCTTCTTTTTTGAGGAAGGCCTGTATCGCTATAAACTTCCCTCTTAGCACTGCCTTTGCTGTGTCCCATAGGTTTTGAGTGGTTGTGCTTTCATTATCATTTGTCTCAAGGTATTTTTTAATTTCAGCTTTAATTTCCTCATTGATCCATTGTTTTTTCAATAACATATTGTTTAATCTCCATGCTTTCCTTTTTCCTCCTTTGTTTCTCTGTTGTTGATTCCCAGTTTCATGGCATTGTGGTCAGTAAAGATGCTTGAGATAATTTCTATCTTCTTAAAATTGTTGAGGTTTCTTTTGTGCCCAAGTACATGATCGATCCTGGAAAATGTTCCATGTGCACTTGAAAAGAATGTATATCCTATTTTTGGGGGGTGTAATGCTCTGAAAATATCCACCAAGTCTAGTTTTTCTATTGTAGTATTTAATTTCTCTGTTGCCTTGTTTATTTTCTGTCTGGAAGATCTGTCTAGTGATGTTAAATTCAGTGTTAAAATCTCCAACTATGATTGTATTCCCATCAATATCCCCCTTTACCTCTGTTAGTAATTCTTGTATGTACTTAGGTGCTCCTATATTGGGTGCATATATATTAACGAGTGTAATATCCTCATCTTGTATCACTCCTTTAATCATTATAAAATGTCCTTCTTTATCTTTCTTTATGGCCTTTGTTTTAAAGTCTATTTTGTCTGAAATCAGTACTGCAACACCTGCTTTTTTGGCTTTTCCATTTGCATGGAATATCCTTTTCCATCCTTTCACTCTCAATCTATATGTGTCCTTCTCCCTAAAGTGGGTCTCTTGTATGCAGCATATTGAAGGTTCTTGCTTTATTATCCAGTCTGCCACTCTGTGTCTTTTGACTGGAGCATTTAGTCCATTAACATTTACAGTAATTAATGATAGATGTGTGTTTATTGCCATTTTGAACTTATCTTTGCAGTTGAATTGGTATATCCTCTTTGTTCCTTTCTTCTTCCTTTTGTGGTTTGGTAATTTTCCTTTGTATTATCATGGATTTTATTTAATTTTTGTGACTCCTTTGTAAATTTTTGGCTTGTGGTTACCCTTTTATGTAAATCTATCAACCCATTACTATAACTGTTTTTATTAAACTGATAGTAATATGATCTCAAACCCATCCTACTGTTAAAAATTTTTTAAAAAGAAAGAAAAAAATATTCTATATTTCCCTGCCTCCCTCTCCCACTCTCAGTGATTTGTATGTCTTCTTTTATAATTTCATGTTTACTTTATTTGTAATTCATGAGTTATCACCTTTCCAGTTGTGTGTTTCTCATTTCTGTAGCATCCTGCTGCTTTTCTATTTAGAATAGCCCTTTCAATATTTCTTTTAGCATGGGTTTAGTGTTGCTAAACTCCTGCAGCTTTTTTTTGTCTGTGAAACTCTTTATTTCTCCTTCTATCCTCAAGGATAGCCTTGCTGGATAAAGGATCCTAGGCTACATCTTTTTTTCATTCAGGGCTTTGAATATATCTTGCCACTCCCTTCTGGCCTGTAGTGTTTGTGTAGAGAAATCAGCTGAGAGCCTTATGGGGGTTCCCTTGTAACTTACTCTTTGCTTTTCTCTTGCTGCCTTTAGAATCATTTCTTTATCCTTGACTCTGGCCATCTTGATTATGATATGTCTTGGTGTGGGTCTATTTGGGTTCTTCCTGTTTGGGACCCTCTGAGCTTCCTGTACTTGGATATCTGATTCCTTCTTTAAGTTTGGGAAGTTTTCAGTCATGATTTCTTCAAAAACCTTTTCAATCCCCTTTGATCTTTCTTCTCCTTCTGGGACCCCTATTATGCGAAGATTGGGACGCTTTATATTATCCCATAGGTCCCTTGTGCTATTTTCATTATTTTTTATTTGCTTCTCTTGTAGTTCTTCTGAATGGGTGCTTTCTATTGCCCTGTCTTCTAGATCACTAATTCGTTGCTCTGCATTATCTAGTCGGCTTTGCACAGCTATTAGATCATTCCTCATCTCTGTCAATGAGTTTACCCATTCTACTTGGCTCTTCTTTATAGCTTCAATTTCATTTTTGACATATTTTATATCTCTAAACACTATCTCTTTTAATTCCTTGAGCAATTCGATCACTCCTTTTTTGAAATCTTAATCTAGTAGGCTATTGATGTCTATTTCGTTGATCTTTCTTTCAGGGGATTTCTCTTGTTCTTTTAATTGGGAAAGGTTTTTCTGCTTCTTCATCTTGCTCATACCTCTTTGGCACTGTGGTTTATGGAGTATCAGTTGTTTATTTTGGTCCTTAAGGATTTTATCTATCTAATGCCTATTTAGGAATAGAACTTAGGAAAAAAAGAAAAAAAAAATAAGAGAGAGAGAGAAAGAATTTTAAAAGAAGGGAGAAAGAGGGTTTGAAAACAGTGTATAATGAATAATAGAAGAGTGAGTTGAAGTAGAGTATTAATCGGGTTGAGACGTCCTTTTAAAACCTTTACAAAAAAAGGGGGGGGGAGATGAATAGATGTATTTGAAACCTGTGTCTAATCAATAGCAGGACATCAAAACCCAAGAGAAATAGAAATGAATTAAGAAGTAAAAAGAGAATAATAGAAAATAGAACAGGTAAAAACAGATTAAAAAAAAAAAGGGGGGGGGGTGGTTTGTCTGTGTTCTCCTGGAGTCTGTGTGCTTTTACTGTGAAGTCTTTCTGTCTTCGTCCTGTTTTGGAAGCTCAGCTTGCTATTTTCAGAGGCCCTCCGTTGGCGCCCTCTTCTGTGCTGCTCCCAGCACCTGTCGGCAAGCAGATCGTGCCTCCTCCTAACACTGGGTCAGGTGCAGCTCTCTGCTGTGGGCGGGCGGGTCGCTGCCCCTCCGGATGCCGCAGTCAGATGTTGCAGACTGGCCGGGTAGGAGGGCGGGTCGTGCCCCCTCCCAGCACCTCGGTCAGGCGCTGTGTTCCTGCCCGAAAGGCGGGGGGGGCCGCTCTCCCTCTACCTGCGCCGCCGGTAGCTCCGCTCTCTGTACGGCTGCGCGCTCCGCCCTGGTCTGCGCTCCGCAGGTGGGCTCGGGGAAGACCGAGGGACAGCCTTGTCCCTGCTCCCAGCCAGAACCCAGTTCCTTGTTTGTCTTTGTGGAGCAAGTTCTCTGAGGGACCAGGATGGAAGGATCCTATCTGCCCCTGGCTGCAGGCCAGTCTCAGTCTGGCCTTTGAGGCTGCTAAGCCCTTCGGTGCGGATGCAGGTTTCGCCCCCGCCCCCGCCTGAGTGCTAAGCGCGGAGGATATGGCGGCTGTGCCTGAGCCCCGCCTCTCTTCCCCCGAAAACTTTCCGCGGGTTTTCAGAGATGAGGGTGTGCACCCTTCCCCTGAGAGCACATCAACCTTGCTGTTTTATGGAGGGCCCAGGTTGTTCTGCCCTGTGCACCCACAGCCACGGCGCGCAGCCCCTTGCGTTCCCCCGGGGCTGCCTCCGTGCAGCCACTTCCGTCCTCCTCCCGGCTTGTGCAGCCTGGCCCTGCCCGCGGCTGCCGGCCCGCGTCTCAGGCTGGGTGTCGGGGGGAAGCTCTGTGCCCGTTTAACTTAGTTCTGTTAGTCAAGGGCTGCTCTGTACAGATCCGAGCCTCGGAGGCTCCCCCTCCGTCCCGCTGGCCTCAGTTGGAGAGGGGAGACCCAGCGAGCGAGCGCCAGTCCTCCTTTGCCGCTCCCTCCCCGCGGGACTCGTCCCGCGCTGCTTTGCCTTTTGTTCTTTCTTTTTTCCTTTTCTCCTACCAGATTTTTGGCGTCTTTATCTTTTGAAGAGGGCGATGTTCTGTCGGAGTTCCACAGGTGCTCTGGTTGGCTGAGTGGGTCTGTAGATGTGGGTCTTGGTGTATTTGTGGGAGAGGGTGACCTGCGAGCGTCCTTCTACTCCGCCATCTTCTCCGTCTATCCCAGACTGGATTTTTTAAAAGCAGTGAAATCTTCTAATAACAATTTGACAAAGGGAATGAGGAAGAGCCCAGCTATGGTTTGACAAAGAATGGCTTTCAAGGATCAAGAGTCTTAGTAGAAAAAGATCTGTTAATAATAACCTAGGAAATGTGAATGTTCCAAGTTAAAAAGGAGCAATATTGACTTATCATATTAGACTCTCAATAAATACATTTTGTGTAGTAAAGAAAAAACTCATCTGACTTTATGGCCCCATCCCCACCTTTCTTGTATTTTTAGTTCTACAACAGAGTTAAAACCTTAAACATTCCACTAGGTGGAGATCCTGAGCCATATTTCCATGCTTTATGACAAAAAAAAAATGAAGAAATGTGAAAAATATTTAATTTTGCTTTTTACTTCATTTTTCGTGGCTTTTTTTTCTTTTGGAAGATTGCAGAGTAGAATTATTTATCAGTTGGTATATTAAAGAAAATCTGGCATGTACAAACAAGCACTCCAAAGATTTTTAGTAACACCTATCACAGGCGGCTGAATTGATACCAGAAACTAGGAGTGTAAAATCCATGATGGTATTTTATTATAAAAGAGAAGTGCAAGGGTTTGTGCTTTGTTTCAGAACCACAGTGACCAAATTATGCATCAGTTATTTGAACTTATCTGTTTATAAAGACATTTACTTTAAATCAGATTATGGGATTTTTTTTTAATTCAAAATTTCTTTGTATAGAGTTTAGTAAAATAAATGTATGATGAAAAAGAAAAAAAACTAGAACAATGTAATTTTCCAAGGCTTGTGAACTAAATGGTTCTTGCTTTAGTGACTGACACATATCTGAGTGTCATTGCAGATTGTCTCTC
The DNA here is from genome assembly GCF_009834535.1 of Camelus ferus. NCBI lineage: Eukaryota > Metazoa > Chordata > Mammalia > Artiodactyla > Camelidae > Camelus > Camelus ferus. The sequence continues at coordinate 102,018,983 of NC_045696.1, forward strand.
ATGTACATTATCTGCATTCTGAAGGCAGGGTTGGGGGACTTCCTTGGCTCACAAGGAGAGAGTATGAATTTCTAGTTCTGCCCACTGTATAAGAAAGCCAGTAGAAGCTGCCACCAAAAGCCTCAATGAGGGGCTAGCCAGGTGTTCTAGAGGCATCTGAGGACTCTCCAAAATGTCAAGAAACCATTGGAACTAGTCCTCTCCCTCTCTCTCTCTCTCTCTCTCTCTCTCTCTCTCTTTTTAATTTTAACAAATGGAACCCAAAAGCATAGCTCCATAAATGGCAGAGGCTGGACCAGAACTCCCCATCCGGTGCCTGGCCATTCTACTGGCTACTTCTCATGTGAATTGATCTGAGTTCAACTGATCTGAGGTTTTTGTTTTGTTTTTTTGAAACATTTTCTTAGCAGTATTGATCTGAGTTCAAGAGGCAAACCCTAGTTTTCCTCTTAATGTTATAAAGCTTGTAAAAGCCACAAAGCCTTCTCAAAGAGGTGAAATGTAAAGAGCTTTAAATCAGGAATGTCAACCAACTCAGGATCCAATGCTAAGTGTGCCATTAAATTGTGTAACTTTGCTTTTTAAGCCTCAACATCCTCATCTGTAAAATGAGGATGATGGAGAAGAAAGTCTCCTTGTTCTATTTTGTATTCATCCACAGGCATATTAATAGCTCAAGCAAGTTCAAGTCAACTTGAGAAAATAATCATAGGCAGTATCCTTGCCTCCATGGTCCTCATAAAAACATAGTTCATGTGGGAAAGTTGCTTTCTGGATCATTACACTCTTAAAGCAACTCATTGCAACGTTTTATTTGGGAGTATTAAAGTTAAACTTCTATCAGGGGCTATTTTAATTATTTATCCAGGATTGCAGTAGAATTCCTTTTTAATGAAATTGGTAGACTATCAAAATAGTCCAAATACCATTAAAATTAAAGTCCACTCTACAAAGAAGAAGAGTATTTATGATATTAGATGTGATGGTAGTGGCTATTATTATTTTTAAAGTCATTTTCATAAAGCAACACTCTGTGGTTATTTTGTTCCCAGTCTTTCTAGGAGGAGATAGAGGTCTTCTGATGCCTATGATATTATTGTTCTAAGGCTAAATCTCAGTGGGAGATTCCTCATCTGAAAGGAGACAGAAAAATGTTGATGAAAAGAATAAATGCTTAAGGAAGTAAAATACATAAGAGGAGGAAACTACAGACTGGTATCTCTATGCTGTTTTAATTACATCTCTTTGGTTGTAAGTGACAGAAACCAACTCAGTGCAGGTTAAGCAAAAAGAGTGTGCTTATAATGAGGACAGAGGGCATCTCACTGAACTGATGTCAGAAAAGAACCTGGTCTCAATTAGGCCTGAAATAATGAGCTGGACAACCACTGAGGACCTCAGAAATACTTACTTTCTCTCTTTTCTATGTCCTTCTGCTCATTCCCCATCTTCTGTCTCTTAGTAGGCACAGAGGGAAGACAGCAGACACCTGGTACCCCTGTATTGACATTTTAAAGCTAAAAAGACTGATCCAAACTGACTGGTTATTTCTATCCCAATTCCAAATTACTGGGAAGGAGAGAGAGAACCTGAATGGATTAACTTGGGGCCAGATGCCCTCCTTAATTTGAACAGTTCTGTCCTGGGAGGGGATAGTGCACACAGGGCTTCTGGGGCCCCTCGTGGGGAGATGGAGATAGTTCTCACGGGGTCTGTTATCCAGGGAATAGTAGAGAGTGTCAGGTGTGACAGAAGGCATTGTTACCTAATGGTTAAAAACAGGGATTTGGTACCAGATGCCTGCCTTCATATCCCTCTTTCTACCTGTGATTTGAACAAGTTATTTCACCCTCTCCACTTTAGTTTCTTCAGCTGTAAAATGAGGATGCCCATAGTGTTGAGATGAAAAAAAGCTAATCTGTGTAAATTTGATAGACTATTGCCTACAACATAACCAATGAATATTAGTTGTTGACATCATCATAATTATTAAAAGGAACAGATATTTTAAAAGCATAACAAGAGTTTGAATTCATTTCTGAGGCTATAGGAACTTGTTAGTGACCTCTTATTTTGCAATCCTCCCTTCCTTGCCAGTAATCATGGACATTACATTTAAAAGCCTAGCTTTATACCAAGGCTTAGAGGACTCCTTCCTCCTCCCCGCTCCCCAGCCATGTCACCTCTTTCCCCAGTGACACACACCCAGTTTGCTAGTCTTTAGGACTAAGCTTAGTGTCAGTTGTACCTCCTGACCTTTCCCTCCCCTGGGTCTTCCACCCTGCATTAACTCTGTCTGACACTCCTCCATTGTGAACTTTTGAAATTGTCTAACACATATATACCTCCCCCACCCCCAACTTGATTCATTTTCTCTTCTCTGACAACAGTTTTATTCCAAACATCTTCAAGTCTGCATATCCCTGATACCTTCTTATCGTTTTTACAGATGTGAGGGCCATTACTCTATCAGGGGAATCTCTACAGTCATTAAGTCCTTGTAGGTTGTAGCTTACTCCACTCAGAGGAAACAAAAAACCCTACTTTGAGAATTGGTGCCAGATTTACACAGGATATTATAACATGCAATCAACCATAGGTAATTTCTATTTCTGAATGAAACACTACATCAATAGGTATATTAGCTAGGTTGACTGGTAAAAGGACAATGACTTGGAAATACATCTGTCTTACATGAGTTTTTCATTTAAGGGAGCTAATTATATCCATAGCAGCAACCTTGGGTTAGTGTGGGCTATTGACCATGAGTTGGCAATGGCCTCATTATGTAGAACTGGATGTTATAAATGGTAGTCATTAAGACAGGATTCTAACTTTATTTGAGGGCCAAAGATATAAATGCAAAGTTTCTCAAATTGGGCATTCTGGGAAAGTTCCAAGGTGATGGAAGAGGATGAAAGAGAGCAGCTTTGAAAAACTGTGTGGTAGTAGTAATAATAAAAATCACTAGTCCAGCCTCCCTCCCCACATACTTTCCCTGCTGTTTCCTTTGCCTAGTGACTGCATTGATTCGTCCTTTGATCATTTTCTCCTCCTCCCCATCTCATTATCTTCATATTTCCTGCCAACCCCTTCATGGTACCCTTTCTAATCCGGTGTAAGACAAAGGAAAGGACCTGCTCTTATACTGTCCTTCTTATCCTGAAAATCATGTTGTGAAGAGGGAAAAAAAATAGGGTGAGATATGAAACTATCAAGAGGTAGAATAGTTTAGCCATGAATCTAGACACTATGGTTCTTACCTCGGGAGGGTGGGAAACACATATTTGAAATTTGTTAGTTGTCTGAATGGTGTTATAGCTTTTGGTTCCTTTGAGACCTGAATGTTCATAGACTTGGAATGCACGGCAAAGTCCTGCACAGTGAAAACTTGTTCCACTCCAAGTGCCAGTAGTTCCACTGTTGAGAAACTTTAGTGGAGTGAAATATATTGATTCTTCAGACCAGAGGTCTCAGTATAGCTACTGAGCCAATAACTGTGGTCGACAGATGTGTTTTGTCTGAGTTAAAGCATGTTTGAAAAAAATATAAATTTGAATGATGGGCAGGCACATACTCCATTTCCCCATGAGCCACCCCTTCCCTGGTTTTTCACCACTTCATTCTTATTCATTTATACCACCCACTTGGAACTTGAAGGCATTTACGTTTGCCTGGTGATTTTTGGTTTAGATGTCTCAAATCTATATTATTCAAAACAAAAGTGAACCCTGAGTTCTCCCTGTTACTGGTTTGGTTTCTCCAGCATCTGTGGACTGTTTGGCCCTGTGGACTGTGTCTGACATTGCTCCGGGGGACAGTTTCTGGGATATCACAAGGAGCCTTTATTTTCTCATTTCTCCTGGGCCCTGATAGGGATCTATTTGTTCATCATACATTTTACTTAAGCCCCTGTGGAAAACATTTTTATTTTATTACATTTGTTTATATATGACTTAGATCTTTTAAAAAAGACTTTGAGGCAGCTTACCGTAACAGGATAATTAAAAATAGAAACAGAACCATTTAAGAGATCAATTAAAAGGACTAGAACTACCAGGATTAATTTGTTCCTTCAGTCAGATATTTAATTTAACTCTGTGCCTCCTTGGATAAACCAAAGAATAGATTATAGAATTCTCTTGCCCAGTTAACAGAAGTAGACACCTTTGTTTGGTGAGTCAGACCTCACCAAACAAAGCTAATAATGAAGCTAATATTGAAGTCTAAAAATATTTTATTACTTATACTGTGGCTATTTCTAATTATTTTCAGTCTGTCTCTATTTATTGCTACAAAAATGGATTATCCATTCAACAAACCAACACTCTCCCCAGAATGCCCTGGTTTCTGATGTTCAAAAGTGTGGAGGACCAATGAATGCTTTTGAAAATAAGCACCTCTGAAAATCTCTGGATACTTTACATATATAGGGCAATGATTACAAAGCAAATGAATGTTTGTGTTAAAGTTTCTCAAGCAATTTGGGGCACAGATATTTTTTAAAAAGCACACTGAAAATATGGTACGAGAATGAGATAGTGTATGGAAATGGCAGCAATAACTCTCTTTTCATGCTAAAGCCCTTGTCTGGTGAGTCAATGGCTTTAATTGGTTTATTCCAAGGATTTATAAGGCCTGGGTACTGCCACTGTTCTGTGAAGAAGAGCTTTCCCCACCTGAATCTTGAGGTGTAATTATGGGATTGTGGCCTTCATGTTTTATGACCACAGGCACAGAAAGGCCTCTAGATATCTTCTCTTTATGAGAGTGTGAGATAGATGAAAAGTGATTTGTTTGATGTTGTTTGGGTGCAGAGAGGAGGAAGAGGACCTGATTAGTGAAAAATGGTGATTTACCGACCATGGTGTTTTAGAGACTGGATCTCTGGAGCCACCACTGCGTCACCTAGGATGTGCCATTGAGCAAGTTTTTTACTGGAACCTTAGTTTCCCTAAGGTTATATGGTGTCCATCATCTTTTCTTTTCTTTTCTTTTTTTTAAATTTCTTTTCTTCTGTGAGGCTCAAAGAGAAGTATAGAGCCAAATTTCTTTAACTTATTTCTTGATATCTGACACAATTCTCTTCCCTTTGTTACATTTTAAAAATTACAGACACACACATACGCACACACACGTGCACACACACACGCACGTGCATATTTGCATATACATAATAATATATTTTGGCATAATATATATTATGACATTATATTCTAAGTGACTTCAAACTATTTTTGGAAGTCAGAGGAGTATATATGATAAATAAGTTAGATAAATAATAAATTAGGATTTTTCTAGTGCTTTTCAGCAATTCTGCCTTATTTCTATCTTCCACGTAACTGTTTAACAGGACACTTCTATGTGGCCACATAGGAGCCTCACAGTAAGTATTTCTTGAATGTCTTGAACCCTATTGCTTCTAACGGGGCTCCAACATATTTTCAAAACAGATCTTATAAATTTTAATATTAAATTACCATGGTTGCATACTGATTTAGGCACTCCCTCTTTCCCTGAGTCCTTGGATGTAATCTGTAAAATTCCTCCTTGCTCTGAAATGCCTGTGAACATGTTAAACACTTGAGAACACACTTGTGGTCATTTCGAGGATCACTATTTTGGGGCAATCAGCAAATCTTATAGGTGTGCATACCAGTGTGGATCCAAATGTGTTCATCTTGAGAAGCCAAGACAGTGAGCCTTGGCAACCTACTGAGAGGGGAAGTGCCTTCAGTTCCATTCAAGGGTGGCTTAGGGGCAGCTGGAGAGAGCCCACCAGCCCTAGTGCTTTCCAGAAGGGCTGGAAGCTCCTAAATCACCCATTGTGCAAATACCCATTCACTAGCAAGTTGTGATTATAAGATTATATGCCCATAGCAAGTTTTTGATGGTGCTATAAACCACTCAAGCTGAGCTCTTATAATTTGTTGAAACACCAGTTCCCCTCAAGGGAATTACAGGCTAATTACCATTTGTCCAGGTGCCATAAACCAAGTCAGGAGACTTTAAATTTCTCCATGGCAGAACTAAATGCTATGTTGTAATGGGGGGAGGATGCTTTTGTAAAAACTGAACAGCTTAACAGACAAGGAACCATGCCACCCAGATGAAGTTCTTTTGATACACATATTTTCTCATCTCTCCTCACCACCCACCTTTGTCTTAATCCCTGAAAATTCCTTTTTTTGGAGGAGCTTCTGTGATAATCAGCTTTCCTTTTGAACACCTAGAGAAGCTTTTGTTTTCAGCCCCGGCTTTGTCTCAGGACTTCTGGCTCAGTTTCCACCCCTCTGTTTTCCCCTTGTCACTTTCCTTTCCTGGAGGTGCCTGCCTCTGTCTGACTCGTCCTTTTCGGTGGCTCAGCCTTTTCAGTCGCTTGCTCACATGGGGAAAAGTCTATTCTGTTCAGGGACCCACTGAGGCTTCCACGTCAATAAAGCAAATTGATGGCAGGCTTAACACATTTCCCAATTATTGTCTGCAGATGCTTTTCAGAACAAACAATCCCCCAAACCATTCACACACAAGAAAACACTCCCCTGGCAAAATAATCTTGTTGGGAGCCTGAAAAGGAAAACCCTGATAAAGGAAGAATGGAAAATATTCATTGGCAGGAGCTTCCTGGCCATAGACCTTACTCCTGTTCAGAGGGATAAGAGCAGGAAAAAGTCCCAAAGCATCATAGCCTGATGCTGGGGTTACCATATTGGACCTAAATTTTACTGAGAGATAGAGACTGGGTGCAAGAACACTTTCCCCTATTTTATCACCTCAGTGGTTACGTCTTTCTATATTTTCTATTTTCTTTTTAGTCTCACTTTTCCACTATTGCGGAAGGTGGGCTAATCCTGACAGCTGGTTGTCTCTTTTCCATACCTTTGTCTCAAGAGTCTTCCCCATGTGATCTCTGAAAGGCCTATGCAAAACTGTGGAGGATGGTTGGGCTTTAAGCCCTTCTCATGGCTTCTAGGAAAGAAAGAGAACTCCTGAAACATCCAGACATGCCTGATTACAGGGGAAGATTCAGCACATACGTTGGTCTGTTTCCTGTCGGCAAGCAAACTCTGGTTTTTTATTTCATTTTTCTCTTTATCAAAAATCTTCCCTCTTTGATAACATTTTTCCCTTCCTCTCTCCACTTAAAAAATTAGAAATAAATTTCAAGACATTTTCTTATCTATTATTATTACACGCCCTTCTGGGCATCGCTGGTATGCAAGTGATCCTGACAAGGCTGGGGATCACCAAGGCTGGAGGCCTGAGAGGACTAAGTCCCCTCCAGCTACACGTCCATCTACGGTGAGGGCGTGTCTCAGTCACATCCATCTGCATGAGGGGCCACTGGGACTCAAAAAGCTCTAGGGGCTGCTGCAGTGAAGGACAGCATCATTCCTGGAAATCCTCTAAGGTTGCTGTCAGTGGTCGCCAGTTTGAAACTCAACTGTGATAACCCACGAGGGCCCTGAGGGGCACCAGGAAAGAACAAAGGCCAGTGTTACATCAGGCCCAGGGCATGGCCTCCACTGGCTTCCTTTTCTTTCTTCTTTTGGAGGGAAAATTCCACCTTGTTTCCCCAACCATTCAAAGAAGGGACTGGATCTCCGTGTGGCTGCAATTAACAGAAGTTGGAGAGGGAAAAAAGCAGAGCTTTCAATCAGTGTTTGGTATCTCCGTAAAATTCAGCTAGCCTGCCACCCCCCAACTTGCATGCATGCAGAGTGAGCAAAGTGATACATCTACACCTCTTTTTTCACATAGGCCAAAATCTAATTTCAAGGAGGCAGAAAAGCCTTTCAAATGCGGCAAAATACAAGGCAAAACTACAGCCTAGGGGCAGATGTGAGCTTTCTAAAAGCAGAGCAAAACTTCTTGGAGCCATTCTGCTCGAGGGAGTGAGGAAAGAGAAGGAATGAACTTCAAAGAAATGTAAATAAAACATTCCTCTGGCTCTGATTTTAATCTTTTCATTGGTTGCTTTCTGTGAGGGGCTGCCGAAGTGAGTGGATTTGCCTACCCCTTCAACAAATCAAAGCTTTTCAGAACAGGATCATCGGTGGGGACTCCTTACCCCAGGAAACTATAATTGGAGGTAAATATTAATTCCAGAGGAAGGCCTTTGAGTGCAAGAAGTGCAGCAACAATGTGCCTCCAAGGAGACATTTCTTTTCTTTTCCATATCCGTTGGAAGCAGATTGTGGGAGCAAAGCTTATCTCCCATTTTTATCCACTTTAACAATGCTCTGCCTACTGCTAGTTAAACTGAGCTGCCTTAAGCTCAACACAAAAAGCTCTTTTCAGGGCATCTAACAGATAACTTAAAAAAAAAAAAAAGAAAAGGAACCTTTTCACACCGCTCTCCTGGTGCCCTTTCATGAGATATGGCTGTGTGCAGACAGCCAGCCCTGAGATGGCTTTTGGGGACAAAGGCATCACCAAGCATTAGGTCTGCACTTACTCTTCTTTGAAATTGCCACCATGCTCTTACCTCTAACCTTCTGCCTTTCTCCCCACACCCACCCCTATTCCTCCCAGGTAGGTAGGTCTATGCTGGCAGCTACGATGGCTTTCCTTTGCACGTTGTCCAGCAAAGCCCAGTGAAGGTCTCTTGTGTTAAATCATGTCTCAGTTTCATCAGCTCGTGGTGTCTAAAACTCATAGTCTCATCCGGAGACCCACTAGACCACCTGTGGCAAAGATGATAAAAAGGAGAATTCAGAACAGGTTGGTGGCCAGATTCTGCTAGAATTCTGTGACTGGTTTGTTTCCACACAAGCATGCTAAAGATGGGCTGCTGTTCTCTCTGCTAATGAGACAGATCCCTGGACTGCCATTTCCCTTCCATGATAAAGGCAGGAGTGGCGCCCACTCTGCTGTGCCGCTGAGGAGATTTCTGAGAACTCTGGAGTTTATTTTAAAATCTCTGAACATCACTTTGAAGTAAGGCTTCTTTGAAGTAACTCTGAAGCTGTTTCTGGAGAGTCTGATGAGCGTCTGTGAGGTGATTAAAAAGACTGTGGATGGAGGAATCGCTTCTCCTCCCAAACCTAGTTGTCCTTTCCTCTCAACAGAGGCCACGTTGGTGCGAAAAGATTTTTCAGTAGTCGAACTCACTGAGGATGACCCAGGCTCATGGTCCAGAATCCACTTGACTTGACTCAACTCAGTTTGAGGAGAAAGGAAAACATTACCTACTCTGTTTTAGTCTTCAGTGTGGCCTACTTCTTTCCTGTACCTTCAGCCACTTTGTTACACATCCTTTCAGCATCTGCCTGTTGATGTCATATCCGCCTCGTTACTCTGACTTTGATCAGCGTCATACCATTTACTTGTGTGGAAGGGAACTTCGTGTCATCTCTGTCACAGGCCAGCTCCTTCGGAAGCCATCTATGAAGCAGAGGTTAGTGTGCAGAGATTAGGGAGCATTCTTATGATACAGGCCTGTGGAAGCAGGTAGCCTGGGGCAGGGGGAGAAGTTGAGTGACAACACAGTGCCAAGGCCTTTGTCCTCTTCATCTCATTGGATGCAGGCTGCCTCTGGAAGGAGGATGCTCCTGAACAAGATGGATCTCTTCAGCCAAGGCAATCCCTACAGGGAGGCTGACAGCAGCAGGGGAGTAAACCCTACGTTCCTGAAGGGAGATGAGGCCATGCATCATATCATCTACTACAGTCCCCATGTTAGACCACTAGGTGGGCCTGCTGGGAACATTCTACCAGTGATTTTAAGGTGGTAGGTGCTTAGAAAGATGCCCTTCAAGTGTGTGCATCCTCTTGTCCACATAGCAGGAACCTGACTGAACAGTGGTAAGAACAGTAACCTCCAGTCACCCTGCAATGCCAAACTGGGGTCCCAGTTAGCCTGGCTTCAAAACCAGAACAGTCCATAATGACTTCTTATCTGATGTGCATCTTCTCCAGCAGCCCTGGTTCTGCAAGCTGGAGAGTAGAGACCTAACATTTAGACACAACAGGAAGCCTGAATTTCAACACAGATAAAAACATAAATATTTATCTAATCACTTAATTAAAGGAAATCCACTGTCCCTGTACAGTTGCAATCTAAATGGCCCACTTCATTAAAATGCAAACGTTTTGTGAAATACTTTAAACTATTTCCTTAAAAGACTCTTTCCTCCATGGATTTATTTTTTTAAAGTGGAAACATATAAATATATCTTATATGATATAAATATACTTTTATAATTTAAATTAAATTAAATTAAAAAATATTTTTATTATATATATTATATTTGAATACATTTTGCTTTTACCCTGTACCTACTTCCTGCTTTGCAATAGAACAGTTATGCATTATTGGTACTTAACAAAGACATTACCAGGCAGCATTATGAAACGTTTTCTTCTATGTTGTCATTACAGGTAGCGGGTAGATTCATCTACACAGGTGGGGGAAGTGGAGAGCTGAATTATTCAATGACTTTGATTAATGTTTATGTCAGAGCAGGAACTAATGTATCAGTAATGGGGAAGTTCAATTAGTGCTTTAATTAATTAGACTCCTGTTTTTAGCTCTATTGTGAAGGATAATTATTTGTTAGCTTTACTTAGGACCTGGGTGAAGGCACTGATTACAGGTATTACAAAAAATATGCCACCAAGGTTGGGGCCCTTTGAAGCAATGTGAAGCTTGTGAAAATAGAAAATGTCGGTGAAAATTCAAAAGCATTGTCATTTACTAAAGCCATTAAAGGCTCAACTGAAAGTTAGAACAAAGTTCAAGATGAATGATTATAACTGAAGATAGGATTGTAAGTAAGACCTCTTTGATGCATTAATTGTCTTCTGTTTGAATTTAGAGCCATTTTAAACTGCAATATCCAGGCAATACAGTATCATGCATTTAACCAAGAAGCTGACTTGAGAGTCTCTCTCTTTCTTTCTGCTGCTACAAATTTATATCCTTACAGTGATAAATCTACTAACAAATATTAAGACCATGGAGGCTTAATCTTACCGAAAAATGGAGTACCACCTGTAGGGGAGCCTGCATAATTTAGATTTCTCCCCCTACTCACTGCCAGGGTTCAATCATATCTGAGAGGCAGAGTAATTTAGATGCTTAAGCATCTGCAAGTAGATCTTCCTTTTGTTCCTTATTTTAGTCTGGCCAGTAGTTCTCAAACTTCAGTGATATGCTCAAGGATTACTGTACAGAAATATGTTCTTAAAATCAGGATAGTTGTACCTCATGGACCAATTAAGGGATGTTCAAGGGTAATCTTAGCTATCTGAGAATTATAAGAATCAACTCAACTATTGAGCCACTTAGGCCTTGAAATCAAGGCCTAATGATCAAAAGTATTATCCAACTAGTCATTCTCCTCCACAAATATTAGGCTACTGATAAAGTATTGAACCTTATGAATGATTTGCTTTATACTTTTGAATGAAGTAGAGAGCATTTAACATTTGTCCCATAAAGTAGCATGCTTAATCTTCAGCATCAAAGAATGTTTTCCTAGTGGGAGAAAAGGAATTCCAGCCAAGTCTCCAGATCTGGAATTCTTAGCCTAGCTCTTTGATGCTGTAGCATTTTGCTATGGGTTGTGACTTTCAAATTCCTATAGTGTTTTTGAAATTGAAATTATAGTTAATTTTCTTCTTAACTTATCTATGGATACAGTTTTCTAAAAGGAAGAAAAAAAAAAGAGTAGAGAAAAAAAAAAGAGTAGAGGAAGAAAATGTCTCATTTGTGTATGATAAAGAATGACACCATATCTATCTGTTTTTACATCCCAGCAGTTTCAATGCCTCCAATAGGGCAAAGAGATTTATGCAATATTTATGAGTATCAATTTAAGATAACAAGCAAATAAGTAAAACCATGTGTTCACAATATTTATAGTCATAAAATGCTTAAAAAATTTTAATAGTCTGTATTTGCATCCATGAAATAAATGAAAGTCTAAAAGAAATCAAGATTTAAAAAAATTAAGTTCAGTTAGAAAATATATATGCCATATTTAACTATTTTCTGTGAAAAAAATGACACTTTTATTATTCACTTCCTCATATAATGCTGTTACTCACATCTTTATTATGTTTGAGTTTTTTTTGGACTGCAATTTTAGTTTTATTCCTGTCTTTAGTTAGTACCATCTTTTTTTCTAAATACCTTTTTTACCCCTCTTTCAACTATTTTATATAGTTGAAATAAATCTTTCATATTTTACATTACCCCTTTAAGACTTCTAAAATCTCTTTTTTTTTTTTTTGAAGACTGTGTATGTAAGTGTGCATGTGTGTATGTTTGGGCAGGAGGATAGTGGTAAAAAGCAAGCAAGTAAGTAAATAAACAAAGACATCTTAAAAATATGTGTAGGCATACGTGGCCCTGCATCTCTTACATGGCTGTACTTGAATGAAAAAATGAATGCAATCAGCAAGAAAGCTGTTCTTAGATTTTATATGTATTAAATGTATATAATCAACATACATATTTATTAGGCTTATTGGATTGCTTCTCACTTGCAGGAACAAAATGAATGATAAGATGTGACCCTCGCTTTCAGGCAGCTTGTGGTCGATGGAAAAAGACAGAATAGTATACAAGCTATCACTGTTCCATGAGACAAGTTCTGGAAATACTTGTGCTTAGGCCTGAAGGAAGAATAGGAATCTCCCGTGAGATAGGTCCTCTCTGTTATCAAGGCAGCAAAATCAAAAGCAGCAAGAGTAAAATAATCAAGTCTCAGAAAGCTTCATAGGAGGGATAATTCTTTCTGTTTATGATGGGAAAGAGAAGCACTGTGGTGCCAGATAAAGCGTGAACATTCGTGAAGCAAAAGGCAGTGAGCCGAGAGGATCATGAATCACATATTTTGTCAAAGCGAAAGGGGCAAAGAAGACCAGCATTTATTAAAAATCTCATGTGAGGTGAATGATGGACTCATTGACCCCTCAGAGCAAGCCTTTGACGAGTATTCATTCAGGAGTAAGTTATAGAGCCAGCACCATGCTTGGCACTAAGAACATAGCAGGGAACCAGTCAGTGAATCCCTGCCCACATGGGGCTTCCACTCCACTAGGAGAAACACAGTCAATAAGGAAACAAACAAGTGAATGAGCTGGGAGTGGGACATCAGGAAGTGATAGTTGAGCTTAGAGGTACTTGGAGGAAGGGGTCCATTCCTGAGGTGATGTGAGGGCAGAACATTTCAGGCAGATACAAAGGACCTGAAGTGGAAATGAACAGAGCATCTTCAAGGAACAAAAGGAAGGAAGGTTGGTCTAGAGAAAGGTGAGCAAGGAGATAGCAGAGAGGATAGGAAGTCAGAGGAAGAGGAGCCACGCTGTGGGCTCTAGTGGAGAGTTTGGCTCTTCTAAGTGTGACGGGAAGTACTTGGGTAGTTTTCTGCAGAGGACTGATGTCAAAGAAAAACGCAAGCTATGCAGCAGTGAACATGATCAAAACTGATTTCAATCAGTAACTATTGCAGGAGGGGGAAGGAGACCTCACATAAAACTGGGCTCAATTCTGAATACAAAAGCAAGAGGGGATTTAGCCAATAAGCAGGGTCAGGGGCTGTGGATAAAAAAATTATGAGGCAACATTAAAGCTAAGAGGGGTGGGGTTCTGCTAAACTAACTCAGCAGACTTCCTATTGAAGCTAGGCCAGCATGATCAGATATCGAGGGTGAAGGCTTCTCCAAAAATTGACTTACAATGATACTTGCTCTTGAGGACAAAGTCCTAAAGCTGGACCTAGTCAGAAAAGAGCAGGAGCCTGACTAAAGTTTGATCAAGGAGAGAGTCTTTGCCAGTGACATGATTATCTGATTTTCTCTTTAAAAATATCACTCAAGCCACTGGATGAGAAATGGATTGTGGGGAATAAGAATAGAGACACTGAGGTCACTGCAGTGGGGCAGGTGACAGGCAATTGAGGCTCCATGAACTTAAAGAATGTGCCATTAGTCATGGAGCACAGATTTGATGCAAAGTCTGATTCCAAAGCCCCAGTTCTTTTGGTTATTGGATCCTCCCCTCGTTGGTTATAGTAATGTGCCAGGAACTTGTACAAGAACTCTGATGAAGAAGATCAGGAATGTGGAATGCTCTTTAAACTAGCTATCAGACACTCAGACTTGGGCAAGGCAGAGGAAGTCACATGATGTCAGCGCAGTAAGCCCAGACCTATTCCTGGGTCTGTAACATTTGTGGGTCCCAGGATAAAAGCACAGATGGATACTCATGTATCTTTTGCCTAAATATTTAAAATTAAAAGTCAAGCCAACAGACTGCTAAATAAATATGTTCATACTTCTACCTTGACAAATATACCTTTATCATTAACTAACCTGGAAGGTTAGTTCCAATTTGGAATTCTCAAGACACCAAGTTCAATGCCAGAATGTAGGGGCAGTGAGAGTGTGTCTCTGATTCCTGGTTGCCAGCCCACTCTGGCTCCATCTCAGACTTAGGAAAGGGGCCCACAGAATCCCAGGAGCAAGCGTGGCACCATTTAATGGTAGGGGATCCCGGAGTCTCAGATACCAGAGTGTGATCTAGGAGGGCTGTGGGTTCAAGGTGGCCACATCTCCTTGTTCTACAAACTCTCACCCTGAGGGGGGGGTGGGGGGTCCTCTGGACAAGGTCGATAGTTGTGTGTCTAGAGCACAGGACCTTGGACACGTGGTCATTTCTCCAGGTCTGGGAACAGTGCTGCCTGTCCAGTGAGCTGAGAGGTGCAGTAGGAAGCTACAGGGGACAGAAAGCAGACCAGATCCCCAAGGAGAATTCTTTAAAAAAAATAATAACTTAAAGCATAGCATTGTTGTGTTGGTTTCCTATGGCTGCTCTACAAATTATCACCAATTTGGAAGCATAAAACAGCAGAAATGTATTGTCTCAAAGTTCTGCAGGTCAAATTATGAAATCAGTTTCACTGGGCTAAAATCAAGATCTCAGCAGGGCTGCTTTTCCTCTAGAAGTTCTAGGGGAAATTGATTCTTTGCTTCCTTCAGCTTCTGGTGGCCGCTGGCATTCTTTGGCTGGTGGTTGCATCACTCCAGTATTTAAGGCCAGCATATTTAAATCTCCTCTGCTCCATCTTTATATCTCCTTTTCTCTGTGTGTTCAACTCTCTCTCTTCCTCTGTCTTATAAGGATATATGTAATTGCATTAAGAGCCCACTTGAATAATCCAGGGTAATCTCCCTACATCAAGATTTTTAACTTAATTACACCCACAAAGTTCCTGTGTCCATATAAGGTAATGTTTACAGGTTCTGGTAACTAGGACCTGATATTTTCTGGGCCCATTGTTCAGCCTCCCACAGCATTGTCTTTGTCTGGTGGTTCAAGTTATAATATTTGGTCAAAAGGGATTTTTTAAAATATTACTTTAAAGGGGAAAAGCAATTAGATTTGTCACATGGTTCAAAGAGATAAATATTTTCATCTTGGATGCTATCAAGACCATCATCAGTGATGACAACAATTTTCTATTTGGTCATCTTTTTTATACTTTGGGTGGAAAACTGATCACAGATGACTGAGAATGCAAGGATTTCTAGCCAACTGTTTTCTAATTTTGTTTGTATTAATCAGCACTATTTTTATTTGGAATGGGCAGGTGGCAAGCCACATCATGCTGGAAAGAAATTATTTGAGCGCTTAAAAAAATGGTGAACGTACTCAAATAGGCAAGGCCTAATGACAAGCTTTATTCTTGATAATTTGAGATAGGAGTCTTGAATTCAATTCAACATTTTATTTATTTATTGAGACACCACTAGATGCCAGGCACTGGGCTTTGGAAATAGAAAGATAAATTATATCCCATACATGTCCTTCAAGAGCTCACAATTTAGCTTGCTAGAGAGACACAGAAACAAACAATTAAGAAAATGAAACTACAGTGTGTTAAGTGCTGTAAGATGGATATGATTGAAGTGCTAAGGATAAAGATCCAAGAGGAGAAAAAGGCGAACCTAGGAAACCATCAGACACTCAAGAAGCACTCAATAAATATTTGAATGAATGGACCACTGCCCTCTCTTCCCTAACACCTCCTCCACCTCACTGTGAGTTCAAGCTACCATCATCTCTTGCCTGAACCACAGTAATAGCCAGCAAACTAGTCCCCTGCTGCCATTCTTGTTCCCCCACATCCCTTCTCCATGCAGGAAATCTCTGTCTTCTCTGCCTAAAACTCTCTCATTTCTTACCATATTGAGAATAAGATTCCATTTACTTGCCATGGCCTACCAGGGACATGGTTTACCCCTGCCTATCTTTTGATAGTTGCTTATGTTCATCTTTCTCCATCTACACTGGCCTTCTTTCTCTTCCTGGAAACCCTGATCTTATTCCTGCCTCAGGGCCTTTGCTTTTGCTATTCTTTTGTTGTATCTTAGTTCCTCTTTTCATCCAGTCTCTGCTCAGGTGTCAAGTATAAATGTCCAGAGTGATTTCCTGTATTTATTTTCTTTCTTTTCAACTGAAATGCAATTTCCTTGAGGCAGGACTGTGTTAATCTTATACAACATTTTATCCTCATTGCTTGCCACAAGATAGAGATAAACTTTGACACCTGCCATGATACGAAATTTTAAACTCTATGTTGTCCAAGTCAGGGCCTTGATGAAAAGAATTTCCAGAAAAATACACACCAAACCTTAGTGGTGTAGGCATTGATGACATTATTATCCCAGTCCTTTAAGTAGGCTTAAGAATTAATCCCATAAAGGCCAAGTTGCATGGCTATAAAGTTTTCAGGAAGGATGATTTTAGTATACTTTCCAGACTCCTAGGCTAGTCATTAAGCTAGAATTATGATACAGGAGTAAAAATGAACTTAAAAAATACAGTATCACTTTAAAATGAGAACACAGCAGGAGATAAAATTGTGATAATTTGAAATAGTTATTTGAAAATCTCTTCTTTTTTCTTTCTCTGGACAATATTTTCTGTACTGCAACAATAAAAATATCTGTAAATACTTTGCAGTCAGAGAAGCTTATTATAAAAACATGTCTTCTTTGCTTTAAAATGCTCACTGGTCAGTATTTTTTATTTATCAGTCTCTATGCTGTATTTGTCTGGAAGCTCCATCTCTCTCTCCTTTGAGTTACTGCCTGAACATCAAACTAGTATATTTTGTATGCCAGTCATATTAAATTTGAGGTTAAAATGAAAAAGCTCTTTTGTGTAAAGGTCAAGCTCTCTTTAAAAAGCTTCTGGCATTCAAAGTTGAAGCAATAAACAACAAAAGAGCATGGCAAAGTTGAACAAATGGGCCTTAATTGGCCATTAGACTTAGAATGATTTAAAAACGAATGCCTAACTCTGCATTCTGGGTATCCACCAAATCTAAGCTAGTTCCCCATTAGTGGGTTCACTTTAGATAAGTATCATCTAATTCCTTTCTCACTAAAAACTTCCTCTGGATATTGGCACAGTAAATACCTCGTGTAAAAAGCTACCCCTGGCTCACACCCCTTTCCTCTGATTCTCCACTTAATCAGACTTAATCATTATTCATTTGCGTAATTCAGGAAACATTTAAGGCTGTTAATCATTTTGACTAAAAAAGCTACAAGACCAGTGGAGATTTTTTTTAAGCCTGTTAAAACCTTTAGAGCATAAAATGGTGAACTCTAATTATTATCTAAATAAGACAGGGAAAAAAAGAATCAGGAAGTTCTTTTCAATGGTGAGGGGAACACATGCAGGGCCTGGGTAGGCTGGTAAGTGAGTGGATGGGGCCCTGGGGAAAGGAAGCCAAGTTTTCTATTGCTGTGGCTCAGCTCTGAAGGGGTTTTGTGTTAGGGACACCTGTGTGGGAAATGACTATGCAGAGGTAACTGTCATCTCTGATTAACACCGCCTAGAGTCCCGTGATGAGGGAGACACACTCAGGAGCCTGTTAGAGGGTCAGTCTCTGCAGCCAAGAGGCACCATGAGGGATGTCTTTGACGGGTGTGAAGCAGCTTTTGCCAATGTTCCTAAAGAGGACAGGAGCATCAGCAGGTTTCCACCAGCTGAGTGGATGTCTGGGGACACTGGAGCCTAGGAATGGTGTTATGCTTTAAGGCAAAATTGAGAATTGGTATTAACCTGGAGGTGTTAAAGATTCTGGACTTTTCAGAAATTACCTTGAATTCTATATTGCTGGTGCCGGGGACATAGTCAAGTATTTAATTGATGCTAACTACTGTTATTGGTGTTAATTATATTAGCTACTCACCACCTGCATCCACAGGCTCATGAAGCCTAGATGGTCATCTGGTCGAAACTTCTGCCTTTAGGGGCTTAAAGTGTCAGAATATATTAAAGTTAAATGTCTCACTTGTATTCATATCTAAAGAATTGTACAGCAGAAAAAAATATTCTTCTCACCCTCATGCTTTCACTCTTGAAATAATGAGAAATGCCATGGGAAACTAATACAGGAACTAGCATATATTAATGCATTTATGCAAATTATAAGCACATACCAATGCCTTTATGCAAATTACACAAAGCTGCCCCCTGTGAAGTGGTGCAGCCTATTACCTGGGCCACAAGCTGTATAAGCAGAGTGGAAGTTGGGTTTCAGCCCCAATCACCCTCCACAACTGGCATAAATTGGAATGAAATGAAGGTAACCTTCTGGGAACAGGCCGCAGGCTCTCTTGGAGAGCTGTGATATATATATATTTATATAAAATATATATATACATAATATGTATATATAATTCTTTAAATAATAGGCTATATTTTAAAACAGTTACAGATCTGCAGAAAAATTAAGCAGATAGTATGGAGAGTTCTCATTATATCTCCCCCATCCCCCCTCCACATGCAGTTACCCTTATAATTAACATCTCACACTAGTTTTGTTAAATAACAAAAATTCAACCGAATAAATTTTAAAGATTTACTGAATGATTTATGAATCAGGCAGCATCCCAGCTAGCAAGCAGAAAGGAGCTTTGAGGAGCTGTACAAAATGGAAGACTTTTATAGGCAGAAGAGGAGGAAGAGTAGGTCCTTTCAGGCTTAGGTACCTACCTATGGGGGATGGAAGGGGTCTGTGTGGCAGATTACCTCATTGGTGCTGACCAGAAAATTCCAGACTGATCTGAAAATTCTAGGTTGACCAGTTAAGTCAATATTCCTGGGAGAGGTTGTAACTGCAATTAGGGTAGGTATTAAGTCTTGACTTGATGACATCAGGCTTATGACAAGTGACTTCATTTCCAGCCTGTTGTTTCTTTTTTAACAGTTTGGTATGTTTGTTAACTCTAATGAACCAATATTGATACATTATTATTAACTAAAGTTCATACTTTATTCAGATTTCCTTAGTTTTTAGCTTACTACCGTTTTTCTGTTCCAGGATCCCATCCAGAATATCACATTACATCTAGTTGTCATGTCTCCTTAGGCTCCTCTTGATTGTGACAGTTTCTCAGATTTTCCTTGTTTTTAATGACTGACAATCCTGAGTACTGGTCATCTATGGACAGAATGTCCTTCTGGAATTTGATGTTTTTCTCATGATTAAGACGGGTTATGGGTTTTGGGGAGGAAGATCACAGAGGTAATGTGCCATTTTCATCACATCATATCAAGGGTACAAACTCTCAACATGATTTTTGACTTAATGTTGACCTTGGTCATCTGCCTAAGGTAGTGTTTGTCAGTTTTCTCCACTATAAAGTTACTCTTTTCCCCTCCTTTTATACTGTACTCTTTGGAAGGAAGTCATTATGTGCAGCCCACACTTAAGGGGTAAAGAGTCATGTTCTTTTTCCTTTCCATGGAGTATCTGCATCATTTTTTGGAATTCTACATACATGGAGAGATTTGTCTCTTCTCCCCCATTTATTAATTTATTCAATTATTTATTTATTTCAGTATGGACTCATGTATATTTATTTAACCTTTTGGTTTATATCTGATATCTCTTTCTTTCTTTGTTTCTTTCTTTCTTTCGCTCAAGTTATTTTAGCTTTAGCCATTGGGAACTCTTTTGGTTGGCTCCTATGACCTGTTGACAAATTCCCATCATTGTTGGGTTCCTTGTGGGTGGGGGTCACTTCCTTACTTTCTGGCACTACAAGATGTTCCAGGCTTATGTTGTATATTTCCTGTCCAGTGCTAGAAGCATCCATTTATCCAAAGAACACTGGTTTCTTTTATTGCAGAATGATATTAGAAACCAAGATTTGAGGGTTAGGTAAAGTCCTTTCTTTTAGGCCTCTTAGCTGAGAGGGCAAGGAAATATGTGTGTGTATACTAACTGTGTATATACATATGTCTATAAATATCTCTATATGTAACCATCTGCATCTATATTAACTTAAACATGAGTTCTCACCAGTGTCTCCAACTCTAATCTGTTACCGGAAGGATTGTTTTAGCCTCCTCTCCTTGCTGACCTATACATTTTCCCTCCAATAGGGAGAACCATTTCATTATTTAATTCCAGTCTATGTGTATAGTAGTATCAGAGTTTTTAACCCATACCTCTATGGAAAACAATTTTATTAACTAGAATGAAGTATTTAGGTGCAGTTCCTTTTGCCTTTAGTTTTAGGTCAGTCCCTTCCCCCTTCTTCTGTTAGTGAGTTTTTTCATACATTTTTAATACAGCTACATACTCTTTTCACAGTCTGCATTTTTCCCTGGGATTCTCTAACGAAGAGATGTGATCATTTAATAAATTAATTAATCCCATGTTTACCAAACACTATGAGAACCATTTGTTCATATGTTCAGGTAGTGGCTTAAAGGAAGGACAGATGAACCCTGTATATGTTATTATAGAAAATATCATTGCTTGAAGGCAAATGAAATAAATGAAATTAAACTTGAACTTTGGAGTTCCCTTAATTTTATTATGGTTATTGATTGCAAGATCAGGTAAGGTTATTAACCTGTAAATTTAATAAAAGTGACAATTACCAACATTATCATCTTTGTTATAATCCTTTTCCTTTAATGGCAAACTTTTAGTAAGTATTAAATAACCGTTCTATTTATGTTTGACCTCTTTTAAATCAGGGACATTTTGTTATTTTGGGTGTGGTGGTTAAGGAGCAAATGGTTTGGACAAGAAGGAAATTTTTTTCAATTTTTTTTTTTTTTACTTTGTTTATTTTGAAAACATACCTCAAATTTGCTTCATTTTTCATTTTCTCATTTGAAGTTTATCATAAAATATAAATATAAAAATCTTAAAGAAATTTGTGGCCTCAGATACAGTAACCCAATTTTTAGGAATTTCTTTTTATGGTATAATATGAAATGCAGGCAACACTTGGGAGTATGACTTAAGAGTGAAAATTGGAATTCATCTCAATGTTCAATATTAAAGGACTACTTAAATATATTATGTTAAATAAAATGAAATTTTCCATTACCCTTACAAGTTAAATGTGTAAATGACAAAGAAAATTCTATATAGTGAAAAATAGGAATTTGTAGCATTTTATAAATGGTAGGGGTCACAAATGGGTTAAAACGCATAAAAATTAGATTGGTATAAAATGTGCTAAAGTTGTGTACAATATATCACAGGGCTTAAAAGTGCTGCCTCTGGATACAGACTGAATGAGTTCTAACACTTTCTAGCCATTGGCCTTAAATGAGTTTATTAATCTCTTTTAGTTCTCTACTGGGAAATGGAAGCTGTGGTACAGTGGGAAATATATATTTGGTCTTTATCCTGGGTTCCTGGTACAGAGCTCCTAAAACCCTTGGAATTTTCAGTGATAGGAGTGTCACTATTCATAACAAGCTCCTTTTAACTATATGTGAGTTTATGCTTCTAAGGTGATTTTTTGCAGGCCTGTAGATAGCTTCAGGATGGGGGCTGGTTGCTAGAAAGACCAAGGCATGATTAGAAGTTTGGAATTTTCTACCCCACCCCATGACCTCCAGGGAAGTGAGGAATGGAGATTAAGTTCAATTACCAATGCCAGTGATTAAATCAACCATGCCTGTGTATTGGGCCGTCATACAAACCCTGCATGATGAGGTTCAAAGAGTTTCCAAGTTAGTGAACACATCAAGGTGCTGGGAAGGTGATGTACCTGGAGAAGGCTTGAAAACTCTATGCCTTTCCACACCCACTGCCCTCCACTACCACCACTATCCTTGCCCTATACATCTCTTCCATTTGGCTGGTCCAAAGTTGTATCTTTTATAATAAACCGGTGATAGTAAGTTAAAAGTTTTTATGTGTTTTGTAAGCTGTTCTAGCAAATTACTGAACTGAGAGGGGATTATGGAAACTCCCAGTTTTATAGCTGGTAGGTCAGAACTACTAGTGGCCTAGGAATTGTGACTGGCATCTGAATTGAGGGCAGTCTTATGGGACTGAGCCCTTTAACTTGTGGAATTTGATGCTAACTCCAGTAGATAGTGTCAGATTGAATTGAATTGTTGGACATCTGTTGGTGTCTAGAGATCTGGAGAATTGGTTTTTGGTGTTGTAAAATACGCCAGGAGTCATATTATTATTTAACTGTAACACTAATTGTTCACTTGAGAAAACAGATTGACTCTAGATATTTCAAGTAGAAAAGATGTAATAATACTTGGGGGTTTACAAAACTACTGGAAGGGCTGGAGAGGGAAGTCAGGAAGGTGGCCACTAGATTTTACAACTGTGTCCCAGAGATCCATCCAGTGGTGGAGGACTGTAGGAAACCTTGCTGTTATCCCAGTAATACCTAAGTCCTGTTGCATGTAACTGGAAGGGGATTCAGAAGCCATTGAAAGACTAATTTCTTCTAAGGCCCACATATCTGCAGGAGGAAGAAAAATGAATTCTGACTCCCTCTTGTCTCCCAAACCTAGTGCTAGTGCATCTCACTAAATGGCAAAATGTAAGTTGCCTGCAGAACCTAGGTAGCAATGGAGTCTAGGACACATAGTTCTTGGTCTTCCAACTCCTGTGATAAAGGGAAAAGCACAAAGAAGCATGGGAATACATGCTAATGGCTTAAAAATAGTTTTAAATCTCCAGCATACTATCTTATAGGGTTTCTGTGAGGATTAAATGAGAAATGCATGTAATGTATTAACAGAGAGCATGTGAGCATATTTTAAATATTTAGTTAGTGTAAACATTCTTGATGATGATGGTGTAAGGTCTTAGGGGGTGAGGGAAAAAATGGATAGTCTATCTTGCTCTATACTTTTCCCACACTTTCAAATTTTCTACAGTAAAACCTTGCATATATTTGGAAGAAAATTAAGTAAATACCAACATGAATGCCAGGAAATCATTTTCTGTAGGTACATATAAAATATTTGTATAGGATAGCATATTAGAAGAAATTATATATAAATTTACAAGCAAATTATGTTTTCTACACAAACCAAATACATTGACCTTCATCCTGCACATGTTTGAAACTTGAGATTGATACATGCCATCTGAACAATCCTCACTAGTTCTGCCATTCATGGGAGTTTTAAACTCTCTTTAGTAGGGTTCTTATTTTAGGTATTGAGTGAATTCTGAATCAAGTCTTTATTTCTGTGATTCAGACTTAATTATTCTACCTGCTGTCTTCCAAAAATAAAAGTGCATCCAATTCCTGTGAGAACATCTTGGTAAAAATTGGAAAAGGCAAATGACTAACAGGAAGAACATTAAATGTACCTAGAACATAAAGAGTAATAGGAAGATGAAAAGAGCTAATTTTTCAGTGAACCCAGAGAGACAATTCCAGTTAAAGGACTAATTAGAATACTGGGGCAGAAAATGTTGTTTTCACGATGAAATGATGTAAAGACCTAGAAAGCATGGTACTTCCGGAATGAATTTTAAAATATGACATACTGCCTTGACATTTTTAATGTGGCATGAGGTCTACTGAGTTATTATTACCATAAATCTTTAGTAATGTAAAAATATTATAACCTGGTATTTTAATAAAAAAATATTATTAAAATGACTCAATATCTGAGCTTTGCTCTACTTAGTGTATTAAAATAATTCTTTCAAATACTCCAATTATAATTGTCAGAGTAAGTGGGAAATAGTTTATTTAGGAAGTAACCACATTCTTAATGTTCCCTACCCACTGACTCAGAGCTGATTAATACTTTACAAACCAGATGTGATTAGCTGGCAGCCTGGCTTGGAAGAGTCATCTCATTACTGGCCCATTATTGTGTTAGCCCTTTGCTCAAAAACTGATTAGTGAGCCAATTAACTACCCTCTCCTTAGTGCGCAGGAGCATAGAATTGTAGTGTGTTCCTCTTTTACAGATGTCACCTACCATAGTCATTTATTTTGAATATCATGAGAACTAAGAGCAAATAGGAGAGAGGTTTCCTCAGTCTTAGACCTCCTTGCTATTGCTTTAAAAATACCTCAAAATTTAGATAAAACTTGAAAAGAGTAAATAGTTACCTTCACAGAGCCTCGTATTTAGTGTGTTTTGTGTCTGTTCAACATTTATTGAATACCACTTCTACTTCAATATAACTTCTAAGAGGGTAGGGTTTTATCTTGATTACCTTGAAATCCACACTCTGAGAATTTTGCCTGGCATGTAGTAGATACTCAATAAATGTCTGTTTAATGAATAAATGAACACTTGACATGAGGCTGGTGTATAAGGACAAAGAGAACATTATTCTTACCTTTGGGGAACTCCTAGGCTAGAAGAGAAACAGATACATAAACAAGTAAATACACAGTAGTAAGTGATGAATTATTATAATATAGGTACAAGAAAGAATGTGAGTCAGGGAGAGACTAAATTTGGCGTCAGGAGTGGGTAGGGACAGAGCAAACTCCCCAGGGATGGGGAAGCATAGATTTTAAAGAATTGTTAGGAATATAACAAGCCAAATGAAAGGTTCCAGAAAAAGAACACAACATATATAAATGTATGGATTCCTGGAAGAGCATCATGTATTAAAATATCTCAAGGGAAACTGCATAATCGACTAATTTTTGCAGTTTCATGGTCATGATTCTCAAGAAGAGAAGTAACAGGACATGGGGAAAGAACAAGTAAGTTGCAAGGGGAATCTGAAAGTGGCAAAAAAAATCATTGTTGAAGAAATTAAAGCTTAGAGAGGCTAAGTAACTTGCTCAATGTTAGACAAGTAACAGATGAGAGATCAGGGATTTGAACTCCTCTCTCTTACTCTGGGACCCATGATCTTACACACTAACTCTTGGCAGTATTGTGAGGCATCCACTTACATCATCCTTTCCTTGAATTATTATACCTGAGAAATCACACGAGTTATTCAAAGCCTTATTTGGTGAGCATGAAATCTTAAAAAAAGAAAAGGGAGCCTATAGTTTAAATGTTTTTATAGAATCCTATGGTCCCTTTAGCTTTCTGCAGTTTCATTGCTTCATTCATTCAGTCAGCAGTTCCTAGCTCTTGTATCCCAGGAACTGGGCTGAGCATTGATTCGTAACACTCCTTTCCCTGGGTTTTGTAGACAATGAGAAGTCTTGATTTCCGACTTTACTTTCTCAGGCTAACCTGAGAGTTAATGCAAATCTAATTTTACAGATAGTATATCTTTATTTATTATTTATTTATTTGTCAGTTTTTATTGAAATATAATTGATTTCAAATTCTTTTTCAGATTCTTTTCCATTATATATTATTACATGATATTGAATATTGTTCCCTTTGCTATATGATAGGTTCTTGTTGTTTATCTATTCTATATATAATAGTGCATATATGTTAATCCCAAATTCCTAATTTATCCTTTCCCTTCCTTTCCCCTTTGGTACCCATAGTTTGTTTTCTCTGTCTGTGAGTCTATTTCTGTTTTGTAAATAAATTCATTTGTAAAAGTTTTTTAAGATTCCACATTTATATCATATGATATTTGTCTTTCTCCAACTTATTTCACTTAATATAACAATCTCTAGGTCCATCCATGTTGCTGCAAATGGCATAATTTATTCTTTTTATGGCTGAGTAATATTCCACTATAAATATAATATAATAATAATATAATATAATATACACACATCCATATAACTGGGTTGTTTGTTTCTTTGATATTAAGCTGTATAAGCTGTTTGTATATTTTGGAAATTAGTCCCTTGCTGGCTGCATCATTTGCAAATATTTTCTCCAATTCCATAGGTTGTCTTTTTGTTTTGTTTATGGTTTCCTTTGCCATGCAAAAGCTTTTAGGTTTAATTAGATCCCATTTGTTTATTTTCACTTTTATTTGCATTACTCCAAGAGATGGACCCCCCAAAAATATTGCTGTGATTTGTGTCAGAGAATGTTCTGCCTATGCTTTCTTCTAGGAATTTTATAGTATCTAGGCTTTCATTCAGGTCTTTAATCCATTTTGAGTTTACTTTTGTATATGGTGTTAGAGAATGTTCTAATTTCACTCTTTCACATGTAGCTGTCCAGTTTACTCAACACCGCTTATTGAAGAGACTGTCTTTTTTCCACTGTATATCTTGCCTCCTTTGCCATAAATTAGTTGACCCTAAGTGGGTGGACTTATTTCTGGGCTTTCTATCCTGTTCCATTGATCTATGTGACTGTTTTTGTGCCCATACTATACTGTTTTGATTACTGTAGCTTTGTAGTATAGTCTGGGGTCAGGGAGAGTAATTTCTGCAGCCCCATTTTTCTTTCTCAAGATTGTGTTTGGCTATTCAGGGTCTTTTATGTTTTCATACAAATTAAAAAATTTTTTATTCCAGTTCTGTGAAAAATGCCATTGCTAATTTGAATGAGATTGTATTGAATCTGCCTTGGGTAGTATGGCCATTTTAACAATATTGATTCTTCCAATCCAAGAACGCAATACATCTTTCCATCTGTTTGTGTCATCTTCAGTTTTTTTCATCAGTATCTTGTAGTTTTTGGAGTACAGGTCTTTTGCCTCCTTGTGTAGGTTTTTCCAAGGTATTTCATTCTTTTTGATGTGATGGTAAATGGGGTTGTGTCCTCAATTTCCCTTGCTGATATTTTATTGTTAGTGTTTACAAATGCAACAAATCTCTGTACATTAATTTTTTTATCTTGCAACTTTAATAAATTCATTAATGAGCTCTAGTTGTTTTCTGATAGCATCTTTAGGATTTTCTATGTATAGTATTATATCACATGCAAACAGTGACAGTTTTACCTCTTCTTTTCCAATTTGGATTCCTTTTATTTCATTTTCTTCTCTGATTTATGTGGCTAGGACCTCCAAAACTACATTGAGTAGAAGTGGTGAGAGTGGGCATCCTTGTCTTAGAGGAAATGTTTTCAGCTTTTCACCACTGAATGTGATGTTAGTTATGCTTTGTCATATATGATCTTTATTGTGTTAAGGTATGTTCCCTCTCTATACCCCCTTTCTGGAGAGTTTTTTAAAAATCGTAAATGGATGTTGAATTTTATCAAAAGGTTTTTCTACATCTTTGAGATGATCATATAGTTTTTATTCTTCAATCTGTTAATAGAGTGTGCCACACTGATTGATTTGAAGATACTGAAAAATCCTTGCATTCCTGGAATAAATCCCAGCTGATCATGGTGTATGATACTTTTAATGTATTGTTGAATTCGATGTGCTAGTATTTTGTTGAGGATTTTTGCATTTATGTTCATCAGTGATATTGGCCTGTAATTTTCTTTTTTGTGTTATATTTTTGTCTGATTTTGGTATCAGAGTGATGATGGTCTCATAGAACAATTTTGGAGTGTTCCTTCCTCTGCAATTTTTTGGAGTGATTTCAGAAGGATAGGTGTTAACTCTTCTCTAAATATTTGGTAGAATTCACCTGTGAAAACATCTAGTCCTGGATTTTTCTTTGTTGGGAGTTTTAAAATTATTGATTCAATTTCACTAATGGTAATTGGTCTGTTCATATTTTCTATTTCTTCCTGATTCACTCTTGGGAGATTGTACTTTTCTAAGAATTTTTCCATTTCTTCTAGGTTGTCCGTTTGGTATATAGTTGCTTGTCATAGCCTCTTATGGTACTTTGTATTTCTGTGGTGTCACTTGTAACTTCTCCTTTTTCATTTCTGATTTAATTGATTTGGGCCCTTTCTCTTTTTTCCTCAAAGAATCTGGCTAAAGGTTTATAAATTTGGTTAATGTTTTCAAAGAATCAGCTTTTAGTTTCATTGATCTTTTGTGTTATTTAGGTTTTATTTCACTTACTTCTGTTCTGATCTTTTTGAGTTCTTTCCTTCTACTAATTTGGGGCTTTGTTTGCTCTTCTTTCTCTAGTTGCTTTAGGTTTAAGGTTAGGTTGTTTATTTGAGATTTTTCCTATTTCCTGAGTTAAGCTTGTATTGGTATAATCTTTCTTAGAACTACTTTTGCTGCATCCCATAGGTTTTGGATCATTATGTTTTCATTTTCATTTGTCTCTGGGTATTTTTAAATTTCTTCTTTGATTTTTCCAGTGACCCATTGGACGTTTAGTAGCATATTGTTTGGCCTCCGTGTTTTTTTTTTTTTTTTTTGCAGTTTTTTTTTTCTTGTGGTTGATTTCTAATTTCATATTGTTGTGGTCAGAAAAGATGCTTAATATGATTTCAATTTTCTTAAATTTACCAAGGCTTACTTTGTGGGCCAACATGTCATCTATCCTGGAGAAGATTTCATGTGCACTTGAAAAGAATGTGTATCCTGCTGCTTTCGGACAGAATGCTCTATAAATATCAATTAAGTCCATCTAGTCCAATGTGTCATTTACGACTTGTGTTTCATTATTGATTTTCTGTCTGGATGATCTGTCCATGATGTAAATGGGGTGTTAAATTCCCCACTATTATTGTGTTACTGTCAATTTGTCCCTTTATGTGTCCCTAAATGTCTATTAACTTTTGCCTTATATATTGAAGTGCTCCTATGTTGGGTACATATAAATTTACAATTGTTAAATCTTCTTCTTGGATTGATCCTTTGATCATTATATAGTGTCCTTCTTTGTCTCTTGTAACAGTCTTTATTTTAAAGTCTATTTTGCCTGATATAAGTATTGCTACTCTGGGTTTCTTTTGATCTCCATTTGCATAGAATAACTTTCTCCATCCCCTCACTTTCAGTTTGTATATGTCTCTAGATCTGAAGGTTTTTTTTTTTTTTACTAAATAAACATCCTCAAAGAAAATGTGTATTGGTAACATGAAGTAGAGGTAAACAGTTATAAAGAAGGGAAATATTTTGTATTAACAATAAAAATTAATAGATTAGATGAGTCAATGATTAATGAGTGGTAAATACTGTGTAGCACAGAGCTTTTACAGGCTTCAGAAAGAATACAGAAAATGTGATGTGAAAAGATTAGAAGTAGAGATTTCAGCAAGATACTGAAGTGGGGAAAACTCCACAAGTGAAGAGGAGAATCCACTTGGAAGGAAGAAGAGTGCCAATTTTATATATGTGAAAGTTTCTTGTAGGCAGCAAATATATAGGTCTTGTTTTTGTATCCATTCAGCTAGTCTGTGTCTTTTGGTTGGAGCATTTAGTCTGTTTACATTTAAGGTTATTATTGATATATATGTTCTTAATGCCATTTTGTTCATTGTTTTGAATTTATTTTTTGCAGATTTTTCCCCCTTTTCTTCTTTTGTTCTCTCCTATCATTTGGTGACTGTATTCAGTGTTATGTTTGTATTCGTTTTTCTTTCTTGTGTGTTTATCTATTATAGATTTTTGATTTGTGATTATCATGAGGTTTTGGTATACCAACTTGTGTGTATGTGTGTGTGTGTGTGTATATACATATACATATAAAACATACATATATGTCATTGTTTTAAGTTGCTGATCTCTTCAAATTCATTTAAAATACCCTGCATTTGTACTTTCCTCCCCTCACAATTACTGTTTTTGATATCATATTTTACATCTAGTTGTTTAGTGTATCCCTTAAGTGCTTTTTGTGGATACAGATCATTTTACTACTTTTGTCTTTTAAACTTGCTGCTAGTTTGTGTGTGGATGATTTCCTACCATTACTGAATATTTGCCTTTGCCAGTGAGCTTTTCCATTTTATAATTTTGTTTCTAGTTGTGGCCTTTTCTTTTTTTCCTAGAGAAGTTCTTTTAGCATTTGTTGTAAAACTGGTTTTGTGGTGCTGAATTCTTTTAGCTTTTGCTTGTCTATAAAGCTTTTGCTTTTTCCATCAAATCTGCATGAGAGCCTTGCTGGTTAGAGTATTCTTGGTTGTAGATTTTTCGCTTTCCTCACTTTAAATATATTGTGCCACTCCCTTCAAGCCTGCAGAATTTCTGCTGAAAAATCGTTTGATAGTCTTATGAGAGTTCCCTTGTATGTTATTTGTTGCTTTTCCCTTGTTGCTTTTTAATATTCTCTCTTTATCTTTAATTTTTTGTC
This sequence comes from Camelus ferus, assembly GCF_009834535.1. NCBI lineage: Eukaryota > Metazoa > Chordata > Mammalia > Artiodactyla > Camelidae > Camelus > Camelus ferus. Next base: position 102,049,316 of record NC_045696.1, read on the forward strand.
ATTTTAATTCTACTGAGTCTTGGTGTGTCCTTAGGGTTAATCCTATATGGACTCTTTGTGCTTTCTGGATTTGGGTGACTGTTTCCTTTCCCAGGTTAGGGAAGTTTTCATCCATTATCTCTTCAAATATTTTCTTAGGCCCCTTCTCTCTTCTCCTGGGACATCTATAATGTGAGTATTAGTGTGCCTGATGTTGTCCCAGAGATCTCTCAAACTGTCCTCATATCTTTTCATTATTTTTTCTTTTTTTTGTTCTGCAGTAGTGTTTTCCACTACTCTTTTCCAGCTCACTGATTGTTCTTCTGCCTCATTTATCTACTATTGATTCCTTCTAGTGTATTTTTCATTTTAGTTATTGTATTCTTCAGTTCTGATTGTTCTTTATATTTTCTAAATCTTTGTTAAAAATTTCTAACTTCTAACTCTGTGCATCCATTCTCCTCCCAAGTTCTTTGATCATCTTTACAATCATTACTCAATTCTTTCTTGGGCAGATTGCTTATCTCCCCATCACTTAGTTATTCTTCTGGGATTTTATCATGTTCCTTTACCTGTAACATATTCCTCTGCCACCTCATTTTGTCTAAATTTCTATTTATATTTTTGCGTATGTGGTAGGTTAGTTATGTTTCTCAACCTTGGAGAAGTGGCCTTCTGTAGGACATGTCCTAGGCATCCCAAAAGTGCACTCCCTTCTTATTGCCCAAGGGCCAGCTAATCCTGGGGTTAAATCTGGCCTGCATTTTTGTACTCATTTCACAGACTGCAGAATCGCAGTTTTCTTGCTTCTGGTGTCTGCCCCCTGGTGGATGAGACTGGTTTAAAGGCCTGTGCAGGCTTCCTGGTATGAGGGTTCAGTGCCGGCCCACTTGTGGGTAGAGCTGAGTCTTAGCTCTCAGGTGGATAAGAGTGTGTCTAGGGGCATATCTAGGGGTGACTGTGGATTCAGGAAGTCTTTAGGCAGCCTGTCTGCTGATGGGTGAGGATGTGTCCCCACCAGTTATTTGTTTGGCCTAAGGTGTCCTAGCACTGTCACCCACAGGCTGTTGGGTGGGGCTGGGTCTTGGTGCTAATGATCCAAGCAATATGTGAGCCTCCAGGAGAGTTAATACAGATATATACTCCCCAATATGTCTGCCACCATGTCTGTGTCCTTAGGATGAGCCACAGCCACCCCCTCCTCACCTCCCTAGGAGATCCCCAATACCAGCAGGTAGTCCTGGCTCAGGATCCTATAAAATTGCTGCTTTTGCCCTTGGTTTCAGTGAGCATGAGATTTTGTGTGTATCCTTTAAGAGCGAACTCTCTATTTCCCCCAAGTCCCATGGAGCTCCTGCAATTAATCTCCACTGGGCCTTCAAAACCAAATACTCCAGGGGCTCCTCTTCCTGGTGCCAGTTCCCTGGGCTGGGTAGCCTGATGTGGAATTCTCATTTCTATAGGAAAAACTCTGCAATATAATTATTCTCCAGTTTGTGGGTTGCCACATGGGAAGTGTGGAATTTGAAAATATTGGGAGTCTACCCCTCCTACTTGGCTTGTTGTGGTTCCTTCTTTATGTCTTTAGTCATGGAAGATCTTTTCCAGTCTTTTTTTTTATCAATGGTTGTGATTTTGGTGTCTTTGTGAGAGGAGGTGAGCTCTGGCTCCTTCTACTCTGCCATCTTGGCTGCCAGCCATAAGTTTGTTTTCTGTGCCTGTGAGTCTCTTTCTGTTTTGTAAATAGGTTCATTTGGAATAGCATATCTTTTAAATCTAGGATTCCAGGGCTGAACAAAAATGACTTGAATAATTCCTGGAGTTCCTTAAAGGGGAGGAGTTCTTTTATTTGAGGACTTTAGGAATCTATTGTTGACTTTTCTGCTTCACATCATTGATTGCAGAAGCTTTAATCATTATTAAGATTTTCATTTAGGTAGTTGATCCTCAAAAGTGATTACTTTCTCTTTGAGGAATGAGGAGAAAGAAGAGAGTTTATTTTCATTTTTATTTTTCCAACAGGGCAAGAAGTGTGGCTCTCACAGGTATTAATGTTGATTTTGTCAGGGACTGCATTCTATGTCTTAGTGAATAGACCCTTCATTCTACCCAAAGCAAGTATTTGAGTACACTGTTTATTGTCATTTGTTAAATGGATTCAGTTGGGCTGTAGCCAGATTGAATTGATGCATGTTTACCAAAGTATGGGTGACAACGCAATGCACAATCTTATCGTCTTTGTTATGACTTAGCCAGAAGATACTTCACCTGGGGTTTTCTTTAGTCATTTAGAGAAGGGGAGTAGAGGAAAAAGCATGGCTATGTTACCTAAGTTTTAATTCATCTTCCAGCTCTGTCACCAATGTAACTTGAACACATTACTGAATCGCTCCATAATAGGGTCTGTTCATCCACAAACCTCCCCAGCAGGTTTATGATTTGTGATGATTAGAGATAGTACCTGTATATAACGTAACCAGAACGAAATCAGCACTCAGTAAGTGCTAAGTGCTGACACTAACATTATTACCTAGGTACTAATTAGTGTAATAACACATATACATGGGAGGACACGAGAACATTGGAAAACAAGATTAATTAGAAGGTTGAAGAATGAACTTTGAAATGGAAGACTATAGAGACTAAGGTTCATGATATTAGAAACGAGAAGAAAGACAATTTATTAATGGTATTTTGCAGTATGAAGTGTTATTATCCTAAAGATGGCAATTGTTTGCTATTTAACTGAATACAAAGTAGGAAAACTGGGGCCTATAATATAGGATGGTGAATAGAGGTTAGACAAGCTGTTCCCATGATGTTTGCATACACTAGACTCTTGATAAATTAGTTGAATGAAAGCACACATGAATTAATGAGCAAATGTAGAATAATTTCCTAGTGTTTATGTTTCTTGAACATTAAAGAGATTGGAGACGTGATTAAAGAGGGACTTTCCACTGTCTTGACAACATGTTATTTCTGAGCTGGGTGAGTATATATTTACTATAGTTGTGTGTTGGTTTATTTATTATTTCTTTTTGAATAGGTTAAATATTGCATAATAATTTTAGAAATAATCACACCACTAAAACAGATTTAGGTGTCGCAGAGAATAAAATCCTTTTGCAAAGAGGCTTAGTGATGAGAAGGAATAACAGGAGAGAAGGATACCAAAATGCTCACTTCTGCAGCACCTGTGGAATATGCTGTGCCAGCTCCCCAGGATTTAGCATGTAGGAGGCTGGGCCACAGATATTTCGTTCCTTATCATCACTGCCCTGGAATGGAGGCTGCAGCCAAGGCAGGAGGGAAAGGCATTCTGCTGGAGACAGCTCACAGCTCCCACGGTGTTCCCATGGAGAAACTGGACTAGTTCTGAGCACGTTACATGAGGGGCTGAGACCTCAGCCTTTCCTTTTAGCATCTCATTGGCCTGCAGTGGTAATAGCTATCATGATTCTGTGTGTTTTTCTACTAAATTAGCAAAAATTTAAACTAATGCTCAGAGGTAGTTAAGTGTTGAGTGAATGAAAATAGAGCATCCTTCCTAATACTGAAAAATAAAATTGTAGAAATATATGAACGATTAATGGTTGTGAGTATTACTGACTCCAGTAGATGGACTTTTGTGGTCTCTGTTTCCACTGGACAGCTGCTTACACCTTTGGCTCCAGTTTGGTCCTTCTCTCAGAGTACCTCATTGGATAATTTGTCCTGGGATCAAAATGCCTGTCACAAATGGTTACAGTGGATCCTGGGCCCTTACAAATGGAGGACCAAAAGGAGACCAGTTCTCCCCCTTCATTCCTTCCTCTGAATTGTGAACCTCTAAAAAAAGGGTTTCTACAGCCTTGTGACCATAAGCCTGCTCTCCCCTACTCCCGGTCCCTTTCAAAATCCTCCTTGGGGCCATTCTGAGTATGAGACCCATGAGTGGAGGTAGTAGGGACAATGTTCCTTCATTCTTTTTTTTAAATTGTGGTTAAATATATGTAAACTGAATGTTACCATTTTAAATATTTTAAAGTATATAATCCAGTGGCATTAATTGTATTCCCAATGTTACACTGTACAACCATTATCACTATTTATTTTCAAAACATTTTCAACTCACCATATAGGAACTTTTGTAACCATTAAGCAATAACTCCCCATTCTCCTCTCCTCCAAGCCCCGCCGGTAACCTCTAATCTACTTTCTGTCCCTATGAATTTGCCTAGTCTAGATATTTCATGTAAGTGGAATCACATAATGCTTGTTCTTTGGTATCTGGCATATTAATTTAGCATTAATGTTTTTAGGGTTCATCCATGCATGTTGTAGCATGTGTCAGAACTTTACTCCTTTTTATGGCTGAATAATTTTTGTTCAACATAAGTCCATTGAGCACTTACATTTTCATAGCCCTGAGTCAGCTATACAAAGATGAAAAAATAATACATGGTCTGTGTTCTCAAGATGGTCATGATGCAGGGAAAGATGAGGGAAGGACTTATGGAAGGTGGAAAACAAGTAAATGAGTCATTATTGGTTGTACCATGTGCTAAGTATGTACGTCATGTAAAAGTAAAAATCAAACAAATAAGACCAGTTTAAAATGCTTTGAACAATAAGTGGATTTATTGTCTCAAATAACCTAATGTCTAGAATTCTTCCAGTTGGTTAACTGAGCAACTTAAATCTAGGCCAGTTTCCTCTGATCCTTTTGCTCTGCCACCTCCAGACTCCTCCTATCAAGCTAACTCCCTTCTTCACAATAGCTGTTAGGTTGGACAATAGCTAAAACATTTCTAGGCAGCTATTTCTCATACACAGACATCCAAAAGTGGGAACAGGGATTATCTCCACCTTGAGTGTCCTTTTAAGAGCTAAGAAACATTTTCCACAATATCCACCCACCCCCAGCAGATTTCCCCTCGTGTTTCATTGACTTAGATTGTCCTACATCACCCCTGGGTGGGGATGGTGTAAGGCCTTTCTCACTCAGAGTGCTCTGAGGGAAGTCACCTGAACAAACTTTGGATTCTTCTGGCAACACAGGAAGGAAAGGGCCTAGGGTGATGGACCACATTCTGTTACTTCCTGGGACAGAAGTGTTCATGGAGTCTCTAATCAGCTTACAGAGTGGGAAGAGATTAGATAGGATCTTCTCTTGATGTTTTATTTCTCTGAGGCTCACAAACTGGTTACTTACATCAAATTCTTCTTTCTTTTGTAACTAATAGTTTTATTTCTAATATTGAAGTCCACATGCTTCTTAAAAAATGTTTAGAATAAAAATATATAAAGTAGAAATAAAAATAAGACATAATTCTACTATTCTGGGATTTTTATATATTTCTTTTCTTTTTCCATAAATTATAGATCACATATAATTTGTTAAAAAAAATCAGGTATATAAGCCATGTAACTTTATTTCCTGTAATTCAAATCACCATTATGCCTGGAAGCAAAAACAAAAAATCTTGACTTAAATTAATCTCAATCAATTCAAGATTTGAATTAGTCAATCCAAGTCATCCCCAGTCAGTTCAAGGTGTTCTCTTTCTCTTTTCTTGGGGATTCTCTAAGTTCCAGGAGTCACAGTGTTGGTGGAAAGTCAGGGCATCTGGATTTCATTGTCCTCTGTCCACAGTCCATGGCTAGATCTGCATCCTGGGTAGTTTCTCAGTTTTGGTCCAAGCAGATGACCACTATGTCCTCATTGTTTCTACAGCTAGACCTCTTGGATCTGCCAGCTGTATTGCCTGTCTCTTTGCCAAGAATTGCACAGGAGGTATGGCCAGGGATGAGGTTAATGAAGTATTTAGGTGGATTCTATTGAAGCATGGATTTATCTGTTGTAAAACTGGACATTAAACATTTAAGTGAAGGCTTTGTTGATGAGAAGTTAAAATCAAAGTGGTCAGAGGCTGTCCTCAAATCCCCATTCATAATTCCCACGGGTCTGTCTAAGATATTCATACATGCAGCTGAATGTAGTGTTGCATAAAGCTCTTTCTTTGAGGTTAATACCATAAACATACACTTTCATTTATGAGAAAAGAGGTTAGTGGAACTTGAGATATCTCTGTCACATAAGGAGAGAGTGATGAAGAGCTGTCCCACTTTTCTTTGTAAACTCTCTATTTGTCCATGATTGGATTGCAGTTTAAATACAAATTAAGATATTTGCAAATAAAATACAAAATACAATTTAGGAGGCCAAATTAAGGGACTTGGGGATTTTTGACAGAGAGACATAAACTGCCACCAAGTTTCAGACAAAGTGATGTATTTTAAATTCATGGCACAGTGTGCTTAGCTTTTGAAGTATGAGATCTGGGCCTTCTGTCGTCGTCAAATTCATCCTCTGAATCAGTGACACATGGTCCAATAAACATCAAGTGACAGCTCCTAGTCAGTAACCAACACAGGGTTTCTGGAGCGGATCCAATCCTCAAGAACAGAAGCCATGTAAATAAACTCTGTTGGGCAGGTTGTGCACCGAGAGCAAACCAGACTAAGACATCAAGGCAATTCCTGGACATATTACTGTAGCTGAACAGATGGCAGGCAAGAGAAGTGCTTAAAGGAGCCACTGGAGCACAATTTCAAGCGATGTCTCACATCCTCTGACAGTTGGAGAGTGATAGAAGAAAACAGATCACGGGGATATATTACCACTCAGAAAGGAATGATTTCATTCAAAGATGACCAAGGCAAAAGACACAGGAAGGTCTCCTCAGAAAAGGGCAATGGATATGGAGAGCTGAGAGCAACTTTGGGCACTAAGGACCTACCCTGGGTCAGGAGTATAGCAAGGGTGACTTTCACATCTTAAGAGTCTCATGTTCTTTGTAGGGCACTGCATCCCAAATCATCTTAACAATAAGAATACTTGATATTAGAGGGAGACAGGTATATTAGAGCACTTCTTGGCTCAGAAGTATGGCTGAGGACACATTATGAGGTTGAGCCTGCAGGTGGAAAGATGAGCGAGAACAAACTGTGGAGTAGGAGAATTGAAACAGAGGGAATGAAGTGAGGACTCATAACAAGCAGGATTACTGTCTTCATCCCTTTATAGACCTTGCACAGGCCCAGGAAGGAGCAGTAGAACTCAAACTCAAACCTGTTTGGAGATGCATTTTGAATAAGGGAATCAACTGGGAACTTTGACTTGGGGAACAAATACCTACCCAGCATCCTCTTTTCCTTCCCCTTGCTACCAGAACACCCATTTTGTTAGGCATCCACCCAATACCCTCATGAAGGTGGTGACCTCTTCCCTAGTTCAAGAGTAAATCCTCATAGGTATGAGTAGGTTCCTTGCCAGAGGTTGGTTGGACATGTGATCTAGTTCTACCCAATGAGGCTTGTCGGGGAAGTCTCTACAGGGCTTCTGGGAAAGATTTCCTCTCTCCTAAAGAGATATAGCCCCTTCCGCTTTGAAGGTTGTTGTGTCTATATATAAAGGCCAGAACAAGATGTTGCAACCATTTTGTGACCACAAAGGAACCAGTCTATGTTGATCAGATGAAAATGACTGAACTGAAAAATTACTGATATGGGTCTAGTGTTTTGTCACTTGCAACCTATAGCATCTTAACCAATAGTTTTTTTTTTTAAGTCATGCTGACTTTTTAGAAAGTTTAGTAGAGGTCAGAGAGAGGGGAGTTGGCTTACTCTATAAGGCTCTATCTTTTCTTCTGTCCATCCATCCATCATTTATTATGTGCTTACAGTATGCATTTAGATGACCAGGAAGATATAAAGATGAATTGGAAATAACCCTTGCTCTTGCAGTGCTCACAGCACTATTAATGGATGATATGTCTTGTAAGTTAGGAAAGTACAAAATGTCTTGATAGTCCAGAGTGGGGAGTGATAAGCTCTAATCTATAGGTCAGATGTAGAGTAGGATGTACAGAGACTGATTAGAACTTGCCCAGCAGAAAGTATGTTTCAGGGAGTAGAACTGAGGAAGCAAAAAGAGGCTGTAAAGAAATCCCAGATGCTTCATTCCTAGATGTAAATCCATGCAGAAAGGCAGGCTATGTGGAAATGGACTGTCTACATCATAAGGGAAGTCCAGATCATGGCAAACAAAAAAAAGAGTTTAGATGCTACAAGAGAAAGAAGGTAGGTTTGAGGAAGGGTGGGAGGTGGGTTATAAGAGTAATCCTTGCTCTTGACTTAACACAGTCATGCCAAAGTCCCCAAAATACCTCTCTTTCAAAGGTGGTCCAACAAGTGAGTATGCTCCCTGAAGTCTTCATGACCCCCTTTCTGGTTCTGATTGTCAGAATGAGATAAGGCCACCCCACTTGGCCTTAACATGTACTCTTAAATTCCAAACACATTTATGTAATTAACCACTTGCTATATGTGATATAGTTTAAAGAACAAGGTACAGAGATAAATACCAGGCTTCATATCTAAGGAGCTCACAGGATAGAAGAGAAAACACACAGAACACATAACTATCATACAAGAGGAAACATTATAATAGAAGTATGTACACAGGTGTAATCCTTGAGAGATACAATGCAGGGAGATTGGCCAGGTACAGACAGTAGATTATATTTCTGTTGATTCTGAATGATAAGTAATGGTAGGAGTTTCCAAGTTGGGAAAAGGCAAATAGAAGGATCAACAAAACAGAGAACTCCAGAAGAAGAGGGCCTCTAAGGTAAGAATATTCTGGGGGCAAGAAGTCACAATGAGGTGAATTGGGGAGATGACACACATGAGTGGATGAGAGAGGAATGGGAGGTGATGAGAGGGGAGGGGCCTTATGGACCAGTAAAGGTAATGTATGCAGTCTCAAAGAGTCTGAATTTCATCTATTATGTGTTTGTTGAATGTCTCCTATGTGTCCAGGAGTTTTAGGATTCACAGATACAAAGTCATAGTCCCTACACTCAAAGAATCCTGGACCAGTGGAGAGGAAAGACACAGGGACAGGAGTAAGGAGAGTTAATGTTTGAAGAGCCTTGACCTTGTGCCAGCACTCTACCTAGATTATAGTATGTATAAGATAACTTTTAAACATTAGAAGGAGTTGGCTAGGTGATGAAGGGAGGACATTCTAGACAGAGGGAAGAGCATGAGCAGGGGTGTGGAGGTAGGGGACTGCCTGGTGGTAGAGAGAGTTAAGAGTTGGTATCACATACATTAAGAGGCAAGAGAAGGGAATGAGATGAATCTAAATACGTAGGCAGCAATCAGATTATGGATGACCTTCAAATTACAAGGAGAGGACCAGACACTGTGTATGCTACATGACCAAAAAACACTTCAACCATTTCACCATCACCAGCTCCCTGCAAAATATCTTCACCATATCTGTCATTGGACCCATAATCCACTCAGTTGTTAAGACTAGACCTTGACAATCACCCTTGATTTTTCCATACCTCTATCCCCGAACTTAATGAATCAGGAGTTAAGCGAGGTCATTTCTCCCTTCTAAATATGTCTCTAATCTTCTCTGCTCTCCATCCTCCCTGCCAATACCCAAGTTGAAGCAAATCATTCTTCACCTAGATATGGTGAGGACCTCTTTTGTGACCTTGTACTTCCTCTCAGCAGCTACAGCAATCTCCTGAAAATGTAACTCAGACCACCTAACTCCTCACTTCTGTTTTAAATTTTCCTGTGGCTTCTCTTATGTATCAGATGAAATCCAAACACCTTACCATGGCTGGCAAGGCTCTGCCTTCCTCTCTAAGTTCACCTCACCCCTCTCTCCCCTTCATCCATTTTGCGCCACTTCCGTCAAGATCCTAGAATACGCTGTACTCCTTGCCTCAAGGCCTTTGTTCTTGCTGGTCTTCTTTCCTGCAATGATTCCCTTCCAGATCTTCACATGATATCCCCCTTTCCATTTTTCAGATCTCAGCTTAAACAATGCTTTACTTGATTCCTCCTTCCATTCTCCTACTTCAAGTTGTTCTCCATCATTGATGTTGTCATTTTCTTAGCATCCTCAGCAGAAGTAGTCAACTCCCAAGAGGACAGCACCATGTTGTTTTGTTCACAGTCTATCCTGAGCACCTCATCCAGAATAGCCACAGTCCTTAGAAGTATTGTTGTCTTCTGTTAATTGTTTAATTACAGCTCCACTAATTAATAACTGGAAACTTAAAAATAACTTTAAGGGACAGCATAAGATATAGAAGAATATGGAGAAGAAATAAAATTTGTGCAGGAAATGTATGGAAGCATGATGATAAATTTGGCTTAACAGGCATGGGGACATGGTGACTACTCTGGACAGTGCCTGACACAAAACGGGCATCAATAAATATGCCTAATTAATGTTAGCTCAATGATTGAATCTATTGACATAGACAAACAATCCAATACTAACAGACCTCATAGTGGCATGTAAAATTAAGAGCCCAAGTCGGGTTATTGTTGAAAGCATTTTCTTCCTCTGTGAAGGGAAAGCATTCAGTAAATTAATCTGTTTTATTTTCACGGCTTTCTTTTTTTCTTTACTGTACAAATTTGAAGCCAAGATATAATTTGTTATGGATGATGAGCCCTGCTAGCCATAAAATTTTGGCAGGAGAGAGGCAGAAGCCTTTTCACTTGGTAGTAAATAGAGTATGACTCACTAAGAGTAATCTAATAATAGTGAGAGAAACAAGTGTCAAACCTAAAGAGTGGGCTGAGAATCTTTGGTCCTCATAGGCTAATGCATGGATAGAGATATATTTTAATTTTTAAAAAATTTTAAAGGTTACTTTCCATTTATAGTTATTACAAAATATTGGCTATATTCACTGTGTTGTACAATGCATCCTGGAGCCTGTCTGATACCCAGTAGTTTGTACCTTCCACACCCCATCCCTGTATTGTCCCTCCCCCAACACTGGTAACCACGAGTTCTCTATATCTGTGAGCCTGCTTCTTTTTGGTTATATTCACTAATTTGTTGTATTTTTTAGATTCCACATATAAGTGATATCATACAGTATTTGTCTTTCTCTATGTAACTTATTTCACCTAGCATAATGTCCTCCAAGTCCATCCATATTGCTGCAAATGGCAAAATTTCATTCTTTTTTATGGCTGAGTAGTATTCCATTATATATTTGTTTATTTATTTATATACCACATCTTCTTTATCTATTCATCTGCTGTTGGACACTTAGGTTACTTCTGTATCTTAGCAATTATACATAATGCTGCTATGGATGTTAGGGAGCATGTATATTTTCAAATTAATGTGTGTTTTTTTTTTTTAATATAAACCTAGGAGTGGAATTGCTGGGTCTAAATGTTTATAATTCAAATGGCACAACACCAGGTCATTGAAGTTGGTTTTTAAAATGTAACAATGGTTCCATTGATGCCCTAAGTAGCACTTGTAGAGAAAGCATTTTATAATGTAGATTTTCTTCACTGTTCACATTTATATTTGGAAATGCAGTCTATGTTTGAGCTACCTTGGTTACAAATAAAGATAAGATTTTAGACTGTTGTATCCTCTTCTCAAAGTACTCAGAAATTTTTTTTATCCCTGTTTATTAGACAACAAATATTTATTGAATATCTGCTATGTGCCAGAAAGTGTTAATTAAGGTTTTTTTTCTCTTTGTCATGTTAAAACTCTAGGCCTTTATTGTTGTTTGCCCCGTAATTAGGAAGGCGGCTTTTTTTTCTAACTATTCATTTCTTTTCCATTCACTCAGGACTTTTTGTAGGGGTGAGGATCTCTTATATTTAAAATCGTCTATGATTCATGTCAAACCTCAAGTGATTATTAAAAAGCCCCACAGATGCAGTAAGTCCAATCTTAAGGCACTGGAATGATTCCTTTATATTTTAAGCTGGATTCTTTTGCAATGATGGATTCCTTTAGAATTAAGGAAAGACATCTCTGTCTCGGTTACTACATTTCCAATCAACCATATCCTCCCAGAGTATTTCCCTCAAGCATTTTAGAAAGGGAGTGGATTTTTTTTCCCAGTCTATGAAGATATTCTTTAATTAACTGGGTCAATACCTTTTAAAACTCTGGCTGCAAAAATGTCCATTCACCTCTCCCTGCCTACTATTTGAACATACTTATGTTACAGCTTATTCATGGACAAGTAGCTTACCCACTGAAGAGATGTGTCACAGACTATATTCAGAATATTCAGAGGTCAGCACAAATCTAATGATGTACTGTGGGACAAAAAATTAACAATGTGTGTGATAATCTTTTTACCTGATAAAGTTTTAAAATGAACTTTATCAAGATGTCACTTTCATACAATAAAAGGCACCCATTTAAGATGTACAGTCGGATGAGCTTTAACAAACGTATGCCCCATTTAAGCACCACCTCAGTCAATATAAAGTGTATTTCCATCATCTCAAGCGTTTCCTTGGTGTCCCTGTGCAGTTAGTCACCCTTGACCAAGCCATAGGCAACATTGATTAGAACTGTGTTTCTAATTTTCTCCTCATCACTGGGCAGAGTGAAGGACAAGACACATCTACTGCCTTCAAAATCCTTATGCAATAATAGGAGAGAGGAAAAATTCCAAAGAAATTCAACAGCAAGTTAGTGATATACTCAAGCATAAAGATTGAATGTTGGTGGGGCAAGCAGTGCTGGGGTGGAAGTTGGCCTAGACTGAGTAGTACGAGGCCTGGACTCTCTTTTGTACAAACTCTATTTCTAACTCTCTTGTCTTGGTTTTCTCACCTATGACATGAGCTTGAACTACCTTCTAAAGGCTCTTCTGGTGTCACACTTCTGCATTTCACTTGTGAGGAATGAATGCTCTAGTCCTTGGGATTGCCACTGGTTTCGGAGTCTGTAATTACTCTGTGGTAGGTAAAATGTCTGACTTCACTCACCAAATACATTTTCATAAAAGTTAATTTTTTTAATGTTTAGCATATTAGGCTCTTCTCATCAGAAGCAATCAATGGAATTTTATTTTACTCTATTTGCATAATTTGAAATAATTTGAAGGAGCTACTTTTGGGTTCAGTTTTGTGAAATATGTTAATTGATGTTTTCTAGTCAGGCAATAGCTACAAGAGACTGTCCTTAATTGTCCATAATCTTCCCTGCTGGTCGGTCTCCTTTACTCAAAAGTGGCTTTTCACGAAGTTGAATGTCCAGAAAGTTATAATTCAAACAAGGAATAGATAGGGAGTGAAAACAGAGGAAAAGAGATCTCTTCAATTCCAGCAATGGTAAAACTTCCATCTCCAGAGATCAAATAGATGGGCAATTATTTAAACGTTGTTCTAGCATCTCTGACCATTAGGGGTATTTTATTTTTCTTTAATAGTTCACAAGTTAAACTTCTCAAATTTGAATCACCTGAGAATCTTGTTAAAATGCAGATTCCAAGTCAGTAGGTTTTGGTGTGGACTCTACATTTCTAACACACTCTCAGATGATGTGGATGCCCCTGGACCAGGGGCACACTTGGACAGGTGACTGGAGTGGTGAGCTGTGAGTCAGCTTACCTTTTCTGGATAACTGATCTACTGACCGCTCTACTTCAAGTTATTTATGTTATAAAAGGTGTATAGTTTAGAAATGTCAACTTATGCAGGGAATATGCTTCCTGTGAGTTGAGTCCAGTATAGAGTCAGCAGTCTGCAAATGTCATTGAAATATACATTTTCCATTGGACAACCAATTCACTTGTCTAGTCTTCTGGCTAGAAAATGTCTCATCCTTTGAATTAACATGAAAAATATGAAAATTATCTCCAGCCCTAAATCCCCAGGGACCTGTATGCAAAAAACAGAGGTCCCATCCCAGTCTTCTGATGGACTTAAACTTGAGGCAATAGTAGATTTGGGCCCCTCTACCCAGCGTACCTATTTTGGGAGTTTAGCATCTAACTCTACATGAGCAGTCTAATCAAATTTTTGTCCTGACCTTGGTTTTCAGGAACACAGGTTTTTTTTTCTCTGCTTATTGGTTTGTTGATTTCTAAAAGCAATCTTTGTTCCATCAATCACATATCAGGAAGACATATTATTTTTATCACCTAAAAAAGCTAGATACTGAAACTTAGAGCAGATTTATATGTTGTTGGGTTTATTTATCTGTAGGGGTTCCAGAACTCAATCAGCCTGCTGGGTTGATTAGAAAGGAATGAAGTAGAGAGTAATCATCAAACTATAGTCAGGAGACTGGGGGAAAGATTATAATTTGAAAGTTGTACAGAAAGAATAGGGAGCATTAGCAATAGCTAGAACTGATGATATGGGATAAGGATTACACAGGAACTCATTTTTAAATGAAATGGAGAGTTAGGAGACAGCCAAGGTTTTGGTGTTCTGAGCCCTGTTTGTACTCAGCAAATATTAAAATACCAATTATCAAAAATAATTGGGCCTTAGGAATAGTGAATGGGTAAATAAGCAGAAAATGGTCTTGGAAACCGTAGCACAGAGACTAATTAGTGGCCACTGAAGACAAAATTGACTAAAAATCAAAAAGAAATTCAAGAGGAGTTGGGGAGTGAAAAGAAACTGTCCTCTTCCCAGGAAGGAGGACAAAAGGAAAAGAAAGTTAAAGCCAAAGAATTTTTGACCAAGCAGAGAGAGGGAAGCCTGCATTCTGTGTGATCTTGCAGTTTGTGTGGGACTGGAGGCCAGACCTTCGGTACACAGGCTTGGCCCTAGGTGCACCATCATTTTTATTGATGATTACAATTCATTTTGGCCTGCAGAAAACTGTTGAATTCAGGAGGAAGGAGAGTGTTACCAGATATACATCTGGCAAAATTGCACTTCATTTCCACACCTACTGCCCACCCCTCCATCTGTCAAATTCTTTAAAACTTAACATGATACTGCTTCCCTTCATTCACTTAAAAAAATTACTTTTGGCTTACAAAATTCTTTGTAAAGGCCATGTTTTCAATAATGCGTTTGTTTTAGATGCTGACTAGTCAGATTGCTGAGATATAGAAGCAAACCATCTGTTTTTAAAAATGATTTTTTCTAGGCTCTTCTTCATTTGCCTTTGTCTGATGTCCATCTGACCCTCGGTGTTAAAGGTCACTTCAGAAAGGGCTCCACACTTTCCCCCCTTGTGCTGAGCTGCTACTGTGTGGGAATTTCTCCTGTCTCCACCACTGCTGACCCTTACAACCACAACCACTAGTGGTTTGGGACCTCACTGCTGGCCAAGGCTGCTGTGAAGGACTCTATAAAGCCTGGGCTGTTGGAAAGAAGTGGGGGGGATGGGGTTGGCGGGGGGACGTTACCCACCTCCGCAGCCCACTGGAACATGCCTCTCCCTGGGGCCTGAGGTGGATTACTGAGGCACACCTCCAACTCTTTCCTCTACCCTCCTTCTTATTGATTACCTCTTTCTCCAGAAGTTCCCCTCCTGCTCCCTCACAGGCATCTCCAGATTCAGAGAGTGGAAGCTCACCACTTCTAAGTGTTTCTTTATACCATGCCATTAAAAAGATTAATAAACGGAAGCTCCTAAATTTCTCCTCCCTCTGTCTGCCCACATGAGGGGTTTCTGACTTGGTCCTCTCAAATAGCTTCCTCCCAGAGGCTCTGAGAATGTGGGTGTGATTGCAGTAGGTAGGAGATGTAAGGGGGGATTTTTAAGAGGTCTTGTTGGGACCTTTTCAGGTGAAAAAATTAAATCTGATGACCTGGACTTTGTTCTTTTAACAACGATAAAGTTTAAGGAAAATACTTAAGGACTGAACTATACATGGGTTATAGCTTCAAAATATTAAATTGATCCTTCCTGTACCTAGAAAGCCAGCATTTTCATTTCCCCATTCTTTTGCCTTCCTAAACTGGACTTAGAAGAGAGACTTGGGCATGAAAACCTAAGAAGGCGTTTTTCAATGCTCTGCCCATTTTCCTGTTGAAGGCTACGTGTGTTCCTCCAGGACAGGTGAGTGGGCATTGGAGAGGAGGGGGAAGCTGAGACTGTTGGAAGCAACAGAAGGTGGAGGTGGAAAGGGACGCTGGCTCTTTGCAGTTATAAAGGGTGTGACAGGACACCCGTAGTTCTAGGTCACATTTTGAGGAGGCTTATACTGGCAGGAGAGCCTGGTTTCCTGTCATCTCTGTACAGCAGGGTTGAGTTAAAAAAAGTGAAACTCTGCACCTGCTCATTTGTTCTTTCCTCAGCAAGTGAGGCCTGAGGCATTGGCAGCCGAATGCATCTTCCTCAGGTGGCCTCCAGCCTCACTGTTAGTCCTGACTTTGATTGTCAGGTAAAGAACAGCAAAGAAAAACCCTGGGCTTAGGTAGAAATCTGTCTTGTTTTTTCAAATTATTTATCATGTGTATAGCTAAATAGACAGAACCCTTGGAATACCTGCCTCTTAATTCCCGCAGAGACCCCAAGCGTGGCATGTTGCTCTGTGTGTGTGTGTATCAGAATCTTTACAAAAATCAGTTGGGTTTAATTTAGAACATTCATTTGGAAGCCACTTAAAAATACTGCCAGCTATTTAAGGTTAGGAATTACAGCCAAGCATGAGAGGGAAAAAAAGGTAGATTACTTATTTAATTGTGTACTTATTGGGCATCTACTCAATAGTAGGAGTAATAGTAGAAGCAGTTTTTCGGAAGGGAACGTCAAGGAGTCTCCAAGTAGGAGGACTTCTGATTCTCTGATTGAAAGCTAGTGTGCAAAAAGTATTACCATGTTTGACCTATATACGTATGGGTGGCTGAGTGAAAAATGGAAGGTGATATCCCAGAATGACAAGAGGGCGTATACGTGGCTAGGAATGGAGATAGTTCAATACTGCTGCCAAGTATTGCTTTTTTAATTTATCATAAATGTTTTCAACAAGCAATTATTCAGCACCTCTTAAACGCCAGGCAGCGTGCTAGGTATTGAAGATAAGAGAAAAACACGCTGTCCCTGCCGGAAGGCACCCACAGCCTAGCTGCAACAAATATACAAATGTTACAAAACGAAAAGATAAGCTACATCTACCAGGGAATCAGGGGTAGAAGAAAGGAGAGCACACTACCTTGGAAGACCCAGTGTAAACGATGGACAGGTCCAGATGGCTTCCCAAAGATAGCAGCCCCTGAACTGAAACTTGAAGAACAGGTAGGACTATTTCAGTGGCTATCCAAGGGTGGTAGTGGTGGGGGTGGAAGGTATTCCATGTGAAGGAAACAGCAAGTACCAAGGTGCAATTTTATCAGCCTTACGTGTAATTCAACAAGGAACATTGCATGCATACTTGCATCTATTTTATTTTAGAATAAAAATATGGGCTCTGATATTTCTCCAGTACCACCATCTTCCACATTGCTAAGACTCTCACCATCTCCCTATTAGGAAAAACAAGCAAATATTCAAATAAAATAGTGACTAGATTAATTGGGACAAAGATAATTAAAAGCTGGAGATCCCAAACTGTCTTTTTAACTAATTTCTTTCATTCCTGAAAGGGCTTACTTGAAAGCTAAAGAATGTTTTTGTTCTGTGGCTTCATCTGTGTTTTTATTAAAGATACAAGAAAAGGGACTTTTTTCTCAAGCAAAACAGAATTTAAATTTACAGTTTATTATCATCCAGCATCATGCCTGTGCATTTGGTGCCCAGGGACTGCTGCAGCCCAGATGTCTCCCCACAGGAATGGCGGTGCTTGGAGGCAGCTACAAGTCCTGCCCAAGAATCTTGTAAAATAGAAAGTGGCAAGTCACCTGTCTGCATGAGAAAAATCAGGGCCCTTTATCTGCCATGGAATACAAATTCCCAGTTAGAGCATCTCAATAATGTGCATTGTGTTCCATAAGGAAGCAAACACAAATTGAAAAAAAAACAGTAAGAAATTAATGTCCATGAACACATTAACATGGATTTTTAAAAATCTGAATGAATATATATATATTCATGTGTGACTGAAGCGATGTGCTGTGCACCAGAGATTGACGCAGCATTGTGGACTAACTATACTTCAATTAAAAAAAAAAAGATTCAATAGCCATTTATTTAGCTGTGTGTAAGCACAGCAGCCTTCCAGGTTGGTAGGGTTATTCTCATTGTACAGAGAAGGGGACTGACGTTCTGAGAAACTAAGCTGTCCTAGTTTAAATAGCTCCTAAATAGCAGTGCTTGGAGTTGAATCCAGAGTTTCTGACAAGTCAAATGCCCCTTTCCCTATATTCAATTCTCACCTTGAAATTCATAAAGCAGGGTCCTAAGGAATGGAATTCACGATGAAACAATTTTATAAGAGGAGAAAAGATAAGGAACATTTCGATCCATGTGATACCACCTGGGCGGGCTGAGCCAGGTGAGCTGCTGCAGAGCTGGGCCTGGGCCCCTTGCAGGAAAGCTATGCGGGGCTCAAGGGCAACAGCAGAGCCTGCCTGTCCAGATTGGGAGTGGGAACGAGCTGGGAAGGAGGGGGAGGCATTTCACCCCGTGAGGGGCTCAGCTCCAAGTGAGAGGTGCTGGTACAGCAGGGACCTGACTGAACCTGATCCAGGCCCCCTGGCACTGTGCTGCCTGCACTTTTCATTCAAAGCTCTTGATTCTATAACAAGGGCAGAAATGTTCCCTCTGTGAGGACTCTGCTGGATATGGTTTCAACAAAAACAAGGACGAATTATGCAAGGAAAACATTTTCCCCTGAGTTTCTTCTCCAAATCGAATGTGTGGGGGAGAGAAATATGTAAGGAGAACAGAAAAATGTAAGTAAACAGTGCAAATCAAACCAGTAGGCGAGCTTGCACATCCAAAGATTGCAAGGAGGAAAAAGGAGTTATTTCAGCTTTATGTTGTTCTCTGTGAATGTTTCTTTTTGTTTTTAATGTTTTCAAGTCAGAGGCTTGTAAACGTGCCAATTCCTAAGAAATGGCCTAGGTGGGATGCACTCGCTATCTATTTTTCCTTCTTAGCTTCAGTCGTTCTTTTCTCCCTTGTTTATCTCCCTGTAACCTATTTGATCTTTAACTTCTGTGGCTTGAACTTTCCATCACCATCTGGATCCTTCTACCTTCATTGAACATGATTAGCTGCTTAATTCTTACCGCTTGAGAATGGTACATCCACATTGTGATGTGTGGACCTACTAACCCTGCCGCTGTTGATTCAACTAATCATGTTTTCTCTCTTTATCTGCAAATGGATAAGGCCACCTGTCCATAGAAGATGTGTTCTTTCTGCACTTGTTTGCCTCCTCAATACCAGTGACATAGCTCCCTAAAATGGAGAATTATGTTGGTAACTAAAAAGACTTGTCTGGAAGCAAAATTATCTTTCAAAAAACAGGGAGCATCTCAGTTCAAACTAGTATATCAGAATTCACAGACACAAATGCAGAGGGGGATGAGGCAGGGGATGTAAAAGATTGAAGCCACCTAGATGTAAGAGTAATTCAGACTGTGGCAAAGCAGAAGCAGGCAGCCACCACCCAGTTCCAGTGGGCTGTTTCCATGAGGGAGCAATGGTCCAACATTGCTAGATGTTATTTTCCAAGACAATTTCATAGTCTAAATTTTTATGTGTCATCTTTTACTATTAGCTACTAATCCTGATAATTTTCAAGACACTCAACTGCTGCTCTGTGGTAGGTGAGGAATGAAAGAGAGAAGCCATGCTGAGATAGCACTATTCATTGGAAAATGATACCATGTGTGTAGTTTAGGACCTTGCTCCTTAAAATGTGGTCCATTGACCAGCAGTATTCATATCACTGTATTCAAATCTGAATGAATTAGAATTCAGAATCTCCGGCCCTACCCCAGACCTACTGAATCAGTGTCTGCGTTTTAACCAGGTCCCTATGTGACTGGTCTGCACATCAGAATTTGAGAAGCCCTGATATCAGTATAAGGTGATGGTTGGTGTAAGGACAACTCTGATGTTCTGGAAGGGGACTTCACCACGGTTCACCCATCCTAGGAGACACCAAAGGAGGCTTTATTAGCTCTAAAAGCTACAGACAGGCAGCTGAATGTTGTGGTTTATTTGTAGTCATCTCTCCCTCATCTCTTCCCATCCTCCTTTGCCCCTTTCCTGGTCTCACCAGTTGTGGTTGGAGAAAACAGGGCTGTTGCTCTCCATCGACCTCCCAGACATCTGAGCCAACAGCAAGAGAACCACATAAAGGGCTTTAGCAACCTCTTTCACTTTCATTCTATAATTCTCTCTCCTTTTTTTCCCTCTGCCTTTTGCACATTCCCTTACTTACCACCTCCCCCTTGGCCATCATCTTACTTGTTTTCTGTTTTGTTTTGTTTTGTTTTGCCTTAGCCTTTGTCCAACACCATTTGAGCTGACAACTTCATTCTGGTCTGATTTCCAAACCTTGACCTTGTACTCCCATAGGATGCTTCTCTGGAGTGTCCTTCCTCCTCTCACAACCACGTAACAGGAGAGACTTGCCTGAGTTCAGCATAGGCTTTTGGGCACTGGTGGCCACTTCTCCACTTGTCAGGAGTCTGGGATGAGACTCTTTAATTAATCTCTTCTTTGATGTGAGCTGATAATTAACAGGTAATACTTAATAAGAAATTAAGTAGGTGGTTTTTCTGAAAAATATTGACATTTGAGCCTTGAAGAAAAAAACGCCATTTCTCTTTTGAAAACATCTCCAGGTAACAACTGTGCCAAATCCAGCTAAGTTGCTGTATGGTGGCTTAGCTGCAGTAACAGGAAGTGACTTACTCTTTGGGGATAAACCTCACATTATGAAAATGCATTTAATTGAAGATATCTTCTTTGACAAACAATCTCTTTGTGAAAAGTATCCTGCCAAACAACTTTTTGATGTCATATCTCCCCCAGCTTTTCTACAACAACGAGAGGACAGCCTCTGCTGCCCTCACTTCTTGGCCTTACAGCGTGGACGTCCTTGGTGGGTGATGGCTCTGTTGGCTCTGACTGGGGCTCTTTCACTCCCACCTCGTCCCTCCTTTCTATCTTTTCTTCTTCTCCACTCTCACCAGCGCTCTCATTTGATAGATAATTATTGAGCACTTGTGTGTAAGTGTTCTAGGGATTTGGGAATGGCTACTACAGAGATGGTCCCTACCCTCTTCCTAGGAGGAAGGACAGAGATTAGACAGTCTGCTACACAGTTACTCTTTTAATTCTATGGTGAGTGCTATGAAGAAGTATAAGCATTATTAAAAGATCTGTTAAGCAGATCTGACTCTTGCAGGAGGATCCAGAATAGTGTCCTGAAAGAGTGATGTTTGAGAACTATTTAAAAGATGTGGGCAGGGCAAAGAAAAACTGTAAGGATAGTCCAGTTTCCAAGGCTACTAACAGTGGGGCATCATAATCTGAGGGGGAAAAGAATGAGGTGATACTAGAACTTGAGATGAGATCTGTGTGGACAGGACCAACTGAATGGAGTTGTGACCTTTATTGAAGAACAAAGAGCCCATATAAACCCTGAAGGGAGAGAACTGAAAGAATAAAGAATAAATACCCCACTCTTACACTTCTCTCACACTCTGATCTCCTGCCAGTGTCCCTTTACCCCACTAACCCATTGGTCAAATCTAACCAAAATCTAGAGAATAAGGGAGCCAAGTGATAGAGCCCATACATGGTAGCCTCTTGGGGCACAGAGCAGGGTGGAAAGGATAGAGAATGGATCTGGAGAGGAATAACCACCACAAGTATTTTGGCATTTAATCTAAGAGCAATGGGAACTCATGAAAAGATTTTGAACATGGAGATACATGGTCAGATTTGTGTTTTACAATGATTCTGGCAATACATTGGTAGAAAGTGAGGGGATACAAGGAGACTATTTCAGCAGGCATAGGAATATCTAGAGGAGATGTAGTCTAGGCTAGATGTTGGATATATCTGAAATCAGTTCAAGAGTGAAATAGCAGTTTAGTGATGAGTTGCCTATGGGGAGGCACATGGCAAAGAGGTAGACATGTGTCTAAGATGACCTCCAGTTTTCTGAGTAGGAGATGCTGCCTTTGCTAAGAAAAGAGACTCTGGAGCAACCCCAGGGTTATGGATAAGATCTTGTGTTCAGGATTAAAGCTGCTGAGTTTAAGGTACCTACTCATCATCTTAGAAGCCAGAACAGGAGCCTGGGTATTAGATGTGGTAGAGAGGCTGCTAGATATCCTGTTAGAGTCATCTGGGGGGAAAAAAGTGAGTTATTCCCCAGTCTTGGGGGGAATTAAATGAGTTTTGTGAATATTCCTCCCCTCTCCTAGGAAGGTTGAGGTATTGACACAGACAAGAATAACTTCACGTATTTTCATTTTAATCTCAGAGTAAGCATTTGTGAAGAAGCTACTGTCAAGTTAGGAAAAGAGTGCTGATTAACAAAAGCAGTTCCTGGTGCCAGACTTTGGGTCCTGTCAAACTTGTCTTTATTTTGACTTTGATAACTGACTAAATGCTAGAAAATATTGTGAATTACAGAGTTTCCCATCTTCTGCTCTTGGTCTTTGCTTTTATTGAAAAAAATAAATTTTTTTTCAGATTTTATAAAATCATAAAGTTTGAATTTGAAACTACCTTAAAATGTATTTAGTTCTACCTCCCAAGTTCACTCCTCAAGTATGCCTTCATCTTTTTTCATATAATAAACTAGTATCCTTTTAGTAGAATACTTAAGGAATGCTTAAATGCCTCCAGGGAAGGAAATTCACTACCTCCCACAATAGTGCATTTCTACCTCATTCTTTGAATAGTTGTTCAATAAGCTGATTTGACTCTTTGTAATGTCCACCCCCCTCCCACCATTTTTTCCCTGATTTTCTGGAGGAACACAGATTAAGTTCTCTTTCTTACTTCTTATGATCACCTTCCTGTTCTAAACTCTGGATGCCACATTGCTTCTTGGCCTTCTTCAGGTAGCAAACCCAGCTCTACATCTCTTGCCCATTTAACATGTTTCTGACCCCTCAGTGTCTTAAGAGGCATTTTCCAGTGGGGTATTTTGAATAAGAAAATATTTTAGCTGAGATCTGAACAATGTTGAATACAGTGAAATTAGTATGTCTCAAGACCTACACAAATATACATCCATTGATACAATATCTTTTCCCTCCACTACTTTTGCCATACATCTGTCCTCTCTTATTATCTTCTCTTGTCAAGTCACTAGGCTTTGGGAATTTTGTGATATTTGTTTGATTATTTTCATTATGTGGATGACCAAACCTATTAAGCTATTTGTGGCTTCTTGGCAAGCCTCCCTTCACCATCTTCTGCTTGGCTACTTGCCTGTTTTCTTCAGGGCACCTGAAATTGGATGTGGTGGTGTCAGCAGAGGTAGGCTCTCTGATGTGTGCTGGGCTGACAACACTAGATCTGGTATTAAGAAACATTGAAAGGAGTATTCTCTTTGCCAACGAGTTCTTAGCAACTTTCTATTGCAAAATTAGATGAAAATGTATGTTTCTATGTTTAAAACAACCTATTAAAAGCTTCTCTTGGTAGCTCCAAATCTGTGCCTCCTGGTTTGCTGATTCTCTGAGGGACATGTTAGTGCTAAGTGGCCTTTTGTGTTTCCTGACAAAAGTGATAGCTGGAAGAACTAAAGAATCCCTTGGATCATTCAGCAGTGGTTCTCTAGTAATAACACAAAAGGAGGACTATTATATCTATTTTATGGACAAGGAAACTGAGGAGAAGATGAGATAGATAACTTGCCTAGTATCAAAGAGCTAGAAAGTGGCAGAGGCATTTACCATAACTGATTTCAACAGTCTGTTTACTTCTCTACATACCTGAGTAGAATGCCCATTATTTTTTTTTCCATTTTATGCCCAGCACCTACAGGGTGCTGAGTATATAGTAGGTGCTCAATTAAAAGTGTATTGTATGAATGATAAATGCTGGAGACGGTGTGGAGAAAAGGGAACCCTCTTACACTGTTGGTGAGAATGCAGTTTGGTGCAGCCATTGTGGAAAACAGTATGGATATTCCTCAAAAGACTGAAACTAGACTTACCATATGAGCTAGTAATCCCACTCCTGGGCATATATCAGAGGGAACCTTAATTCAAAAAGGCACCTGCACTCCAGTGTTCATAGCAGCACTATTTACAATAGCCAAGACATGGAAACAACCTAAATGTCCATCGATGGATGACTGGATAAAAAAGTTGTGGTATGTTTATACAATGGAATACTACTCAGCCATAAAAAATAATAAAATAATGCCATTTGCAGCAACATGATGCCCCTGGAAATTGTCATTAGATTGTCATTCCAAGTGAAGTAAGCCAGAAAGAGGAAGAAAAGTACCGTATGATATCACTCATTGAAAAAAAAAACAACAAATGAACTTATTTATAAAATAGAAACAGACTCACAGACATAGAAAACAAACTTACGGTTACCAGGGGAGAAGTGGGTGAGAAGGGGTAGGTTGGGAGTTTGAGATTTGCAGGTACTGACTGGTATATATAAAATAGATAAACAAGTTTATACTGTATAGCACAGGGAACTATATTCGATATCTTGTAGTAGCTTACAGTGAAAAAGAATATGAAAACAAACATATGTATATTCATGTATGACTGTGCTGTACACCAGAAATTGACACAACATTGTAAACTGACTATACTTCAATTTAAAAAACAGTGCATTGTATGACTTCACATATAAACTTGATTCTTACCTCTCTCTCTGAAACTCACTTTTATAAAGAAGAAGACACTTGTTCCTTCTATGTTGTGGTTTTAGAGATTACACTTGGTAATAACAGATGTTTTATTCTCCAGAGGAATGGAGTTGTTAAGAAATCAAATCATTAACTCTTAATTCATCCATTTACTTGGATGAATCATCTGTAGTTGGTTCAAACCACCATGTTATGTCTTACTGCTAAAATTCAACTCAAATCACATGGGAGTATGCCAAACTGTCTACCCTTCAGTTCAGTGCCTAATAGTGTAAAGCCAGTCCATTTGTCAAGTGGATGGGGGTTAGTTGACAGTAAGTAGGGGCACAGATGAAGAGTAAGTTCTATCAATTGTCTGGTGTTGTATAGACCAGATAACTGGGTGATTTGTCAGAAATGTTCTCATAGATTGTGCAGGCTGGCCTAATGTAGATCTAGCCCTGGAGTCTGGTCAGTTAATATTATGACAGGGACACTTGGGAGTAGCAAGATTTAGCAAACCAAATGATCTTTTTTCAGCAAATGCTTGTGCTGCTGGAGTGATGGGAAGCAGCAGCAGTGATCTCAAAGCTCAGGCTCTGTAAAGGAATACTTAATTACCTTATGGGATTAAATATTTTATTGTTTTCTTGTTCTCTAAATCACTTTGGTGATTTCTTCTATATTTGATTAGTTGGTAAACTCTGTTATTAGAAGAAAAACCCATGAGAACAATGTCTCTGGGCTCTGAAAGGTGATTTGAAATATTGCGAAAGAAATTCACTTTATAACTACAAAGGAATTTCAAGTAAGAAGTTGTATTACATGCATCATAAGCAAAACAGGCCATTTTGAATCTCTCCATTCTAGATCAAAAAGTTTTCAAAAATATATTGACATGGTTGAAAAAGGAAGAATCAGGCCAAGGAATTAATGTTTGATTTTCATCACTCATAAGATAAATGGTTCATTTTATCTTGTCACCAATAATGGTAATATATTTTAAAGCCATCAATCAAACAGTAAATAGTGTAACATCTTACACTGAGCTAAATATGTCTTAAACATCTACATTATTTATGAGCTTGCTGCTTGCTGGAAAATTGATCTGATTGGGGAAAAATCCAGAGAGTTGCATTTTCTTGCTATTTACATTCGATTACAACCAGCAGTTGGCTTTAGGGTTCCAAATGGTACAGCTGAAGAACATAAATATGCTTTAGGGAATATGAAAAGAGATGGGAAGTTTTCTGGGAATAGTAAATTAGGCAAATTATATTCAAATCACAGGCTTTATTCCCTTTGCTGAAATCCCAGGCAGCAGATCATCTGTGGAATCTGCCAGTTCTAGTGAAATCTCTTTAGGAGAAAACTGGCATTCCAGTCCTATCTCCTCTACCAACCAGGTTCAGTGTGACTTTGACCAAGTCATTAACCTGGGTGGGTCGTGGTTTTTATGTTTTTAAATAGAGATTCTGCGTTGAATAACTTTTAAGTTTTTTTTTTTTTTTCCTGGTCTAAGCAACTGTTTCCAAGGGGTTTCAATTTCGCACCTTTGGGAAAATAGTGGAACAAAGGCTGTGAAGTGGTGCATAGGCCTCTAAGCTCCTTGTGGCAGTTACTTCATCTGTGAAAAGAGAATGATGGACTTTTATTTCATCCATCTCCTGGGAAGGGTGAGAGCAGATGAGGCAACAGTCACGCACATGTGTTTAAAGGTGAAAAGGAATGGCCAGGGCCTGACTGTGCGGGGCATCAGGTCGTCTGTTACTGCTTTAGCCTGAATGAATTTCATAGTTGGAGATATTTTGTCCAAGCTTCCTTACTTGTTATTGATCAAAGATTATATGTGTGTGTGTGTGTATACATACGTCTACATATTTATGTATATGTGTGTGTGTGCATGTGTAATACACACATACGTATTTGTACTACTAATCAGAGTTTCTGATTTGATATAGTTCAGCCCAAAGCAAAGAAACCTGTTATTTCATTTAATAGTCACAGTATTCCTTTAACAAACCTGTAAATTTCTGCTAGGATTGACAAAAAAAAAAAAAAAAAAACATTTAGAAAGAAAAGCTTGAGGATTCCTTTTACCACTTTTGAAAACTCAGTAGAACTTTGCAGTGACCAGCCTCAGATGTGATGAGACCAAAGCAGTCATCCAGCTCTTTCCCTGTGTCAGTGAAGGGCGGGTCTCTACCTAGGAAAGAAGTCTCCATGGAGCTGTAGATCAAAGGCATAATGGAAGTCTGTTAAATTTTACATTTTAGTGGGAGAGACATTCTTTCACTTCCCCTTCCCCACCTCTTTTTAAATTTTCTTCTACAAGAAGCTCCAAATTGAAAACTAGAATCCTTACATGCTATTCAATAATCCTCACCACTCAGTCACAAATCAGCAGGGAGACGAAGTCACCAAGCCGTGGGTTATTAGGTGCTTATCTGCATGTGAACCTGTATTAATTACATCTCAGGCAAGCTCTATTTGTGAATTCAAAGTGCTGCCCCCTTAAGGAACTTACCATCAGGGCTAGAATGTACACAAGTGGCTGAGCGATTTTGCTTAGTTAGCAGCCTCCTCATTTAGAGTCTCCTACTCAGGGTGTGGCATGGGACCAGCAGCATTGGCACCTGGGAGCTCATTAGAAATGCAGAATCTCAGGCCCATTTCAGACCTGCTGATCCTCAGGTGATTGGTCTGGACATTACAGACATGATGTGGTGATTTAGAACCCTTGTTCTAGATCCTGGCTACATATTGGACTAATGGAAAAACTTAAAAAAAATACTGATGTCTGGGTCCCATCTACAGAGATTCTGACTCACTTGGTCTGGGATGTAGCCTGGGCATCATGATTTTCATAGCTCCCCATGCAATTCTGATATGCAGCAGAATTTGAAAACCACTGAATTAGACTATATAGCAATTCATAGCGGAAAAATCCATCACCTCATGTGTTGCTTTGGTGGCCCTTGTTACTCCTTAGTGACCACCTCCTTTTCCTCCTTCTCCTATCACAACTCATGTCTCACCCCATTGGCCCTTCAAGAAAGATTCACCTCCAATGCTTTCTTCCCCCACACCATATTTCTCCTTTCCTCCCCTCAACCCCATACCACTTTATCTTTAGGTTTCTTCCAAACTGCTTATTTCTCACGTAGTAGTCCAGTTATTTATACGTGTTGCTTATCCCTTCTCCTAAGCTATGAGCTCCTAAAAGACATAAGCCACATCACGTTTATCTTAGCATCTAGCTAGGCTGGGTAGTATGCAGAGGGGAACAGAGAGGGCAGAAGGCAGCACAGCCCAGAGGTGCCATCTCTCTTTACATTGGTCAGATAAGATGGACACACAAAGAATGCATGAGTGGAATTTAATATCTGGATGAAATAAAGGCGAGAGCTGTGTTAACCACGTCAGAGGATGGACAGTGGTGATACAAGTTGAAAGAGGGGTGGAGACAAGAAAGCAGTGAATATATCCAGTAAGCACTAACATGGGGTTCTGAAGGGAGAAGGCAGGATCCCCAGGCTGTAGAGAGAGGAGCAGAGCTATGATTACTCATGCATTCCAGAATGCTGGCTCAGACTGACAAGCTCTGCAAGGGAGGTTGTCGTTTGGGGTGCAGGATGCCTTTGGTGAGTGTGACTGAGTCCTACACTGCCTTCGTTGCTCCTCTCAGTCTTCCCAGAAGCAATCCCTTCACCCCTGAATGAGCCAGCGTGCTCCCAGAAAGTGGATATAAGTAGACACGCAATAGGATGCCTGGTTAAGTTCAATACTGTGCTTAGTTCACCTTTCAGTAGATCTGAACCTCCTACTGCATTTCAGCATCGCCACTTACGCCCGTTCCATATTCATGCTTGGGATTTATATCACATTTCCTTTAACAGCTGTGAAGCACTTAACAGGAGGGAGGCTTGATTCGCTGCAGACAGCTACACAGATTGCTGGAGGGCCTCCAGGGGAGGCCCAAGAAGGTGGTGAGTTGATAGTCCAGTGGTCAGTAGAGTATGTGGGGAAATGGACTCATTTAACTTTGTTCCAAGGGTCTCAAGATCCCAGAGCCCTAGACCCCAGCCATGGTTAAAGAATAGTGTATTTCATCACAACCTCCTCTCTGCAGCCTCTCTATTTTTGAAAAACAAACAAACAAAAAACATGGTGACCATGTGTTCTTCTAGGCCCATAGAAAGTCTGATATAGAACTGGCTTAAAGGGAAAATCATGGAAGGCATGGCACTTTCCATATCCTCTTATAGCCAAATTTGATGCCTAAAAGCAAGGTCTTCTAGGCCATTCCTAACCCTCAAAAAGCTGATCTTATTATGTATCATTTCAAAAACATTCTACCAGAAAAAAATAATATAGTAATTGACTTTTTAAATTTGGAAAGCCAAGGCAAAGATATCATAAATTTTCTACTTAGTGTCCAATAGTAAAATATAGAAAGGAACGTGTATTTAAATCTCATTTCTATCATTTGCTGGATTTCCTTGTCTGTAAAATAGGATTCATGATAGCTGCTCAACTAACTGGTGTGTGTGTGTGTGTGTGTGTGTGATTCAAAAAATATATAAAATGCATTAACATAGGGCCTGATACAGAGTAGAACTCAACAAATGTTAAAATGTTCATTCCCTTCCCCATCCCCCCATTTTTATTCCTATTAATTTTTTTTTAGTGACGGTGCTGGGGATTGAACCCTGGGACTTCATGCATGGTAAGCATGCATGCATGTACCACTAAGCTATACCTCCTCCTCCTTATTCCTATTACTGTTATTCCTTCTTAAAATCTCAGAGCCAGAGAGCCCACTACCCAATGACAGATTAAGTGTCTTGAGAAGAATTAAGGTTTCATGATGTTGGTAGCTAAGAAAAAAGTAGAGGACATGGATAGAGAGAACTGTGGAGGTGCAGTTGTCTTGGTGATGGCTGTTGCAAACAAAAATTTTTGAGTGGTCAAATGTCCTGGCATAGAATTTCCCAACCTCAACACACACATTTGTGCCCTTGACAATGAACCCTCCCTCATTTCTCCCCTTCCTCCTACCCCATCCCATTCTCTAAACAGCCTCCTTTATACTTTTAGGGACAGAAAAGTTGGATGCAACCTTTCTCTTCCTCTAAAGACTGTCTCTCTCTACCCCTTTCAGAGGAGAGAGGATAAAGGGCAGGCAGTGTGCAGTCTTCCTGGTTCCTTGTGCAAGATATCTGATACAGGAACTGGGCAGGGGCTCACTTCTCACCATAGCCAAGCTGAATGGGGCTTCACCTGATACCCTATTTTCTGTTAACATGCCCACAAGCCACCCAATTGATTCCTTCATCCTCTTCTCCCCAACTTTCAATAAAACAGAAGGAACAAAGTCTTCAGACTGGTGGGAAAAATAGAATGGGCCAAAGAGGTCGCCTAGTTTGTGAAATCTTAACACCTGATTCAGTAACAAAAGCCTTCTTGGGGCAACAACTCCCCATACTGGGTGCCAAGGTAAAAGCCATATGTACAGCCACAGCTCAGTCAGGACAGGCCTTTCCCTGTCATCTCTGCAGTGAGTGGCAGATGGCAAATGATTCCCCGGATTGCTAAAGGAAAGGTTTTGATTCTTTGCCCATTGGGTTTTGTACTGAGTCAAAAAGAAACCACCTTCAGTGGGAACGGTTTTGCATTTTAGGGGAAAAAATCAGTAGTTTGGGCATCACGCATTTAGATGAGACATTGCTGGCAGTCTCCTAACTTAAATGTGTATTTCAGATTCAGCAAATATGCCACCTTCCTCTCAAAGCCTTTCCTGAGTCCCCAAGTAAAGAGAGCTCCTCTGTGAACTCAGTGCACTTGATCTGTACCTCTCCTGGGACACTTAGCACCTTCTACCACACATTCTGCTTTTGTGTGTGACTTGTCTCTCCTTCCTGAAGATGAAAATTATGCCTCACTTATCTCTGCATTTCTTGTGGGACTTAGTAAAGGCTTTTATGACAGTAAATACTGTATGTATTTACTATTATATATATGTATGTGTTTATATATGTGTGTGTTTATATATATATACAGTAAGAAACAATGAAAAAATAAGAGACTCATCTCTTTGACACCTGTAGGAGCTGATGGTTCTATAGACCCTCTAAAGTCCATACAATTTCACCCAAATTCATATTTACCACCTTGTGCCACTACTCTTGACGAAGCAGAATTATTATTTTGTAACTCCTGTTTGTGAGCAGCCATGAGATGTGAGCTTCTTCACAAATTCTTCCTTATGTCTCTAAGATTGACTTAAATCTCACCCCAGTCCCCTTTCATAAGCCAAACTCCTTGGAAGGATGGGTATGTTGCCTGTCTCAATTTCCTCATTTTCTGTGAGCCCTTCAACCCATTCTAATCCCACTTTAGCTTCCACAATCCTAATAACACCAAGTAAAATGCCCTCCTTGGCAGCATTCATCCCTATTTATCATACCCTCCTTCTTGAAACACTCTTCTCTGGACTCCTGAGACTCTCCACTAGATTACACTCATGTCTCTGTTGACTGATTCTTGATGTCCTCTGCTCCGCATCATCTCCACCTCGTCTTCAAATGCTGAACGCCAGCGTTCCCAGGCCTCAGCCATGGGCCCTCTTCCACTTTATGTTCTCATCACACTTTCATCCATATCCAAGGCTGCAGTAACATACACCACACCGTTCTGCTCTCAAATCTATCCCTTGGGCAACCCCGTCATTAAGTCTAACTCTGAATACCTAACAGGCTCACCAACTCCTCAACCTCAACATTTCTAAAATTGAACGTGTGATCTTTCCTATAAAATATAGTCTCCCTTTAACGTTCCACAGCTGATCAAAGTGTGCACATGTGCAATCTGTACTTCTCTCCATAGGACTTAGCCACGATATTGATAAAATTATAAATTAGTTATTAAACATCTGGCTCCCCAATAATATATAAGCTCCCTGAGGGAAAGAATTATGTCTATGAGTACTTATTTGTTGAAGAATGACTTAATGAACAAATTAATGAATGCATCAGTGAATGAATGTGTCTAGAAGGCCTTCCCAATCCCATCCATCCCAACATTAATAAATTATGAGTTCTCTCATAGAAAAGGAGAACAGATTGGTGGTTGCCAGAGGCACAGGGTGAGGTAAGGTGGGAGAATTGAGTGAAGATAGTCAAAGAGTGCAAACTTCTAGTTATAATATGAATAAATTCTGGGGATGTAATGTACATCATAGTGACTATAGTTCATACTTCCTTGTATATTTGAAAGTTGCTAGGAGGTAGATCTTAAAATTTCTTACCACACAAGTGTCCCAGAAAAAAAAAAAGAAACTATTGAGATTGAAACTATCCATAAAATGTGAACAAATAAATAAGGAAAGATACTTATCCAAGGGAAATGTCTCAGTATAGAAATCAGAAGTCTCGATGCAGATTATAGTCTTCGTGTTGCTTCCAGAGCCTGTTGGTGCTGGGCTTTCCCACTGCAGACTGGGCTCCATGTAATGGTCTGTTTCACATGCTTTCACGGGCAGGGATGTGTCTCTTCTGACAGCTAACAGGCCTGGTCCACACAGCTGTCTCCAAACTAACAGCAATTCCCTTGCTTATCTCTAGCAATTCAAAAAACTGCCTTTTCCAGTAGATCTATTCATAGCTTGATCAAGACTATTTTTTTTTAAGTTGCATTCTTTTTAAAAAATACTGAGAAAGACTAAGATGGCATACTTAAAAATCATCCAAGCAGTTGAGCCTTCTGGAACATTTTATTTTGAAACATTTTTGCAACATGTCTTTAGGTGTGGAGCTTTAATAGTGTGAAACAAGCTCATGAAATTTAAAATCAGTATGTGTATCACAAGCATTCGATAAAGTGAGTGTGTGGAGCACTGTGTAGGGCATTTCCCCAAATTCTCTTTTACCCAGTGCTTTCTGTTAGCATAAGTGACATGACTTTCATCCTGTGATACTCTACTCTTTGAAGGCAGGTCACGGATTTTTACCTTTGTATCCTCCATAGCATAAGCACTCTGCTTTTTAAAGAATAGCACCAAGTAGATGTCTGTTGGAATCAATGTTATCAACAATTTGGCTTTTTATATGGCAGTTCTGCTTCTGCCCATCCCTGTGGCCCAGGCTGCCCCTAACCACAGACTGACCCCAGGAAGGCATTTCACTCGGATCTACCATCTTCATGGCATTGCATGGGCTGGACTTCACTGAACTCCCTCTCCCCATTAGACTACGTCTTTCCTGTCTTCTGAGCCACCTGAAATACTTTCTAGGAAGTGCTGCTAGAATGTACCACTCTGTGAGACTATGGTGGTGCTTTTGCTTTCATTTTTTATCCTCCCAGTTAATATAGTTATAACTAGTTAGTTATAATAATATAATAACAATGTCAATAGCTATCATCAATAGAAGAGTGCCTGGAACTTAGTAGATGCACACTGATTATTTACTTATTATAATTACCAGTGATAATGACCATTGTTAGTAATATAACAAAATATATTGAGCTCGTACTGAAATGGTCTCCCTTTTTTTGCCTTTTTTTGTTATTATCTCAGGGAAGCTATTGGATATATAGTAATTTTGTGTCCAGGAATTGATTTGGAGTGAATAAGTCATTTACTTTCTTTAAAAAAAGAACAGTGTGTACAGGGGGGTGTGTGTTTCTCCTGATTTCAAACAATTCAAAAGCTTTACAGAATAGTGGTTATGTTGGCTTTGGCATCCAAAAGCCTGGGTTCAGAAGCTAACTTCTGTGACCTTAGGAAACTTATTTAACCTCTCTGAATCTTAATTTTCTCCTTTGTAAAAAGGAATAATTATAGTACCTAACTCATAGAATTGTAAGGATTGGATGACACAATAAACGTCTCTTGTGTCACATAACAGCACTCACTAATGTGCATTGCTATTTTTTATTATGACTGTTATTTTAAAAGAACTGGAAAATGTGGAAAAGCAAAAAAGAAAAGTCACATTTAATTCCATTATATAACCACTATTAACATCTTAGACTATATGCTTCTAGTTTTTTATGTTTATGTGTGTGCCTAAGTATGTTTAATTTTTATAAAATTAGAAATTATTATTTATTACTTTATAATTTGCTTTATAAATTTACTTTTCTGTGCCTAATATATACTGTCATACATGGTATTATTAGTTGCATATTTATCATATGTGTCTTCTGTAATTTATTCACTGGACATTTAGATTGCTTTGAATTTTTCATTAATAAATAATAGTAGTTTCTTGGCAAAATTTATAGGAAATCATTTAATAAACTGCAGAATATAAAAAAAAAATTTTAAATAAATTGTCAAATTGGCTTTTATAAAGACTTTAATTTTATTTCCATCAATAGTGTATGAGACTTCTAGTTTCCATATAACCTTGCTGAGCCTGGATAATATATATGGATATACTTTTTCAATCTTACCCAATCTAATGAGTTCTATGCAATATAGGGCAAGTCATTTTAATGCTGAGCCTCAGATTCCCAACCCATAAAATTAACTAATGAGTATAGAATTTAGAGATATGAGTCACAGGTCATCAAGTTATATTGATTCTAGAGCCTATTGATGCTCCATATTAGAAGTGTAGCTGAAATGAGAAAGGGCTGTGGTGACACTTGGTTAACATGCAAAGAGACTGAAGGGGGTGACTATGGGAGAGCATTTCCCTGGTAAAGTCAGGACTGTCCAGATCTCCCAATGTTCATCAGACATGCAGTCTAATTCAAAGAGTGATGTGGGCAACATGTATAATTAATATTTATGATTATTTTTATTGCCACTTATCTTGCTATAAAATGCAGGCTCTGCAGGCACAGGAATCTTTGTCTTGTTCACTGATGTATTTTAAGTACCTGGCACAGAGCCTGACACATAGTGGGGGTTCAATAATAAATGTCTATTGAATAAACAAATAAGCTGAATGAAACTAACCTATACCTGTCCAGAGGCTGTACACCTTGTTAACCAACAGAATTGCCTCCCCGGGATGAATGTAGGTGACCCGCCATGATTGTGCCTCTTGCCAGAAACCATTGCTGTGTCCCATCACAGAGTCTTTCTCAGTTATGTTAATACCTGCAGTCTGGTTAAGATTCAGGCTTTCTTATGGGAATCCACACTCTTCACAGCAATGTTGGGTCTCCGTGCTCCAACCCATTATAAATTGTCTTAATAGTTCAACTCAGAAGGTAGTATTATTTCCAAGTTCTTAGGAATACTCCATTACTGCCCCTTTGTACTACCTAGAACAACCACCTTATGGCCTAGTTGAGAGTACATTATATGAGATAACATATAATGTAAAACATAGAACTGTTTGTCAGGCAATCTGATGTGGTGGTTAAAAGCATGGGAACTGGAGTCAAATAATGCAGTTCAAATCTGGGTTCAGCAATTTAACAACTGTGTTACCTTGAGCAAGTTACTTTATCACCCAGTATTCAGTTTTCTCATCTGTAAAATGCAAATAGTACCTGCCTTATAGGATCAATGCATGGATGAAATGAGTTAAAACTTGTGAAGTAGAAATAGTAAGTGACTATTACCTAATGATAATTATTATTAGCAATAATAATAATAATCTCATTGAGAATTCATTATGTGTCAAAACCCAAGTTTATATTACTTAAAATAATCTTTAAAACAACTCTATGGGCTAACCATTACTATTATCCCTACCTCATGCTTAAGGCTATTGAGGCTCAGAAAGTTTTAGTAATGCCCTAAAATCACATAGGTAGTGAGTAGTAGAAACTGGATTTAAATGCAGATGTGTCTAAAATAGTCTCTCACGGAGAAATCTTTAACAGAATTTGAAACATCTACATTCTCATTGACGTTACAATTTCTAATATCTGATTTACACTCTTTTTAGTCATGCTCACAGCCCTAGAACATTTTTCAACAAACTTTTTTTTTAACATTTTTTTTTCATTCAACAAACTAACTTTAAATGCATGTGAATACTTGAACACCATCTATTGGTCTGAGGGTCTGTAGTTTCTAAGGATTCTTACACTCACTTTTAGTGATTTTATTATGGTCCAGTTCAGCAATTTCTGTATTTCCTCGAGTAGGATTTAGCAAAATCAGTCAGTTAAATAATTAAATACAATTTATAAGCTGTAGAAGGGCAAATCGCATGAAAAAAACATCTTTCCTTGCAAGGTCAAATGTAACCTTTTCAAGATTCATTTTCAACAGCGTGTTGAAGTTACGGGTACTCTAACCTAGCAGTGATTCTCCACCTGGTGTGGAAGTGTCTTGACACCAGCAGTAGTACAGACTCATCTGTTGTA
Source organism: Camelus ferus (assembly GCF_009834535.1). NCBI lineage: Eukaryota > Metazoa > Chordata > Mammalia > Artiodactyla > Camelidae > Camelus > Camelus ferus. Next base: position 102,085,198 of record NC_045696.1, read on the forward strand.
CATTAGCTGGTTGACATGGTCCCCTGTGAGCAGATAATATCCATCTCATCGCATTGAGAGACTTGAAATTTTAACCCTTTTCAGACATCTCCTAGCAGACAAAACAACCTGAAAAAAGCAAGCCATCTACAGTTGTCAAGCCAGCCACCACATTTGTGGGCCTGATTTGCTATGCCATATTTGACAGATTATTTTTTGTATCTTTGAGACTTATCTTGTTTTCATTGAAATATACTCTAAAATGTTCTGTTACCTTTGCCAAGTGAAGGAGTTGTGATGTTTGGTAAAAGTGTCTTTCATAGTCAAGAGATTTAGACAATGTACTGAGAACTAGTATGGCCACGAATTGGTAGAGTAGTGGTAACTTGGCAATGATCCTTATTCAGGAAGCACATTAGAATGTTAGCTATGATTGCATGGGTTTATACAGGATTCAACTTAAGGTTTGAAGATCATATTTTTCTCTTCAACAGGTTAATTATTTATGGCTTTGTGAAGGCTATGGTATATGCTGACCAGCTGAAAAATGGAGACTTTCATTTCACTGACTGTTTGTTTTTTGGTTCACTGATGTCTGCTACAGATCCAGGTAATTGCCCAAATAATGTTTTCTTCTTTTAAGAGTCAAACATGTAAATTGAATGTTTCTTTAAAGACCATCACCTGAGCCTGCATAATAATAATTCCTTATTCCTCTTCATTTGCAATTGACATACATGTTAGTGATTACAAAAAAAAAAATAAGAAAAGAAACAGGTGAACTTTCTAACAGCTCTCAAAAAATGGTTTTGAAAGCAATTTTAGTAATGGGAAAGACTCTTTAAAATTCATTATAGTTTATTTCTCTAGAATATGCAGCCATTTTGAACTATGGTCCTTAATTTTTCTCTGTTTAACTTCTTTCAAAAATGATTTGCTGAATTAAATAGTAAAAAATATTTTTAGAAAATTATTTACTATGTAACTTTTGAAACTAAGAGAGAATAGTAAAAAGATTTATCATATATACTTCAAATCAAATTGTGATAATTATCAAATATGATCAATATTTTTATCTATACCCTCTTGTACTATTCCCAGTGTGACTGAATTATGTTAAAGCAAATCCCAGACATCATATTTTATTTGTAAATATTTTGAAAAACTACCATTGTCAATATGAAACCTAAAAATATTAATAATCATTTAAAAAATATTATCAAAGAGCTAGCCTCTGTTCAGATATCCCCAATAGTCTTTTTGTCATTATCATCATCATTATCAGTTTGAGTAGTAATGTGTACAAATTAGGACCCAAATAAGGGCTACACATTACAATTGATGGTTATGACTATTGAGTTTCTTTTAATCTATATGTTCCTCCTCTCTTCTATTTTTCTTGTCACTTATTTGTTAGGGGGGAAAAAGGCAATTTTTCTTGTGGTTGAATTAAATATGGTACTTAAAGTGTTTCTCTATCCTCTGTATTTCTTGTAAACTGTTGATTAAATCTAGAGGTTTAATCAGATTCAGGTTCCTCTTTTTTGGCAAGATTACTTGCTTACTATGAGTCTTTATAGAATCATATCGGAAAGTGTGTAGTGTTTAGTGACTCAGCTGTCAGCCTGATCCATCACATTACTGAATTGCTACTCCAGCAAAGACCACCAAAACGCACCTGTAGTTGAACAAGATGTGTTTATTGTAGTGAAGAGACTGCTCACCAGAGAAACAATGGGATCTCTCAGAGGGTGTTAGAAAGGACTTGTTATAGGACTTGGGCTTATGCTTAGTGATTTTAGGGAGAGCTTAAGGAATTGGGGCTTTGCTCTGGATTAGATGCTGTCTGGAAGCATGAGTAATTGGGCATTTTAGTAAGTCTTATCCGGTAGGAGGAAAGACTGAATAGAGCCTAAGGCTACAAATGGTAAAGAAGCAGCGCCATTTATAATAGCCAAGGTAGGGGGATCTTTGGTCAATTTTGTTGTTTGGACAGTGTTCATTATTTGTGTTTATGCAGATATGATTATGTAGTAGTCTTATTTTTGTCTTGATCCATGCTCACAGAGTGAACTTGTCTGATGTTTTCTGTGAAATTATTTACATTCAGCAGAAGAACAAGGCCCAGCTAATATACCAGGCCAGCTCGTAAGTGCCAGGAGCTGCTTTTCTCTTTCTTAGAATAGCCCTCTGACCAGCAGTATTGATTGGCACCATGTGGTAGCTTGTTATAAAGCAGAGTCTCAAGCTCAACCCCAGAACTACTAAATCAAATTCTAGAATTTAACAATATCCTCAAGTGATTTATATACACATTAAAGTTTGAGAACCACATTTCAGACTTCCCCATTTTAGCGAACGGCTTTAGAACCAATTGATGCTTACTGCTTAGTCTAGTATTATTAGTGGTTACAAACTAGTGGTATGCTAATTTTATCCTACCTTTTGCATGTATTACCTGGTATTCTCTTAAAAGAAACAATTTTCCAGATCCATTATTTGAGTGCTCTGTGATATTATCTGAGGAAAAAATCAGGATAAATTATTTATTTTTTCTGTTTATTTACTAATTTTCTGTTTTCAAAATAATGAGTTATTTCCCTAGCATCCTCCACATATGACTAAGGATATGGGTGGGGTTGGCTTTTTATGAGTGTCATATCAACACATGGATTTAAACATAGTTGATATGTTATAATCTACTACTGTAGTTATACTTTTTTGATGATCAAAATATTCCATCTTTGACAACCAGGAGCCTTTTCAAGTTTCTCCTGCATCCTTTTGTCATGAACCCAATGGTCTTTCATAGATTTCTTGTTTTGGAAAAACATTAGGTGTTCCAACCTTATCTTGTATGTTTCCTGTACTCTGACATAGACCAGACATTTCTCCAAGAGGCTTGGTTCTTTCTAAGAGGGAAATGTATCTAAAGACCAAAATGTGGGCACTAGGCATTCTCATTGCTACTGGATTGCTCATTGTTTCTAGATATTTTTATTTGTTTTGAAGGAGAAATAATATCACAAATTCATATTAATATTTTTAGTTCCAATTTAGGATTTCAGGAATTTTACTTAACTGCCTTGAATTTTTATTTGCATTTATATTTTTCTTCTTCCTACTTTTCTTCTTTCTATTACATTAATATAATTTCTTACTTCCTTTAAATATATTTTTTCAACAGTATAATACACATTACTACTAAAATATGATTATTGAAAACTGCTTTAGAGTTCATTGTGGTTCTTTTTAACCTTTGTACATATGACAGTAGGATGAGCAGTTTAAAATTACTCTGTTTTACAAAAGACCCTGAATAGCCAAAACAGTCTTGAAAAAGGAGAATGGAGCTGGGGGAGTCATGCTTCCTGAATCCAGACTATATTAAAAGGTACAGTAATCAAAACAGTATGGTATGGCACAAAAACAGACACATAGATCAATGGAACAGGATAAAGTCCAGAAATAAACCCACATACTTATGGTCTATGATATATTAATCTATGACAAAGGAGACAAGAATATACATGGAGAAAAGATATTCTCTTCAACAAGTGGTGCTGGGAAAACTGGACAGCTACCTGTAGAAGACTGAAATTAGAACATCCTCTAAATACCTAAATATAAGGCCAAATACTATAAAACTATAAAACTACTAAAGGAAGACATAAGCAGATCACTCTTTGACATAAATCATAGCAATAGTTTTTTTCAACCAGCTCCTAAAGTAAAGGAAATAAATTAAAAATTAAACAAATGGGATCTAATTAAACTTAAAAGATTTTGCATGGCTATAGATACCATCAACAAAACAAAAAGACAACCTACAGAATAGGAGAAAATATTTGCAAATGATGTGACTGACAAGAGACTAATTTCCAAAATACACAAATAGTTCATACAGCTTAATATCAAAAAAAAGCAGCCTAGTCAAAAATGGGCAGAAAACCTAAATAGACATCTCTCCAAAGAAGACATCCAGTTAGCCAACAAGAACATGAAAAGATGCTCAACATCACTAATTGTTAGAGAAATGCAAATCAAAAGTACAATAAGGTAACACCTCACACATGGTAAATTTTAAAAAGTCCACAAATGATAAATGCCGGAGAGGGTGTGGAGAAAAAGGAACCCTCCTACGCTGTTGGTGGGAATGTAAATTGGTGCAGCCACTATGGAGGACAGTATGGAGATTCCTCAAAAAACTAAAAATAGACTTACCATATGATCCAGCAATCTCAGTCCTGAGCATATATCTGGAGGAAAATATATTTTGAAAAGATACATGCATCCCAGTGTTCAGAACAGCACTATTTATAATAACCAAGACATGGAAACAACACAAATATCCATTGACAGATGACTGGATAAAGAAGATGTGGTATAATTATACAATAGACTATTACTCAGCCATAAAAAAAGAATAAAATAACACCATTTGCAGAAACATGGATAGACCTATATATAGTCATTCTAAGTGAAGTAAGCCAGAAAGAGAAAGAAAAATGCTATATGACTTCTTATATGTGGAATCTTAAAAAAAAAAAGAAAGACACAAATGAACTTATCTACAAAATAGAAACAGACTCAAAGACATAGTGAACAAACTTATGGTGACCAGTGGGTAAAGGGAGTGAGAAGGGATAAATTGAGAATTCAAAATTTGCACCTCTTGGGGAGTGATAGAAATGTTGGCTATTTTGATTGTGGTGGTGGTTCCACAGGTATATATATTTATCAAAATTCATCAGATTATACATCTGAAATAAGTGTAGTTTACTGTAGAGGAATCATACCACAATAAAGGAATTTTTTAAAATTACTCTGTTTAAAGAGTTCTTAAAATAATTCCTCTGTATGTTTAAGCTGCAGGTCAATATACAATAATGTTCATTTGTTTCATTTTGTTTTTAATTTTTGTTTTAAAATTATATTAAATATCTACAGAACTCCAAAATGAAAACCATAGAACTAAACAAGAGAAATCTAGCTTTTATCCCTATCACGTCTATCTTAATTTTCCCACCATTTTGATTGGTTTTTACTTTACCCTTCTACTTTTAAACCTAAGCAAATACACAAACATGAGCACACTCTACTGTATACTACTATACACATGGATCTTCACCTTGCTCTTCTTTAGTTAACAGTGTTTTCAAGAATAATCCTTAGCAACATATAAAGATCTTTCTCATTCTCTTTTATAGCTGCAGAATACTTCATAGTTTATTCAGCCTGTTGTCTGTTGATGGACATTTGGGTTCTTTCCTGTCTTTTGCATTACTAGTGGTGTCACAATTAATAACCTTAAAACTAATAGCTTTTCATATTTTGCCAGTGTTTCTTTAGGATAGATTTCTAAAAACAGTTTGAAATGTATATGTAATTTTCCTAGATGCCAAATTCCCTGCCGAAGGTTTGTACTATTTTGCTTTCACACCAGCCGTGTATGACAGTATCTGTTCTTCACAACCTTGCCAATTCAGAATTCTGTTACAATTTTGGGTTTTTATCCATACAATAGGTGAGGATTTGTATCTCCCTGTGGTTTGACTTAGTACTTTTCTTGTTATGAGTAAGGTTGAACATTTGTTCATACATTTAGGCAACATGTGCATTTTTTTTTCCTGAAAATCAAATATTTATAAGATGCCCTTTTTCCAGTGAGGCTGTTGGTCTTTTATTCTTCAAGTTTTAGAAGCCCTTAATATATTAGGGATATTAACCCTTTGTCTGTAATATCAGTTACAAGTATTTTTCCCAGTTTTTTACCTGTTTTATTTCGCTTATGGGATGAAGGAGGAAAAAATATTTTTTAATGTATGATATTTACCTGTTTCCTGGAAGAGGATGAAATGAAAGTTTGTATCACATTTGAAACCCATGGTGTAAATTAGAGAATCAGAGCTCCAGAATGATGTACATAAATAGACAACTCCATCTTCAGGCCTAGAGATGACCTGGCCACTAAGTCCTTGCTGAAACATTTTACACAACACTCTCTCAGCCCCAGGGAAATGCAGAAGTCCCTTGGCATCCATGGAAGTATGGACTTGAGATAAAATATTTTCAACCCATCAGTGATTTCTAGGGTTGTTCTCTTACGCCATTTATGGATACTTTGCTTCTCATGGTCAGGTCCCATTTTAGGTCACCTTTGCACAAATCTGCATGTTGAAAAGCATTGAATCCATTGTTTCCTGGTCCCAGCATTAATGGCTGAGTTGTTGCATTCTATTGAGTGATTCAGCCAGCTCCAAGCACAAAAGTGTGTTGTGTTAAAGCTTTGCTCCCTCTGTGTCTAGTGATGTTCCTGAGGTTATGTTTACACAACACAAGAAGTCTGATTGAAATAGAAAAAAAATATCTAGCTTAGTAAGATGGTTACTTATCTGCATGGTGTCAAACAGCTGAGCTGACTGGATTTTTAAACACGGAATTGACTCACAGCCATAATGAGAATCCTGGGAACCAAGTAGGCTTTCCAAGTCTGGCACAGACCAGCTGTGCAACTTTGAGCACCACTTAGCCTTTCTAGATTTTATGGGTTCTTGGAAGTGGAAGATATTCGATCTCATCTCTTCCAACCCCTTCATTTTATAGATGAAGAAACTGATATTTCATCTGTAAAATGAAAAGTTTCGACTAGAGCCCTTTCTGGCTCTAAAATTTCATGACAGTATCTGTCATGGTTCTTATTTCTGTGATACTGTTTTTTTTTTTTATTTTAAAATAAGCTTTTGTTTTAAAGAAAGTTAAAAGTCAACCCAGAGTCCCCCACCCAGACATTCTGGGGTTCTAACCCCAACTCAGCAAATGTTAGAGAAGATCTTATATAGCAGAGACCCACACATGAGCAGAAATACTTAAGCTCCTTTCTCTTCTGGGAGTTAATTGTTATATTAAAACACATTGAACCCACTCTCTGCTAAATTGGTGCAATTTAAGATCTTCAACAACCTTTAAACACCTAGTTAATCTTACCCCACAATTATTCATTTATTGCCTAAATTATTGTGACTCACTAATTTATGAAAGAGAACCTATGTTCTCCAGGTCTGATTTTTCTTGGCCTTCTTTAAATTAATTCTTTCCCATTTAGCCTTAGCTAAATCTTAGCTAAGTGTTATTAACTCTTCATATTTTTCTTTTATAGATACACATTTATATTTAAATCTAATTCTTCTTGCATGTTTCATACTCTCTTCAGCCAGTTTTCAGTTTATTTCCAATAAGGATGATTTGGCTATTATTTGATTGATTTTATCTCCTCCCTTTCTCACTGATGAAGATCTTGCTGGTGATGTAAAGGTCATCAGCAGCATTTGACAGAAAGAGTTTATAACTAAAGGCAGACCCCCCCACAAAAGACCATGTATGATAAATTACAGGGTAGGGGAAGAGAGAACTTCTTAGTGGGCCTGATCAATGAGCCAGCTCATCTTCAGTTGTGTTTAGACAAGGAAAATTTGGAGGATGGGGCAGGGGAGAGAAAAGATCAACAAAATGACAATAGAATAAACTTCCCAACAACTAGAAATTGATGCTAGAGTTAATATCCCTCATTTTACAGATAGTCATAGCCCATTAGAGAACCTTCTGACCTCATACTACCCTCCTGTCTCTTTCAGCATTGACTTGGGTCCAAGTTTGGAAAATTTAGGTTATCCAAGATAATTATTTTTATTAATAAATCTGAAATGTCCCTTTATATGGGGTGGGTGAGATAGAGAGGTTTAGGGTATGTAAAGACACTTGGGAATCCCAGTGTACCTATGGGCTATTCTTGAACACACTAGTCTTTTTTTTTTTAGTTAAAGTATAGTTGATGTGCAATAGTATATTAGTTTCAGGTGTACAACATAGTGATTCAATATTTTTATAGATTATACTCTATATAAAGTTATTACAAAATAATGCCTATATTTCCCTGTGTACAGTATGTCCTTGTTTCTTTATATATATATACACATATATATAAATATATATATACATATATATATATAAATATATATAATATATTAGTTTGTATCTCTTAATCCCATGCTCTATCTTGCCCCTGCACTGGTAACCACTAGTTTGTTTTCTATGTCCTTGAGTTTGTTTCCATTTTGTTATATACATTTATTTGTTTTATTTTTTAGGTTCCATATATAAGTGATAATAGAATATTTGTCTTTCTCTGTCTGATTTATTTAACTAAGCATGATACCATCTAGGTCTGCCAACAATGTTGTAAATGGCAGCATTTCATTCTTTTTATGGCTGAGTAATATTCCATTGTATTTATTTACTATTGTTGATGGGTACTTGGGTTGTTTCCATTTCTTGGCTATTGTAAATAGTGCTGCTATGAACATTGGGGTACATATATCTTTTTTTTTCTTTTTCAGTTTTATTAGGTAGAATTATTACAGTTGGATTGCACATATACATTATATTTCATGCAAATACATATATACAATATACTGTACATTTTTTTTAGTTTACATATATGTACTGATAATTGTTTCTAAAACAGATTAGAGCTTTAGCTTTTTTAACTTGCATAATTATCAAAGGAATAAAGCCAACACAAAATAAGAATCAACAGAATGTGGTAATCCAATCATAAAGGCCAGTCAAATGTGCTTACACATATTCAAGAAATCAATCATCTAAGATATAAATAATAAGTTCATTTGTGTCCTTAATTTTTTGTTTTTTGTTTTTTAGGTTCCACATATAAGTGATACCATATGGCATTTTTCTTTCTCTTTCTGGCCCACTTCACTTAGAATGACAATATTCAGGTCCATCCATGTTGCTGCAAATGGCATTATTTTATTCTCTTTTATGGCTGAGTAGTGTTCCATTGTATATAGGGGTACATATATCTTTTCAAATTAGTGTTTTTATTTTCTTTGGATATATACCCATCAATGGAATTGCTAGATCATACAATATTTCTATTTTTAGTTTTTTGAGGAATCTCCATACTATTTTCTGTAGTGACTGCAATAATTTACAGTCCCATCAACAATATATTGGGGTTCTCTTTTCTCCACATCCTTTCTAACATTTGTTATTTGTAGACTTTTGAAGATAGCCATTTTGACAGGTGTGAGGTGATTATCTCATTGTGGTTTTGATTTTCATTTCTCTGATCATTAGCAATGTTGAGCGTTTTTTCATGTGCCTGTTAGACATCTGTATGTCTTCTTTGAAAAACGTCTATTCAGGTCTTCTGCCCACTTTTTAATCAGGTTGTTTGTTTTCTGATATTGAATTATATTAGCTGTGTATATATTTTGGATATTAACCCCTTAGCAGTCATATCATTTGAAAATATTTTCTCCCATTTAGTAGGTTGTTTTTCCATTTTGTCAATGGTTACCTTTGCTGTGCAAAAGCTTTTAAGTTTAATTAGGCCCCATTGGTTTATTTTTCCTTTTATTTCTTTTGCCTTAGAAGACAGATACAAAAAATATTGCTATAATTTATGTCAAAGAGTGTTCTGCCTATGTTCTCTACTAGGAGTTTAATGGTTTCTGATCTTACATGAAGGTCTTTAATCCATTTTTTATCTATTTTTGTATATGGTGTGAGGAAATGTTCTAATCTCATTCTTTTAGATGCAGCTGTCTAGTTTTCTCAGCACCACTTATTGAAGAGACTGTCTTTTCTCCACTGTATATTTTTGCCTCCTTTGTCATAGATTAACTGACCAAATAAGTATGGATTTATTTCTGGATCTATTCTGTTCCATTGATCAGTGTGTCTGTTTTTGTGCCAGTACTATTCTGTTTTGGTTACTGTAGCTTTGTAGTATATCTGAAGTCAGGGAGTGTGATACCTCCAGCTTTGTTCTTTCTCAAGATTGCTTTGGCAGTTTGGGAATCATATAAGTTTTGTGGTTCCATATAAATTTTAGAATTATTTGTTCTAGTTCTGTGAAAAGTGCCATGGGTATTTTGACAGAGATTTCATTACATCTGTAGATTGCTTCAGATAGAATGGACATTTTAATGATATTAATTCTTCCAATCCAGAAATATGGGATATCTTTTCATTTCTTTGTTATCATTTTCAAATTCCTTCATCAGTGTTTTATAGTTTTCAGAGTATAGGTCTTTCACCTCTTTGATTAAGTTTATTCTTAGGTATTTTATTCTTTTTGATGTGATTTTAAATGAGATTGTTTTTTACTTTCCCTTTCTGATAGTTCATTATTAGTGTATAGAAAAGCAACAGATTGATCTATATTGATTTTGCATCTTGCAACTTTATTAAATTCATCTATTAGTGTAAAAGTTTTTTGGTGGAGACTTCAGAATTTTCTGTGTATGGCATCATTGCATCTGCAAATAGTGATAGTTTTACTTCTTCCCTTCCAATTTGGATGCCTTTTATTTCTTTTTCCTGTCTGATTGGCATGGCTAGGGCTTCCAATACTGTATTAAACAGAAGTAACAAGAGTAGGCATCCTTGTCTTGTTCCTGATTTTAGAAGAAAAGCTTTTCAGCTTTTCACCATTGAGTATGATGTTATCTGGAACACACCAGTCTTGTTGCTGCCTCGGGGCATTTGCATTTGTTGTTTCTCCCTCTTCATCTTCTTTGGGCCTTTACTCAAATGCCACCTCAATGAGACCTTCCCTAACCATTCTATCAAAAATTTTACCTTATAATCCCCCTATACAGTCACCTGCAAATCACTTGGCTTCCCATCCCCTTTTCTTGACTTACATTCTTGTACAGCACCAATCACTATTGATCTATGTATTTATTTTATTTCCCCTTATTTCTTTGTCTCCTGTGAAAGAGGAGCTTTTTTCCTGTTTTTTCCCTTTATTTTCACTCTTATATTTCTAGTATTTAGAATAGTAGGTTTTCAATAAATGCTTGTTAAATTAATGAATTAATAAATTTGTGGAAGAAACTGCTAGAGCAAAATGTGAAGGGTGTCTCTTCTCAAATATGAAATGTGAAGTAGTTTAGTATCCCAGATCACCCTTGGAGATAAGGAGTCTCATGGCCCCAGGAGGGACAGTGACTCAAGATGAAGGTGGACCTCCTAGCACATAGCTGAACTTCCAGCACATAGCTGAGTGGCAATATTAGTTTCTGTCCTCCAAAAAAAGATATTCAACCAAAACAAAAACATGTATCTTTCTTTTTTTTTTATTGAGTTACAGTCATTTTACAGTCTGGTGTCAATTTCCAGTGTAGAGCACAATTTTTCAGTTATACATGAACATACATAAAAATATGTATCTTTCTTTTTGTTCAACCGTGCAGCCAATATTTCTTTCTCCCTACTCACCAGTGGTCAATGGCTTAACACTTTCCAGAGAGCACCAAGCCATCGACTGTAGACTTGCAGAAGCAGTTCTATATAAAGTGTGGGGTTTTTTTCAGGTTGGAAGATGTCCAAAATAGGAGCTTCCTTTAGGAAAAGGAAGAACTCAACACAATACATTAAGTAGTAATCACCCATAAGACGCCAGAAACAGATCCTGATATTTATAGGACTGACATTTCTTCCAAGGTCTCCAGGAAGCCATTCATTCAAACACACGTGGGCTATGCATTTTCTCACTTTATCAATTTTCTTGTTTCCTATTTGGATTAAAATGCCTTAATTTTATATGATGCAGCTGCATAGAGACTCAAATACAGCTGCACTATTTTGAACTTCAGAAGTATTAGTCCAGTATTTAAAACTAGAAAATAATTCTTACTTCATAGAGTTGTCCTATTTTCTCTCTAGAAAATTAATCCAGGTTGTCCTGATTTAGGTAACCTCAAATAGGGCTTACTCAAGCATTGCTCTGTCCAGTTTGGTGGCTATAAGCCACATGTAGCTACTTGAAAGGTGACTAGTCAAAATTGACAGGCTGTAAGTATAAAATACACCATAGATTTCAAAGACTTAAAATGAAAAAAAGTAAAATACCCAGTTGATAATTCTATAAGCCACATGTAGCTACTTGAAAGGTGACTAGTCAAAATTGACAGGCTGTAAGTATAAAATACACCATAGATTTCAAAGACTTAAAATGAAAAAAAGTAAAATACCCAGTTTATAATTTTACTGCTATAAAATTATAGCAGTAATTAAATATTTAGTTAAATAATATATGCCATTAGAATTACTTTTGCCCATTTCTTTTTACTTTTTTAATGTGGTCACTAGAAAATTTTAAATTACATATGTGGCTTACATTGTATTTTGATTGAACAGCACTGCTATAGAGCAATATAGATATGGAACTGTGGCAAGCTGAAAAATATTATTGACATATATAACATAGAAATGTTTAAAATGTACAGGGTGATGATTTGATACCTGTATGTATTGTGAAATGATTACCACAGTATGATTAGTTAACACCTCTATCCTCTCACATAATTACCTTGTGTGTGTGTGTGTAGTGATAACATTCAAGATCTACTCTCCTACAATGAGATACCTCATCTACAATGAGATATCACCTCACAACAGTGAGAATAGCCATCATTAAAAAGTCTACAAATAATAAATCCTGGAGAAGATGTGGAGAAAAGGAACCCTCCTACACTGTTCATAGGAATGTAAATTGATACAGGCACTATGGAGAACAGTATGGATGTTCCTTTAAAAACTAAAAATAAAGATACCGTATGATCTAGCAATCTCACTTCTGGGCATATATCTGAGTGAAGCTATAGCTTGAAAAGATACATGCACCCCAATATTCATAGCAGTACTATTTACAATAGCCAAGACATGGAAACAACCTAAATGGATGAATGAATAAAGAAGGTGCCCATATATATATAATGGAATATTACTCAACCACAAAAAAAGAATGAAATAATGCCATTTGTAGCAATATGGATGGACCTAGAGACTATCATATTAAGTGAAGTAATCAGACAAAGACAAATATCATATGATATCTCTTATATGTGGAATCTAAAAAAGCATGACACAGTTGAACTTATTTACAAACCAGAAATAGACTCACAAAGAGAACAGACTATGGTTACCAAAGGGGAAGGAGGGGAAGGGATACATTAAGAGTTTGGGATTAACATATACACACTACTATATATAAAATAGATAAACCACAGTCCTACTGTATAACACAGAGAAGTATATTAGATGTCTTTTAATAACCTATAATGGAAAATTATCTGAAAAAGGATAGGTATATGTATAATTGAATCACTTTGCTACACACCTGAAGCTAACATAACATTGTAAATCAACTATACTTCAATTAAAAAAGATCTACTCACCTAACAATTTTCAAGTTTATAGTACAGTATGGTTAACTGTATTCACCATATTCTATCTTAGATGCCCAGAATTTCTTCATATTATAGCTGGACATTTGTACCCCATTTCCCCTATTTCCAGCCCCTGGCAGCCACCATTCTACTCTCTATCTCTATGAGTTCAGATTTTTTGGATTCCACACAAAAATATGATCCTTAATAGAAATATCACAGTTTTAATTGAGTAGAAAAATTAAGCACAGATATAACACACTGCACAAATTATAGCATTTGCTGAAAAACAGGCCATTTATTTTTATAAGATTGAACTAATGTGTCTGAAATGTTCTTTTTAAAGTCTCTTTTCCTTGTCTTATTTTTCTGCTCCAATACATAATAACCCATAAACTAGTTCACACCCATGCTTCAGAAGTAAAACAAAGCGAAATGAGAGTAAATATCTGTATGATTTAAATGGCATGTATATGCCATTCAAAATCATAAATACAGCAACCTCTGACTTGAGAGAAGCAGATTAAATAAACTTCTGTCCAAATGTCTCAATTTTGTTCCTGTCCCTTAGTAAAACATAAATAACAAGTCCCCAAGCCTGATAATCTCAGAGTTGTTTTTTTAATGCCCATTACTGTTTTGTTTCTTATAGCATGTCAGAAATCCAAGAAACTTGACATTTATATTGTTAGCCCTGTTTCCAAGTAAGTTGATGCGTTTAATGTCCCTAAATTAGGTAGGCCTAATATCAGAAATAAATATTGTTCTAAAAGGAGTAAGTAGAGACTACCTGTGTTGCCAGTTGGGAAAAATCAGTCCATAACTCTTTTCATTAGGTTTAAAAATCCAGTTGATGTAAATTATTAGTTCGATTCTCCAATTAAACAAGTCAAAATATACATAATGCTTAATAATGCCATTTCTTGATCTTTATCATCATTAAATAATATTTAAAGACTAGAACTAAGAAAGCATCTACAGATGTCTCAAAATACAGAAGGTCTGCTAAGTTTTGCATAGTGCATGGTAAATATTTATTGAATAAATAGAGCAGTCATTGAATATTGGTTAGGAACACTGTATATGGTGTGGGATAGGCCTGCATTTAAATCCCCATTCTGTCTGGCCCATTTGAGCCTCGGTTTCTCCAGCTATAAAATGATGATAATAAGATTTATTTTAAAGGTTCTTTATAAGAGTTAAATGAGATAATATATTTAAGTTATTATTTTTATTTTTATGCTATATTAGGATAAGGCTGCTATTTTCCCATCAGCAAGTGAAACGTGCACATTTTTGCTTGTTTTCCTGGTAACAGTAATGGATTTCCATAATTTTACAACTCGATTAGTGGAATGTTCACTTGACCAACTACATTTGCTCATGAGTTGGGAGTGTAATATGTATAATGTGGTAATTTTACTTTGGATAAAGCACAAATACACTTTTATATTTACATTTCACGGGTCAAAGATAGTAATATGTAAAACCAAATCCCAGACATTCCCATTTATCCTCATGTATTTTGGTATGCATCTCTATAATTATGAATATTATTCTTATTTAGCCATGAAGCCATTAACAAACCTGCAAAATTTTCTGTAATCCATTGATATCATCTAATACCCAGTCCATATTCTATTTCTCTGATTTTTGCCTTTTACTTTAATCAAAACTCAAGCAAGATTCCCACTGGACATTTAATTGTTAATATTTCTGCATTCTCTTTTAGTCCAGAGCAGTGTTCCCCTCTTCTAGTCCACACTTTTTATGCTATTGACTTGTAGAGGAAATTGGTCAACTCTGTAGAATGTCCCACATTCTAGATTTGTCTGTTCACTTACCTGTGATGTCATTTTATTGTTTCTGTATTTCCATTGTGAAAGTTAGTTCAAAATCTTGATTAGATACAAGTTTGCCAGTTTTTGCAAAAATATTGCATAGGGGATGGTTTATAGTTCATGTTACACCATGTCAGAAGTTATACATTCTCTGGGTGTTGACTTTTAGTGATATTAAGTGTGATCAGTTAGGTTCAGGTGGTGATTCCTCCTTGTGAATTTCCCCATGAAACTTTCATGTAATGGTTTCATTCATTGATGCTTATTGTCTGGTCTTATTAGTTTCATTAAAATTGAAAAAATGTGATTTTTTTTTCTAATTTTATCATTTCTTTCAAATTGTTTGCTAGAATTTATCATTTCTTTCAAATTATTTGCTAAAATTATTATTGCAGCCAAAAAAAGTCCTATATTATTACTTTGAACCAATCATTTCATCTAAAAGGAAGGTGTAGATCTTATCTGGATCTTTGGCCAAATAAAGCAGCTGTAAACAAATTTCCATTTTAAACATGTGGCTTAAAACGTAACCCCAATGCCATCATTACACATAAAATATTAACAATAATTTTTGTGGTAGGCAAAATAATGGTCGCCAAAGACATCCATATCCAGAACCTGGGAACATTTTATCTTACTTTGCTTAAAGGGCTTTGTAGATGTGATTAAAGACCTTGCAGTGTGTATCACCCTGAATTATCTAGGTGGGCCCAGTCTTATCACATGGGTCCCTAAAAGGTGGAGAAAATATTCCTGGCTGTGATCAGGGGAAGATATGACTATGGAATAAAGGCACAGAGAGACAAAAATTTTACTGGTTTTGAATATGGAAGAAAGAGGGTATTAACCAAGGAGTGTGGATGGTCTCTCGAAGCTGAAAAGGACAAGGAAACTTGTCCAGTTCTCTCTTAGAGCCTCCAGGAGGGAATGGAGCTGTGCTGCACCTTGATTTTTATCCCATGAGACTGATGTCAGACTTCTGACCTCCAGAACTATAGATAGTCCATTTGTGTTGTTATAAGCCACCAACTTGGTGAAAATTTGTTATAGCAACCATAGAAAACTAATATAATTTTAAGTGTTATCAAATTTATAGCTAGATTTAAATTCCCCAAATTGTCTCATAAAAATTTTTACAGCTGCTCTATTAGACCAAGGATTAAGACAATGTCTGCCATTGCTTTCAGATGATACAAGGAATAATTTTAAATAATACAATTGTAGGATATTTTTGCAGGAAGAGACTTTAGAAATTATTTAATCTAACATTCTTATTCTACAAAAGAGCAAACTAAGGTTTAGACGTGAATTACTTGACCCTAAGATGGTCATGTCAAAACAACATTATAATCACTCTAACACACTCAGAAAGGTCTTCAGTGAGTTCTGGGAAAGCGATGACTTTAACTTGGTTTCCTTGGCTTTTATTACCCACTCCAATCTACCCAATTTTGCTATGCAACCAAGTGCTAGTGAAGCCATGAGCTCACAACAAGTGAAAAAACAAGTACTGAGCTTTCTCTACCATGGGCGTCTAGATGCCAGCTTCACAGATGTTTTTAGCTAGAGACAGGAAAGCTATGAATACTCAGCAAAGGTCTGGATTGTAGAAATCTGTGGCTCTTGGTGATGGGAAAGGGGGAATAGGTTGACCTGCTTGACTATGCATGAGTGAACTTGATTACTGGATACGGGGGTGGCTTCCTTCAGGTGTCTGAGAGTAGCCCATCTGCTTCAACACCACTGGCCTACCTTCTGCCCCTTATAGGGCTACTATCTTGGAGGGTAGTCCAACAAACAGTCTTAAGCACCAATAACCTAAAAAAGAAAACACAACGTAACTATTCAGCAGCCTGAGAGAGGAAGATCAGTCAAAACAAACACACATACACAGAATAAATTCCTGAAGTAGTCAGAGGACAATTTGAACAACATTCTTATAAGAAAACTCAGGAGGATCAAGGGCAGATAAAATTCCAAGTAAACAATAGAGTAAATAAATTAAAGAAGAGGATGATGCAGTCAAGACCTTCCCTCCAAATCAGATAATCTTCTGGTCCAAAATGTCAATAGTTCCAAGACTGAGAAACCTGTGTTAGCCAATTTCCCCAGTCACGGTTTAGACCTTTAGGGAGAAACAATGTTGGTAATTGACCAGCCCTGGATTTGTACAGAAAGATAATAGCTAAGATTCTCGTCAACTTCTTACCCCAGGAGATCTTTTGCACTGCCCTGATATCACTCGCATGAATACCTGTCCTAGTGTCTAGCTAATGGTGTGTGTTTTGTGTGGCAAGGAGCTGAGCAGCAATTACTCCATGGAATACAAGTGAGCCGAAAGGATGGAGCTTAAATTGTTTTTTCTAATTTGTCTGTTCACTGCTGTGTATAGCTGCCCTTTGCTGGAGTCAGCTGTACCCTTCCCACTTCCCTCACCTCCTTTCCACAAGCAGCAATTCAAAACAGGCTTCCTTCTTTCCAGGGATTTCTCATGGCTTTTGTTGGTATTATTCTTACTGTTTGTTAGCTTTAATTCCGTTTTCTTTGTATACTTTCTCTACTATTGATTTTGGGGAGGAAGTCAGTAGATTATGCTAGCTTACCCTCTTGATGATGGGGAAAATGCTCTGATAGAAATGCCACTTTCCCCCCAAATAACTATAAAAATTTGATGTAATTCCCATGACAGCCTAACACTTTAAAAGTTGGAACTGGATAAAATTATCTTAAAGTTTACAAAGTAGAAAAAAAAACATGAGGGGAAGTTTCTAATCAGGCATAAGAATATACTGCAAAACTATTATAATGAAATCAATATGGTATTGGCTGAGGAATAGGGAGACCAGTGGAAAAGAATAGAGAATCTAGAAACAAATTTCAGTATAAATGAGGGTTTGACAGGGGTGGTATTTCAATTCAGTGGGGAAGAGATGGTTATTTAATAAATGGTACTTGACAACTGGCTGGCTATCCATTTAGGAGGTGTTAAAATTGCACAGTTATCTAACCATTTACAAAAGTATATCTAGAAGAATTAAAATGTAAATGAAAAAATAAAGTAAAATAACTCCTCTGCAATAAAATCTGTAAATTTATACTTGCAGATTATAGATAGGGAAATTCTTCTTAGCAAAGAATGGAAACCCAGAATCTACATTTGACTATATAAAATTGTTTTAAATGAGAAAAAATACCATAAACAAAGATAATAAAGAGATAATACATTGGGAAAAAGCATTTAAACCTAGAAGACAGAGTATTATTTTCTCTAATATACAAAGAACACTTAAAAAAGACAATCTGGCAATAAATAACTGAAAAATGAAAAAAGACTATAAAAGGGAAATTCATAGAAGAGCAAATCCACTTAGACCACAAATGTGAAGTTATTCAAACTCACCAGAAATCATAGAAAGTAAAATGAAGTAACAGCGTATTATTTTACCCCTAGCAGTTTGGCAACAATTATAACACCAAGTAACAGTCATTGCTGGCAGGGAGGCAGGGAAAAGTGGACTCTTACCCATTTCTAGTGGAAATTTAAATCATTAACAGACTTTTGGAAAGCCATTTGGCCACAGTTTTAGAATTTAAAATAAATAACCCCTTCTCCCAGTGATCTGACTCCTAAGAAGCTGTCTTACACAAGTAAAAAGACTGGTCCTTAGGGATATATGGACAGGGATGTTTACTGCAGCTTTTTGGTTTTTGTTTTTTCTATTTTACTGAAGGGGGGAAAAAAAAGCAGCAAGTGAATCCTATCAATAAGGGAATTGTTGGATACAGTGTAGGACATCTATGCCATGTCAGGTAGCCATTAAAAAGGTAAATTAGTGCTCTTCCAGCTGACTTGAGAGTTTTCCAGGAGGCATTGCTGACTAAGTCAAGAAAAATGCAGAAAAGTATATATAATATATGATTCAAAAAATTTTAAAGCAACAGTCACGCCCATGAATTTGTATATAAATAACTAACCTCCATGCCTGTACTTGTATATACATATATATATGTATAAATCAGGACTCATGGGGTTAACCATAGAAACTGCTTTTTTTTTTCTCCTCCCACTGCTTCTTTAAAAGTATTCAGCAGTACTACTCCTCTCCCATCTTCTGGGTAAAATCTCTTGGCATTTAAGTTGCAATCAGAGACTCAATTCACAATGTGCATGTCCAATATCATGATATGTCAAGTTTTCAATTTAATTTAAGACTTTGCCCCACCTCTCCTAGCCCATTGAAGGCAGATACGGTTCGGGTTTCTTCCTCACATGCCTTATCTACCCTTTGCTAGATGTAGTTTCTGACTTCTACAAGATGGGGGCAGAAATGAAGTAAGAAAAATTTTTATTTGATTGAAAATAAGCCACCATTAGAGCAGCTGAACAGTCACATCCCATTAGATTTCTCAGGTGAGAGTCAACCAGCTTTCCACTGTGTTCCCAAACTCCAGGGGTCACATCTTAAGCTGTTTAATGGTCTAGGCAAAGTTCCTTTTCATAGCCTTGAGATGAAGTCAAATACCCCCATCCCTCCCCATATGGGAGTGTGAGATTCACCACTTACAAGTAGCAGACAAACTCCATTCACAAATCTTAACTGCTAGGCTAGAGTCTAGAGACACTTCGACATTCTTAATGTAGGTGAGAGGTTTAAGGGAGTCATGTAACTGATTTTTGAATAAGTTCTTTCTTTTCTTTTCTTTTCTCTCTCTCTCTCTCTTTCTTTCTTTCTTTCTTTCTTTCTTTCTTTCTTTCTTTCTTTCTTTCTTTCTTTCTCTCTTCTTTCTTTCTGTCTTTCTTCTTTCTTTCTTCTTTTTTTCTTTCTTTCGTTCTTTCTCTTCTTTCTTTCTTTTTCTTCCTTCCTTCCTTCCTTCCTTCCTTCCTTCCTTCCTTCCTTCCTTCCTTCCTTCCTTCCTCCTTTCCTTCCTTCCTCCCTTCCTTCCTTCCTTCCTTCTTTTGGTAGGGGGAGGTAGTTAGGTTTTTATTTAATGTATTTACTTTAATGGAGATACTAGGAATTGAACCCAGGACTTTGTGCATGCTAAGCACTTTCACTGAGTTATACCCTCCCCCTGGATAACTACTTTAAAATTGTACATCTCACTGTGGAAAATGTTCTTTTTTCTTTGCTTCTCAGTTTAAACTTCTGATTTAATCTGTTATAAATGTGTGTATGTGATTATTATACAGAGAATTTTAGTATAAAGAGACATTGGTGGGACATATACTAGATTGTAAAGTTGGGTTACTTGGGAGGTTGGAAGATACAAGTTTAGGAAAGGAAGAGATGGAGAAAAGGGAGACATGCCAAAAAGGAGAAGAAAAAAAAAGACTATTAAAATAAAGCACACAAATAAACAGAGCGTATATAATATGATCACATTTATGCATTTGTATGGAAGCACATCTATGTATGCAAAAAATAAAACTTTAAAATTTCATAGAAATGGGAAAATCAATTATTTTTTATATCCTGTTAGTAAATCACTATGAAGTGTGAATCCAGACTCAGTATGATATTGTGCATACCATGGAGTTAAAAAAAAATCCAGTGAGTTCACATATTACATGTAAGTCACACATCTTGACTCGCTCTGGCGGCTAAAGTGTGCTAAGAATCCTAAGTGCTTGATGAAGCCCTGAGTACTGGGTGTTGGCTTTCATAAGGAGACTGGCTCATGTTAATTGAATTTAGAATATTCCCTCTGGCATTCTCCTGTCTGGAGCCTAAATTAAATGCGTGGATGATAATTCATTTATTGAAGTTAGAAGCCAACAGGAATATAGATACAAAGTCTCTGCTTTGCTAATGTTGAGCCCAACCAGCTTCTACTTGGCAAGTGCCAAAGCACCGTGCTATTCTTATTATTGGGCATTGGGAGATCTGAGATCTAGTTCAGTTCCTGCTGCTAACTCACAGGGCAAACTAAGGTGGCCACTTAACCCTTCTAGGCTTAGTTTCCTCATATATTCTGAGAGGCATTGCTGAGGTCACTCATTTCCTGTTCTCCATTAGTGGTTCTCCAACTTGAGTGTACATAAAACTCACTTAGAGAGTGTTAAAATGCAGATTACTGGGCTCTGTCTCCAGAGATTCTGAGTAGGTTCAGGTGGGGTCCAGAACTATATAATTGTAACAAGTATCCAGTTGATGCTAATGATGCTAGTCCAGAGGCCTGATAAATTAAGAATTGATGAGTGAAATATTTGCATTTCTGAGTAAACATGGTGAATCATAGAGAGTGAAGTAGGCTCAATACTGATGTTTTTAGGCTGAGGTAAATATCAGTTCACGCACTTGTAGGACACATGTAATTTCAAGTGTGGCAAAACTGAGTTTTTAGCGTAATTATAGTAAAGATAAAATTTTCCCCATATATGTTCCCTCTTCAGAGAATGTGACTGTATAAGTCTCATTTTGCAGGAGACTGCAGGAGTGTAGAAAGTGCTGCTAGAAAATTTCTGAGACTTCCACCTCTGGGAATAGTGACCTCCCTCTCGAGATGGCCACAGTCCCGCTTTTCCTGGTGGTCTCCCTTACTCCAGCCTTCCCAGCATGTGCTTCCTAAAGTCACAGCTAGGTGTCGCTCTAATTATGGAGCCCTTGGTCTCAAGGGGAGGTGTGCGCTAGGGCGTTACCAGTTCCTGTGTTTGTGGGTTAAAGCATGTAAGAGAGTGCCTAGCAAATTCTCCATATAAAAGGATCACAGTTAGGGATGGATCATAAACTTTCAATCCCAAGAGGAATTGCCACTAAAAATAGAATAGGCATGTGATGGTGTAGGAGAGTTACCTATAAATGAGGTCAGGATAGGGCCTTCCAGTGACCAAATTATCCTGAATATTGAAGTGTCTGTTCATTAAGGCAGGATTAGTGTCATGGGTGAATGGAGCACCACATTTTAGTGATTTAACTTCTCTGAACCTCACTTTGCATGTCCTTAAAATAGATACTGTGAAAACAAAACACAACATGAAGTACCTTCAGTTTCTTGACAGAATTGTTATGAGATCAAATTTAATGCGTAGAAAATTATTCATAAATTGCTAGGTGTCATTAAACAAATTTTTACTAACAATGAGTTTTTCTAAGTCACCTTATTGGCTTTTTAGATGACACTATCATAACATTCGTATTTGTTTATAATTGAACCTAAAATTGCCAGATATCCATTCTTTTCTTAAATAGCCATGAAGAAATAATTGTTTTCTCCTATTTTATTACTACTGCATCCACTTTCATGGTAAATCCCAAAGGTAAAAAGATTTAAAAGAAATAATAATTATAATTTAATTTATCCTTGTGTGAATTCTCTTTTTGTAGTATTCACTGTACATTTAAATATTTAAAATTCAGAATAGTTTCCCCATGCTTCCAGATGCTGCTCCTGTAGTCATATCAGGCATTACAAAATGGAATACAAGGGCTTGTATGCAGCCTCTGTTTTGCATTATATAGATCATGAAGTAATTGAGCATGGGTGCTCTAGCCTTTTATTCCCTGCTCACCCATCCCTCCCCATCCCTTTCTACCCCTACCACAATTATAAAGCCAAATTCAGATCTGTGTTTGGGTTGGTACTTAACTGCTTTTTCAAACCGGTTCCACTTCCCTAATTAAAGGCTCCTTTTCTTTGTAATGTGACTGCCAGTCCACACCTTGAGTCACTGACTATAGCTTATCCCATGTAATGTATGTCTGCAATCACCATTGACAGTAGCCATCTCTGAGTGCATGGACACAAAAAATAGCTTCTCATCCCGCAGGGCGCCCAAGGGTAGGGTTTTCTCTGTAGCAAATTCTCCAACTTGGCAAAATAATTATTATCGGAAATGAGCAGCATTGAGTTTTTATTTTTTTTCCTATTGTTAACACTTTGAGGAAATAAAAGTCTCCCAAAATGACAGGCGTTTGTATACACCATACTTGCCAGTCACTGTTTTCATTTAACATTTAAGTTGTTGGGGGGAAAAAGGCACCTTTATCCTTTAAAGTTTGCTGCAGTGTAACTATTCCAGCGGCACATGAACTATCTTACCTTTGATCATGTTGGTAATCTGAAGACCCTTTCTATTTGGGGTTACTATGGTTACGGCTGCACGAGTGATGTGCGAGCTACACTGCTGTTTTGATAAAAATAGGTATTAACTACCAGTCATAGTGCTTCTCATTTCACAGTAGTTCTTGCAGAAAAACAGCATTTTTTTAAAAGGAGGAAAAGAAAGAAAAAAGCCTTTCCAAAGAAGTGTGAGAGAACATCTGCATAAATAATGGTGATGGGTCATGTGTATAAAAATATTTTTAATTAAATTTTTTTTAATTAAACAGGGCATTTTGCTGAATCCTTCTCTGTTATTTGCACCAAGCTTAGCCTTGAGGAAGATAGCTGATTAATAGACCCAGGAACCTATAATTAAAAGCAGAACTGTTATTTTTGGAGAAAAGCCTCTTCAGTAAGGGTGACTTAATTGGGCTGTCTTTCATATTTTTTCATTTGTCATTGAACTCTCTGGTTAGAATTTTGATTTTTTTTGTTTTTTTTTTTTTGCCATGGGAGAAATGATTACGAACATTGTCATAATCAGAAGAATTTTCATTGTTGAGTTTTCTTTTTCGTGAGTCCCTTTGATCACACACTCTCTTCACTGTTGGTTTTCAATATTTAATAGTGGTCTTAATTCACTTCTTTTGCTTGTATTATATCTTCTTTTTAAAGTCATATATATTGTTCTTTTCCACCTCTTGTCCTCTCTGCCTTTGCATTTCAGAGTTTCAGAATACAGCAAGTTTGTGGTTTCTCATCACTGGTGTTATCAGCATTCTATAAGGGAATTCAAGAGAAAACTGAATAACTTTCTATCCGCAGACAAAAAAGAAATAAGATGTGATTTACAAAGTAGTCCCTTGAGCACCAGGGCTTGCTTTGAGAACAAAGACAACATTCATTTAATGTTAAGCAGCATAGGAAGAGATTGAGATGGTTTTATGCCCATACTCTAGGGGGAAAGAAAGTTCACATACAGTATAAGGTCCATGTCCTTAAATTATTTGCATAGTTATCTGTAGAGAAACTTGGGTGACTCTATTTTTTACTACCTAATATTTGGTAGAGAAGTATTGTATTAGTATTGCTGTGGCAGAAGGGAAGCTGTGAGGGATCATTCAGGGTCTTTTTATTTATATGCTTTCGTTGAATTCCAGGGGGGGTTATTACACCTCTGAGGAAGTCAGAGGATATTAGACCAGTGTACTTCCCATTGAAGGCAGTAGGCTTCTAGAGACTGCAGACATACCATTTTCACCATGCAATCTGTGTATCAAACCTGCACCCAATGACATTTAATGGTACTCAGCTGCATTTTCTGTGTCTGTCCAATTCCATGTTAAGCACACTGGGATAGCATCAGTTTAAAAGCCTCGACATAAACCCAGGTCTATAAAACACCATCATATAAACCCAGATTCTATTTTTGAGTAAATTTACCCAGAAATAAAAAGAACAGCTTGAATTTACAGTGTATATCTCTTTCAAAGAACTCAGAAAGCTCCCATACACAGTATTTCTGTTACTTTCACACAGTTTTCTTGGGTAGAGAGGATCCATTTCTTAAGTGAAATAATTGAGGCACAGAGCAAGGATATGTTTTTCTTAAGATTTTATAGTAAGTCAATGAGAGATTGACACAAAAGCCAGGACTTCTATTTTCTTAGATGACTAGACTATGTTTTTTGTAAGACACTAACATCTGTGTGATCAAAATATATTATTGATTGCAGCCAACTATGAAATCAGTAATGTCCTTATTCTACCCATCAAAGCAACTGTGCACTTGAGTCAATATTTAGAACCCATAGCCACCAATTGGTAGCAAATGAAAAACTCCATCTGAATTTTTCTACCTAAAGAGTATGTCATTTAGTGATAAGAGCCATTAACTGTGTACACATATATCATCTAATTTGATCATCACTACAGCCAATTACTTCCATTTTAAGAAAGTTAAGATCCTAAATACTTGAGTGGTTTGTTTAAGTCTACAAGCCTCATAAGTGGCAGAGATGAGAGACAAAGCATATCCAATATTCTTTGTCCTACACCTCTGCTGTTTCTCAAAATAGAACAGTGAGGTGCCAATCAGTCTTAGCACAAAATGAAACCCAGTAGTCAAGTTCTCACTTTATTATTGATTTCATTTAGCAAAGATTTATTCAGCACCTGCTATGCACTAGGCATTGTAGGAGTGACTGAGGGAGGGGGTGAGAAACACAGATCCTGCCCTCGAGAAACTCTAGTCTAAAGGGGTATATAAATGCAACAACCGGTAGTGAGTTTAAAAGATAGGGCAGAGGTAGTCAGGCAGTTTTGTAAGCTCGGAGGAAGGGCCCCATGAACTGTATCATTCTGGTGGGGAGAGGGTTCTGGGAAGACATAAAGCCTCCTTCACTTCAAGGTAATATTTTGCTGGATTGAAGAAGATGACATGTCAGTTGGAGGAGCCCCAAACTGTGTTTCTCTTCTACAAGAGAAAGCTGTATGAGTAGGGTATATTTTGTTCCCATTCCAGACCACAGACGACATGACCTGCTCAACATCAGCAAGATCTGCCTGGGCTCAGACTCCCTTTGGAGGGGTCCTGGCTTGATAATCCTGGGGATCAGGGTCAGATCGAAGGCACACACACTTGCTATTATGACAGCTCTCTCCTCACTTATGCAGAAAAGAGTCACACTCATGATCATTTGTCCTCCACGCTATTCTGCACCTCTTGCTGCAACCCGTGGTCCCAGTCCTGCACCCAGGCGCCATCAGCATAATTAGGAAAATATGCACTCTCTACACCTAGAGTCTACAGTTTAGAATTTAGGTTTGAAAGCCATAGAATTTTAGCTTTGAAAGGACCTTGAAGACAACCTCTCTAACCTCATTTTTAGACGGGGACCCTGAGTCTCAGAAAGAGAAAGTAAATGTACACTGAACAGGAATAGGTGTTCTTTTCAAGTGCAGAAACTCAAGGAATAATTTGTGAGAAATTTGGGAGGTTAAGAGAAGTTTTCATCACTTCTCTGCTTGATAATATCTATTTTTATCTCTTGAAGGCACTTTTGAGTGTCAAAGGGAAAACACACAAGTAGAAGGAGTCATTCCATTTTATAATGGACTCTGATGGTTTGATGACATGAATAATAGCATTAATAGTAACCACCATTAATTGAACTACAATATGCCAGACACTTTACATAAATTATCCCACTTAATCATTTCCCAAAAACCTATGAAGGAGGGAATATTTTTATCTCCCTTTTGCCAATGAAGCTTCCTGAAAGCTTAGTGAGGTTAAGTAGCTGGCTCAAGATCACCAAGTTCATTTGCATTGCAGTTGAGATCTGAACACAGGTTGGTGTGACATCAGAGTTAAGTTCCTAACCATTATCTTACTTCAAAACAGAGTTGTGATTAGCAGGGTCTTGGCACAAAGGTCTTCCTTCAGAAATCAGAAGCCCAGTTATGGGAAGTCAGCTCCCTAGAACAGAATTAGAGCAGATAATGGATGACAACCAACTATATAAATGCCTCGGGATATTGAAAGTGGATAAAGCAAGTCTCCAGGTGTTCTGAGGATGGGATTTCAAGAACACACTGAAAAACCATTTGAAGCAATTGAACAGCTCTGTGGACAGCTGGGAAACAGCTGTGGCTGACAGACCTCTCTGGCTCACTGCTTTGGGGAACAGAATGGCTCTGTTTAAATGAAAGCAGTTCATTCTCAGCAGTGCTCAAAGACAGACCTGCAGGACAGAAGTTTTGAAAGTCAGTGTCCAGCCCACACGTTCCATTTTTGTGTTTCATATTGTGGTAAATTGGATTCAGAAATTTGTTAGAGTGTTTCCTTGGACAGGAGGCTGGTTCCCTTGAGGGCTCAGCTTAGCTGACTGAGGGCAAAACCATGGGGCAGTGAGGCAACTAGTGAGTCATACTGAAGGCAGCACTCACTCTCAAAGTCGTGTAAGTGCAGTCAGCACTTACACAACCTGAAAGCGGGGACTTCCTGAGGGCAAGAAGCCCCGGGAGCCAGGAGGTTGAGCAGCAGTCTGGATTGAGTCCCCTTGCTCTACAAAGCTCCACAGGGGCCCCTGGGGTTAGGATTCCTTGAGAAGTGGCTTCCCTCCTTCTAAAACACAGCCAAGAAAGGGAAGAGACTGACCTCTTACCTGGGTACAACAGATAAAAAACATTGTACTGTTCAATGTATTATTTTGATCTGAAATGGAGATAGCTTTTTATGGCAAGTGCTGTCAGGTCAGTGAGTGGGCAAAGAAGTCATTGATCACAATGGGAGAACACAAGAGTGGCAGGGGCTGGTCTGATCCTCAAGGAGTTAGACACATGGCATGTGACCTTCAAGTTTCATTCATTCCTTCACTCACTGAATCAACAGAATTAATTGACTGCTGCTTGCCAGAAATTATCAAAGGTATCAACGCATACACAGATGAACAACCAATACCAGTGATGACCAATTATTTATCTAAGAGGACCAATTCAAAGAAAAGTTGAGATGCTTGCGGGCTATTTCTTGGGCAGGGGTTGGGGGGGGTTCTTTTTAATACTGCTTTCGCATAAGAAAAAAACATTAATCTGCAACTGAACTTCTGCATTCTTATATTATTTTCCAGTTCAGAAAGGATTACTGTAGAGGGCTAAAATTTCAGATATGACAACACTAGTTCATAATGCAGTATCTGATGTATATAGCACTTCTGGAACTGGTTTCTTTTTCTTTTCTTGACTGACCTTATAAACTACTGAATTGCAAATTGTGGCTTGTATCTTGATATTATATCCTACAATGCCAGAGGTTTTTCCATTGTAAATAAGATAAATCACATTTTTATAATACAAACAAAAAGTTTCTCGGTAGGTCAGGATGCCATTTCTTACCAATTCAAGAGCGAGAGCAGCAGATTGACGAGGTAGTTAGGGGATAGAAAATCTATGGTACGTCCATACCAAGTGCCAGGCATGCAGTGATGTTTAATATGTATTTGTTCCAGTAGAAGAACTCCAGGTGGAGTTGTCTTGGCAAAGGCTAGACATGGGAGTCTGTAGCTGAAGGAGAGGAAGGGATAGACTGGAGACTGGGATTACTGAGTGTGGATGAGTTTGCCCAGGGAGAAGGGAACTGAGGAGGAGTTCCTGAGCAACATCTGTATCAAAAGGATGGGTTTACAAAGGGGAGAGAGAAAGAGAGGCTAGAGGGGTTGAAGGGAAACTAGGAGAAGTTGGTCTTCCCAACACAAAGGAGGAGGGCACTTGGAGAGACAAGAAGGGTCCGCAGAGTCATGTCACATAGCGAGCTCAACAGTCTGGAAGCCTGGCGAGAAAGTTCTGAGAGGAAGGGAGGAGAAGAGGAGGCCTCACATGGCATCCTAGGCCATGGAAAGAGACTCTGCGTTCCATACTCTATCTTCTTACTAATTTTGCCAGTGTTTAGAATGGCTTTTTGTTCTTTCTTATTCTAAAAATAGTGCATGCTTATTGTAGAACATTTATAAAATACAAAAAAAAAAAAAAGGTTCAAAGAAGAAAAATGAAAATGTCACTGCTTGCTTTTATCACAAGAGCTGCTTTGTGACTTTTGGCTTGCCCTCCTCAAGCTTGGCTTGCCCAGCGGTGCTAACCTTCCATCCTGGTTTGGACATCATCATTCCCTCTCTCAACACTAATCCTCCATAGTGATTGAGCTCAATAATGTAGGCCAGATAAACACTGGAAAATAAACTGATTTCTTAAGCTATAAAATAATACATTCTGAGTATATGAGTGATCGGTTGTGTGTGATGATCGTACTGAAGGGGACACACATGGATAATTAATCAGCAAGGAGGGCTCCGTAGGCACACATATTCACAAACCCACAGCCTTCTCATTGGTTCAGGCTTTCTTTGCTAAGCATGAGATAAGACATGAATTTGTCTAAGTGACTTCTTTTCTATCAGAGGTAGGGTAGAGGGCAGGGAGGACTGAGGGACCATTCTGGCCTCATTCCCACTCAGTAACTCATGTTTTGCAAAATCAAAGGCCTGGGGGCTTAGCCTGCCCATCATTTTGTAGTTTCTATTGTGAGAGGTGAGCAGAGTATATTTGTTTGCCACGGCTGCTGTAACAAATTATCCAGAAACATTGCAGCTTAAGACAACACAAATTTATTGTTTTACAGTTGTGTAGGTCAGTAGTCCAGGCTGGCTCAACTGGGTTCTCTACTCTGGGTCTCACAAGGCCAAAATCAAGATATTGACTAGCTGAGCTCTTACTGAGAAGCTCTAGGAAGAATCCCCTCCCAGGCTCATTCAGTTTTTTGACAGAATCCAGTTCTTTGCCATTGTTGGATTGAGGTACCTGTTTCCTTGCTGGCTGAATGCTAGGACTACCTTAGCTTCCTGAAGTATCTCTCTGGCCCTTGCAGGTGAACCCCTTCATCCCAGAGTCAGCAATGGTGTGTGTACTCCTTCTCACACATGGAATCTCCCTGTCTTCCCTTTTTTAAAGTCTTTCTTCTTGCCTTCTCTTCAGCTGCATCTCTGACTCCAGGCAAAGAAATTTGTCTGTTTTTAAGGGTTTGTGTGATCAGGTTGGACCCACCCAAATAAAAAAAAAATTCTTCCCATTTTAAGGGAATCTTACTTCCATCTGCAAAGTCCCCTTTGCCATGTACAGTTACATATGCACAGGTTCCAGGGGTTAATGCCAGGACATCTGTGGGGAGGTCATTCAGCCTACCACACAGAGTGATAACAGGAATGATTGGACTCATGATATGACCCCTCTCCTACTGCCTCTTTCCCCCTTTCTCTCACACAGGCCCGGTGTTGACTCTTCTCAGTATTACTCTTGTTTACCCTTAGCAGCTTTGCTCATCTTCTTAAAATACAGGAATATGCACGCTCTACTCTGAAACCTTTCTGTAATGTCCCTCAGGGTCTGGATCCACAGGTTGGGGAAATGATGGTATAAGATATCTGCTTGTTTCATATCTTTTTATAGCAAGAGAAAAATTTAGTTGTGAAATATAGTTATGTGTCCCATGATCATGACTAATACCATCATCTCTTTCCTTACAATTATTACATTTAATGGGTCACAGTGATGTTTTTACCTTTGATTGTTGACCCATCCAAATTTTGTCTGCTTTATGGCTCCACTGAGCTTTTCTCTGAACTTATTTCATGATTTGTAGGCAAACCCCTGCCTACCTCATTCATTTTTTAAATGGCAAAATGCTTAGGTCATAATCCTGATTGGAGAATCCTTGTAGGACAGGGTGAGTCATCTTCACTCAGATACTGAGCACACAGCAAAGATTCCCCATTAAACTGCACCATGGCTCATTAAACCCCATTGGTGAGAAAACTGAGCCTTTGTTAAATGTTTATGTTCTGTGCTAATGTTAAATTTAGAACATTTCTGCTGTAGATACCTTTGGGGAAATTTTTGAAGCATTAGCTAAAGTGCCAACAGATCTCCGCTCATAAATTCCCAAATTCGGGATCTGGAAAACATCTCCCTCCTACCCTGGTATTTATTCTCAGATTTCTCTCTTTTTAATCTTTATATATCTTATTTATTTTTCTTTTCTTAATGCCAAACCTCGTGATCTTCAGATTATCTTTTTTATATTCTCAGTAGCTACTAAGGACTGTACTTCTGGCCTTACAGTAAAAGAGGAAGTAGATTGTTCTAGAACACCATTCAGCCATGTTTGAAATCAAGAAAAGGATGTGTGATTGTCAGTGTTTTTATTATGCACTCATGTACTGAGGAAATAATCTCTTCCTACAAAGCACTTACATTCCAAAAAAGGACTTAAACAAACACAAATACTAGTTCACAGAAATACGGTGGAATTAATGTGAAAAGAATAATTTTCCTTATATAAGAGTAATTAGAAACCCTGTACCTGTACCTGTATGCCAAAAGAATCAGCTGGTTATTGTGTGGCAAGAGATGTTAAGATCTAGGGAGCCTTTCTCAACAGGAATCCAACAGGAGAACTAAACTCTACAGAAAATTATGTGAGGAACTGTTTTCCCTTTTCTCTCAAAGATGATGCTTAGCTGGATGTGTAGCATGTAAGTTAATTCATTACACACAATAAATGCATTTAGTTCTCAAGCGTTTTGGTGTCATAGTCCCTTTTGGTGTCACAAACCACAATTCTTCAAAATTAAGAAACACCTCAAGGAGTTTTATGCTTATGGGTGTTATATCAGTATTTATGTCTATCAATATTTACCATATTAGAACTTTAAAACATTTTAACATATTTTTAATGATCTATTTAAAATAGCAAACATACACCCTTTACATGTTAAATGACATATTTTTATAAAAAATAAATTCATTTCCAAAACAAACAAAAAAAACTTGCTGAGAAGAGAGGTATTGTTCTACACCTTTGCAAATCTCCTTAATGTGTGGTGGAGTAGAAGACAGCTGGATTCTCACATCTGCTTCTGCATTCAGCTGCACTAGCACACATCACATCACATCGCCTCTGGAAAATTCCACTGTACACAGAAGAAATAATAAGAATGAAAAATGCAAGTAACATTGTCATTTCATTCTGAAAATGGTTTTGACCTTGGGAATCTTCCTGGGTAGGTCTCAGGAGCTCCTGGGGGTCCCTGGGCCATACTTTGAAACCATTGCCCTGGGGCATTAGGGCTGGTTTCTCCCAAGGATTCTCGGTGAAGAGGTCTGCAATCGTGTGCTTGCCTATAATATTTTCTCTATTTCTAATTCTGTACCAAAATGATATATTGATGGCCAAAATAAAATTGCAGTGTTTTAGGGCTAAATCATTCATGATGGTTTGTATAACTTCTAATTTAGAATGACCTCAGTGAAGTAACATCTAGTGGTTAGCTTTCTAGATTTGGCATTGTTCTCTGACCTACTTCAGAAGGGTTAGGTTTTCTAGTTTTATTTCTAGAACATGACTGGCAAAGCTTGACCAGCAAAACCAACAGGCACTGATTCTGCTGCCAAGTCTTCACTGGGAAGGTTTGGGCTCAGAATAATTCCAGTATTCCAGCCTGTCCTAGGATACCTCAATTTTTTGGAAGCCTTTCCTTGAAATCTCACTACATACAATATTTCAGAAAAGTGGAAAAAGGTACTGGAGAATTTCCTGTACAGGAATTACAGGAGGGAAAAAGAAACCTACATTTTCCTCATAATCACTTTTTGGAAATGGAAAAATGCTACCTCATCTGTAAGACTACCAGCTTCCTCACCTGTCAGGACTGACATGGTTCAGCTGCACAAGCCGGAGACATTTTTGATTCTCCACGTGTCAGGAACAAATGTCAGACATACTGATTTGCAACCACAGAGAGCAAAACCACAGTGAGCTCTCCAGGGAGAGCCAGCGTTTTGACAAGGCTGAGTGACGACTTAGAACAACAGGGGTGGGAACTACTGTGTGGTGTTGTCCACAGACCCAGGCAGGTCTTGTGCCAGGTTGCTGAGAGCTACTGCATTAAAATATCATTTGAAATTTAAATTCCTTGTGAAACACTAAAAAAAATGAGTCAGAGAGCTGCTAATGGAGATTCTAGGGAAGGAACTATCACTAAATCACCCTGAAGACTTAGAAATGACTGAAAAAGCATTAGGAAAGTGGTCAGTTCAAAAGTTGGCATTGGAAAAGAAGGGAAGAAGGGAAGAAAGAAAAAAGGAAAGAAAGAAGGAAGGAAAGAAAGAAAGAAAGAAAGAAAGAAAGAAAGAAAGAAAGAAAGAAAGAAAGAAAGAAAGAAAGAAAAGAAAGAAAGAAAAGAAAAAGAAAGAAAGAAAGAAAAAGAAAGGAAGGGAAAGAAAAGAAAAAGAAAGAAGAAGAAGAAAGAAAGAAAGAAAGAAAGAAAGAAAGAAAGAAAGAAAGAAAGAAAGAAAGAAAGAAAGAAAAAAAGGAAGGGAAAGAAAGAAAGAAAGAAAAAGGAAGGGAAAGAAAGAAAGAAAGAAAGGCAGACTGATTGTTTAAGAGTCAACACATTGAGATACTGATGGGGTTAACCAGTCATTATCTAAATTTTTATTTCCAGATATGGTTATTACATTTGAGATGGGAAAATGTTTTGATGCTGTAATAGGGTTGTAACTGGGGATAAGACTCCTGATATGAAGAAAAAATTTATCAAAATATCATATTACTTCACTCTTAGGGTTTTTCTCTAGAAGAATGAGAATTAGCCTATAATTGACCTTAACAATTTTTCATAAAACTTGACTTCATCCCCCCCCCCCCCAGCTGATCTGGACATTTTTAAAAATCCTCTAGCCTCTAACTCATGCCCTGCTCCCCTGGCTTCCAGCAAATGATCTTGCTTTATTGAGAAGACAACCTCACTTCAGCCCCTTGGTTGTTCTCTGCCTTCTCTGGACCTTGATTCAACAGTTTCCCTTCTGTCCCCTCTGTCTTCAACTTCTCTTTCCACTTATTCTGCTCAATCTGTAAATTAGTAATTGAAGAGAAAGCCTTGCTTGGCTTTATACTCCATAGGCTTCCTTTTATCACCAGCTTCTCAGAAGTGCCATCCTCACCACTGCCCCATCCATCCCCTATCACTCCTTGCTGTTTGGCTGCTGAAACTATTTTCTCAGATATCTCCAGTGATTCAATGGCATCTCTCAATCATCCACTACTCTTACCTGGGGGTAGTTGTGTGTGTATGTGTGTTCATCTCCTTGAGCATGAGGTCATATATGCGCTTGTATCCCTTACTACCAACTTGGGAGACAAAGTGGGTTTTTCTCTAGCTACAAAGTCAGTGGGAAGAGGGTGTGTGGAGGAGGAGCCCCAAGCGGAGCATTAGAAGCTGCCCGTAAGTGATGAGTACAACTAAAGTACGACAAAGGCAAAAATGACTAAATCTCCTGATAGAAATCAGAGGTTTAAGAAGTTGGATTATGTCTTCATCCCTTCCTACCCAGCTGGTGTCTAGAGTGTTCCCTTTACACTGTCACAGAAGGCTCACCTAAACATGCATTGCTTTTCTGCCCAGCCTTGGGCCCGGGTTGTCCTTATAAACCTAGCAAGGTGCCGTCAGAGCCAATGTGAGCATGTCCACAGCTCTTCCAAGAGGTTCTCTCCTGGGAAGGTGCCACAGAGAGTTTTGGACATTGTGTGTGAGACTGAGTCCTGCCAACGAGCTAATTAAATGAGTTTTTTAAAAAGCTCTATGCTTAGCAGCAAAAGTGGGTGGCTAATTTCCTGACTCACCTATTCAACTCATTTGTGGTCCCAGCAAATACTTCCTCTTGTAGGACACACTGCCTGGCTTTATTTCGAAGCTGTCCCATTTCTTCACAGGGTAGTTAGGAATGCACGAGCAATAGCTTTCTCTTTCGTGTGGGACAGCGTTTATGAAGTGGAGCTCAGTTCTTCGTGCAGGAGGAATTGTGGGAATGTCAGAACAGTTTTGAACAAAACTGGATATTCAATTAAAAGCCTCCAAAGGTCCACAGCTCTCAATGGAAAGATGCAAAGTCTGTTC
This sequence comes from Camelus ferus, assembly GCF_009834535.1. Lineage (NCBI taxonomy): Eukaryota > Metazoa > Chordata > Mammalia > Artiodactyla > Camelidae > Camelus > Camelus ferus. The sequence continues at coordinate 102,119,830 of NC_045696.1, forward strand.
CAGCACAGGGTGGACTTTGTACATAGGGAAGTGGGGAGAGAAACCCAGGACCTTACTTCCCTACTTGTGAGCCTAGGAAACCCATCTGGGAGTGCAGACAAGCTGCAAGTCATTGTCAAAGGTTGGAAATACAAATAAACAACTGCAGAGATTAAAGTCAATATTCAATAGAGCTTCTATGATAGAATTTTCTAATTTAAGAATAGCTTTATTTTTATTCCACAAGATCCTAGCAAAAGGAAAATGCTATTCATTAGAAACCCCAGATGAAGCCTCTTTGTTTTGATTAGATGCAGGGTCTTGACTCTATCCTAGCAGCAGAAAGAAGTTACTTAGCAGAGGTAATTGTTAGCCCCTTCCCACCACCACCTGCAAAGGCCAAGGGTGGTGGCAAATGTGAACAGCCACACACTGGTAGAGAATACATCTCTGCCGTCCTGCCTGTCACGATTAAGGATCTGCTCAGCTAGAATAATGAAATTGACTCTATGCCTAGTAAAATGGGATTTGGCTAATTATCATGCCGATTCATGACATTTTCTATCTGTTGTCTCTTTACCCCAAAGCTAGTTGTTGAGTTCAATACTCCTTTCCCTAAGATAGTTTTTAGTAAATAAAAATCTACTCATGATGGATATGGTTTTCAGCCGACTTGTTCATGCTTAGGGTCAGGTTTGGCAAATATACCACATGTATATTTCATGCTTCTTTTTCTCCACTTACCCCTCAGCTGTAAGTGTCCCCCAGGGATCTCTCATGAACTCTCTTCTCTTTCTATATACTTTGTCTAGGCAATCTCAGCCACTCTTGTGGCTTTATGTTCCATCTATATGCTTATAACCCCTAAAATCTTTCTTCTGCTTTGACTCTGTGTAGTTCAGCCTTTTATTTTCAGCTTTTTTACTGAAGTTTCCACTTGAAATTCCACCTGGCTATTTAAGTCAACATGTCAAAAACCAAACGTACAAAATTCTCCTGTCTACAAACTAATTTCTCTTATGCAGCTCATCTACCAGCTGCCCAGGATTGAAACCCAGGTCACTCCTTGCTGTCTCTCAGGCACCAAGACCCACCAGTTCTTCATCCCAAATATGTTGTGGGTGCTGTCACCTCTGCTGTATCCTCTCTGACATTATTTTTTGTGCATTCACCCACTAAAAGCTTACTGTATTCTAGCACTGTGCTAAGGGCTAGTGATACACAGGGAAGATGAGAAACAATGAATAAGTGAAGTACAAAGCACTGTGGTGACTGACCTGTCAGAACCCATGGTGGTGGCTGTTCAGGGCAGAGCAGGATGTGCAAGAGTTTAAGAGCCTGAATCTAGGACTCTTCCTGTCTTGGTATAGCTCATCTCTTGCCAGAACATTTGGGAAAGCCTCCAGCCACATGTCCATTCTGCCCTCTGTCCTGCTGCCTGCACTTTATTTCCAAAGTGCAGATTGTGTCACTCTGACTAAAACCCTTCCATTATGGCAGGACAAGAGCCAAAGTTCTTGACCCTACTTATGAAACATTTCAACTCAGCTTTTTCTCCCTCAGCATGCTTTTATACAACACAGTTACTAACCTCACAGTCCAATAGCAAAGGAAAGAACAGAAATGAAAATGCCCACTCTGCCTTAAAAATTTACCATCAGTATCATTTTCAACCACCCTCTTCTCCCCCTTTGGCAATCAGCTCAGTGGATCATTTTCCTAATGATGGCTGTTCACACTTTGCATAACTTTTTCAAATATCAAGACACTGAATAGTTTTGATGAACACAGTTAATCAGAGTGTGATTATTTACTGCCCTGATGAACTCCTGGCAGCTGCATACAAGTATGTGATATATAGTAGCCAGGCAGCAGGCTGCCAAATACGAATCCTGAGGTCCTGATCTTAGGAACATTGACTCCATCTTTATGGATGAATCTGATCACGAGAGAATGAGAGCCAGGTGCCACCGCCTCTCCTTCCACAGGAGTCAGCCACTGGGACACCATTCATTCAGTCAGTCACTTAGTCATTCGTGCATCAAATATTTATTGAGCATTTGACAAGTGCTCACAGTTTCTTCTGTGATAATTTCTCTTATTTTCGCCACATCTGGGATCAAAAAGGAGTGAACTGGGTCACTGCTGAAGGATCAGGGGGCTGGGGGGGCCCTTGAAAGGCTTTTAAAGATTGAATAAAATTTTTTTGTAGCAAGAAGTGTGTATGTGTGTTTATGTATTTAAGGAAGGAAGGGAATGGCAGCACTTGAATGGGAAAGAAATATCTGCTCTGGTAAAGTGAACCAAAATGCAAAAATAATTTACAAAGGACACAATGTGTTTGGGAAATTGTGGCAAATCAGTATGGCTTGAGGGAGGCAGCAAAGGGTGAGCAGGCGGTGCAGATGGAGATGCTGGAAGGTAAACACAGTGCAGATTATACAAGACTTGTACCAAGGAGTTCAAACTTTCTCGGTAAGCAGTGGGAGTCCAGAGAAATCTCTAAGGAAGGGGATGCCAGATTGGATTGTTTGTGTGTGTGTGTGTGTTTGTGTGTTTGGCGGGGAGAGGGTGGGTAGTTAGGTTTATTTATTTGTTTGTATTTGGAGGAGGTACTGGGGATTGAACCCAGGACCTTGTTCATGTTAGGCACGTGCTCTACCTCTTGAGTTATCCCCTCCCCCACAAGATTGTTTTCTGATGAAAGCTCTGGTTTGTTTTTAGAGATGGATTTGAGAAGACAAGCATTTACTGAGTACCTTATACAGGTGACCACAACCAAGGACAAGTCAATGGCTATATCCAGCTAACGCTGCATATTTGTGTGTGTTTCTTCCCCAGTGACGGTGCTGGCCATTTTCCATGAACTGCATGTTGACCCCGACCTGTACACACTATTGTTTGGGGAGAGTGTGCTGAATGATGCAGTCGCCATAGTCCTTACATAGTAAGTACCAGACCTTGGCCTGTGCTTCTTCCACCATGTGAAATATGCTTCTGTTTGGTGATAATTCCTAGTGACTTTTCTCTTATGGCATAGAGATACAGGCAATTTCTAGCTTTTTAAGGAATTGTTACCAAAGAAAATCTCCAATAATGGGTATAATTCATTAGGAACTTAATTTCAACACTAGTAATAAGTTTCATGTTTCTAGCCTATTGCAAGATACTACTCAGATGGTACTGTTTTTTTTTTTTCTCAGTGCATATATTTAGCTGATTCACTTAGGGTTCCTAAAATGCATATAAATAAGCTTTCTTCATTTCTAATCAATATCATTTAATTTTTTTCCCTTAAGTCATTTTCCAGATAATAGACTAGCAGAAACCATTATATTTGTAGCAAGTTTGGCAAATTGGAGATAGAAGTTGAGTCAGAATACTCTTTATTTATCAATGCAAATGTAATGCATTATAGAAACACACGTTTTCAAATCATCACGTGACAAGTAAAACTGATGGAGTTTCAGCTAAGAGCTAATGTAATTTTCCCTTCTTCCTGGAAGAATTTTCTTCTTGAGATGAGAACGAGTGCTCTTTCCTCACCTCCCCCTGCGACACATTTGTATTTAATAAATGCCACTGTGGTGCCTTTCGCTATGTCAGAGGTCTCTTCTTGGCTTTAGATTAAGACCAACATTTTGGGCAACTGTCAAATACCCCAAAGGAAAGCAGCTATCTGATAATTAAATGTGACAACAGGATTCAATTCAGGGTGTTAATTACTTCAAATGCATTTGAAAATGTATTGTGAAGTCATAAAGGATTTTTAAAAGTCAGCTCTCACAGAGGGGAGTAGGAAACAGCAGGGCAGTGCTACTCTTTTTCCTGCCAGCTGACATTTCTTAAGACTGCCACCCCAAAGTTATCACTGAATTCAGCAACTTGCAAGCAAAAGTCTCCAAATAAACTTCTATTTCACCTGGCTAGTGAGAAGTGCCTTTCCCGCATTAAGGGAAAATACCACAAAGTGCAGATTAAGAGCAAAAGCCAAGGCAGATTCACAAATGCTGAAGGATGTTTTTAAAGAAACACCAAGAACAATTAATTAGAACATCAGGAATCTTTGTTCAAGAAATAACAGTGTTAAAGGAACTTCTGGAGTAAAAATGTTTAAAAATCTGCTGAGTCCCTCATTTTTACTTCCTGGGCTGCCAAGTTATAAAAGGCCAAGCAAAGCAGAACCACTAAAGCACAAATGAGCTTGGGAAAGAATAATGCAGCTACAACCAAGGAAAGGTTTGGCCCTTCCGCTTTTAGCACCACCATTCACAGTGGTTTTCCATTAAAAAGGCAAACTCCAAGAATGAATGTTGATGCTGTTGAGCACAAGCCTGTGGGGCATTTGAAACAGTCCATTTAATATTTCAGGTCAATAGGTGGTTATTACTGGCAGCGCCTTTTCTACTCCCCTACCCGGCGTTTCATGTCTTAATAAAATGTTTTTCCCACCATGGCAAGTATCCCTGCCTTTCTAGGCACCAGACACTTGCCATTCTAGCCAAAATCTCATGTGTCCCAGCTTTGGCAATTCAAGTGTTACGCAGAGTGAACCTAATGAATTTCAACTTTAAAATCATGGTAACTCTAATTTAGGAATACTTGATCCAGAAACTTCCACACATTGAAATCTGCAGGCTCTTTATTCCGCCTGGTGCGTTTGGACTCCACCAGCCCCTTCCAAGCACTCTACTGAGTGTTATGTACAATCAGCTCTCTGTCTATAAGGGATTGGTTCCAGGACCCCTGAAGATACCGAAATCCATGGATGATTAAGTCCTATATACAAAATAGCATAGTACAGTCAGCCCTCTGTATCCGCAGGTTCCATATCTGCACTGTCAACTAACCCCAGATAGTTCGATTAGGAACTCACAAATACGGAGGGCCACCTGTACCTACACTGTCCTGGGTCTGGACTCTGTCCACCAGTGCTGACTGTTGTTGACCACTTCTTCTTTCACCTGGCACAACTTTCCACATGTTGTACTCTGCTTTTCTCACTTGCTCCTTAAACAGTCTACAGAACTTATGACAATGTCTTTTGATGCATCTACTTACACACACATTCCCTCTCCTTTTAATGCCACATCCCCATGCTCTCTCTTCCAAGTATCTTCTACTTCACATGGAAGATCCCTATTTAAGTTTTCCATGACTTTCAGACCAGAAGTTCAAACCTTTGTCTCTCTATTTTTCTCTTCCTTCACTCTAAACTTTGCACAGTGCCCAGACACAACTCTCTGGCTTGTAACCTGGCTTTGTTTACACACACAAAGCTGTCTCCTTCCCAACTTCTGTTTCTTCCTAATCAAGTCATTCACCACATATCTCAATCTCCTCTTTCAGGAACCACTAGGCCACCTGCTACGTCCCTACTCCACTCCTGTATGTGCTTCCAGCATAACAGTGCAATATTCAGTTTACACATATATTTGTGTTTCTAGATAGTAACTTTTTGAAGATGGAGTCTTTGAAATATACATTAAAAGAGCAAATGAAAATGTCTTCTGTATTTTTCCTTTCTCAGTTCCACCTTTGTGTGGTTTTGAAATTCAAGAATAGAGATAGACCTTTTATTGTACCATGGAAAAGAAAAGTTACACATTTTGATGTGAAATCAGGGAAAGAACCTAAATCACCGACCACTGTGGCCTTGACAGTACCTCCAAAGCCTCTTTGGAATGGCCACACACTTTCATTTACTCTCCCATCTTCCACCAGCAAACCTCCTTGTTTAAGAACCATCTTCTTAGTATTTTAAATTTTTTTCATTTTTAGTGTTATGACAGTACTGTGCTTTAGTATTTTTCATTCAAATACACAGTAACCTAGCCACATTTTAGATTAAATCAGCTTTTCTGTGCTAGTCTATGAAGTAAATAACTCATTATAATACTGTTTCTTAGGTTAAATGTGCTCTGAATTTCAGACAACTAAGGTACAATTGAATTTTATGACTGCAACTTTTACACACAGCAGTGGGTGTTAGATGGTGCATTATATCTTAAAACGATCCAGAATTGTTTATTTTAAATTAAAAGTAACTTAATTTAATGAAAGTTTTGAAGTTAGGTTGTCTCTGATCCATACTGTTATTTCAAGTATATAGGGAGTATCATGCCCAAATATGTCATGTGTCCATGTTCATGAGTGAATGAATTCCACGTGATGGATTTGCATTTCTAAAAATTGCTTAATAGGCTATGAAGGAAGGCAAAGATATATTAAATATGTCTTGAAGGGTATGTGTTCCCAAAACCTGAACAAAGATCTTACTTTCAGAAGCATCATGGCAAAGTAGAAAGAGCCCTAGATTTAAGTCAAAAGAGCTGATGTCAGGATTGCCGTAAATTAAGTGTGTGATTATTACAGTTGACATGAAACCAACCCAAACTGGACTAAACACAAAAGGAATCTGTGTTGACTCATGAAATTGAGCAGCCAGAGTAGAAATGGCTCAGGCTGGGGAGGGTATAGCTCAGTGGTAGAGGGCATGCTTGGCATGCTTAGCATGCATGAGGTCCTGAGTTCAATCCCCAGTACTGCCACTGAAATAAATAAATAAATAAATAAATAAATAAATAAATAAATAAATAAATAAATAAATAAACGAACCTAATTACCTTCCTCACCCTGCAAAAAAAAAAAAAAAAAAAAAAGGCAAAATGGCTCAGGAAAGGATCCAGTGAAATACTAGGATCCTCTCCTTATGCAGCTTCTTCAGGGTTACCTCCCTCACCTGGTCACAAGATGGCTGCCAGCATCTCCCTGGGCTGTATCTCTCTTAAGGAGAATAGAGCAGGAATCTTTGGCCCATTATTCCCAGCCCAAATCTTAGCACATCTTTCAGATTCTTATGCCATTTCCAGACCCACTTGTGGCAGGGGAAATGTGCGGTATTTTTGTTTCAGGTCTAAGTCACATTCTTCATGAGTTGAAGGCAATAATTGGTTTTACTTGGAAGCACATGAACTGAGCCTGGGCAAAAGTGGGGTTATTGCTGAGAGTGAAGCTGCCGCAAAAAGGAGAAGTGGATACTGCTTAGAAACAAAACAAAACCTAAAAGACCACGACAGTGACTTTATATGGCCCAAAACTCTTCACGCTTATTTCCTTACCTATAATACGTAAAAACAGTCATTCTATATATGTTACAAAATTATCCTGGGCAATAAATAAAGCAATATAGTTGGAAAGGCTCTATAATCTATATAATCTACATAGTCTATGCTTGTAAGTATATGCTTAGTATAATTTATACAGTCATTTATATCAGTATCCTTCATTCTACTTACACAGTTCTCTCTGGTTTCATTGAAATGACTAAAGATAGACCTGCTTCTAGTGAAGCATTCCTTCTTAAATATGGTATTTTATGATCCAAGGAATAGGAGAATAACAATTTTTACATGTGATTTCCCCCATTAGGAATGAACCACTTAGTTAAGGCATCCTGTTTGAAGCTGATAAATCAAGAACTAGAGGTTGAAATGTATTACTTAAAGTTATACAGGTATTCCCACCAAAATTGATATCACTTGTGGAAGTTAATTGGTGGGGAGAGAGGGAAAGACAGGACTGTTACCTAAAAGGCTACATCTCTCACAGTAAGAACTCAATATATGCATGTGAAGTTGATAAATCAAGAAATGGAGGTTATATATATTATTTAGGGTCATAGGGCAGCTATTGGAAGAAATAAATATATAAATGGTTAAAAGGAGATACTTTTGCTACGTAGGACCATGATAAAGGGGGAAAAGATAATTTAATTCTTTATTTCAAATCCTTTCATACTGTCTGAATATTTGTATGTATTTGAATTATATTTATCCAAACTATTCTTCAGGTGATCAAATATCAAAAGTAGAAACTATAAAAAAAAAAAAGGCAATTTATTTGATAGCAATAGAGTTAAGAAATCCTAGCAGGCAAAAGTCACTACAAGCAAAATTAAATGAGGAAGGATAAATCAAGGAAAGCAGTTTCAACACACATGTCGATAGGTTAATGGTCTTTATAATATACATAATGAATTGTTCATCTTTTTAACATACCAAACGTACTAGTAATGTTACCTGAGGTAAAGTACTTAACCTCTCTGTACCCCAGACACGTCATTTATAAAATAGAGATGGTAACAGCACTTACCTTGTTGGGTGGGATTAAACGTAAAACGCTTGGAACAGGGCGTGGCTCATAACACTCAATAAACATTAGATGTTAGCTACTGCTGTTACTCCTGTTACAAAAGACCAATAAAGAAAAGGTAAGCATAATAGAAAAATGAACAAAGGATGTAAGTAGATAATGAGCAAGCGAAGAAACATAAATGGCCAATACTCTACTAAATAAGATCAGCTTTACTAGTAATAAAACAAATTAAACCAACAATGGAGTATCTGCTTTGCCTCCCAAATCTTCAAATTTTCAGAACTCAACCCCCCCCCCAAAAAAACAACAAAAAACCAAAACCACATCAGTCATAATTGGGGTAAATCAAAGTTTAGGGAAATGTGAGCGTTCCTACATTACTAGTGAAAGAGAAGAGGAATGAAACTTTTACAAGGGCCATATGGCAGCATTTATAGAGTCATTAGAATTTGTGAATCCTTCCATCCATTTATTTCATTTCTAGAAACTTATCCTAAGAAGAAATTAAGGGCGTGTGCAAAAACTTCTCCATGAAGATGAGTGCACTGATTTGAGCAAGAAGTTGTACATAAGTTACTAGATGGTTAAATAAATTAGAATATACTAATATCATGAAATCCTATGCAGACATCCAAAAAGATAGAAAAAAATGTATTAATGTTAAAAGATATTCACAATACATTTTTAAAGAAAATGGGAAAATTTTAAAATGATGTATACTATTTTGGTTCAAAAAAATCAGAGCCAAATTCATGTGTATGCATGCAAGGGTGTGTGTATAACACATGACAAGTATAATTTGTATGTAAAATAGTGTTAGGTGGGAGTCATAGGTGATTTTTATTTTCTTCTTTTTGCTCATATGTATTTATTGGGGATAGATTAAACTACTTATGATTAACCCTGGTCCAAAGAATCCTCCATTAACATACTTGATAATTGGCAATCTTCATTTAAATGTAGATTCTACAGAGGTTTAAGTCTGAAATATTTTTCTACCAATGAAATAGGAGAAAGAAGATGTTGAGTGTTCTCAGCCGTTTATCCACAAAACTGAAATATTGCCAGCATTGTACTGAAACATCTTCTTGTGAAATAATTCCATAGTTTGTAAATATCTCCAGATTTTCTCAGAGATAAAATATGAACCTCATTAAACAGCTGACTCTTGGATGACAGCAAATACATACTAGGTGCTTTTAATTGTCTGTTAAGCAAATGTTTCTAAGGAAACTCAATGCAGATTATTAAAAGAGAGTGAGAAATGAAGCACTGATTTTCTCTTTTTTGAGTAAGAGTGTTAAGCTGGTTAGAGGTTCTTGCTAGAAAATGTCATTTAAAGTGTGTAACTGCCAAATGCTTGGCACTTAGAGTGAGTGACATTTTGAAAGACCACATTTCTTATAGCCTATGCATCTTAAGGGAAATTTAACATGAAAATTAATGGGATGGCTGTGAGGTTCATGCAACTAAGAAGAACCCTGAGATGTCATCCAGCTGTTCAACAGAAATGCACTAAGGATCTGTATGTGCCAGATGTTATGCCGAGTGTTGGTGATACAGCTGGATGGGCAGGCACAGTCACCGGTCCCTGCCTCAACTCCTCACTGAAGTAGGGAAATGTTACCTATAGCAGGACTTAATATGTGCAACAAAAACTTGCTCTAAAAATTACCCCAGAAAACAGCTGTATAGGGATTGGTTCTAAACATACATCACTAAGGAAATCTATTATTTCTCTAGGTACCATCATCTCTAAGTAGATTACAAGCTCCTTGAAGGCAACTTATACTTTTCTCCAACCCCCACGACATGCAGCTAATTGTCTGGAAGGTTCTCAAATAATCCCTGAATGAGTGAGATAATATACCCTTTCAAATACAGGTGGGGACATTTTACTAATCCTCTCATTAAAATCGAGAGGATGGATGTTTAATATTCTTCATACTACTTCTTTCAAATATTTGGAAAGCCTTGTTAGTTATCCTCATTAGCTCTACTTCTTCTCCCATTTGACCCATAACTGTACACACGGAGGTGATAAGAAGGTATCTCCTTTTGATGAGAAATGAACCGAAACTGTTATCACAACCAGAAAGTATACTATTTCTCATGGATCTGCTTAACTTGAAAACAAATTTCTTATATCTTGACACATCTTTCTGAGGTAATTCACTTTGATATTTGCCTTGGAAACTGATAATCAGCATGAAACGCATTTATTTTGATGCCTGTCCAGATACTGCTGTGATACATAATTTTTAAAAAATTATGGCCCTTTTTGCTTAAGGATTCCTTGCCCTGGCAGTCAATTCTATGTCAGCTTCATTCTTTGGACACCAGGTGGCATCACCTAGCAGGAATGGGAATACGTCTTGGCATTTTAGAAGCAGCTGGGAGGCAAAGCTCAGCTGACCTCCAGTTTAAGTCAGAACGCCCAGTGTTTGTGGCCCACACCCCTGCCTGCTGCTTCAGCTTTGTTAGTTTTTTCTCATTCCTGATCCCTGCTTCCTGTTTCCTGACTATGACTGGCATCTCCCCTATCCTAGCTCTTAATGTCTCCATTCAGATTACTGAAAGTTGACCTTGGCTTTATCCTGTGACTCTGTCCTCTTGTCTCTCAGATTAGATCTGACATTTACTCACCGCTTCTCCGGAACTCAGAACTTGCTTTGCTTCATGTCAAGCCAAGCACGACAAACTGACCTGCCAAAAATTAATAAATATAAGAAACCCATGTTGATGCCTTCTTATCTCAACTCCATTGTACTTTAATTTATTGGTGTATAAGTCAGATGTAAGTGACAGAAACCCAATTCAAATTAGCTTAAGCAGAATTCACTGACCTACTTAACAGGGATTGCCCTGACTCTGGGCATGCTGGGACTTAGGGATTCGAATGTGTCTATTCTTCCTTTTTCTTTCTTGGCCCTGATTCCATCTGAGTGCAAGTATCATTTTTTCCTAGTACAGATAGATGACTGTGCAGATAGATGACCCCAGAGCAGGAGAGGATGACTAATGGCATCTCCAGGCTTATATGGTTCTAGCTCAAAGTGACACTTAATTCTCACCATGTTTGCATATCAGCCACAGAAAAGGATTCCCACTGGCTCTGCTTGTATCAGAAGATCACCCCTAGGCCAATCACATAGTACTCCATGGGAATTACACATGGTGATTGGCCAGATCTGAATCATATCCCCATCCCTGTGGCCAGTTGCATGGACTGTATTGTCAGAAGAAAACAATTGGAAGACAAGTATAATGGGCATCCCAGAACAACTACTATATTTCACAATAATAGAATGTTCAGAACGTGGTGGATTAAAGTGAATCAGCTGTCCCTATGTCATTACAAGCTTAAAAAAAAAGTTTCATGTAAAAGGGCAAAAATTATTTTCTAAATGCAGATTCGATTTGAAGAAGAGAAAAGGAAATTCTCTAGGTATGAGAACCGAGAGAAATCAAGGCAAGAGTGAGAAGCTACCACTGTCAGTGGCCATGTGATTTTGTATAGGACATAGACCCAGAGGTTTTAGAGCCAGAGTGCCGTTTCCATGTGGAAATCAGAACCCTGTCTTTTGTAGGCTCACTCATGGTAACAGATCTTGAGGAAAGTTCTTTGAATAGAGCCTGCAGTCTCAAAGGGCTCCCTCCATCACACAGGCTCTGTCCATCAGCCTTAAGAAATAGTAGGGAAATTTGCCATCTATCTGGATTTTGCATCAAAATCCCTGGCTTGGGAAGTTATGATATAAGAAATATATGCCAATGAAATAACATTAAAAGTTTTTAGGACTATTAAAACACCTGCCCCAGTCTTATTTCCCTTTCTTTATTTCCAAATATGCTAAACTGCTCTGAAGTGATACTATTTCAACCCAAACACATGGAAATCCCACAGTTAAAAAAACAAAACAAAAAAACAAAAAACCCTTCCTGAAAGTGAATTCACAATAAAAATTTAGAAGCCACAAAGGAAGTAACTCCACTATGAAGAAACTTCAGGATATTAACTCAAAAGAATAAGCACCCTAAGGAACTAAACAAAAATTACAAAATTTGAGATAAATTATAAAATGAGCATATTAAAATGACTAAAGAGATAAATGGAGTAGCAGAAAAAAGTTAGGAAAGAACAGTAAAATAGGAAACAAAAGAATGTTTCAAAATGAAAAATGCAGATACTGGAATTAAAACCTTAAAACCTTAAAAACTAAGTGGATGAGATAAATGTCATATAAAATCCAGCTGGTTAATCAGAAGAAAGAGTTTGCAAATGATCCAGAATGCAGAGCAAAATTGATCTGTGGCAATATTTGATGAGATAATGGATGATGATTTTCCAGAATTGAAGAGAAAAAGTGAAGTAACATATTATGTCCAGAGCTGGATAAATTAAAACTAACCTACATCCAAATATATTATAGTGAAATGTAGGCTCATCAAAGACAAAGTGAAATCTTAAAAAGCAACCAGAGAGGAAAGATGAATTACTTACAATGGAACATAATTTGGATCGCAGCAGTTTTCTCATTAGCAGTAATAGCTGCCAGAGGACAGTAGAATAATATGTACAAAATATCAAGGGAAAGTAACCTGCAATCAAGGTTCTGAATTCAACTGAAATACCATTCAAGGGAAAGGATGAAATAAAGAAATTTTCAACTAGACAGTTAACCACTCATAGATAATCAATGATAGAAATAGGAAACTGAATTCACAAAGGAATGGAAAACAAGGCATGGTGAGCAAATAAATGGATGCAATAACCATAAATATAATAAGGAATGACTGTGGTGTTAATAATGATGATGATTAATGGGGAGGGGTAAATTATGGTAGAAATAATATTATCCACTATAATATTCAAAGATGGTGAACATTAAATGATAGTGAAAGGAGAGATGATGTTTTGTAGAGGAAGTGGAGACACAGCAAAAGAGCTATTTTAAAGCAATCCAATTCTCACTCAAGTAGCTATGTTCATCAAAATGTTTCTCAAAATGGCACAAAAGAGTCTAACAACAGATAATTCTTTCCAGTTTGGGTTAGAAATGCTGGAATCAATTTATAATTTCAAACTGTACAAAGTATTTCTATACTGATGTATAGAATTTAGAAATATAATAATGTATCTTTCTAATGGGAGCTGGTAAAGTACCTTCCCTGGGACCTTTCCATTTTTCTGTTCAATATTATAGGCTCTCTCCTTTGTACCCCTAGTGTCTCAAGTGTGGGCCTTGTCATGTTCTGTCTGGAGTCTGTTCATCTTTCTCATTGTCTTCCTAGTTTTGCTTACCCTCTATTCTGATTGCCTTGCATTCTTTTATTGTTAGATTTATGATCCACACTAGGAACTCATCTGTTCAGTTCTTGCTAAGTCCTAGGAAGAGGAAAGCTCCCTAGATGTAAAGTGGGGGACATTTTCTGCCACACCAGTTGCTGATATCTCCATCAGCTGTATGATGGAGATTCTTTAAAATATGGTCCTTTATGTACACAAGTGACTTTGAGCCAACGTTTTAGGCAATGAACCAGTTTTGAGAAACAGCTGGAAGAGGTAGTTCTGTCTTCTGACACTAAGTCATGGTAGCTCCTTACTCATGGTAGCCTCTGTTTGAAATTTTGGCTCTCTCTCTACATTGAAGAACCTGGTGATGTTCTCTAGTCTGGGCCCAGGATGACCAGCCATGTACTAAGAGAGTGACTTGCAGTATGAAAAGTATGTGTGAGGCAGAGGTGGGTACTAAGGTGCTGATGTAATAAACACCAAGAAATTACTGATCTATGAACCAGAATATCCATGTTAGCAAGATAGCTCATTTTTGTTCTATAGTTAAGCTACTTAGGAAGCTGAATCATAATTAGCATCCACTTTATTAATTCGCCACAGGAAATTACTGTCACCGGGATTTCAAGTACCCCAAAGATCATATGATAAATGCAATTTTCCCTTGTAGGCAGACCTGTATATAAAGACAAATAACATCCAGAGGGTTATATGGTCAGTAAGGGGACAGATGAAAGGTAGACCGATGAGTTATGTTTATCTGCATCTTTCGCACAAAAAAGGTATTTTTCCCCCAATGGAACTTGGAATTTTGAAGTGGTAGGAAACCACCCCTCCCCCACCAAATCCATAGCAACATTTAGGCATTTAAAACTACTCAGAGTTTGTTAGGATAAGTAAATCTTGCTCTCTCCCCACTACATAAAGCTGAGATGGTCATTTGCAGTATTTGATTCTGTGATTCTTCACAATTCTTCTGTGACTAATCAGTCCTTCTTCTGGGGAGAAAGTGATACATTCCACTTTTATCACTATACATGAATGCCATTTGTCTCTATTTAATATCCTTTAATATCTGGTGGGGGATTTATAGTGATTCCCTCTCCTTCTCTGTGTTGTGACCAGTGGCATATATTCAAACACAGTGGCCTAGTGATGGGGAATAATTCATAACTACGTATCAGGGACATCCATGAGAAGAATCAATCTTGGCTTTGGCTTCACGTGAGCTAAGATTTCCAAAGGTTGTCAAACTGGCTTTTATTAATAACATGATCTAAAACGCTACACATTAAACTTTTGGGGAGGAGGTTATAAACTTCTTTTAGAATCTGAAGAAAACTATGGCTCTCACCTCAGAGGTAGAGGGAAGTGAATCTAAACAAAAAGACAAGACTTTATATTTTAAGAACTCTGGGTTAAGATTTTTTTGTGTGTCCTCAGGCATATTTCCTTTCCCATGTGCTTAAGCTTGACTTCTCATTCTTAAGAACCATTTATTTGAGGTGATCAATTCTGAAAATTTTCCAAGAAAAAATATATTCCAGAGAACAAGGGGCCAAATCAATATGCAATCAAAATTTTGGTCTAAATTAAAAGCTCTCTCTTGGCCTGGAGGATATAATCTGTTCATATTACTTGGGCTCCATAATTAATTTACATGGCAGGCTTATTGCAGGTTTTATGTGGGCTCTGCATTACCGTGGCATGTAATTCTCAGGGAATCTGATTAAAACTTTGGGAAGGAGCAGCTGTTCAGCCATAGAGGGTGAACTCAGGGCCTATTTTTCAGAGCATGACTATAACGCCTGACACCCTTGCCAGCTTTGGATGATAAATGAACTGTCTTTGAATGGCCAGCTCCTGTGTTAATAGCTTTAAAATATTGGTTGTTTACGGGAAAGAAGTTGGGAGCTCTTATCAATTTTCCTGTCCCAGGGTCCTCAAATACATCATTTTTTTCATTGCCAGAATGGCAGGCAGTGTTGAAGTGAAAAGGAAAAAATTCTTTCACTATTTAGTTTGTTCTTCATGGGTTAACAGCAAGAGTTTCTCATTTCAAAAGAAAGTGGAGTGAGTGCCCAGTGAATTCTTATATGAAGTGAAACATAAAATCCAGACCACATGCTTGATGGCATTATCCTATAGTAGCAAAATCATGATGTGGCTTCACCTGATTTTTTTAAAGGTACTTCATTCAATTAAACATATGAAAGTCAAATTCTGAAGCCTGTGCCAAATAGCTTATTCCCAGAATGGCAGTTAAATGGTCAGGTTTGATCTAATGCCATTGATGTGAGCATGCTTTACCTGCTGCCACTAAATTAAATCCTAACCATAATATATTTGGAGGTTTATCCCTTTTGATCTTTAACCCCATCTCCACCTTCACCTGCCTACTTTGTTTTTATGAACATTAGGATATCATCTTCTAAGTGGAGTTAATTCTCAATGATGTGACTGTTGACCACTTATACTTTCAGATATTGTCTATCGTTCTAATAGCAGTTTGCTTTTAGCCTTTTCATTAGCATGTTTATAAGACGAAGCTGTGAAAGCTAAAAAATATATACATATATGCATTCAATTTTGTTTTATTAGTCATTCTGGTAAAAGTTTTGGTGGAGGAATTTTAATTAGAACATACCTCATGTGTAGATCGTGTGTTTTACTTTGTCCGTGAAGTGAAGGCTGGGCTGGGAGTCTGGATGATGACTCTATCATTTACTGACTTCATGCCATTGAGCAAGTCAGTGCACCTCTTCAAGTCTGCTTTCTAATTTCATCAAGATGGAAGCTTCAGTGGGATAAAGAAGTGGGACATACATCTATCCCAATTTAAAAGGTAAAAATCTGTTGGGATTTTAGAAGCAAGATTACACTGACGATATAGATTATGAAAACAGATGAGATCAGTGTCATGGGGAAATGAAACTATAGAAAACCAAAGTCCAAGACATGTATAATTATTTACTAAGATGGAATAAAAGACTATTTATATCCCTAATACAAGAATAGTTGAAATTTTAAAAGTAAAATCATAGAAATTTAAAATATAAAAATCAAAATGAAGTACTTGGTAGATGAGCTGATATGGTTATCTACTTAAAAATACAGGGACTCCCCCTAGAAGAAAATATAGGCAAAACATTATCTGACATACATCTCAAAAATGTTCTCCTAGGGCAGTCTACCCAAGCAATAGAAATAAAAGCAAGAATAAACAAATGGGACCTAATAGAACTTACAAGCTTCTGCACAGCAAAGGAAACCATAAGTAAAACAAAAAGACAACCTATAGAATGGGAGAAAATTTTTGCAAATGAAACCGACAAAGGCTTGATCTCCAGAATATATAAGCAGCTCATACGACTCAATAAGAAAAAAACAAACAACCCAATCCAAAAATGGGCAGAAGACCTAAACAAGCAGTTCTCCAAGAAGACATACAAATGATCAAAAGGCACATGAAAAAACGCTCAGTATCACTAATTATCAGAGAAATGCAAATCAAAACTACAATGAGGTATCACCTCACACCAGTCAGAATGGCCATCATTCAAAAGTCCACAAATGACAAATGCTGGAGAGGCTGTGGAGAAAAGGGAACCCTCCTACACTGCTGGTGGGAATGTAGTTTGGTGCAGCCACTATGGAAAACAGTATGGAGATTCCTCAAAAGACTAGGAATAGACTTACCATATGACCCAGGAATCCTGCTCCTGGGCATATATCCAGAAGGAACCCTACTTCAAAATGACACCTGCACCCCAATGTTCATAGCAGCACTATTTACAATAGCCAAGACATGGAAACAGCCTAAATGTCCATCAACAGATAACTGGATAAACAAGAGGTGGTATATTTATACAATGGAATACTATTCAGCCATAAAAACCAACAACATAACGCCATTTGCAGCAACATGGATGCTCCTGGAGAATGTCATTCTAAGTGAAGTAAGCCAGAAAGAGAAAGAAAAATACCATATGAGATCGCTCATATGCGGAATCTAAAAAACAAAAACAAAACAAACAAACAAAACAAAACATAAATACAAAACAGAAACAGACTCACAGACATAGAATACAAACTTGTGGTTGCCAAGGGGGCAGGGGGTGGGAAGGTATAGACTGGGATTTCAAAATGTAGAATAGATAAACAAGATTATACTGTATAGCACAGGGAAATATGTACAAGATCTTATGGTAGCTCACAAAGAAAAAAAGTGACAATGAATATATATATGTTCATGTATAATTGAAAAATTGGGCTCTACACTGAAATTTGACACAACATTGTATAATTATTATAAATCAATAAAAATGTTAAAAAAACAAACAAACAAACAACAACAACAAAAAAACCAATATTACATTGCAGAGATGATGGCAGAAATTGATGCCACCATTAAAAACCTAAAAAAAAAAAAAAAAAATACCCAGGAGACTCAAATGTCAAAATTTAGAGAGCTCAGAAATCTGTCTGGACAGAAGACTGACACACAAAATAGCTTTCTTAAACTTCAGCAACAACTGATGATAAAATGTAATGGGAAAATTATTTAGTTCACAGTAGCATTTAAAATTTTAAATAAACTAGAATATCCCTAAATATTCTATTATTCTATTAAATAAACTAGAATATCCCTAAATAATAAACGATATGTGAGAAGAAAAATCTTAACTTTAGTGAAGGACAAAAAAAGATAACCTCAATAAATGAGGAGACCTACTATGAAATAGGATGGGAGGATTAAATATTGTACAGTAGTTAACCCTCCCCCCAAGTAACCTTCAAAATAATCTCACTCCTCAAATCTCAACAGATTTTTTTGAGGTAATTCTAAAGTTCATGTGGAGCTTCTGCTTAAAACAGAAGGACAAAATATTTTATTCTCCTAGATGCCTTCAAAACAAAGTAGAACTATGAAAACCATTGAAAAATAGGAAATTTTCATAGCACATGAAACAGTGAAATAGTCCCACCTCCAAACCATAAACTATGAAATATTTAAGTATGAAGTATTGCTGCCAAATAATGTGAAATCATGAACAAGAGATGGAAAGATGCTGAGCCAAGGCAGTTCCTCTCGGACCTGACAGCATATCACATCACTAAAAGGAGCAGCTAATTTAATATTCTGTTATTTTGAGCACAGATAAGATCAGGTTGGATGGGCCAAGGAAGAAATGGAGGAAAATAATCTGACCTTTCAGGATGAAAGATGAGTAGAAATCATGCTGACCTACATTCTAGTTTCCTAGCTAGGGCACTGGAGGAGGCTATTTGCATTGGAGGAAAGGGAAAACAATTTCCAAATCAAAATATAATTTGTCTGTAACTTATGGGTCTTTTCTCTATGGCACTCAATTTGAATTCTGTGGACTGCAAAGAGATGTATTCCCAACAGAAAGAAACCAGATTTAGTGACAAATGTATAAGACAGACAACTTGGGGCAGTTTTTGAACATGACCCTCACATTCTTTGACACTTCTCCCACAGGGAGATGAAGCCTATGTTCCCTCCCCTTGTCCTC
Source organism: Camelus ferus (assembly GCF_009834535.1). Taxonomy (NCBI): domain Eukaryota; kingdom Metazoa; phylum Chordata; class Mammalia; order Artiodactyla; family Camelidae; genus Camelus; species Camelus ferus. Next base: position 102,138,802 of record NC_045696.1, read on the forward strand.
TTGAATGGATAAAATGCAGAGGAAGGGATGCTGTACCAGTTTCCAGGCCCAGACCTTAAGAAACTAATAGCTTCCATTTCCTGTCCCTTATGACACTCCCTTGGAACGCAGCCACCTTGCTGTGAGGTCAAGCCGCTCTGTGAAGAGTACCACCTGGGGAGGGAATGACAGCCAGCCCACTTTCCAGATGTGTCGGTAGTTCATCCTTGAAGTGTATCTTTAGAACTGCCCTAGCTGATGCCACTGCAGCAGAAATGAGCTGAACCTGCTGAGCTCTGCCCAGTTTGCAGATCTGTAAGCAAAACAACTGATTGTTGTTTCAGACCACTAAGTTCTGGGGTGGTTTGTTGTGCAACGATAGATAACCAGAACCAAACCCGAATTAAAACTTCAGTTGGCTTCAGTTTACTCAACTCTATTCCACCCATTTCCCTGTATGCCTGCACTATATTATTCTTTAATAAACAGCCAGTCTCTTTTAAAGATGAATGATAATCAGAAAGCAGGGAGTAGGACATATTCATCAAAACTGCAAAGTATTTTTTAAAATTTAAGCCAAAGAAGAGCCCATAATCCCCCAATTTACCAAAGTATTAAAGAAAAATTTAAACAAAGAATTCTCCACTATTATGAAGGACAATATGAATTTTCTTTCTCCCTCTAGATATAGATACAGATATATGATTCAAGATTTCATGGGAGAGACATAAAATAATCAAGGGAGATTAAAAGTGTGCTGGCAGAACTCAGGAGAAAAGCTGGAGAGATAAAATCACTGACAAGATTTAAAAAACACTTTAGAAACAACAAAAACATGATGAACTCTGAAAACACTGTCAGGAACATAGAAGATAGACTTGAGGAAATAACGAAAGAAAAGAACAAAGATATAATAATGACTATAGGGAATATGATAGAACTGGATGACAGATAAAATTGAGTGCTTTTGAGAAGAAAACACATGGAAATTATTTTAAAACATAATAAAGCAATATTCTCCTGAAATTATGTAATAAGTGAATTAAAAGACTTAAAGGAGTCACTGGATGCCAGGAAAATGTCATTTGGAATCATCAACACAATGAGGTAAAATGGCAAAGTTTTTGAATTTCAAGTTTAAAGAAAGACAGAAAATCCAAGTTACTTACAAAAGCAGAAATGATTAGGTTGGCCTGGGACTTGACCACAGTGACATTCAATTTCAGAAGATGGAAAGGCCACACATTTTCACTTTTGAGGGACAGAATGTGAAACCCAAGTCAAATTATTCTTCCCATATAAAGGCAACAGATTGGGTGTTTTAATAAATAGTGTGAGTCAATGGACTATTCCTTTGGAAGAAAAAGTTAAATGCCTAATTCACATCATTTCTAAAAAAGAAACTCTGGAGGAATTACAGAACTAAATGTTGAGAAAAAACTATGAAAATATTAGAAGCCATTTCTATAATTTTGTAATGTTAATGGTCTTCCTAAATAAGACTCAAAACTTAAAAACAGTAAAATAAAAAATTAACCAATTTATACACAAATTTTAAAAAGTAAATAACAGCATAAATAGGAGACAAATGACAGACTAGAAGAAAATATTTGTGACTTCTTTGACAGTCTTAATATTTTAAATACACAAAGAACACCTACAGATCAGTGTGAAAAAATAATACAATAAAAATCTGAATAAAAAATACGAACAAATAATTTGCAGGTCTCTGTATGTGTGTATATACATGTATGTGTACATATATATATACATATACTGAGGTAAAATGATGTTTATTTACAAATAGGGAAAATATAAATTCAAATGAGACATTTTACATCTATACAATTAGCAAAATTTAAAGGATTTTTTCAAGTTCAGTTCAGTATTGGCAAGAATAAAGAGCCTTAGGCGTTCTTATACACTATTTGTCAGTATCACCCAACATGTTAAATGTACCCAGTAAAACTACTTCTAGTAATATAACTCAAGAAATATTTCCTTATGCAGACAAAGATACCTATACCGTACATCAGTGTAATGACAACAAAAATATAAACAGCCAAAAATGTATATTGATGAAGGAGATTAAGTATATTGTACTACATACAAACTGGAGAAAACTGCGGAGTCTTTAAAAAGTAGATGACATAGAAAAATCTCTAAGGCGTTTTAAGTTGCAAAATAACATTTCTGAAAAATACGTATTGTATAATAGCATTTATACAAAAATTGACATTTGTATATAAGTACACATAAGTGTAAGGAAATGGCTTTCACATTTTATTCTATATTTTTGCATTGCCTTAACCTTTAATATAGAGGGTGTATTTCTGTTTTACTTTGGTAGTAAATGCATTTTTAATGGGAATAAAAGTGCCTCACCTAGTAGAGGCTTTAAGTTGTGTTTACTGCTACATTCTGAGCACCCCACAACTGGCATAATAGTTGGCAATCTTTTGTTAGTAGATCTCTGTCTAATGAATGAATGACTAAGGTTGTGGTAAGATCCAATGGGAGGATGGTTATAAAAGACTTACACAAGCACAGGTATTTGTGTGACAGCAAAACCTGATTTTAAATTATAAGAGTAAAACCCTAGAAATATGTGTATCTCTGCCAGAACAGTTGACTGAAAATTGAAACCTTTGTCCAGTCCATTTAGATCATTTTTAATTTGAAGTTCCAAATTCCTAGCCATATAATAACATTTAAGAGGTATAGGATGTATGCATCATGAACTTGACTCAAGAAAATATGTTTACATAAAATCAGGTTTTTTGCCTTTGTATTAATGATAATGCAATTTGAAGTATTTGGAGACAAAGCAGGTGATGTAAATTTGCGATGGTCTAGGATACAAGACAACAAAAAATGGTGGGGCCAGTGCCTAAGTGGAAGGTGCATGCCCTCCAAAAGTACTTTAGGTTCAATTTTAATTTTAAACATTGTGATAGCCAAACATAACTAGAGGTGACCAGTTTGTGACCCTAGGTTTATTTGACATAAACAATGAACCATTAGAACTTTCTCATTGCCCTCCCCGTTTCATGCCATCCTCATTTCTACCTTTATTCTTTTGTGCCTGCTGTGTTATCAGCTAGGAGTTCCCTCCCAAGTCTTCAGTCTCCAAATGGTTATTGTTTTACAAAGTTGAGATCACATCCTACCTCTCCAACAAACACTATCAAGAAAATTCTAGGCATAGATTCCCCTCTCTGAACCGTAGGGAAAGCTTTATTTGGAACCATAGACTCTCAGAGTGAGAAAGGGCATTCAAGGTAAATCAATCCAGTCTCAGACTAGACTGCCTTCCAACATGACCAGCAAGCGGTCACTCCTAGCTGGGACTCTGAAGAGCAGTGAGTGCTTCCTTCCAGTGATCTCCTACCTGATTCCCTGTATCTTCAAGCCATTGGTCCTGCTCCACCCCATGGTTGTCCTGCAGTAACTAGCAGTTTGGTTTTGTTGGGACTCCCCTGTGTTGACTGGCAAAGTGTTTTCTTAGAACAAATCTGAATTTATTTAAGATTTAAAAATCAAGCAAATTAACATAAAAATGCAGGTTTCTGGTTACTTTTGAAAAAATCTGTTAGATGTACTAACACTGGGAGAGCATAGATAACATCTCCGCTGACAACAATTCACTGGCATTAGGAAACAGCTGCCCTCCTCTTTCCCCGAAGTACAACACCTCAGTCATAGTATCGCCCCTACGCTGAGCCCAGGGATCATTAGCTGTGGGCTATTGAGTTTGCACAGTGACTTTTTACGGGATAGTTAAGAGGAAAGGCATTATTCCTTGTGCTAATGTCTTTATCAAAGGAGGAAAAGTGAGAGTAAGGCTGTCCTCCCTCACTCACATTGCCGGCCAGACCTCTGTGGAAATTTGAATTGGCCACCTTAGTATTGAAGAACAGTACCCTCTCTTTCATGTAAAAGCTGCACTAACATATTAGAAAAAATAAAACTACCAAAAAGAATTAAAGGTTTTCTCCTCTGCAATCCCTATTTCAGTTCTACACGACGTAGTTCTGATTTCATTCATCATCCCAGTTGCTCTGCTGTGAATGAGTTGGCTGCTATGTTTTCAAAAGTGCATTAGAATTTTTGACCCAAATGCAGGGATTATTGTTAATCCCTACTAAATTTTGTTTGGATTTATGCAAAGTGCTTGGCCTCTCATCAGAAACTTGTGGAATAATATGGAGAACTTAAAGTTAGTAATAAGCAAAATTAAGTAATTGGGTATTCATTTAAGTAGCAAAAGTCAATATTTCTAGTAGCTTGGCAGAGAGCTCTATTTGGGGACTTATTCTGTTTAATATTTTTATCAGTGACTGAGATGGAGGGACAAATCACAGCCTTGTCAAATTTGCAGTTGATATGAATCTAAGAGATATAGCAGATATACTGATAAGATGCTGAGATTCCAGCAGCAGGCTGGAAAAATAGACTACCACATGTATTTAAGGTTAGTTTGACATAACTAGTCTCTGAATTATTAATTATTATATCATAATCATCCTATCAGATTTTATTTTGTTTTCAGCTATTAACTGATGAGTAACACTAGGGAAGAGCATTTCCAGAGAAATATACTTAAAAACCTGTTATATTCGGAAAATACATTGGAGTATGAATTCATTTTTAATGTATTCAAATAATCAAATTAAAAATTGAGCTGTAAATCAGAATTCTGTTCCTTCTTCTTAGATTTTCAAGTAATGAACTCAGCTCATGGCCTGAAAACTAATCTCTGATCATTTTCCCCATGAACTGTATTATCATTAATATAGTAGATATTATCTGAAAAATCTCACAGATAATTGTCAAGACAGAAAGAATTTGCCTTAGCTTCTGTGATAAGAGGAATGGCTCTGTGCTCTTTTCCATAAGAATCATTCCTCCCCCGCCTCCAAATAAACTGATTTTCAGAACAAAAAGACAATTCACTGGAGTGTTTGTAGTTATCCTGGCACCTTCCAAATGACTACATTTATAGAATTTATCCTGTTTTCTGTTCTTTTTTCATATCCAGAGCATCTCTTGATATTCTTAAGGCAGACTAGATCAAACAAGTGGTTGTTTTTTGTTGTTTTCTTTGTGCCTTTTGCCTCCCTGCCCCCACCGCCTCCCATACTTGAGTTGATTGGTTTAGGGAGTTATTTAAATGGGTCTGAATTTTCTCTAGAGAGTTCATTTTACTTCTCATTGATTTTGAGGCATTTTATTGATGAGCAACCCAAAGACAATTATTGTAAAGGATAACAAAAGGTTCTCAGCCAATTTCTTTTCTTCTTTTCTTCCCCTGGCCAAGTTGAGGATAAATGGTTGTTGAATTTAACAAAAATACACATTTTTGTTTTTTTCATTGAGCCTCATATTAACAGCGAAGGGAATAAAAAATCGTATAGTTGGATTATCTTCCATCCTTTTACTAAATATGATTTCACTGCTGCTGTGCCCTGTCATCCTAGTTGGTTCTAAAGAACTCTTACAGGTCCACCAGAGTAGAGAATGCTTCTGTTCTGTTCATCATTGTATTCCCGGTGCCCAGTGCCTGGCTCATAATAGATATTCAATGAATACTTGCTGAAATAAATGGACATCTCAGGGCCTTTGAACATGCTGTTCTTTTTGTCTGGAATTCTTTATCCCTTCCTGCACCTACAACACCCCACCATGCCACCTGCTTTCTTTCCTGGCTGTCTCCTTTTCATCTATCCAATCTCAGTTTAAATAAACTGTCTAGAGTGAGGTTTGCTTGACTATCCTAGCTAGTGTATCTTTTCTCCTGCCCTCTGCAACACACACAGGCACACACATTTATTTTCTATATACTGGTAGGGTTTCCAGATATAGCAAATAAAAAAATAGAATTGAATCATTATGCTGTACACCAGAAATTAACACAGCATTGTAAATCGACAATACTTCAATTAAATAAATAAATAAATGTAGGGCCTGCAGTTAAATTTGAGTTTCAGATCAATAATGAATACTTTTTTTTAGTATATAGAAGTTTAATATAGCAACCTTAAATATGGTGCCCTCATCACAACACTTACCATGATTTACAACTATATGTTCACTTATTTACTCATTTATTGTCTATCATCCCCTACTATTTTGCAGACTCCATGGGGGCAGGGACCATGTCTGTTTTCCTTACCAACATATCATTACTACTCAGCACAATTCCTTGCACTAGTAGATGCGCCATACATATTTGCTGAGTGAGTAGTTTGGAGATCAGATGAGCTATCTATCAAGCTTAATAAATGATTTTTTTATTAATTGATTGATGAGTTGAGTGGACAATTTATTGATTAGTGTTTCCGCCCACCGCTTGATGACTGACTGCAGTCAGTTATATTTGAAGAATATTACCTTTTTCCTTTGATGATGTCACCAAAAAGGTGACCTCTCTAAGTGCAGGTGATCCAGAGGAAACAGAGAAATGGCCATGGATTTACCCAAAAGAGATTTTAACTAGTAAAACATTGACATTGAAGTTCCTCTGATGATGGTATTTGTCTGTTTTAATATTTCTAGCAAAAGAAAAATACTTAACTAAGCTACATTTTAATTTATTTAATTTATTTTATTTTTTGCACAAGAAGGATTTTGAATGCATTAATCTTGTAGAAAATAAGATTGTTTGACTATGACAGTTCAAAGACATATTTGAACATTTGGGCCTGATTTACATCGTCTGTAAAATGAATATTGACTAAATGCCTCTTATTTTATGTACTGTAACTCTGATACCACCAAACTATAGTTCAGAAAATAATTTCATAGTTCAGAAAATGATTGTTCTAACAGAAATAATCAATTTAAATGACTCAAATAAGCCATATTGTCCATTTTACTAACAATGAGTACTAAGAGTGAGTTGTTATGGTACTCTATTCTTTTATCCTTCCATCACTCCATCTACATCCATCTGTCCCTTAGGAAAATAACTTCTACCTGCTAGGTTCTCGCATTCTAAACAAAGAAGATTCTGCTCCTTCTAAAGGGTCACAAACAGCAAGAAAGTAGTATTTCCCTAAGAGTGTGTAGAAGGGATTAGCATATTCTTAGGTAGAGCCCCAGGGTAGAATATAGACTACATTGTAAAATTATAAAATACATTAAATAAATAATGGCCTGCCCTCCTGACAGTTCGCAGTTTAACTGGAAGAGTAAATGTTCTTCACTGAACTTGTGTATTACCAGATTCCTGCTCATTTTTTTTAAAATGTTAATGTCTATTGAGTATTTACTATGTGTTATGTATTGATAAGTAACTTACACATACCATCACATTTCATCTTCCCAACAATACTACACAATAGATACTTCTTATCTCCATTTAATAGATGAGAAAACCTAGGCTTAAGCTACTTGCCTACAACTCCTCAGTTAGAAAGTGGCAGAACTTAGTATTGGAGCCACTGCACAGATATTTGGTACAATTTGAAATGAGATATATAGAATAAATGTTAAAAGAAAGAGGTCCTGTAGGAGAAGTGCAAATGAACCAAAGGGTCATGTCATGACTCCCAGACACAGGGGCCACTGAGAGGAAGAGGGGTTCCCCCAGTCTTGCTGCTGTTCCATGGCCAAGGCACAGCTGTGACAACCCAAAGACAGCCTGGATTGAAGCCCCACCTCTGCCACTTCCTAATGATCCTGGACAAGTTACTCAACCTATCTGACACAAAATATAGTTGTAACTTTTATGAAAACTTAATGAGATAGACTCTTTGTTAACTGTAAAACACTACACAAATTGTATTTATTATTTGACCTCTTCTTTTAGTTTGTCTGGAACTTGTTGAGATATTGAGAAAGAAAAGGGCATTCTTAGAAGTGCTTCCCCAAATCTCAGTTCTTCCCCAAATCTCTGGCCGTGTGGGTGGCCCTCTGGAGTCAGCTGCAGGGTAGTGGAGATTAAGGAGGACTAGTTTATCCTCTTACTCAAAGCTATTGTCCTGGTAAAATGAGGATTTGTGTGCCTTTCCTCAGGATTGACACAGCACGACACCAGTAGATGAATTTTTATCTGGGGCAATACAAAACATTGTACAAATGCATTACACTAAATAAAAGGTCTATAAAGATTTTAATATTTGAATGCTGTGCATGGAAAATGTGTGTGCATTATGTATAAAATGCAAATTTTTGCAAATTTGAAAATCCCATTTTCATCAGACAAGCATAATGGTTCTGGTTTGCTTCAAGTAAGCTTCCTTTCTAAATATTAGTTACTGTTTGGAAATGTGTTTTCTTTCTGTTTTCGCCATACACAAGCACAATTATTCTGCTCAGAGCATTTATCACAAGTTCTTTCAAATACAGAGCATTGCCTGAGATTTTGCTTCAGAAACTTTAATCTTTACAGTGACAGCATTTCTTAGGTTTCCTTTTTAACCTCTTTCTTTCCCTCTTGTCTTTCAGTTACTCCTTGTGGACCTTCTTCAGCATCTCTTTCTAACGTTAGTAAAGTATAGGGCTTAGAAAACTGCCTCAGCTACGCTTCTGAATGAATTAGATAGAGGTGTGTGGGCTGTCAAGGAAAAATCTTTTCTCCCCTGTAAGATTCATTTCACTGTTATGATGAACTTGACTGGAGAAGCTATCACAATTTTCAAAATTCAGGATGTTGTGCTTTGAGTCCCTTTGATGTGATGCTCCATGAAAACTGCCATCTCTTCTCTTCTCAGAGATATGGCCTAAACCCTCTGTCTTTTATTCTCCACTTGGTCAAAATCTTTAGAAAATACTATCTGGTACTTGTTTTTTTCTTCAAATAAATAACTGTTTTGAGATTATCTCTCCATTCACAAGTGAAAGTCGCCTTTCAACTCTGTAAGATGCTACTCCTCACTAGTAGTTGGTGATAGATCCTTATCGGAAAGCTCAAGAGAGTCTTTCTAACAGACAAGAAGTGACTTGCCTGCTGTGCATCTAAAGAGGCTGAGAAGAATGGTATGTCTCCTGATGTAGTATTAGGTTGGTCCTGAGGCAGCCCCTCTCTCTCCATCAGAAACCACTCTTGGTTTTGGAGACAGAATTAGGAAAGAGTGGGAAGAGGCACATGGATTGGATACTATCTTTGAGCCCCTGTGAGGTCTCATATCTGCCTCTATCTACCAGACTTTACAAATCTGGGATGTATATTGGACCCCATGGCTCCTGCTAAAGCACTTGTCCCTTCAACCACCTTGATGTTCTACCCCTACCTATAATGTAAAGTGATGGCCACTAGTCCCAGATATTGTTCTATAGTGTCTTCTGAAGAGCTTCTTTGTCCCACCTCAACACTTGTCATCCCCAAGATTCCTGATGCATAAGCTGTCTTGACCCAAGGTCGATCAGTCAGCCATACAAAGCAGGCCCTTACTGACTTTAGGACTCTGTTGAGAATCCCCAAGTGGGGATTCAGGAAATGGTCTTCCCCATACCATTCTAGTAAGAGAAGAAGTGGTTAGCTTTTGTCAATCTAATGTCTTCTGCTTGTATCTCAGTCCCAGCTGTGCTCTTGGTTGCCATGCAAATATTCCTAATATCCATTTCCTCTTTACTTTTCCTCTGACACTAAGTTAAGATATTCCTCAATCCTTTACTAGACTTCTGAATTCAAAAGCCCTTTGACTGGTCTCACTGCTTCTGGTCTTTGTCTCTATTAGTCCATTCTTCATGATGCTATCAGAGTCTTGTTCTTTAAAAGGCCAGTCTCCTCAGGTCAGTGGGCTCTTTCAAACCCTTCAGTGGCTCCTCACCACCTCAGAATCAAGTCCAAGTTCTTCAACAGGGCATTCCTAGCTCTTCAATGACTCATTACTATCTTTATCTCCAGCTTCTTCTGGAATTTGTAAACTTAAATTCCTACAGGGCAGAAGTAGACAGATTAGTGAATGAGGCTGGAAGCGGAAGGACAATGGGAAAGTGGAGAGCTAATGCCCATCTGCAAGGGGTTGCTCCTACTCAGCTCTGATTCTTGCCATGCAGAAAAGTACGTCCAAAACTGGTAGAACTTCTGATTTTTTAAGAGTAGATACAAATCTGGATTTTTTATGTGCAATCTCTTAATTTTTAAAATTTGAAAGTATTTCATATTTTCTTTTAAACAAACAAAAGAATAATATATAGGCCAAATAAAACATGGCCATCAGATGAAGCCCATAGGCCATCAGTGTGTAATTTGTTCACCCTGCTTCCATCTACTCTAATCCAGGGTTCTGAAGACTTTTTCCTATGGATTGTCAGATGGTAAATATTTTAGGTTTACAAGCCATATGGTCTCTGTGGCAACTTAACTTCATCATTGTAGTACAAAAGCAGCCAAAAACACTATGTAAATGGATGAACATGGCTGTGTTCCAATTAAACTTTATTTATAAAAATAGATAGTTGGCTGGATTAGGCCCATGGGCTGGCTATAGTTTGCTGACTCTTGCTTTATCAAATTAAGGTATCTGATATTTCTCTACAGACTCCATGTCATGGTAGATTCTGTTCCTTTGCCTGAAATACCATCTCCTCCTTCATCTGCCTGGCTGGTTCCCAGGCACCCATTAAGACTGAACTCAAGAACACCTGCCTCGGAAACCATGCCAGATTGTTTTGAAAGTCCAGCTGTGCTGGGTGTCTTCTGGGGTCCCATTTTACCTTGAATATTCTTTCTATCATGCTAGACTTTCTTTGTTGTTTCATTTCTCTGTCTCTCTGACTAGACCATGATCATCTTTCAGGCAAGCATTTGTAGCTAATTTATCGAGTAAAAAGGATATAATATATAAGTAAAAGTTAAATATTTGATTTAACAGTGCCAAACAATGAGATTTCTTTTTTTTTTTTTTAATTCATATTTAGGAGAGGCTTCTTAAGAAGTGTCACTGAGCATCCTTGGGAGAAGAGCCTAGAGGAGTTGTCAGCCTCCTGAGCTAGGAGTTAGGAAAACTGAGGTCTTTGCTCAGCTTTGCCAGTGACCAGCACTTGGCTGAGTCAACTCTGATACCTTCTGGACATCAATTTTTTATATCTGTAAAGTCAGCCCAACCTGATGATCCATAAATGTCCCTTCCATCTCTAATATGCTTTGGGAACTTTTCTCAACATTTTAAAGCAGAACAGTGAATATATTTAATGCCATAATCCTGTAATAAGCCCAGAGATTATTGGCAGACATACAGAACTATTTGCCTTTTCACTCAATGTCCTCATCTTATTTTTCTGTAAAATAGTTTTCTCCTCCTAAAATTTCAGTTCTAAGTTTTTGTACTTCTAGAAGTCTCTCAACTCTCCAATTTGCCATTTCTAATATGTTTTACATTATAAAACTAGGTAATCAACTGCTCTAAACTTCTTAGAATTATGTAGATAGTAAGGATCAGTGGAAGCAGATTATTGTACAGAAAAGAACACAAATGTTAGTCAGATAAGAATTCAGTTCCTCTTTCCATAACTCACAATGTGCAGCCTTGGAGAAATTACCTATTCTCTCTGAACACATATTTTCTTCGTCTATAGGATAGGGATAATTTTACATACCTCACACAGTTTTTGTAATAATAATAATGGTAATTTTTTGCAGCATCTAATGCAAAATAAAAATTAAATAAATGATGTTTGCTATACTTATTTTACTATTACTGTTGACTCTGGGTTATCTCCTGTGATAATTTTAATATATGGACTTAAGTTTTCATGACCTATTTTTTTTTTATTTCAAATGTCTAGGCTCATACACTTGCCTTTTGAAAACCTGAGATTGTCATATAGTCAGTATCTGAGAGAACACCAAGTATCCCGCCTGACATGTAAGAAGATCCCATAAATGTAGAATCTGAATTGATAGTTCCACCACCCATCATGCGAGTGGAAAGTTTCCAATGTCCTAGCTATGGTTTATATCTTTCTTATACTAATAAGACGACCAAAAAAAAAAAAAAAAAAAACCCAAAAAACAAACCAAAAAAACCCTTGAAACATCCTAGATCCCTATTGAATGCCATGTGAGCAAAGACATGATCCAATTATAGCACATTCAGAGAGCAATTTCTCCTCATTTTATTAGGCAATCAGTAAGATGTACTCTATTGTCTGTTGGAAGATTGTGAATTAAAGTGCCTGGAATTGGAAGAGAGCTCTGCACAGTCTATTTTTCTCCCAAGCTAGAGGTATCCCTGAATACGCTTTGTGGCTTATTAGAAAAGAGAGGCAGAAATGATTGAGAGCCAGAAAGACTGATCAAAGAACTAAATATACAGCTTACCAAATGATGCACAGCAAGGGTGAGAGCGGAAAAAAGGGGTCAGAAATTGATACAAGCGTACGTCAGATGAGGAAAGGGATTTGTTTTGAGAGCTGATCAGAAGCAGGAACATGAACCTAGGCCTAGGAAACGCTAGTCTTAACCCTCAGAAATGGTGTACTCACCACATGGCTTGTTGAAGACTCCCCCAAAGGAAACGAAGGAAGGACCCAGACTCATTCAAGCCATTGGTTGCTGCTCCGGAGCAGGTGGGCAACTGAAAACACAAGCAGAGGTAATTCTCAGAGCCCACTGGAGTGGAATTATACAGTTTGAAGAGGGGAGAGATATACTACTGCATAGGAAAACTCATTATTAAAACTGCTAATTCTCCCCAAATTAATTTTAAAATATAACGCAATTCCCAAATTTAATATGACCACTTTTTTAAAAAATGGATAAAATTATTTAAATTTCGTATAGGAGAATAAATGAGTTACAATAATGTCTAAAGTAATCCTGAAAAAGAAAGCATAATGGAATGATATAATTATAATTATTGCAATATGGTACCAGTACAGGAATAGACAGGTCAAATGAGCAAAATAGAATACCCAGAAATAAACAGATGTGTGTCTGTGGAGATGCATGCACATATGTTATATGTTTAAGGTAACATTACAATTCAGTAAAAAATGAGAAAGAAGATGAAGTTGGGCCATTTAACTGGCTAATTATAAAAAGGCGAAAGAAAAATATTATAACTCTACCACCATATCTTACATGAAAATAAATTCCAGATGATGTATAAAAAAAAGGTACGTAAACTCATCAGAAATACTACCTTTACTACTACTGAAAATTACCTATTAGCACTTAATAAATATTTCTGGACGATTTTGTGGTCATAAGATTTAATTGCACAATTTGAGAAGATTCGACATATTCTGAAGACTCTGGTTGCCAGGACTTCAAACATATTGAAATTACAGAATGTTTCACAAATTCTTCATGACTCTGTACTTAATTTTCTTTTTAGTAAGTTAACCATAACTGCCAGAAAATTAGTCATTTGTTATTGATATTTGGAATTTCTTTTCCACTCTTTTCAATTCTAAGATGTTTTTTGAAAAGAAAGAAAGAAAAAAGTAAAAAAAAAGAAGCATACCTCAGGGCCCTGCCCCTCTGCCCCCTTAGACATTAATCATGTGACTCTAACCACAGTATCCCGTACAGAAGGAGAGGTAATTGATCACTATACCAGCAGCTTGCCATAAGAAAATGTTTTGTATCTTTTCAGTACTTCCTGGAGTCAAGGAATCAAACTGAGAAGAGAATACAAGCAGTGTGTTATTGGGAGACTATTGCAATCAGCACAGTTATTTCCAAATTGTTTGTCACATATTTTAGCCCCTGCTGTGTTATTTTTTTCTTTTTTTCTACATTAGGGGAAAAAAATCCATACTGGTCTGATTTAGCTTTCTTAAAGTGCTTCAGGTTTCTAAGACAGTACTTTAAGTATGTTGCTAGTGAGGTAATTCCTTTTGTTTACACATAATATTCAGATTGAAATCACAGTCCTTCCCTCTATGTGGCAGGCTGGAACATTTCTGCGAGAGATGTCACAGAGTCTGCCCTCAAGGATGTATGAAAATGTAACTTGGTGCAAATTAGCTGGGAGTTCCCGTGCATGTCATTTCAAATCTGCTGAGACTAGTTGCAGGTATTTTGGTCTGTTTTTCTATAAACAAAGGATACTATGAAATGGAGGTTTGATAAATACACAGTTTTTTTGGAGATCCTTGAAACCACCTCAGAGAAGCAATGATTTACTTCTGTTTTCAATCCAGCATCCATATTGGCGGCCTGGCATCTTAACCCCTTTTGCAAACCTGTCTGAGGACAGGGGCACCGCCCTGAAGGTCAGTGAGATTGCCAGCAAGGCCAGATCCTTGCTCTTTCATGTAAGATTATCCCATGAGTGAGAGAGTCTGTCTGAAGGCAACTGGATTGCTTAGGATTTGGTTCTACCTTGCAGATACTATTCTGTTTAAATGGGCTGCACTCATGCAAATTCTCGTGGGTTCAGGGTTTGAGACTTTGAAACAGGCTGAAAAATGTCGAGTTTAACTGCTGTTCTGCTGTACGTAGTGGTACCTACCTCTCTTCAAGCTTCACTGCCAAAGGCAGTCACTGCTTGTGGAGACGGGGCCCCGGGCTACCCCACTGTGACACACCCCACATGGAGCAGACTGAGGTGCTGTCATGGGTGAAGTCCAGCACTCACTATCTCTCTTTTAGATGCTTCTAATACTGATGATTTACCCAAAGCTTTAACTTAAACGTATCCCCTGCTTTAATCTCCACTTGCTTGTGTTGACCTCTATAATGTCATTGTCTTTAACCTCTTGATTATCCATCCAAGATCCCTTCTGCGTGAATCTACTCTGTATTTTTTTCACCCATGTGCCCAGACCCTAGAGCACTTCCTAGTCATCTTGCAGAACAGGATCGAATTTAAAACAGCTTTGGAGACCAATTGGCTGCAAACAAATTGATCTATCAGTAGAATGATTTTTTCCATAAATGAGTATTCCATTCTGGCTTTTTTCCCCATGTATCAGTTTGATTTTTGAAGTGCCACAGATCAGTTTTATATGCTTTGTTGTCTTCTCTGATCGTCTCTCTCTTTTGTTGTTGTTGTTATTGTTGTTTCCTCTGCTTCCCTCCACCCTCCTCCTAGAATACAAGGGCAACTAAATATTAAAAAAAAATGTATTAAGTTGAAAAAAACCTAAATACTCAATGGTTGGGGGTGATGCCTACCAAAATTGTTTGGAAAGGTTTTTGTTTTTTTTTTTTAATAGACTGAGGGTAAAAATTGGTTTAAAATGAATGTTTCACTATATCATGATTTCATAACTTTTTGTATAAAGGGCATGAGGTAGTATATGAGGAGAATGCAGAACAGGCCTAATACCTGAGTAGACATACTTGACCAAGAATTAACTCAAACTTTATAAATTAAAGAAAAATATCTGAAAAGCCCAAGTTTGAAAAATTTTAGTATTTTTTCTTTCTTTGTATTTTTCTTTCTTTTCACCTTTAAACAAAAGTAATTTATGCACTTTAGAAGAAAATGACAAATTGTAGACAAGTAAAAAGTACATCAGAACCCTTGCCATGATCCAACCTACTTAGAGACAACCACCATTTTATATATATATGTATACCATTTCTTTGTTCATACCTCTATATAACATACATATATATGCCTTATTCAGAAATTATACCATACCATACCTAGCGTATGAGAACATTTAGCCAATCATCTGTTGTTGGATATTAGTTTTATTTACGTGTGTGGGTAAATTTTTATTACTACAAACAGGTACAGTAATAAGTATAAAAATAGAAATTAAAAACTTAAGAAAGGAAAAAGGAAATAAAAATATTCTTGAAATGGACAAAAATATTTTTAAACAAAACATTGTAAAACTAAATAAGTACCCAAGTTACCTATTTGTGAAAAAAAAAAAAAGTATTGTTGATAATTTTTTTCCAGCAATTCATCCTTTTGACTAAATTATCTTGTTCAACAAATTACTTGTGAACAATTTTCTAACATCAAGTCCCATTATTGAGTCCCATTACATTTTTTGCTGCAAGTGTCTGGCTCTCATAAGAACTCAGAAAGTGGTCCTTTCTGAGCCCCAGGTGTTCTACCACTTACCATATTTCAAATCTATTTCTTGCTCCTTAAACCCCTGATTCTTCCACCCTCCATCTGGAGTTTCTCCTTCAGGCAAGGAGATTTGCCTGATCTGATTTATAAAAATACCCAAGCTGTTGCTTATAAATTAACTTTTACAGAATCAATCAGACATACCATTGTTCCTACCTTTATCTTCTTACTCTTTTCCTTAGTCTCAGATAAACAGTCCGGCTGGTTAGAGGGAATGCCTTCACTTGGATTCTCATCCTTTTGTGTCCATTTTAAAATGTGATTCTAAACTCATCTCTTCCTCTACTTTGTTGTATCTTTTCTTCTGTATCATCTCCTTTATTTCTTCTTTCAGATATACCCTAATTTTCCCCTCTTAAATAGTACTTTTGCTTGTCTCTACTATCTACTTTTACTATAAATATACTTTTCTTTTTCTTTGCATCCCCCAAAATAGTAAATGAATTATACTATTCTACTTTCTCATATCCCTCCTTAACCACTGTAAATTGACTTCTGTCCCACTGACTCAACAAACCTGCTTCTCCATTCCTTTTAGTCTATTCAAACTTTGTGCTTTGCAAGAACTTGGCTGCCTTCTTCTCTGAAGCATCAAGAACTGTTTAACCCCTTACTTTTTAGGACTCTGCCCACTTCCATCTATTCCCAACACTGCGTTAACCTAGCTCTCTACCCATCTTTCCTTAAACCCTCTTGTGTTTTATCCTAACCGCATCTCTTCCTCCTCATCAAACATTAATGAGGCTTAAGTTTCTGTCCTCACCTCTATTTCTCTCTTGGCATGTACTCCCTTCAACAACTTATCTGTTCTCATGGTTTCATATCCCTTCTCTATTTCATCTTTCCCCTGTATTTTCTTTTTTGGTACATTTTGGAGGGGAGATAATTAGGTTAATTAATTTATTTTATTTTTAGAGGAGGTACTGGGTTTTGAACCCAGGACGTCGTGCATGCTAAGTACGCACTCTACCACTTGAGCTATCCCCTCCCACTGCCCTATACTTTCATGGTGCATATCCTTTTGTATGTTTCTGCAAAGGAAGCATAAAGAGCAATTATTTTGAGACATTGCCTGGTAAACACAGCTTTACATGTTTCATCTCATTTTCTCAACTTTTCTCTTGTACTTTTCAATTCTTTATTTATATCTATCTAAACATCTATGTATCTATTAATATAAACATTTTGGGGGAGATTCACTCAACTTTATGTTCCAATTTTGAAATTTTCATTGCAGCCCTTGTATTTTTAATTTCTAAAAGCCCTTTCTTGTTTTCTGGTTGTTTCTTTTTCTAGAGTCCTATGCTTGTTTCCATGAATGCAATATTTTCTCTTGCCTCAAAATATTGATAATAAATTTTAGAAGAATTTTTCAATGCCTTAAATTCTGTCTGTTTTCTGCAAATTCTTTTTTTCCCCATCTTTTCATTTTGTTCTCCACTTTTCCTCACCTCTCTAGAGAAAGTTGGCTGAATATCCATGTTTAAGAGTAAAGGGGGACGTAAAAAAGAAAGCCTAAGAACGCACAGGATGTGGGTCGGGGGCAAATTATGGGCTTGTCAACTGGTGAGCCTCATTGTAGGGTAACTGGGGAACCTGGCCTTTATCTGGGGGTAACCTAAATCTAAATATCTGTGAACCAGGCAGCTTCTCCAAATAATTGTTCTAATAGGAGGTATAAGTAAATTATCAACATTTTAGGAACACTGAATGGAAAAGGATCTTGGGGTCCTCACAGTTCACTGTATGGACTTTCATTTAACCCACCTCTATTCAGTTCTGCATCCCCTTCTTCCTCTCCTGTGCCTTTTGTCTCCAGTTCAGAACTTTTCTGGTTCAATTTCTTAAGAAAGTAAATCCTTCAGAGATGGAGTGCATGAGATTGGCTGACTGCTCAGAGAAACAGATAGGATATTTTAAACTTAACAAAATGATGCTAAAGTTTATCTGGAAAAATGAACATTCAAGGAAAATTCTGAAAGTCCTGAGGAACACTAGAATACCAGATCTACCTGACACTAAAATGTATTATGAAGCTCTAACCATCAAAGTTTGGTGCTGTGAGGGAAAAGACTGTAGCTTTATGGAAAATCAG
Organism: Camelus ferus; assembly: GCF_009834535.1. Lineage (NCBI taxonomy): Eukaryota > Metazoa > Chordata > Mammalia > Artiodactyla > Camelidae > Camelus > Camelus ferus. The sequence goes on from NC_045696.1 coordinate 102,156,871, forward strand.
AGTCAGAAAATAATCCAAACAAACACATGTAGGGATTTTGGATATAATAAAAGCGGCTTTTCATATCTGTAGGGAAAAAGATGAATTATAATAGGATATTAATTGCAACATTGTTTATAAAAACAAAAAATTTTAAACAGCCCAAATGTCTACCAATATGGAATTAGTTTAATAAATGTAATAACTTAATACAATATTTGCAACTGTTCAAAAGAATGAAATAATTATGTGTGAGTGAGCTCATTTGGAAGATATTCAATATATCACTTAAGTTAAAAAACAAGTTGCTCAATAATATGTACGATATTATCCCATATTTGTTCTAAAAAAAGAGAGGGTATATATTTGTAAATCCATGCTTAAAAGTTCTAGAAGCATAAGAAATATTAATAGTACATCTGGGAGTGGGAATCAGGGCCTGGAGAGGGAGGGAAAGAGTCTTTCACTTTTCACTTTATACCCTCTGCACTCTTTAATTTTTAAAAAAAAAATTTCCTATGAGAATACATATCTTGTATAGCTAAAATTTTGTTAAAAATTAATAACTACAAAATTGCTAGCTTGCTGTCCAAATACTAGATTGCAAAACAGTTTTTAAATGTAATTGAAAAAATATTGATTCTAGGCTGGTTTGTCCTATAGCAAATTGGCCCGTGAGCTGGGATTTCTTCAGGCTTGTCATCATCCCATATATTTGCCTTCATCAGCTCCATCTGCCAATTATCATGTTTTCTTGCTTACTTCTTGGAACCCTCTCTCCCCAATTTTTATTTATTTACCCAGTTGCAACATAAAAGTTTCCCAGATATCTGTTCTCTTAAGTCATTTGCTACAGTTGCAGCAGATCTGTATGTAGAACAGCCTGACTGAGAATAGTTATCTCCACCCCACCTTTACCTCACTGGAGTGGGGAAATAGGTCAGATAAGGAAGTTGTAGAACACCGCCTACAAGGACACAACAAGCCATGTTCTATCATAGATAACTAGGGAATTTACATGATCTCACATTTCTTTTGTTTTAGAGAAAATATTTAAAATGATTCAGCTATATGAAGGTACACAGAAAAAAAAACATGTACCCATTTCTCAGATTTCCCCCAAAGGATCGATGTTACTTTAGAATTCCTTTCAAAAGAATAAAATTACAGCTCCTGTTGTAGTCCTATTCCTTCCTGTTCTCTTCCTTCCCCCAACTCCCTTATCCCTGAAGGTAACCACCACCATGAAGTCAGTGTTTGTCCTTCCTGACCATTGTTTATTGTGCTCTGTATCTGTATATACCTGTAAACAATATGTACCCCATTTCTGTGTTTTAAAAATTTTACAAAAATAGTATTATACTGTACTTACTTGTTTCCATTAGATTGCATTCAGATGCAAAGTTAACTGAAAAATACTCTACAGGGTATTAAATAATTGAGTGCTATTTGTGTCACTAAAAAGATGTCTAGGCAAAGATGGTCTGGTGGTCATTTAGTGGCTCAGTGATGTCATCAGAGATGATAGTGATGTTTTCTGTCATCCTTCTCTACTATTCCAGTGAGTAATTCTTAACCTGCTGGTTACAAGTCGGTGACAAAGCCTCAGGAGTTCACACTCCAAGGAGGACAGAGGGAAGGCAACAGCCAAAAGCCTTTTTCCTGTTAAGTTTTGTCTTTTTATTTGGGAAGGTAAAGACACCCATATATTTTCACTACATCTCATTTGCTAGAACTGATACTTTAAAACTTTGCTTTAAAAGAGGGCAAAGTATTGAATATTTTAGTTTTTCATCTTCCTTAGTGGAGAAAGTCACTGGGAAAAAGGGGGGCTGTTAATAACTTTTAGGTAGCCAGCCATGCTATTATTCTTTCAAAACTTGCTTTTTCCATTTGCCATCATGTTTTTTACAGTTTATTCATTTTGGTAATTCTAGATATAATCCATTCATGTTAACTGTTGAGTAGCATTTCATTATATAAATCTATCAAAATTTGTGTATTTTCCTATTGATGGGCCTTTAAATTGTTGCCATATTTTCACTATTTGAAAAATGAAATCTTTGTGTGTATATATATATATCTATCTCTTTGTACTCATGTGAGAATTTTATATATAATACATATAGATTACACAATGCTGTAATACATAATACATGTTACATATTGTATATAGTATATTACATATTGTTATATATAAAATATATATAAATAGTGAAATAGGATGGTAGATAATATCATTTTCATCTCTACATGCACACACATACATATACCTTATTTTGTGCTTTCAATGTAGATTCTTTTCTGTGCTTCTTTAAAAAAAAAAAAAATCTAATGAGGATTGAACCCAGGACCTCATTCATGCTAAGCATACACTCTAGCACTGAACTATCCTCCTCTCCCACCTTCCATGCTTCTTGTTCTTTCCTTTCCTGCTTTCATTTGGATTATTGAATGTTCTGTGTCCCTTTTATATTGTCATCATTCTACTACTCTGGAGTGATTCATTTTGGTTCATTTTGTTGTCTTAGTCATTATCCTTAAATTATAAATACATAATTCATAGCATACATAATTAACAAAGTCTGAAATAAATAAGTATCTCTAGCATCATCCTGGATAATAGTAAGAAATTAAAATCCTTTAACTCTTCTTACTCCTCCCATCATTCATGTTAGTAATTGTCTAGTATTTTAATTTCACCTCATTTTTAGCTATTTAATAATAATTGTTGCTGTTACAGTTAATGTTTATTTTAGCTTATGTTTAATAGCTTCTTTAATTAACATTGCTTCATAAACCTACTCTTTCTTCTGTGTCTAGTTTTCTTCTTTCTGAAAGTTTTGCTGTTGTGATTCTTTTGAGATTAGTAAATTAGTAGTTTAGCAGTAAATTACTAGTTTTTGGCTTAAAATTTTCTTTATTTTGTCATTTTTAAAAGACAGTTTATCTAGCCATAGAATTCAAAATTGACAAATATATTCCCTCAGAACTTTGGACATATTAGAAAACTGTATTTTGGACTTTTTTGCTATTGATTAAAAAATGCTCTGTGATTGTTATCATTTTTAAAGCTAATCTGTCTTTTCTCTCTGGTTGGTTTTTGGTTTTCTCATTACATATTATAATTGTGCAATTTCACTATAGCAAGTCCAAGTGCTTATTAATTTTATTTTGCTTCACTCAGAGCTTGATATGATTCTTCTATTCTACAAATATTCTCCTAGAATATTGTCTCTCCCTCATCTCTTTTCTTTCTTCTGAAACTGTTATTAGATATATGCTGGATATCTTCAGTTTATTCTGCATCTGTCTTATTCATTTAAATATTTTCTCTCTTTGTATCAATTGAGCTATATCCTCAGATCCTGTTCTCTGATTCTCTTTTGAGCTGTGCCAACTGAGTTTTTAATTTTGGTTAAAAATTAAACCAAAGACAACCTCTGGTTGTCTTTCCAGATTTTGGTTTGTTTCTTTTTCAAATTGGCTATATTCTTTTGTTATGTTTTATATTTATTTTTAAGATATCATTAATCATTTTAAAGGTAACTGTTTTGGAGGGTTTACAGATTGTGTTGCTGTTTCTATCTCTTATGGTTCTAGTTAGTTCTCCTTTTTTTAAATATTTTTATTTTCTGCCTCTCCCTCATAGGAGTTTCTCTTTTTACATTATGTATATATTTTTAATTTTTTTTGTTAAACAAACTTAAAATGAAAAGAGAAGGATATTGGTTTCAATTCTTCTTGGGGTCCGTTGCAGAAAGCACGACAACTCATCTTTTGTGAGGTTTTTGTGTTGTTTTTTGAATAGCATCAAATGGAGCTCATCCCTCTTGCTTTCAGTTTTCCTTTGTTCCTTTCTCCTGGGGATTTCTATTTCTTTATTTTGCGTTCAGCTATGAGTTAAAAAAGTTGTAATTTACATATAAATTTACATACACTAATACAGGAGGAAACTTTACATTAGTTTAGTTCTACTAATTGCAAGAACCACATATTAATGACTTTCTGAGGACACTTAACTTCCTTAACACTGCTCTGTACTCCTCTCGGCACTCAATCATGTCAAAAGTCATTGAAGACAAATAGAAATTTTAAAAGTGGTTTCTGTACAATTCCTTTATTATGTACCAAAGATAATATCTGCTAATATGGTTATCCAAAGCTAAAGTTACAAACATATGGTCTATGGTCAGATCCCATCTGCAGACATATTTTTAGTCCACACAATGTTTAAATTTTTATATGTTTCCTACATTTAAAAATTGGTCAATTTTACATTACGGTTAAGATTTTTCAGTGTGTCTTACAAAGAAAATAACCAGAAAAATGCAGTTCCTCCTGCACTCCTGTGCCAGTCCTGAAAGTTAGAGTTCTTACCCTTTCTCCCTTGTTTCCACAGACAGCTTGTTCCTTTATATAATAGATGTGGCCTTGCAGGCACCTGAGTTTGTAACTTCTAGTTTAAGGAAGTAAAAAATTTGTAGAATGCCATCAGATAAATCACCATTCAGATCCTAATAAATATGTAAAAGGCTGGTTAATGTGGTTAGTTGCTGACTGCTTTAGCATGTATGCACTTCTTTGGCTCACTATGGTCAGAATGATGATCTCCTCTTTTGGTAATCTCCAAGGGTTTGGAGAGTAATCCGAGGTCCTATAAAGAAAACCTATACATTAACTAGAGTAACTATGGACACAGTGGGTTCCAGTGTGGTTTGGACCAGCAGAAAGAGCAGAAACGGCATTCATTTTGGCTTTGTATTGGTACATTTGTATCTCTGAAGTTTCGTGGTTTCTTTGGGAGCAGAGCCTCCAGATCTCTCTCTAACTCTTGTTTCAGCTGGTGGGCCCCTTGCTGGAAACTTGACAGAATCTGTGGGTAATTAGTAAGAACTGGACATGTTCCAAGTCTAAATTATTCCTTCTTTCTAGTTTTGCAAGAATTCAGCAGTATCACAGCTGAGTGGGAGTGCTGTAAAATGTTACTGAAGAGCTTTATTATTCCCTGTAGGTTACTATTTATTAATTTGGTCAGTACTCATACGGAAAAACAGTCTTTATTGTGTTGAAATCTCTTCTATATAAACTGTGTTCCTGGATACTCAGAAGCACATTACTTGTTCTGATTTGTACCCCATACACTTCCACCTCCACTTCACCCCTACTTGAGCTACACTGGACTTCTCACCATATCCTAGATGATTGTTACTTCCCTGAGACCTAATGCCAGCTTTTCCCTCTTCATCAGGCCCAGTTCTGGTTTTGTCTCAAGTCAGAAGTCATTTTCTCTCACTAACACTATCATCCTGCTTTATTCACTCTGTGAAGAGCATGGCTGTCATCTTGTTTTATGGCTAGTTCTCCAAGTAGCTGTTCATTACTAGTTTTTGAGCTTCTTAAAAGCAAGCCCTACCTATTTTTTCTCTTATTCATCTTTGTATTTCTAGAGCCTGGTACCCTGCTTAGCACCTAACAGGTACTCAACAAACTCACAATGTCTTGAAGTAATCTTAATTACTTCTGAAAAGGATGTGAGCTAGTTTACGGGCCTAAGGAACATTTATTTTCAAAATGGATAAATAAGATTAAAAACTGATAAGACGTCTTTTAAAAGAAATGAGAAAATGAGTATCGGGCACCAGTTAGATCCTTAATTTAGCACTAAATTTTGCTCAGAGCCTCCTGGCAACAAAGTGAAAAGGAAAGTACATCTGTTTATATGATTCTCTAAGCCAGTTAAAGAAAACACACAGATCATCTGCCAGTATTGCTTTGTTATTGAACTCCATGAGAAACAAGGCATAGGGTGATGTGGTAGACAATATTATTGACTATAGGCTTATGAAAGACACAAAATTATTCTTCAGATTGACCTTCTAAAATCTACCCTCTACAAAAGCTAAAAGTAAAACAATAATCCCTAAGTAAATAAAGCCACTGCTATAATAGTTCTTCAAAGATGCTTCCTCATGATCTGACGTGGAACAAAGTTAGAGCTTAAGTAACTATTAGTTATCCACTGCTGTGTAGCAAATTACCCCCACAACTTTGCTGCTTGATATGGCAAACATTCATCTCCCATTCCTGAGGGTCCATGTAGGCTGGGTATGCTGGCTCAGGAGCTCTTGTGACTTTGCAGCTAAGCTGTCGGTCAGCGCTGCAGTCTCTGACGACTCGACTGGGACTGATGGATCCACTTCCAAGCTCACATCGCTGACAGCAGAATGTTTAACTTCCCTGCCATGTGTTCTCTGTAGGGCTGGCTATGACTTGGCTTCCTCCACAGAGAACAATCCAGGAGAAAGATGATGATGTGGCACATATGAGAGAATGAGAGAGCAACCAAAATGGAAGTTGTGGGGACTGTTTAAATCTGATCTTGGAAGTGACCTGTTATCACTTCTATTGGTCACACAGACCAACTCTGGTACAGTCTGAGAGGGGATTACACAAGGGAGAGGATACCAAATGTCAAGGATCATTGGAGGTCACCTCAAAGGATGGCTGTCACAGCAACCCTGAAGAATGTTTGGTTCTCATATACTTTGGATGGTCCTTCTAGAATCTCAGATGTGAGCACTTTTAAGTAATGCATGAAGACCATTCAAAGTCGACTTCTATGGTTGCAAGTCAATGTTTATGTTGTTGATTAATGAGAGATATATATACTTCCAGTCCCAGGAGACAAATGTACTTGGTATGGGGTAAAAATGTGCAGGCCTGCTGTGCATATTTCTTTCCCATCCTTGCAGTGATTAAGCCAACAGTATCCTCAGAAGAAATCTGATTATGTTCAAGTACTTAGAAGAGCTGAACATAGATTTCTGCACATAAAATATGGAAGAAAAACTCTTGGCTTTAAAACCTTTAAGCACATGTGTAGTCACAGGCATTCTCAGCCACAAGTCTTAGAAATGCTATTTCAAATGCCTGATTTTAAGGACGGCATCTTTTTTTTTTTTTTCAGTTGAAGTACAATCAGTTACAATGTGTCAATTTCTGATGTACAGCACAGTGTAAGGACTGCATCTTAAATGGTCCTCAGGGACAGAGCTAAAGAAGGGAACTGTCTTATAATGTTAAAGGGACTCCTTTGGAAAAAGTCAGGTACTACTATCATCCCTATTGTACAGGGGGATTAAGTAATTTACCCAATATTCCAGAGCTAAGCATCATATATATTAAGCCAGGAGAAACAGATTAGGCTCTGTCATATTAGACTACATGCAGAATTATCCCATTCATGCCTGTATTTCTTTAGCCTTTTAAAAGGAATTATGAAACGATTAAAAATGAATGAAATATTAATTAAAAACACAAAAGCTAGTATTAAATAGAGAAAAAGTAATGTACTTAAGTATCAAGAATTTCTAGAGGGTAAAAAATATCGCTTTACGTCCTTCTATAGGCAGCTGGTAAATGTTTGGAGGAACTGACCTGATACAGCTGGCTTTCCTCACAGGGAAGAACTTCTTAACAGGCAGACTTTAACTAAGATCTCACCGTTGAAATCTTGAGAGGTGTTGACCTAAAGTCCTTGGGTCTGAGCCAGAGCCTTCAGCCCCCGTCAGAGCATGCACAGGAAGAGGCCATTGGCTGCGGGGCTGCCTACGTGCTGCTGGTCCCATAATAAGCAAGCCAGCGAATTTTCAAAGCACACTGGTCCAACCACCCTCCTCTCTCCCCTGACTCTTGGATGCTTTGAAACATTAAATAATACAATAGCAAAGTTAATTTTTATATGGTAGTGTTAAGGACAAATAAAACCTGTAGTAGTAAAAAGTTTTTAAAAATTGAAGAAAGGCATTGACTAAAAATAGGAAAGAGGATGTTGGAAAACTGTTATATACAGGCTGGAAATGCAATAGAGTAGAATTTCTCCAGGAAGTTTCCCCAGCAGGGGCCTCAAGTCTTAGCCAGGGGAGTATGAGGGCACTGGATGGGGGATGGGCATGGGGGGGTGCAGACACAGTGAGGGGAGGGGCACATGAGAGCAGTGTAGGGGAGAGTGAGAGGGTCTTGGGCCCAGGGAGGGTGTTTCCTCCAGAAGAGTCTGCAGAATGAGAGATACTCTTGTGCAAACCACTTGGACACATTCCATCGGGTTTAGGCGCCTTTCAAAATAATGTAGAACTATGTCTTCCTTCTGGGTGATTTTATGTGAGAGCTGGATAACGGGTTCAATAAATAGCCCCCAAAAAGTGTGCTTCATAGGCATCTGCGCTTGAGGATCTAGGAATTAGACTACCTGGTCTATTTGCTGGAGTTCTGCTCACACCATGGCACTGGCCCCAAATTTCAACACAACACTTGTTCATGAATGAAAATAATGAGAAGCCTAGTCCAGCTACATGTCTTCTATCAGACATCTGTCTTATAGGATTCCTTTAGCCATAATTACACTTCACTATTCACAAATCTTCCTACATCTGTTGCACAATATGATTCTCATGACAATATAATAAATAAGGTAAACTAACATCATTATCATTCCCTTTTCACAGATGAACCAGTAGAGGCAAAGAAGAGTAGTAGTAACTCCCCCGGTTTTCATATGGAACCATCATGTGTGTGTGTCATGCCTTGCCTCTTACCCCATTGAATCCTTACTGCAGTCCTGTAAGTTACTGTACTGGAGATGTTGCGTGACCCTGCCCGGTAAATTGCTGCCTCCAGGGTGGCGGAACTCCTCTCAAACCTAGAGGATATGGCACCAGCCCTCCTATCTTTCCACAGTGAAATTTGAAAGCAATGGTTAAACTTCAGTGCTATAAATTAGCAGTAGAGAGTGGGAGAGTTAAATACATGAATTTGGAAAACTGTTTAATACTGGATTTGGAAACTGTGCGTAGGTACACAAAATTTTGAATCAATCTGGGAAGGTGGTATGATACAGTAAAAGAGCAGAGGTTTTGAAGAAAGGTGTCCTGAATTTAAACCCTGGCTTCTCCATTCACTGTTTAAATGGATTTGGCTAAGTCACTGAACTTTGCTTAATTTCAGTCCCCAAATCTACAAAATGGAGCTTTTACCACAAAATTTATTTAATTGAAATACGATGAAACTCAGATAAGATACTGTCTGTGAAGTCACTTTAGAATTCTAAATTCTGAATTCTTTCAAATCTTTGTGTAAGGAGGGTCACAGGTCACTCTCCATCTCAAAATACTGATTGTTGGTTTACATATTTATTGTCTGTCTCGTTGCCTCCCCCTCATATTCACCTACATAATCACAGTCTACAACAGTGCCAGGCACTTAGGCCCTCAGCAAATATTCATCAGATGAATAAACATGAACACCAATAGAAATAATCATACTGGAATTTTATCAAAGAGAAGAAATTTTGAAAAATAACACCTATACTATCATGATTGAGACTGTGTCCTGTGTCTAAGGGAAATGAAATGTGTGCTTAAACAAATACACCTGCAGCGTTTCCATTTATCCCCAGTCACCACTTTCTTATGCCCAGTTAAAATAAATCACACAGAGCTTCACCCCCATATTGTTTTCTGATCTTCAGCAAGTTCTGCCATGAGCTAGAGACTGCCCAGTGGGTCTCTTCTCTCAGCCTTGGGCACCGTGAAAAAGAGGATTTGAAGTAGTTGAAAATGTTTGTTGGAAAAAAATATTTCAGCCTTCTGGTCTGTTTAACCACCTGTATCACCCATATTTCATTACCTTAGCTCCTCTCAATGACTGTAAAATAACTTCTCAATTCTTTCCTTAGTCCTGGTTGCTGACCAACATGAGTGTTTTCATAGTGATCAGTTTTTCTGATTTACTGGCAGTCATTTTTGGGACATGATGTCAAATCCATTGATGAACAAGAATGTCACCAGTCTCTGTACATCATCAATATTTAAAAAGCTAATAATGTTTATTAGCTTTAAGGATTGAGTTACCAATGTTAATATTTAAGTCTAATAAGTTAATATGTCCTACTTTTATTTTTTGCACACTTAAAGAATTCTAATCTGTCTAGAGGGAGCTTCTCTGATTTGCTGCATTTCAGGGCAGCAGACTATCAGCAAGCAGCACTGGGCTGATAGGTAAGAGGCCAAGAAAACACTCGTTGGGACAGTTACTGATTAGCTGCATGACCCTGGACAAGTGACTTCATTCTGCATATTTCCTTTGGTTTCTGAGTTGAAAGAAAAAATGGAATGAGCCCCTGATTTCCTTTGAGAGATGGTAAGACAGGTGAAATGTTCTGGGACACTTTGATCCCTTACAGGTCTCGAGGGATCCATAGGTGTTTGTTTGTTTCTTTCATTTATTTCCATTTTATTATCTATTTTATTATGGGTGATACTGAACACTTCAGGGCACTGTGAAGGAATTTGGATTCCTTGGTCCTCACAGCCCTTGTCCGTGGTCAGCCTTACCTCATTTGCTTTGCAGTAGCACAGAGAGAGGTGAGTGACATTTTGCTGGGTCACAGAGAGTGTCAGTGGCAAGTTAGGACCCAATGCAGGCAGTTGTTTACCTCAAAGTCCCACAGCTTCCCTGGATGATTTGTGGGTCGCATCTCTACTTTATGTTTAGTAACAACCGCCATGAAAATTGCTGATTACTCAGATGTTAAGCACAGCTGTATTTCTTTGCAAACAAAGGCTTTCCTCACGGAATAAAAGAACCACTTATGCTTTCCAAGTATAGTCCCTTTATTAGTAAATTCCTGGGCATTTGGTGATTTATACCATTTATAATTCAATGCTCTTAGTAATAACAAAATTGCTGTAACCAACTGTTTGATAAAATACAGAGAAATCCGGAATCTTTTTTTTTTTTTTTTTTTGAGAGTTAAATGGTAATATGAGATGGAGTGAGGTGGGGGCAGGGAATGTAATTTCTTTTCACACCCTTTTCCTGTGAGGCACTTGGTAGGCTTTCTTTTCCTCTTTGTGGCCACAGCCCCACTGCACCTGTGTTTCAGCAGGAACTGTCCCTTCAGGTTAATGAAGGGATAACTAGTTTCAGTCTTGTTTAGAATGAGGGATATGAGGGACTGAGGCCACCAACATTTCAGAGCTGTGAGTTCTTATCGCATAATATTCAGTAGCTGGTTGGCCAAGCAAATCAAGGGCTTAAAAACAAAAACAAAAATGAAACAATAAACAAAAGCATTATCCTGCTCCCTGAGAAAGATACTGTCATTGTTAAAGAAATGGCAGCTCCAGAGGTGTCTTCTTGTCTTGATTGGTGCCTGCTGTCCCACACAGTGAAAACCAAATTCCCTCTTGAAGGACCAGGACAGCAGCAGGCAGCACACTCGCTGTGACTGGAAAGTGGAGAATGATTTTAAATACATTGTGTTGACCTTCTTGCAGCATTTTAATAACTCATGATGGGGAGCCATGGAACTTCAGATGAACAAGTACTGAGTGAGTGCTGTCAGTAGCGCTTGCTTCTGGAATGTTCTGGGGTAGCATGTGGAGATTAGAGGCAGGTGAGGGTATTTTTTTTAAAGGCAGCTATTGGAGAAAGTTATGTCAACAGCAATGACCCAGTGCTGAGTATCTGTCTGAGAAAACCGGGTAGACATTGAACTCTCATCACCTCTAAATTCCCCTCCAACAAGCCCTGAAGGGAGCCTGGCCACAGTCCATCCTTGGTTCTGCTCGGACTCACAGACATGGCCTTCTCATTCTGGCAAAAGGCAGGAGCATCATTACGTCTCAGCGTGTTTTATGATGCCTCGTGGAAACAGCTGTGTTGCCTGTCTTTGTGTGGATACAGTTTTTAAAAAATGGAAATTGCCATGGCAACAGCTGCAGGCACTTATTATAGAGCAGTAGAAGTGACGCCGGTATTTGTGAGGAAATCTATGCTCTCAGAATAGTGTGCCCCTTACAATGGAGTGGATTTCTCCTACTAACATTTCCATTTTTGAAAAATCAAAAGGTATAAAAACGTGTCCAAAAGAAATTTACCAGGGAACTGGAGAACTTAGGGAATTGGTAAGTGGGAACGGAGCCTTTTAACTGTGGCCCCTGAGTTAAAAATCCAACTGGCAATCTCAACACTGGGATTCTAGGGAGGGCAGCGCTCATTATTTGTTTTTAACCCCGTGGTACCTAATATGGTACTCTAAACAGGATTGCTTAATTGCGATGACAGGGATGATTAGAATTAATTAAAGCCAGTTTTCTGCTTCTTTTCACATCACACCTTCCTTACAGCTTTGAGGAACCTTTAAATTTGAGACTATCGGAACCAATGTGCCCTCATCTCAGCCAATAAATTTAAAGTAGTTTAAGTATAAGCTTCAGTTTTCTTTTAACTCAGTTCTGAGGTAAATAACATCTTTCATAGGCTCATGCTAAATATTTTTTTGCTAAGCATTAAGAAGGAGAGTGAAGAGGAAACCTAACAAAGAAAGATTTGCCATGACGTGTGTTTAAGACTTTATACATTAAGGAGGGAGCATCCTATGCTGAGTTTTGAATGAGTTTTTCATGTTCTCTAAACATGACGTCATATCATTTTAATGATCCCATAGACCATGTCCTTGATGGAAGCAGCCAGATAATTTAACAGGAAGTATTTAACTATAAGGAACACAGAAAAGTGATATCAGTATTGTGTAACTTATGGAAATAAGCTGTGTCTCTAAGACTACAGATAAATAAGCCTTGAGCATGGCACAAACATCTATCAAATCCAGAATTTTTCACTCACTTCCAAAGAACTCTGACACCTGATGAGAGATTTCAGGTGTACTGTTGTCTCTGAGAGAGTCGCAAGGTTCAAATCCCTTAAATAAGTTATTCCATATATATATATTGGATATATATATATTTTTTTTTGGTTGTTGGGCCCTGAAGTTTTAGAGTATATATTTCACCACCAAAATTATATTTCATCTGAGCTTTGTTCAACTAGGTTGTGCCCCGGTTGTTTTCCTCCCATCACTCAGAAGAAGCAGAGAAGCCCATGGAGAAAGTTTTTTTGCCCTGGGCTATAGGAAACATATTGCAAAAAGGCTCCATCTCATCCTATTCCAAGAAATGACTGAAAAACAAAAACTTCCCCCCACTTTAAATCCAGTCACTAGGGATTGTTTTATTTTCATTAGAAGACAAAGCAGCATATTAGAATCTATTGTGCAGCAAGCAGTATGTCCCATCTCTCTCCTTTCTGCTGCCAAATTTGTTCCCCATTCAAGCCAACCAAGCAACTGTTACACAAAATAGGCTAGAACACCATTGGATGGAATCTGTCCAGAGAAATCTTCAGTGCTCATGATTTACCAGTCCCCTTTATTTCTATACTTCATCCATACCACTCTAATCAATTTATTCATGGCATTGCATTGTATCATACTTGAGAGACTCAAGAGGAAGGTAACTTCAACAATTTTATATTCACTAAACTAGGCAAAAAGGAAGGGCGTGCTGATTTAAATCTTGATGCAGAAAAAGGGAACATTGAAAGGAATGCAGCAATAAAGAAGGGAGATAATCTTTCTCTTCATAAGAAGTCAATACATTTTCCTGAATACGGTAGCCTCAGGCAGATGTCTGATAAGAGTTGTTGGTAGAGAAGGAATTACCATCTGGTGATAAAATGCATCTTAGTATAATTAATTTCTCATTTAATAAGTATATTCAATTTTGCTGAACCACCTCTGAAGCCAAAGGAATATGTCTGTTGGGAGGATCTTGGATCTGCAAGGAGGATCTGGTCCTCTAACTCCACTTATAACCTTTGTTGGTGTGCTTAGGTCAGAAGGAACCACTGCCCCCAAATCCTTGTGTACTTTGAAGCACAAATCATTTGTTCAAGAACTCATCAAGGGTCACATTTCTTGATGGCGTCCTATCTAGATGTCCTCAAGTTTGCTTTGAGGTATAGATTTCCAACATTTTGCCCCTAGAAGAGTCTACATTTGGTACCACATTCCATTCTGATAGAAAAATAATGTTTTAATTATCCATAAAATTTAGGAGCAGCCAAAGACAGATATGCTACTTCCTGCCAGATACCAGGCAAGACATTCTACCTTTCAAACACAAACATTTTGTTAAGCCTAGGGAAAGTCTGGAGGAGAGCTGACCCTGATTCTACTTCAGTTACAATAGCCGTACAGTGGCCCCGGGGCCTTTTTTTGGTTAGCTCTTAAATAAACACACAAAGAAAGAACTAAAGAAATATGCAGCTAGATGCTTTGAAGACCTCACCTCCCCAGTAGAGACTACCTAAGGGAAGAACTTACTCATTGGGACCATCAGGTATAACTTACCTTTTGTTGATGCACAGACACGCCGACAGTTTACTGGGAGGAGGCAGTGAGGGAGAGGCAACACAGGAGGTTTGGAACTTGGGTTCTAATGCCAGTCCTACCATTTACTTGCCATGTGACTTTGGCCACATAGCTTAACCTTTCTCAGTGTCCTCAATTTCTCCTTGTAACATGTGGATAATATTATGTCTTCTGTGGGGTGGTTGTAACGATTACAAATGCTGTTACAAAATGCCTCTCACAGTTCTGGCTTGCAAGAGGCCCTCAATAAATGGCAGCTATTAGCACTGCAATGTAGGAAGCACAGGGTCCAAGAGGATACTAACACTGAACATTTTGCAGAAACAGCCCATATATATACAGCTTTCCAAATTCAGTATTTAAGGCTCTAAAATTACACTGGCATTGCATGGGCTGATCACTCAATTTACCAGCAAACTATCTTTTTATATTTTCCTAGTTTATTTTATTATGGTTTTAAATGCCAGAAATTATTATTTTTTCTCTGTGTCATTTTGGTACCTTACTAAGTTCTTTTTTTTTTTTTAATCCAGAATTTTGAAGGCTGAATGTTTTCAATGTAGGTAATTCAACAGAACCATGATCTTGTTCCTCTTCACTGCCACCTACACAGAGTGGTTGGTGCCAGAGTCACAGATTATCGGGTAATTCCAAGGCAGAAGGTGGCAGAGGCACTCATCCAGTTCTCTGAGACTCGTTTTCATTACAGTCCCCACATTTTGGCATTAGGTCTGTGGGATTATCACACGTTGCCTGTGATGAAGTTACCTGGGACGTCACCATCACATTTCGTATGTATCCATGGTGCTCTAGTCTCTACCTATGCACTGACCTCTTGCTGATGATGCTTCAAGAGCACTGAGTGACAAAGCAGGCTTTTCACACACAAAAACATGAATTTTGGATTTTGCTATTTCTCAGCATAAAGTTTTTTAGAGCTTCTCTCTTGCTCTCTAACACACACACACATACAGACACACACACACACACTGAATGGATATGAGAGCAGCACAGTCCTCTATTGTTTTCATCTAAATGGTGTTCATCTCTCCTATCACTGGCTCACCTCTGTTTCCATTTGGATGCTTGCTAACAATGGCCCTGAGGCATTTTTTTTAACTGCATTTTCCAAGAAGGTGGTAATAGGTTTGAATAAAAATATAATGAATACACTTAGTCCAGAGGAGACACTGAGGTATAATTATTGAATTCTGCCTTTTCTTTCAAAGACTTTGCAGTTTCTCTATAACCTTAGTCCCTCTTTAGAAGTAAAGTTCAACACTAGCTGGTAGCATGCTCAGTAATGTGGGCAGAATGGTAATACAAAAGGGACCTGACCAAATGAATAAAAAAAAAACAACAAAAAACAAAACTGCAGAGACAGCGAGACTGACTCCTACCATAAAAGGAACAGAGGGGAATTATCACAAAGTAGCCCTCACCACCTGCTGCATGCCCTCCAAGTAGGGGGATCTACTTGGCATCTTGTACCAGCTCCTCCTTTCAACCCACCCTGGCTACTAGCTTCCTCCCTAACGAAAAATGTGAACAATTCACTAGTTTTTAACCCATCTCAGAAAGAGACATCTGCATCCCAAATGCTATTTATTACCAACATGTTACTTATTTAGTAATTGAGCCATCAAGGAACATTTCTCCCCCAAATTCCTGGAGGAGCAGTGTCCTGCTTCTCCCATTTGCTCTCATGACACATAAACAAAGACAAAGGTAGTGGGTCTTCTGAAGATCTAGCCGTGGGTGCATGGAGCAAAGCCTGGGAGCTGTTGTGTCTCACACATCCTGGGCAACCTAAGAAGAGCCAAGTCCTGGTAGTAGTGATGGTGATGGTGAGTCTGGGCATGTGACTTTGGATATTTTGAGTTGATAAAGTTAAGCTAAACCATAAATAGGGAGCAGGATTGGCTCAAGTCACAGTTAATTTATGCATCGTGGTGTTATCTGCTATACTTCCGAACTCTGCCATTTACTCCTGTGTAAATAGAACTCTCCAAACCTCACCTTCCTCTCCAGGTATACTTAGATGTCGTTATTCACTTGCATTCTCCTATGCACTGCCTGCTAGCCCACAGCAGCCATGTACGATTTCGGTGTGAGCAGGAAGGATGTGAAAGGCCATGGCTTAAGCACAGGGTTTCTTCCACGACCCCACTCCTGTTTCCTGGACTTTGCACTTGTTATCTGATTGTCTTTCATCTCACCTTCTGTGATCACCATTCACTTCAGCTTATGACCACTCCCTCCTTGTTCTACCTATTTGTATATGCCTACTTCAGTGGTTTTTAACCTTTTTGAGATCATGGACTAAATGGAGAAGGTGTATGAAATTAGGGACTCTCCTGCCAGCAAAATGAGTGTGTGTGTTTATTTGAGTTTACATCCACCTCTGGACTCCGTAAATCATTGCTTTCCTGGCCATCTTGCTGGTTGTTTTTGTGCTCATTCTGGCTTGCTCACCTGGTCTAACTTGAAGCCTTCCACTGACCTCCCTCTACACCATTCTCAGACTCAGTCTTCCAACCTGAATTTTTCCCAGCCTCTGAGCTATTTTTGGCCACATGTGCAAAAACCACACACCTGATTCTTCAAGACTGCTTCAGGGCCCAGGGCCCCAGCTCCTGGCACTGCACAGTAGATTGTGTTCCTCCACAGCAACAGCCTTGGTAAATGAAGTATTCAAAATGCTTGTGCTTGGCATTCGACTCCAAGTCTTAGTAACTATCTTTGCTGCATAAAATGGGAAAGACCTGCCTGTTGCTTGAGTTAGGAATCCCTCAATTTTCACAAGTTGTATTGGTTTGAGATTCAGATATAATGTAAAGTCTACATTCTTATCCTGGATAAAGCTGTGCCCTGAAGATCCAGTATCAGAGATGACCCTACTGTGGAACCCTAGCATTCTGCAATATCTACTTTTCAGCAACTGTTAGACACATGTAATGTCCTTTAAAAGCATTATGTGGAAGCAAAACCCACTTTGATAAGATTTGTTGGTCTGTAGCTCACATGCTTCAAACACAAAATCGAAATCTGTGGAGGGGAGGCAAGTACTTTGGTAAAATACATGAGTTTAGGAAGATAACTGTGTGCTTTGCCCCCAAAGACAACCTTGTACTCAAGCAAGAAATTATCTGCAACTCTAAAAAGATGGATGCAGATTCTCAATTAAGTTGTGATTTGGGGCCCAGATGCTCACCTAATTGCTAATAAATGGAAGAATAAGAGAAGGATCGGAGGCTACAAGTTGATCAGTGTGAACATTTCCTGGAGGTTGGCTTGTCACCAGGTAAAACTCCATCAGGCTGTCTCAGAGAGCTGTTTGTAACAGGAGTGAGGTTTATTTAATGCAGGAATGAAAAGTGCCCAGATTAGAAAAGCTTTTCATAGGACATTATCTATGGTAAATCCTTTCATGCAACCAGAGGAAACTGGCATTTCATCCAGCCCCTCATCTCTGTCCTCAGCACACAGAATTAGTGGAGCACTGCAGGTCCCTATGCAAGCAAGTGCCTGCTTTCAGATTCTTCTTTATCTCTAAGTGACATGCAGGGAACTGTGAATTGGTGATCGCCATGAAAGTAAATGTCATTGATTCCTTGATTATTGCTGATCAGCAATTCCACACAACTTCCTTAGACACCCTCTGTTTGTGAACACTTTTTGCCTCAGGTATAGCAATGGGATTTCTGTGGTCTGTCTACCTTGGTGTCCCCTTCTCCAGCAAGGCTGCTAGAAGATCAGCTCTGTTGGATTTGCAAGACACTTGTGGATTTTTTTCGATCTTAACTATTGTTAACAATTTATATGCATCTCCTTTTTTGATACTGTCCCAGTAACTTTGTGCTTTACAGGCCTCATTAAGAAAAAGATGAATTCAGTATTTGATCTAACTCTAAACTTTATTACTCATTCCACCCCAGAAAATTCTTATAATGGTCTGACACATTAATTGGAACTCCTAAATGCCTCTATATTCTTAGAAGTAGACCTCAGTTTTTATAGATTTCTTTTGAGCAAATGGTGAAAGATAGAGTAATTATTCCAACAATAATATTAATACGAGTAATAGTAACAACTGTAGTAGCAGCTAACATTTATGGAGTGCTTTCTATGTTCCAAGTAGGAGCACTGTACATGTTTAACCCAGTTAATCCCTGCTCCATGAAGGAGGCACAATTTTTATCATCACCGTTTATTAGATGAAGACACTGAGACACAGATAAGTAATTATTCTAAAGAGACAGTAGTCACCACATGGCAACACAGGGTGAGCCGAGATGAAATGAGATGAAATGAGACCTGAGCTGGTGTTGCCATGAACACCTAGAGACGTGGAGTGTACAGAGTTTCACAACAGACTCACTGGATATGGAGAAGAGGCCTCCCTGAAGAAGTCCGAGCCTGCGAGCAGCACTAGGTTGTCAGCAAAACAGCTTGTGTGGAAATGGCTATATTCACTAATGTGATTTTTCTCTCACAAGTTAGTACTGGAAGTCCTAAAACCTTCAACTTCCAAGAGTAGTCTGCCTCTATGGTAGGAAGGTGAAATATTTGTTGAGTCGTTTATCCGTGAGCACGCTCGGGCAGTAGATCCAAGTGTTCTCACTTCCCATCTGTGGCTGTGCACGGGCTCTCAACAGTGAGGCCTGAGTTGAGTGCCTGCCCCTCCAGCTACTAGGGAGTTACTTGGGGCAAGTGATTTACCATCCCTGGGTCTATTGATCTCTAAAAGGCAAATATTTTCATTAGATGGTTGGAAGGATTAAATGAAGTAAAATATACAAAGTTACTGAATTTCTCTAAACCATGGTTTCCTCATCTATAAAATGGAAATCATAATAGCAGCTACTTCAGGAGGCCCCTGTGAGGGTTAAATGAGATAATGTTGATAAAAATTCTTAAATGCTCTGTAGGAATGAATGCAGAGAATGATAAGTATTCTGAGTGCTCAGAAAATGTTGAAGCACCTGACCCCCTTCTGCATTTCAACCTTGGGGATTAATATTTGGTCTTTCTTGTGCCTGTTAATGATTATATTTTAATTTTAACTAGATTTCCATCTTTAGTGGCTATTAACCTACTTTTCTATGTCTTTTTATATCTATTATGACTAAAAGTTTCACATATCACAGTACTCTTTGGAGCTAAGATTTCATTAGCAAGGATTAAAGGAACTGAAAAGTTGGAGAAGGGGGTTGAAGCTCCCATTAGATCATGAGAATTAGTCTCTCTCTTTTAAATAGGCTCACGGTAGTGCGATTCAAATTCCTGTTTCTGCTTCAGAAAAGAAAGAAAGGAAGAAAGAAAGAAAATGAAATAAGAGTATTTGCAAGTTACTTTTATATTTAGGACTATCTCAAATTCACTTTTCTCTCAATATTAGGTGTAAGAGAAAAATTCTCAAAGCCCACAGACTAACTCAATTCTGACAAGACTTTTCAGGCTAAATTGCAAAGTAATTTAAGATCTCCTTTCAAAGGAAATGCACATATAATTCATAACAAACCTCCTTCAACTCTTCTTCCCTTTAACCAGTTTTAAACACAGAGCTCTCTTTGTCACTTTAAACTTGGAACTTAATGGACCAGAGCCACTTAGGACTCCGTCAAAGACTATTCCATGCTGAAATTTGTAACTGTTCTTGATGTCATTATCAACCTGGCTCCAGCCTCAATCATCGGTGCCTTCATTGCTTCCCCACTGCTCACTAAATACTCAGCCGTTTCTAGTGGCAGGATCTGGTTTGGCACAGAAAGCTGAGTACTCTCCATCCCTCTCCTGATAGTCCTGGAGGAAGCTGGAAAATACAGAGAGTCGGTGACTCTTGGGGTGGGAGGTTCCTTGAGGCCCCATTATGCCACTGTCTAGTGCATGAATTTCCTCCATAGTACCTGACAGGTAACTCTTTCATGCTGTGTTTAAGTATCTCCAATGACAGAGAACTTGCTTTTATAGATCCCATTTCATTTCCCATCAGATCTAAGAATTAGGAAGTTCTGAAATAGAATATAAAGCTGAACTCTTTCTCCCTCTGATGTCTTACTTGGGGTCTTTATCTTGCCTTCTGGAAACACAAAGAACGAGGCCAGTCCTTCCTCGGCATGATCACCTTTCAAGTGCTTACTGTAGCTGTTTCTAAGTCCATCTGTCTTTTAAACTCTCCTCCTTATTTACACCTTCCTTCCCACACCTTCCTTCCTACTTTTTCTCCTGGGGTCTGCTGTGGTTTGTCAGGTCTCATTCAGGTGGTGGCATCCAGACCAGTGAAGAGAGGCCTGGTCTGCTCCAGCCACTGAGGAGTACAATGGGGCCATGCTGACTCCAGCTCCCTCAGATGTTATAACATAGCCTCCACCTGGAATGTTCTATACCATGCTTTCCTCTACCCTGGACTCTCCAGTGGAAGCCCTTTCACCCCTAGAGGAAAATCCTAAGTCCTGAGAAAGTCCTGAAAGCTTCCACAAGACCTGGCCCCAACCCCATCTCCAGCCCTGTCTCCCACCACACTCTCTCCCCTTGTTCGTTGCCCTCCAGGTACCCTGCCTCCTTGAGGCTCCTCAGACCTACCGAGGCAGCTCTGCTTTAGGGACTAGAAGGCTCACCCCGCTTTTTCCACTCAGGACTCCACTTCATAATGTTTTTCAGAGAAGCCTTTCCTGTCCACCTTAACTAAAGCAGCACCCCCAGTAGACTCTATCCCATCCCCTCATGATGCTTCATTTTTCTTTTCAGTCTCTGTCATTAAATCATATGTCTATTTGCTTAGCTATTTATTATGTCGTCTTCTCCACTGGAATGCAAGGAACATGAGGTCAGAAGCTTTTTTGTGTTTCCTTCTGTATCTTTAGTGCCTAGAACAATGTCTGCAGATTGTAGGTGCTCAGTAAATATGTGGATGGACTGAATCTGTTAATTCAGCCTGAGATCCTATTATTCTGGAGGCAGCCATGGTATACTAACTCATACTTCTCACAGAATTCTTGTCTTTTTCTTTCTTGTGCCAGACCTCAAAATGACAAAATGATCTTTGTCCAGGATTTGGGAAATCACTCTTTGGTATGAATTTGGATTCTCAGGGAGCAGTCATTAACTAAACAGTCCTCCAGAAGCCGAAAGAGTTAATTGATGTACCTCCCCAAACACAGCTCTTAACCCTGCAGGGTTGTTGGCCCTTGGAAAGGTGAAATCCTATGGTTCTAACTCAAGCTCAGCGAACTTCTGGCCAGCTCCTCTTATTATTAAAAGGCAGCTCTTCTAAACTCCCAGGGTGCCTGGAATGCCCCCAGTTCCTCAAGTCATTATGTTTCACAGCAGGTTCTCTTGAAAGAGCTTCATCGGCCTTTGGCAGAACATAAGCCAGAATAATGGGCAAGCAGATGCCAGAATGAATTCCAATGTGTACACACAATTCTTGGCCCCGTAAAAATCAATTCGTTATTCATAATTAAGCAACTTCTTGAGAAAGGGAAGGTTGATACAGTTATTAAAAGATAAATAATAAATAAAGATCTACTTGTTTCTCTTTTTTTGGAGGGAGGATAAAAAATTTTAAACACAAAATAGCACTGTAATTAGTTTTTCTTCTACTTTGTTTCTTACCTGTGACACTTAGGGCCAGCCAAACAGAGCAGCTTTTACAAATTTCCATCACCCCTTTGTGTTGTGTTTCTCCTTAAAATGCATCCTTCAGAGCAGAATGGCAAGGCAGCTCCCGATAGTTGGGGAGAAAAGAAACTAGAAGCACCTGAACATAAAGGTCAAAAGGTGTAGCATCCTGTAATGTGAGTCTTTTCTGGTTTTCCAAATTGAGTTTAGGGAGCAGAGCTGAAAACATAAGTTGCTAAATGCCTTAGTACTAAAAGGAGCCTCTGGGCTGCCCAGCAGTTAGGACCACACACCTCCCAACAGGCTTAATTGGCAACAGAATTAGCCTCATTACCTCCCATTTCTACCTCATCAACCTGGTCTCAAATCAGTATATAAAAGGGATAGGAAAGAAAGGGGGTCCTCCTTGGAGAGAGTGCAGGTTGAAATGTGAAGCTATTACCCCTCCCCATGAAAGAGATTCCTCTCCCCTAAGTCAAGTGGAAGGAACCCCCTGGAATCATCCAGATAGACTGGAACTGTCTGCGAGAAAAGGGCTTCCAGCTCATCCCCCATGGAGGGAACTGCAGGGGGGCTGAGGTCCTCCCAAAACAGAGCAGAGAAGGGAACTCTTGTGTGTGGCTTCTTGGAATAGGAGAGCACGAGAACACAAGGGTTGGCCTAGAGATTTCTGAAAGGAATCAGCAGGAGCCTTCTGTGTCAGCAGGACCTGAACGCTCCCTGGTTTGCTGTGTTTGGGGAGCGATCAAGAGAGAGGTGAGAGCCACTGACCTGCCCAAGTGGCCCCTGATCCAAACCAAAGAAAAGGGCTGGGGATGTGTATAGCTGGCAGGGCAGATGGAAAATTGAGTGGCTCCAGAGAGGGGACTCTCAAAAAAATAGAGGTGCCACCATGTCAGCAGAGGCATCCAAGAGAAGAATCAAGCAGGAACAAGAGTGAGGCCAGGGGCCCCTGACCACTATGGACAAGCAGTGGGCCACCTAAGATGGAGAGCTTGGCTCCCATCCATCCTTCATGCCTCCATCACCAGGGGGTGCTGGTACCCAGGAAGGTGGTGGAAGGTACCTCTTCTGCCTCTCCTTCGTTCTAAATCATCCTGCCTGCTGCTCTAGAATATTCTGCAGGGAGAAGAATACTGCTTTGATGATTTAGGTTTTAAGCTGGACAGCACTAAGTTTTAAAAACTGAAAGGAATTGGATAATGGAATTTGACCAAGACATCATTAATTAAACTATACACCCAGCACAAAGAGGGATTCAATATAGTACAGTTAGAATCAGTGATTGGAAAAAAATATTCATGTATATGTCCCAACTAATCAAAAACTCTGCAATAAACTGGTGCCAGCAGTTAAAAAAAAAATTGTTAGGGATTAAAGATTTGGCAGAGAAAAATGGGAGGCTCTTTTGTGTATCTTTGGCTATAGTAATCATCTCCCCTTTTTTTCTTTAACGATTAAATTCACAGAAATTCTAAAAAGGATACTATGTATTTGCATAATACTTTCCTTCTAAAATTCTTAAAGTAGCATTGATTTCATGTTGATAGAAGAAATGAGACAGGACTGGGAGATAGAGAAGCAGGTTGTCCTAATCAGGCACCCAGGACAGTGAGTGGATTACGTATGGAAGCTGGGAGGACCAGTCAGAGGAGAGCATCGTTATGAAAAAATGGCTGCCTGGTAATTTGAGGTTGTTGGGTAGTATCTGTGAGTAATTGTGGGGGAAATATTTTAGCAGTAGCAGTAAAGAGTAACAGGAGTGGGTGGTGTTGGAAATGGGGTGGTCTCGAGAAAGATTGTAAGAATCAGGAAACAAATGACTTCATAGGGTCCAGAATGGGAAGATGGCCAGAGTTTTGGAAGGGATGGCATTGGTGGCAGTGATGGTGGTACCATTTATAGACTACTTTCCACACATTATCTCATTTTCACTCAGCATAATTGCAGTACCTTCTTACACACCTCTTCATTTTACTTCTTTTCCCCTCTCCCCTTCTCCTTCTTCATCAGTAGCATTTGTTGAGCATATGTGCCCCATGCCATTCTTCACAATCGGTAAGCTCAAATGGTCCCTGAAACCCATAGATTCTAGACCAGGGACCAGTCAGCACATGAGAGAGATAGGTGATGATGCCTCAGTTCTGTTTTGATTGAGGTACTGATTGGACATCCAGTTTGAGATACTTCTTTTAGAATGAAACCAAGCTCTGAGTGAGAGAGAGAGAGAGAAAGAGAAGGAAAGAGAGAGAAGGAGGAGGAGGAGGAAGAGGAGAGGAGGAGGGATGGGTTATTTGAAAAACAGTGACTTACTTAAGAAATGTTTACCTAGTTCTTAATATGTGCCAAGTACTTCTTCAAATGCTTTAAAAACATTAATTTATTGATTTCTCAGAGCAATCTTATGTGACAGGTACAATTATTATCATCCTGATGTTTATTATCATGTTTTAACCATCATCATGATATGAAACTGAGGTTCATATAGTCTTTAAGTAACTTGCTTGAGGTCACACAGCCAGTAAGTGGCAGAGCTGAGATTTGCACCCAGATCTCAGATTCAGATACTATGCTCGTAATGCTACCTAAGCTGCCAGGGGGGCTCCCTGCACGAACATTATAAAGATGAAAAGATAGGTTGTTGAGAAACACTGGAGTTTCCCTCATGTCTATGAATCTTAAATGATCTGGTGAGTAGTATGATCCTTATTCAACTTGCTCTCATCAAAGGAATTTAGGATATTTCATACATTTCAAAACTTTTGAGTAAAAGATATACACATTTATTTCTGAGACTGGATGCAATACATATCATCAAACTAGTTTTTGCTGAATAATCTGTTTCTGAACAGAATGAATCAATAACCTGGACTTATTTCCAATTTATGAGATGAATATTTAAACACCACTGTGTATTTCTGGTCATACCATTTTCAAGGATATTGGTTCCCTC
Organism: Camelus ferus; assembly: GCF_009834535.1. Lineage (NCBI taxonomy): Eukaryota > Metazoa > Chordata > Mammalia > Artiodactyla > Camelidae > Camelus > Camelus ferus. Next base: position 102,181,701 of record NC_045696.1, read on the forward strand.
CAACTCAAATATTCTTTTCCAGAAATCTGGGGGCCACAGATCTATCTTCTCCAGCTTGTTCTATGAATAGTACCTCTTCAGAGTGTTGTCCCAAAGAACAAGCACCACAGGTTAGCAGAACGTCTAATTCCTCTTCCTCACCTCTCCCCACTTTGGTATTTGCATCCACTAGTGGTTCAAGCCTCTCCCTTGGTGCAGAGGAGGAGGTGTTTCCTTTTTAAGTCCAAAGTGCTGAAACCGTTGGAACATGATATTCCTTCCTCTCTCGGGTTGAAGTTGGAAAACTCTACACCCACTACCCAAACCCTCAGTTGTTTCCAAAAACACCCTCTGCAGCTGCTGTGCCATAATCCAGAGGCTTAGTGTTGAAGCTGAGTTAGAGCCTGGAGGAACCACCTCCTAAGACCCTGGCAGTCGGGAGAGATGCAACATCCCTGAACCACAGGCTCCTGCTTTCTTTACCTCACTCCTCGCCAAAAGCCAGAGGGCTTTGCCTGCAGAACGTCCCCTGCTAAACCTGGGGAGATGCAACTCAAGCCCAGTCTCCTGGCCTGTTCCTGTCCTGGGGCAGATCCCTGTCCAGACGGCTGAGGACACTCCTTTCCTCCTTAATTCTCAGAGCCAGGAGCTCCGCACTAAACATGACAACCTGCTAGCCTCACTTCTGTGGCCAGTTCCTCCCTGGAAACCCATCTGTTCCCATGAAAAAGTGACTGGTTCCCCTGCAGCAACCTGGAAGCACATGGTGCTGGGAGGGAAGCCATACCCCACTGGCCCGTAGTGGGGACCGAGGCCTGGTTTAGCCACGGCACTCTGCTCTCTGTCCTCAGGAGCTTGTGGAAGTCCTTAGTAGAATGATGATGATGGTGTTGGTGATGGAAGTTAACATTCACTGAGTGTTAATTTTTTGTGCACATAATCAGCACTCAATGACTGGCCCTACAACCCACAAGGTAAATATACAGATTCTAAATGTACCTCATATCCTCACACATTTCTGGGGGATAAGTACTTACTATTATATCTACTTTACAGACTTTGAAACTGAGTCTGAGTATGATGAAGTAACTTACCCAAGGCCTTTCAGCCAATAAGGATCAGATCTTTGAGGCTCAAACTGAGAGTCCCAAGTGTCACCTTCAGTCTTGATTTGATGTATTTTATTTAAAAAACGGGAGTCGGGAGAAAGAAAAAGTTAACCTTACCTCTCTATTTATCTAGCATACATTTTATAGGATCAAATAAGGTTATAATGCAGGCATAAGAGAACTAAATATTATGTAACTGTGAGGGCTTTTGTATATTTTTAATGTGGAATTTAAAGCTCTGGGTGATGCCACCTACCCACATTTACCCCTCCACAGTTGCCCACATACATGCCCCTAGGCTCTAGCCGTAACTATATGGTTCTACCTTGAAGTGCCCTTAACTCACCTGCCTCCTTGCCTTTGCTTCCACTCTTTCCACTGCCTGGAATACCCTCTCCCTATCACTGACTATTGACTTGCTTCTTTGCTCAAACATGACCCCCTCTATTCTAAAATAGTCTCCCTTTCCTCTTTTGCCCCAATAAATGTTGTACATCTCTCACAAAGTCACACTCAGCACTATGACTATAGCTAGTTGTCATCTATATCTTAGGCTTCTCTGCCTATGCCTTGCAGGTGGTCAATAAAATGTTTGTTAGCTTAATTCTGCTTCTCTTTTCTATGCCCTTCCCTGCCTGCCCCCAACACCTTGCACCTAATGCATCTCCTGGTATAGAGCAGGTCCCCAGTGCATCCTGGGTAACATCCTGAGGTGCTTTAGGGCTGGCAAATTCAATGGGCAATCCTCTATAGGTCAAGGAGACTTAAGCTCTTCTTTTCAGTTAAATCTGACGTCACAGGGAAGGTAGGCTGTACCCTGTTGGGTGGGGATCAGAGCCCAGGAAGAAAACATTTCCCAAAATGCAGACTATCAACCCATAGGGATACCCAGATGATTTTAAGTGACACACAGGTGAACTTCTTTTTTTTCAAAATTTATAATTACATAATCTCATTTGTATTAGAAAGAAATATAATAAGCACATCAAATCTATGATTTCATAAAGATTATTTAATAAAAGCATTTACATTTGAACAAAAATATGTTGATTTAGAGAAAATCATCACAAAAATAATGACACAGAATATGACCAGAAGGTGGGCTGGTGGGGCTTCGGGCTCAATAGTCATGGGGACAGAGAAAACACTTCTGCTGAATGTGGAGGTGAAGATGGGGGTGAAGATGTCCTGTTCTATAAGTCAGATCTGCTGGGGGCAGCCTGAGGAATTAACAGAATTATTTACAAAAACTGTGTTACTGTGCAAAAACCTGTGTTTGAAAGGCACACTGCAACTAGAATGTTTTCTCATTACTATTGTTTCTTCATTGGAATGAAGAAATATGTTCACATCTCACGTACACGGCCTTAGGCACCAAGTTTCATGACAACGAGGGGTTTCACACACTTTCCCAGGCCTGTCAGCTACCATGGACCCAAATATGGGTTTGCTTTTCCTTTCTTTTTTTTTTTTCCTGCAAAGCACCACACTTTACAAAGAGGAAAAACACTTCAAAGGCAATCCCTTTCTCGCATACATTTCAGGGTTCCATTTGAGATCCACATTCATCTTCCTTATCCAATTACGTGATCAAAGCAGAAGGGTTTGGCCTACTTTGGCGGTTTAAAGACATCCAGGGAAAAGCTAAAAACATTTAAAACTACCTTTTCTATGCCAGACATCTTCCTAGAGGAGAATTGGAATCCACTCCCCCTGCTTTCTCTTAACTAGTCTCTAGACACAAAAAGTCAGGTCAGAGAGTTAACGTGCCCTAAACATCCAGCCGGTAAAAGATTCAGTTACATCTCTGTAAAATCCAATCTAATCTTAAGTCAGTGTGTCTAGTGTACTGTTTGCTCTCTACACAGCTACAAAGTCCCTTCCAGAAGCTGCTGAGAAACTCTTGTTTTTGTCTGATTACTTTTAAAGACCTCGTATTAAAATAAAAACTGCAACAACAACAAAAAATCTGAACAGTTAATTCATTAGTCTCCCCAAAGCTACTGGCTCTAGCACATCTGTTCATTTTAATGCTATAATATGGAGTCCATGTTTCCTAAAATAAGACATACCTTGTCCTTTACATGAATAGTCTGGGATTTGAGGCCTTGGTTAAAAAAAAATAGCAAATATAAAATCCTCAAAAATATTTAAGTGAAAAGACTGCCTATTGGTGGATTGATTTTTCCTCTATGGATATAAATCTGTTGGCAACCACCAGAATCGGGGTATGAAAAATGACCCGAGGCAGCTGCTGCTATTTGTTTCAGTGGGAAAACGAGGGTTTTGCCTCTCCCCAGGGGTTAATGCTGTGATGCTCTGAACGTCATCTGGGCTCTGTTTCTGAAGGGTTACACTGGAGAGGAGCAATGCTTTGTGGTTTATGACAGGATCACAGCAGAATATTTTGTGCATGCTGTGATTTGTATCGCCCATTTGTGCACAGGCCATAAAAGTGCACTTTTTATCAGGAACATTTGTGAATATATAACAGCGCTGAAGACATATGGCCACTAAATAATTCACAGTTATCTATCTCCTCAGCAGATTCCTTATACACCTACCATGTTTTAATGCCTAGTTTGCTCAGAAACAATATTCTTTATGACCCTTCCAATATAAAAATGTTTACTGACTGGCAGCAATATATGGATACCATGGGATAGGGCTGTATGGAAGGGGAGAGCTTTCTGCTTTCTCCTTCTCTCTTGGTCCTCATTTGTTTCCCCTGAACTCTTCCAGACAGCACCTAATCTCATAGGAGAAGGTGTCCTCCCCCCGAAAGTGGGTGCTAAATTGTAACTTCTAGGGTTTGGGCCACGAGATGGAAGTCACTGACTAACCTTCACCCTCTTCTCTTTTCAGTTCTATATCCATTTACAGTCCCAAGGAGAATCCAAATGCATTTGATGCTGCAGCATTCTTCCAGTCCGTGGGGAATTTCCTGGGGATCTTTGCCGGCTCGTTTGCAATGGGGTCTGCGTATGCTGTTGTCACAGCACTGATATCCTTTGTCTGGATGTGGAAAGCTGGGGACTGTGTGGGGCTGTTAAGAGCAGTCAATGTCCCTGGAATGTTTCTATGGATGGACAAACTCCAGGCCAGAAAATGGCTAGATAGTCTTGTTTAAGTGCAATCCAGCACCACTGGGGCCATCTTGATTCTGAGTCAACCCTCAAGGCATAGGTACCAGTGGAAGAGGGGCCCAGGCTCTTTTCCTGTCTAAGGACAGTTCTAGCACTGCTGCTGATACTCTCTGATTCTAGGATATCAACAGTTTTAAAAATTACCACCTGAGAAAATAGGTGGGAAGGGGGGCATCAGGATTAACTACATTAGGGTCAAGAGGAAGAACTAAAGATCCAAGGCCAAGGATAAAACAGGATTGACTGTGAATGATAAACTAAGTATTTTCTGCCTCCTTCTCAAACTTGTATCAATCACTAGTTCACAGGGTTGGCTGAGCCAATGATCACTATGGGTTTAAACAAGCATCCATAGCTATTTTCTGGAAAGGGAACAGCAAGCAACGCAGAAATGATGTTTGCTGTTATCTGGGCAGTCATCTCATTTCCTCTTTTCAGTAGAGAGGTGAGAGGATGGGTAGAGTTCCTAGAGGAGTCAAGCCAGGGAAAGGAGCTGGTCTGGTGGGTTATTCATTCAGAGCAGTTGGATGGACCAAAAATAAGTCAGATTTGAGGAGGAAAGCCAAAAGGCTAACGTCGAGTATGAGGACTTAACAGAGGTCACAAAGAAGAGGCAGAGCAAAGGATCAAAGACCTTGGGGAAAAGAGAAGGAAGAAAGAAGACAGGTGCAAGAGGGGTCAGGGATTAAGGCAAAGAAAGTGAAATGTTGAGGTCTTTTTGCATGAGAGCTGGTCCAGCAGTTGACTGAAAACTACTAAAAGACTAGGTTCTATGAAGGGTTTCTAAGACAAGTCAGAAGATGAATAAAACGTGGACCCTGCCTTCAATGGGAAAAAGGGTGGAGAGAAGGAAGAGATGGAGGTGGGGCCTCGGCCAAACCTCCTTTGGGTATAGGCTCCAGGGCTCTGGACTAGCGTGGAGCTTGCTCAGAACCGAATGGCTTTCTGGCGGCAGTAGAAGGAGAACACCCTATGTCCAGGGGATGCTCTGCTATTCAAATAGGCCTGAACCTTCTCCTTATAGCACATTAGAAGAGAGAATTCAGAGGAACAAACGCCACTAGAAACAAAGCCTTTCCTCCAAGTAACAAGAAAGGATGCTGGAAGAGTCCAAGGGCAGCCCATTTTTTCCTCCAGATGAAGAATTGTTTCCAGATCCTCACTGAATCTTTTTTCAGAAAATGTTTTGCAGAGCAAATTAATTTAAATCACACTAATATAAAAACTTACACATCCCTTGTCATATACCCCACACTCTTCTGAGCACTCGACATATTGTAACTGGTTTATATACCTAGAGAATCAGTTGCATTATTATGCCCACTTTCAGACAGGGAAACCAAGGCACAGAGCCCAAGATAGAGTTGGCTTCTAGTAGCCATACTCCCAACCATGACATTACCCTTGGTATTTTGTGCTTTCTAAGTCCTAAGACTTTACAAAACATTTTTAATATACTTCATCTCATTTTACTCTCCACACTGTGTGGGTAGGTATTCTTCTTATCGCCAGTTCACCTAGGATACCAATAAGGCTCAGAGAGATAAACATACTGCTCAGAAATCACACAGCCAGTGACTTAGAGAACTGGGACTCAAACCCAGATCTTCCATCCCAGGAGTCATGCTTTTTGCTTCCCTGCCCTGCTGCTAAACATCTCTTAATGTGGAATTTTCTTTAGATTTCGCTCTAGAAGCACAAAAATGCAACATTGCATCTCCTTTTCTGTCAAGGCATTTTCAGCCTAACAGTGGACACAGCTGCAGTGTAGTCCTTTCCCATCCATCACATGCTCCTAATCATCTCCTCATAACCCATTCTCTGCATGACTCAGATCACTGTGCCTTTGCTCTATTTGCAATTTATAGACTATTGACCAAGTGTCATCCTGGCCAAAATGAACCATTGCTCGCCAAAGGGCATCTTGCTTGACCTAGAAATAATATACTTTTTCCTCCATCCTACTTATACAGAGAGAGCATAGGCAGCTTCCCTATCACTGAACATGAATGCTTCTTATCCAATTTCCATCCCCAGGAGAGAAGTTTCTTCAAGGCGATCTGTCCACAGACCAGCACTCCCTGGAGAGCAGTGGCCTCCTTTGGTGTTTATGCCCTGGTAGGATCTCTTCCAGCCACAATCTCCTTGGCTTTCCCCCTAGATCTGCCAGTCTCTTAAGGGGCACACCCCAAGAGCTGAGGCCAAATTTAAGAAGTTTTTTGCCTGCACTTAGCTGATTTTATCCTCTTAGTAAGACATCTTTTTATTCTGAACACCAGTTTGAATTTTTGCAAGAGTGTTCGGCCCCCAGTGAAGCATGAAACTCATGCTGGCTTTCAAAGTAAGTCTCAGTGAGAGTTACAGCCTCCCAGTCAGGTCTGAAAATCAGTTCTCTCATCTAAAACTATCACAACTAGATTAGTTTCTCTCAGCCAAGAAGGAGATTTATCTGTACAAGCAGTTGTTGTTTCCCTTAACACGTCTTTGTCACTTGACCAAATTTACCAAACTGTGTGAGTTCCCAATGCTGGAAACCGGCCTGTTTTTCCTCCTGTCTTGGAGCGCCTTCCTGTCTGCTGAGGCTGCTGGCCTAACAGGTCAGTACTTTGTTCTGTGCAACAAACTGGGCATGTGAATACATGTGTTTCCCACCCCACCCCCTGCCCTGTGCCCCACTCCCTGCACAGCAGGTGAAATGAAGTCTCTCTTCTATAGGTTTGTGTCAGAATCAGTCTCTCTTGGGTACCCTGGGGAGAAAAAAAATTCATCCATTTACCCAATAGCTCAATCAGAAGCCTCCAAAGTGCCATTTCCTCTTCTCTCCTTGTGGGTCAGGAAGGGGATGTTGAAATCTACAAATGACTGATGTGTGGAGGTGATGGATGATTTTACAAATGGGAGTCTCTGCTCAGTGTGAATGGACGCACAGCTGCTTTGTGGGAAAGGGTGGTGGCTTTCCATTGGCTATTTACAGCTATGCCTGCATAAGCAGCCTGTCTGGGGTGTGCACATCTCCACACACAACAGTGTTCACAATCTTTGCATTCACTCCATCACAGGCCAGAAAACAGAGAGCTAATGTGGTGACTCTATAGTTTGGTATCTCCTACTGCAGAAAGTCTGTATGTAGAGTCCTCCGAGGTGGAATAGTTGATAGACAAAGAGGCAGTCCCTAAGGTTCCAGGGCCACGCATCCTGTACCTGGATTTGGCAATTAGATTGCCTTCCTGCAACAGCAAGGGTTTGCGCTTGGATGGCTGCAACAATTGGGTGCTTTTCCATGTAGAAGAATCACTGCAGCTCTGAGCAAAATGTCAAAGCTATTTCTCTCCTTTGGCCTAGTTCCCCGCTTCTCCCAGGTTTCAATCCTAGATCCCTTGCTACTCACTAACTACACCTTAATTGACATTCAAGTGGTGAGACACCCCCTGTCTCCCAAAGTACTAGCCGGGAACAAAGTGTGTCTCCCTGGGTGTTTGAATTTGAATAGATGATACTTTAAGTGTAAATAATAATAAAAGTTGACATATGTTGAACATGTACCATGAGCCAGGTGCTGGCTAACTGCCTTTTGTGAATGTTCTCATTAATTTACAGAAAGACTCAAAGTTAAGGATTATGCACAGTTTACTCAGCCAACAGTAAGTGGTGGAGCTGGGATTTAAAACTAGGAGATCTGATTCCAGAGCCTGGGCTCATGGGTACCAAGCGTTGTTATCTTGAATGAAATTCTATTTATGGAATATAAGGCAAGCCCCCAAGAGTAGGAAGACCCAGGAGCCTGCCAGGCTCACCTGCTTCTAAGTTGGTTTTGTCCCTTCTGGGAAAGCCAGAGCAAATCTTTGTTGCCATGGTAACCTGTTGCTCTGGGCAGCTGACTCACCTGACTTCATAGCCACAGGAACCAAGCTATTCCCACAGGCTCTGAGTGTGTCTGTTGCTGAATCGGATAGCCACCCTGCCAGTTCTTATGACACTATAATCAAGACTACATTACCAGAGTCCACCCCACCAGGCCCTTGTATCATTTCAAGTCATTCCAGCACGACATCCATTATATTAGTGCCTTACCATGTTATTAGAGAGGTTACTGAAGAGCTTATGCATTCCAGAGAAAGAGAATGCTAGTGTCCCTTAAATGAAATAAGGCAGGAAACAGTTTACATCTGTCTTTCAAAAATTTGTGGTCCCCTTTCTTCCACATTCTGTGCCCTTTTCAGCACTTAACATGTTGTAAAATGACGCAAGTAATGTTAACAATAAGAATAGCTGTTTGACCTTCCAGAAAGGTAAAAAAAGTATCTTAATTCACTTGGTATTTTTTAGTCTCCTGTTGAACATTGTAATAAATACACACACACACACACACACACACCAATGCCTAAGATTGTTTCTGTGTGAAAATTGTCTTACTATTTCCTGGTCCATTTCAGCAAGATCTTGTTTTCTTAACTCATTAAAAGGATGTGGTTCACTTACAAATCTCTAGCTTGTCTGTGCCTTGCTTTTTTGCCACCCCTTTCAACCTGGAATCTTTATTGGATACCGTGCAGCCTGCCACTAAGGAGCTAGCATCGTGGGATGGGTGGATGCAGGTATGGGTCTCGTAGCAGGAAGACTCAGACTTCCATGGCTGCACCCAGAGGTGCACTAGTCCAGAACAGTCCTCCAGATTAAGCAACATGCGCAGCAGGCGTTTGATACAAACCAAACTTTAGGTGTGAGCATTTTGTCCTGCCAAAGACCAAGCCTGCTTAGTCCAAATGGCTTATGTGTTTGTTTGTTTATTATTTAATCCTTGCCTATTTCTAAATTGGATTTGAGACAACTCATAACAGGAGCCATGTACATCATGGGACCATTTAGTTGAGGATAGACACTCAAGTGCTTTGGGATAGAGTTTTTCTGCAAAATTAGGCAGCTGTTCATTGCTGTGGCTTGGCAATAAATATAGCTCTGAGCTTTCTGGCAGCCAAAGCCAAAAGGGAAACTTGATGACTTATGTAGGAACAATACAGTATTATAAACAGAAGTCATACTTATTTATAAAATGGGCAACCTTGTTTTCTAAAATTTTAAGGAAATTTATCACATGCATATTTATATAAGGACCTTTGAGCACTATAACAGACAATGTATTGTCTTAGGGAAGATGGAAATCCATTCTTCATGTAGTCATTTCCCATATCAACCATCAATAAAATCTGAGGGTGTGGTATTAAATTACAATTCTCTGCTGATATTTCATGTAATAGGAAAATCCTTCTAGTTCTAATCCATAAGTAAACTAATATAGCACAAAGCTAAAATCTAGAAGACTTTTTAAAAAGTGCTTAACAAATGAATATATGAGAATGAATACAGCAAACTAAATGAACTGAGTTAACAAGTAGTTTATGAGTAACTGTAGCAGTAACCAGCAATCCCAAGGCCTTGCATGGATTCACTAACAATACATCATGTAAGTTCTAGGAAAGGTGCACAATAGTTTCTCAACACAATTCCACCAGCCCTTTCGGTGCTAGGTGGGTGCTCAAGGATGCCCACTAGGCCATCCCCACATCACACCTCTTACTGGTTCCATGAATTGGGTTTTCACACAAGATTTCATTTGAAAAAAAGATTTCTGTTGCTTTAAACAAAATACATCTGTTTTTAAGAACATTTTTAAATTTTTTTCTTACTGCCAAGGTAAGGTATACACATTGTAGAAAATTTGTAAAATGAAGATTCACAGAAGGAAATAAAATTAGAGTTACCTATATTCTCACTGCCTATTAATAACTGTTTTTAGTGTTTATCTGAGTCCATCTAATTATATGCATTTACATGTACTTAATTAAACATATGCATGAATACATATATGTGATTATATTTTTATTTTTAAGTAACTTGCTTTTTTCATTCAGCGATTTATAATGGATTTTTTCATGGCATTAAATATTCTTCTATATTACTATTTTTAATGGCTGCCTAATACCATATCATATTAATTATTCCCATAATTTATTATATCAACCTTTTGATTGTTTATAGTTTTCAACATTATTATGATTGTGATGGTAATCCTCATATATTAACACATGGATTCTTATTTATTTAACTGCCTTAAAATAAAGTTGTAGAGTTAATAAGAAGGCTAAAATTTTAATGTCATCCAAGTTATCCTCCAGAAAATGTCTATCCTTTTGTATTTCCGCCAGCAATGTAAGCGCGAGCTCATTCACTCACATCTTCACCGCACTGACTCATTTTCATCACTGCTAATTTGATAATCAAGTTCCATTTCATTCTGATTTAAATTTATTATATTTTCACCAAGGAAATCATTTTAATTATGTCATTGGCAATTTGTATTTCTCCTTTGGTGAACTACCTGTTTATGCCCTTTGTCCTTTTTTCTAGCGAGGCGCTGATAGTTGTCACATTAAATTTTAGAAGATCTTTATCTATTAAGAAAATTAACCTTTTAGCTGTCCTGTAGGCTATAAATAGTCTCCAATTCATGGTTTTACCTTTCAAATATGTTTTTTTTGTTTAGGTTGATGTAGACATTTTCAAGTTTCATATGGTTAAGTTTATCTCCTCCTTAGAAAGCCCAAGATTTTATTAATTTCTACTTAGAAAGCCCAGTGTTTGTTGACAATAATGTGTACTTTCTTTTAATAGTTGTCTGGCTTTATTTTTGCATTGAAATCCAACTGGGATTTGTTTTGATATAAGGTGCAGTATATAGTGGAGATTTGATTCTATTCACTCATCCTAAGACCCTTCGACCTTAACCTATGAATTTATACTACAGTGTCCACATGTGTAGGTACATACATATATGTGCAAGTTCTGGCCTTTCTATTGTTCCACTGAGCTTGTGGTTTTGGTCTTTACCGTTTTCATCATTTCAGCTCCATGTTTCATTTTAATATCTAATAGATCCATTTCTTAACCCCTTCCCCCCTTTTCAAGGACCTCTTTGCTATACTCATTTTTATTATTCCAGAATGACTTTGAAAATAGTTTCATTATGTTTCAAGCAGAAAATAACTTTAGGATGATGATTTGGTTTGTCTTAAATTTTTAGATTAATTTGAGGAGAAGTGGTGTTTTTACAACATTGAGTCTTCCTACCCAGGAATATGTTATATCTCTCCATTTATTCAAGTCATCTTTTATGGCCCTTAGTAAATTGTTATAGTTGTCTTCACATTAGACTTACAGATTTCTTGTTAAGTAGTTTTTAAGCTATTTTATATTTTGGCTTACTGTGATGAGTGGAAGCTTCTTCCATTATAGTTTCTAGACGGCTATAGTTTATTTATGTGCATGTAGACTTCACTGTACTATTTGACTTACTCTCTGCAGCTCTGAAATAGAGAACATGGGCTGATGTGTAGAATTAGGACTGATGGATCAAACTTATATTAAACTATCAGGCCCATGAGGGCTGTATCATCATTGGCAGTGTGGCTGAAGCATGCTAGGCATTCAGTGTCTTTTGAGCAGTGGAATGAATGATTTTAGCTCAACAAAAGGAAATATTTCCAAAAGTTGAATAACAGACTATTTTATAAGGTAGTGAGTGCCTTATGCCTGAAATATTCTTGCAGATTTTATATTCTGGTCAAGATATTCCAGAGCAGATTCATACACCAACTAAAGGATATATAACAAATTGCATTAATTTGCAATTTCATTTCTCTAACCATTAAGTTAAAATAGAGACATGTGACCTAAGGAAACAAGAGCATAGTCTAAAAGAATATGGTGGGCATATGTTGGTTTTGGCTGCCCAGCACCCATTCTCACTTTTACTGATAAAGCATCCTCCTGTTACTTAGGGAACTACCCCTCCTCCATCAGATACTAACTTGTAAACCCCACCCTCCCACTCCCCTCCCCTACAAAAGATAATAGGGACACCTGAAGCTAGGTCAATCAGAAACTCTTCCCCCAGGATGTGAACTTTAGGAGGGAGAGAGAAGGGTCTATAACTGTTGGCACCCATAATTTCCAAGAGTGGAACACTGTTGGGACCCTCTATTTATTTCTGCCATAGATCCCTGGAGCTGCCTTCCTGCCTCTTCCCTCTAGTAAATTCCTTTCTGATTACAGTTGCCGGAATCAGTTTTTATTGCTTATAAACAAAGAAACCTAAATAGTACGAGGGAAGGAATAATCCATGAGGTATTTCAACAAAAGAAGCTGCATAACTTGGTGACAATTCAGAAGGGAAGAGCGCCTCAAAGACAGCACAGCCTCTAGGCCTGGATGCTTGGGACCATCTTATGCCAGGTGCATACTGATAGACAAAAAGAATCACGCTTTTAAAGACAGTTTGCACAGTGTTCATTATCCTTTTCAATTCAGCTTCTTGTAAGATTCATTATGAACGCTTCTTTGTGAGGGGGGCTTGCTCATTACCACATCTTCTGCTTTCACTTTCAGTTGTTACTAATTTGATGATGATCATCTGATTTATTTTGATCATCTTTTACTTCAAGGGCCACATTTGCAGCCACCTCATCTCAGTCTCTTGGAAGTTGCACCTGCAAGTATTCAGTAGTCACGTAGAAGAACTTAGTTTTATGGAAACAAGTGGCTTTTAGACATGCAAATGAAGGTTGTCATTTCTGTTACCCAGAAGTCTGATGCTCTGCTATTGGAAATATACAAGTGCAGTTTAAGAAAACTTTTATATGGGAAGACTGGGCAGAATGTCAAATGCAGGTGAAAAGTCTTTCTGGAGAATGAGGATGTGTAGATAGAAATGGATTTTAAGGAGTCCTCACGAGCCAGGATTGCATAGAAAGAAGGGAATTTATATGAAAGTGTCTGCCCTAATTACAGAATCAGCCCCTGGGGGATATGTCTCTGGCTTCTAGCTCTTCTGCTAACTTGCTGAGGGATTGGAATAAGTCTCCCTGTTAATTGGTATCTCGGTTTTTTTTTACGGCCAAGGTAAAAGGATTTTTATTATTTTGTAATAGAAGGACACTTACACATACAGAATGTGGCTTTTGAGTAAACACATGACCTGAGGTATTCTCTCCATGAAGCACCTGGAACACATGCATACCTAATTTCTGATCAAGCAGAATTTTTTTCTTGCAGAGTCCTATTTTCTAAAAGTCATTAGGTTACTGAGCCATTATTTTAAATTGAATATTGAAAATAATTCAGCAGTATTATTTATAGCATAATCTCTAGTGGAATTGAATCCTGTCATAGAAGCTGCTTTTCAGTTTATAAAGATAACCCAAAAGCACAGCTGGACAGGTTGTTTGAAAATTCATTTTTATAATCTGTTTCCCAGCTGAGACTTTAGGGGTCAGGTTTTTGCCAGAAGCAAACTTTCAGGGACTGTCACTAAACACCTGAAGAGCAAGATTTCTAATGGCAACATTGACACCATGTCTAATGATTTCTCCACTTCCAGGCACTGCTGTAATAAAGACAGCTTCCATTTTTAGATTCCTGGGGCATATTTTATGTCCATTGGAAGTGAAAGAGGAGGAGGGGGGCCATTGGCATCCCTCATTTTCTCATGCAAAAAGTTAGAACTGTATAGCCCACTGTTTACACAGCTTAGAATGGTTTCCATCTAAGAAAACAAACATGTAAAAGTCTGAAAGAAAAGTGCTCATTACTAAGCAATGCTATTGGGCTTTGTAGTCTGATTCTAGAGAGTAAGAGACTGAAGAATTTTTTTAAACACAGAAGGGTGAAAACAAGTGACACTCTGGCCCATTCACTAAGGAATTGACCAAGATGTCTGAAAGAGAGAAGAATTTAGCACACACAAGCATCAAGCACAATATAAACAGTTAATTCATCTCAATCCCATCAACCAGGCCTTTTCTCCTGTTGGTCTCAAATGACAAAGGCCTAATTACATTGTCATGATAAGGAAAAGCTGACACTTGAAAGCTCAAGTCCTGCTTATCTGTCAGGTCAGTTCTTGAAAGGCTTTTGTAAAGTAGTCATGAAGGGAAGCCTGGGGAAGTCTTTCTTTTTTGCAATAGACAAGGAGGAAAGATTTCCAAATGAAATGACTATTACTGGACATGTTGCAACTTCACTTGATCTGAGTAAGTTGGCTTTTTACCTCTCATCACCATCATCTCTCAGCTTGGCAAAAACTTGTCTGTAACTCTTAAGAAGGCTTCTAGTTCAGAGGTGAATGTGTTCTGTTTGGCTTTCTACTGATGCATCGCATGACTGGATGGGAAATATATTTCTAGATCTCAGTAAATAAAACAAATCACCAGGAGGGGACTTAGTTTGAATTATTTCTCGATTCAAGTCTGGCTGGTTTCAGTTTCTATATACATGTCATTAGCTGACATCTCAGCTTTAGACTGTTCTTGCTTCATATTGACAGGACCATGTGAATCCAGATTAATTAGCCAACAATTCACCAGCAAATGAGGGGCATTGAGTGTTTTCCAAGCCAAAAATAAAACCCGGAGGCTCAAAATATTAGGCATTCAAGCTGTAGCAATAGACACCCAAAGTTCTCAAGGGGATTAGTTAACCAACTTGCTTAACCAAGGGCAAACGCTCAACGATGCCATCGCAATAAAAGCAGGGGTGTAAAGTACATCTCGCATAACAACATATTAACTCACAGCTGCACTTTCTTGAACCAAACAGCTCATCATTTCAATATTCAGACAACCTTGCACATGTAACTTGAATAGTGGACAAATTCACCTCTGCTTTCTTCACTGTAAATGTTTTCAGTCATGATTTAACATCTCCCCATGGTGTCAGCAAGGCTTAGGGAAAAGAGAAAGTTCTTCCTTTTTCAGTTGCCCGTGTTCTGCACAGGTATGTAGAAAATTGTCAGAAGATAGATGGTACAAATGACTAACATGTAAGTGAAGGAGAAAGAGGGGTTGACGATCATTCTCAGTCCCTATAGCAAATGGATCAGTGGTTCATTTCATCAGACTGGGGGCGGTAAGTGAATAAATACATGTAGTAGAAAAGGAGACACAAAAACTGGTTCATTTGAAGAAAATCTTCTGGATTCTACACAAGTGTGGAAACTTCACATGGAAAAGTACAGTGGGCCATGGGACATGAACACCTGGGGTGAGCTTGCTGATTAGAGATTTAGGTGACGATGTCCAGCTGACTCTAAGGAAATGGAAACTGAAAAGAAGGGACAAACCTGACAAACACCAACATTTGAGGTAAAAAGCCAGGAATTTAAGCTAAAGGGGATTTTTCTTCTTCTCTAGGCCTCAAGTTAATTTGCATAAATATTCACTACTACATTATTGAAGGAGATTTTTGTTTTAAATGGAAATTTATAAACCTTGCAGCATTGACAAGAAGTAACTCTTAAATGCATGCCTACCTTCTGCATTGAAGAATCTAGAAATAAGAGCATAGATGTGTGTTGTTTTCTGAATTGATACTCTTACATCCCGCAGACTCATGATTAATTTGCGGACTGTGGCATTGCCAAATATGGTGAACTAGACAGTGATTGTACGCTTTGGAAACTTGGAATCTTTCATATTCCCTGAAGGAGTTTTCTATTTCGCTAAATCTTTGACTTTTCAGTTCCAGGTTCACGTTCAGCAGTGGTTGGTAGGAAACCTGTCAGAAATGTCTCTTTTTACCAGATCAAAAATAAATAAAAGTGTGGCATGGAAAAATAACCCATCAACCTTAAAACCCCTCAGAGTATCGTCTGAGAGGAAGACACATTTTTTTTTTCTTTCTCGCTTGCTCTCGCTCTTTGTTCTGATGATATAATCAATATTTCCTGTCCAAAAATGCAATATTCTCTGGTCTTAGAAACCCCTCAAGTCTGCATTTAATGTCAAAGAAAATCATGCTCCATGTGACAGATGTTTGCTTTTCAGCTGCTGTATCTGAAGGCTTCATCAACTTTTAATGAGAAAAGAACTACTGAATAATGTTATCAGTAGTAGAGACTGTAGGTGACAATAGTCTTGAATAAGAAAATTTAAACACTAGAAGAAAATGGGCCCTGCCACTAATAAATTCACATAAACATCTATTTCTATGCGAGGATCAAAAATAATTTCTCCTGCATTCTCTTTTTAGAGCAGATAAATATTTCTTGAAATAGAGTTTCATTCCTTTTACAAACCTGCATTTGAGTGTCTGATGTCTGCTGGGCACTGTTATGGAATTGGGGGCAATTCAAAGAGGGAGGTCATTGACCAGCCCTTCAGGAGATCAAGGTCAAGAAAGGACACTGGTAATTCAGTTGTCAGGAAGTCAACCTGAAGCTAGGGGGACAGGGAAGGCGACTTATAATTCTTCAATTCCATATATGCAGACCTTGGAGCAAATGTAAAAACAACCATTCAGATCACATTTAAAATGGGGAGGTGCTTAGAGATCATTGAGCAGTATTTGCCAGTTTCTTGACCCTTGTTGGAAAAAATAAAATAGTTTTATCACGCATTTATCTGCATGTAGCATAATTTTTTGCCCACAAGGGTACTTATATACTTTAAAATACACAAAAATTCTAATTAAAAATTATGAGGTTCTTATATTTTCTTCCACCCTTCGGTGGATTTTCTTGTATACTCCAATTTAAAGAACACTAATGCAGACCATCTTCTTCAATTCATTGAGAAGAAAACAGAGGGCCAGGCAATGAATTTAAATTGCACTAGTCATTCAACTAGCTAAGTGTCTGAACTATGACCAGATAGATACCAGGTCTCCTGGCACCCATTGTAGTACAGTTTTTTATATAATTTAGAACCACACAGTGAGCCGTGAAATCATGTACACATGTTTATACATATACCTATACAATATTTAGTAACACAAGAGCTCTCTGAGAGGGTCCAGAAACAGAAATCACAGAGAACAGTATAAATGGTTCTCTGGTAACCAAAAAGAGTTAATTGTCCTCTCAAAATTGATTCTCTGGAAAGAATTTACTGGCTAGCAGAATCATTATTCTTCCCAAAGAATTATGGACCACCTCGTGTTGTTTCCTAAACTACTTTGCTTGCCAATTAATTTGAATTTAACTGTGTACCTCTTTGTGGTTTCTCAAACAGCTCTTTTAGTTAGTGTCATAAAGTGTTGGTTTTAGTTCTTGTTCAAAATTGCATAAATGAGTCCTTGCAGACAGCCCTTCAGGGATGTTGCTCACCCCTGAAAGCTTGCTGTGCAAACTGAAAGGCAATTTTGAGCACACATGTGAGTCAGAAACTCTTATTATTATTTTCTCTAGGCCACTTCTTGATTTCTTTCAGAGCTCCTAATTTATTTTAGTTCTCAGCTATTTTTGAGCATGCTCCACTCCCTGTGGACCGGATATATGTATTTGGTTCCATTTGTCATTGCCACAGGACCCCATAAATACAACCTGAAACCAAGACCTTAGACGTGCAGCCTAGTAGTTGCATTTAATGACTGCTTGCTTTTGCGGAAGAGGTAGAAGCAGAATGATCAGATTTTACTTCTGCTGGGAAAGAAAATGAAGTAATGTTTTAACAGCAGAAGACAGACGTACTATTTGTTTCATAGTTTTATTTTATGGATACTAGAACTAATTTAAAATGTAAGAGAAATACCTTCATACTTATAATAATTAGACTATTTAAACATGGATCATATTCATTGTTTCTTCTAAGTTTTGTATTTAGAAAAAATGTAATTAGTTGATTCAATGTGTGTTTATTCCCTAACCTATAATGGATTAAAACCCAAAATATGCTGGTAAACTGCACGTTCCTCAAACATGCCCCTCAGTCTCCTACCTCACTCCCTTCACTCAGATTGAATTCCCTACCCCTGACCTTGCACCTCCAAATTCTTCTTATTTTTCAAGACCTAAATGCCTCTGCATCCTTTAGGAAAAGTTTCTCATCTCTCTCCCACCTTCCCCAGTCCAAAAGAAATCACTCCCTCTCAGAATTCCTATGTTCTTATCACCTACTGCATTCTGCCCCCTATTAGGTGTCTCTGTATGCACGTGGTCTCTGGTAGGAGACATAAAACTGCTTGAGATCTAGGACTGGGTTTATTCATCCTTGCATTCCCCATAGCCATAATGTATGCTTTCCTCATGGAATGACCTCAGTAGATAGTAACATTTGAGTGGAGGAATAGCAGGTACCCTAGCTAACTTGCAAAAATATGGTACCTTAACTATAGTATACTGAGAATTGTCTAGGTTTGGATTTCTAGGAGGGAGGAGCACATTTTCACTTGCTCTTCCTTGATGTGGGAGTTAATGTGGAAGAGAAGGCAACAAATAATGATTTAGTTATCAAAAGTTGTTTATGAACTGAGAAAAAAAGATAATTAAAAACGTGTTGCTTCTTTGGAGCTGTCTTCTAATTGTCCCAAGATGCTAAAAGGCAAGAATAAAGCAAAAATCTCTTTTTTAAGACCATACGAGATCAAGGCCAAGCCATTGCAAAGGGGAGTTGAGACTTAATACCAAAGTGTCGGTCAGAGATTCACATCTCAAAGTGGGATCCTAGAACTAGTAGCATGGGCGTCCTTGGTAGTATAAATGCAGAATCGTGGGCTTTATACGAAACCTACTGAAGCAGAATCTGCATTTAACAAGATTACCAGGTGGCTTGAATGTTTAGTAATTTCCAAAGGCATGAGGTGGAGTTCAGAAACCTCTCTTGCCTAATGCAGATTCTTGGGCCACAGCTGAGCTTCCAGTGGGGTCAGGTGGTTTCTGATGCATGAGGATGACAAGATAAACTGTAAATCAAGCACAGTCTGGGAGTGACAAGCGAGACAGAGGGGTGAGAAGCAGCGGTAAGGAAAAAGAAAGGAAGTGGGTTCCTCTGAGGTGAACTGTGTCTGGCACCTGAGCACAGATATCAGAATTCACCATTTTCAATGCCCTTTGACCTGAAAGTTTGTGGTCTACAGATTTACCACATTTTCTGCACAGAGGAGATTTCCTGAGTTCATCTTTAAACCTTCTAGCTTACTTGAAAAAATTAAGTTTTTATGATTTGAGGGTATGGTGATGATATGTTTTAAAATTTTACTTTAGAAAGGTTGTCTATCTAAAATTGAAAGAATATTTGAAAGTGTCTAAGTTTATCTTGTCTTCACTTTTTGAGAAAGTCAGGCTGCTTTTATTCAAAAGGTCTATAGGTTTCATTTGGAGCCACTATTATTACTTTGTCCTGAACTTAAAAAAAAAAAACAACTAAATTGAGATGTTAATCCTAGTGAATTAATAAAATAATATATAGGAAAATGGTAGACCCATAGAACTGGAGGATATTTAAATTTCTACTTTATGAAAAAATTTATTTCTATAACACCTCTGACAGATGATTATTCAGCCCAAACATTTCCCATTATAGCGAAATTTTCACACTTCAGGGCAGCCACCCCACTGTAGGATTGTTCTCACATTTTGGAAAAATCCTGTGATTGGGAATCAGAAGACACAGGTCGGAGTCTGGGCCACCCCTCTTTAATAGATCTACGCCTAACTTACTCCTCTCCCCAAGCCACTTGTTCCAATCTAGTGGCTCAAACTCACATCACTTTTTAAAAATATGAATTTCAGCCATAGGTAGGATTGAAATGAGCCTGAGTCCAGTCCTCTGGGACTTGGCATGTTGTCTTAGTTGACATTGGCATCTTCCATGGTCCCAGTTATAATAAGAGAATACAGGCTGAATCTTATTTTCTGATAACACAGCTTCGATGTTTTCAGAGAACCTGAAAGTTTAGAATGCAAAAGGACCACAAGAGACTGCTGGTCAGGTTTCTGTCAGGAAGAGAGGAACCAACTGGTTGTCGACAGAGTTTAACTCAGGAAATTGGATACCTAGGTGGTAGAGAGCTGCCAAAGTAAAAAGCGGGCACTGAGGCAACACAGAGGTAGTAATTGCAGGAAGCAAGTGTGAACCCTAGGACTGGAGGAGCAAAGGAAAGAGAATCTAGAAGCTTCTTAGAAGGAACCTCTGAGCTGGGAACCAGACCTCTGAGGACACTGCCTGGCTGCTGCTACTTTCTCTGAGGGGGTCCCAGGAGGCTAATCCAGAGTGAAGCTAAAAAACAGAAAACAAGCCTGGGACCAACTGCTAAAGCTATGGTCAAGAACCATTGCTGAGATGCAGCCGAGAGGAGCAGCAGGCAACCAGGGAGAAGCAACACCTTCTCTCCTCTCCTGCATCCTGGTCTCCCTCAGGGGCTCCGTACTGACAGATCCTAGCTGGCTCCAGCAAAGGAAGATGCGGTCTGCAAAGCCCGACCCCAGAAACACAGAGCCAACACATGCGCTGAGACACTGTAGTTTGCCAACTGACCCAAAGAACACTTGGTCCTCCTCCCCCACCTTTTTACACCTGAGAATCTGAGACCCAGAGCATGTAAGAGGTTGTCTAGGGCCCTCCTTTACAGTGGTATGGCTCAGGCTAGCAGGTATGCACAAATATAATGGCAATTAAAATGCACTTTTGTAAGGTAGAAAACTGCTAACTCTAAATCTGTTTAGATGGCAAAGAATTTTATAGGTAATAGATGTATTTAGGTGAGACATTTTCAAAATGTGTTTTGGCTTGTAAAAGTCATACTAATTATAGTTAATTTGTGTGAGTTGATTAATTACCAAGCTATAGAATTATGATTGTGTATACTGATACTAAGGGTCGGATCAACTTAGTTGTTTTATTTTAATTACAACACTAAGACTCTGGTCACATAGGCACCCTCTTCATTGTTTGTTGCTTGTGTGACTTATCTGTACACAAAACTCAAAAAATATTAGCAGAAACTTTGTTAGTGTTCTAACAGAAGCAAGGAAACAAAAACCAGTGGAGCTACTGGGGAAAATATCCTCAAAGGAGACATCCAGGCAGATCACATGTATAATATTCATCTTCAAATCTCTGACTTTTTCCCTGGGACATCAGAAATGACATTTTTAGATAAGCTAAGATTACCCTAAACATTCACGGATGGTCTAATACAGGGAGAAAAGCACAGGGAGTCTGTGGAATTTCGAATCTCAGCTCTGTCACCTTCAAGGTGACCTTGAGTAAATTACTTTAGTTTCTCGTTACATGGGGATAGGACTGTTCATTTATTCAACAAATATGTGGAGGGCCTACCATGTGCCTGGCATTGCTCTAATGGTTGGGGACCAGTGAATCACTGTGCACTCGATGAGTTTCCATTGCAGTGCAGGAAGGCAGAAAATAAACCTATAAATATATAAAATGTTAGGTGGCAGTAAATAATATTAAAAAAATAGATTATTGTAGGCGAGTAGAGAATGATGAGAGAGATTATTTTTGTAGAGTATATAGCAAAGGCCTGTCTGACAATGTGACATCTTAAGGAAAGGAGGGAACCATATAGATGTTTGGAGAAGAACTTTCCAAGCAGTGGGAACCAGACATGCAAGGGCCCTGCAGTGGGAGCAGGGAGCAGGAAGCAGGGAGCACGGTAGGAGAGGAGGTCAGAGAGCTGTGGAGAGGGGAGGAGGGATCTAGGTCTAGATCTAGGTCCTGCCTTTTAGTCATGGGGATCTATTACAGAGCTGGGAGCAGAGGACTGACATGATCTGAATTGTCTTAAAAGAACCAGTATTGCTAGGTAGAAGATAAACTGGGCCCCAGGGGCAGCAGTGGAAAAGGGGTGGGTGGGGGTGGAACCAATTAGGAAGCTGTTGCTGTCATTCCAGGCAAAAAAAGAAGGTGGCTTGAAAAAGAGTGTTAGGGTGGAGGTGTTGAGAAGGTTTCAGATAAGTTTTGAAGGACAAGTCAACAAAATTGCTGATGTACAGAGAGAGGAGAGAAAAAAGGGTGTTCCCAGAGTTTTGGCTTGGGCAGCAGGAAAAATAGATATGCCATTACTGAGAAGGGGAAGATAGTGGGAGGGGCTGATCAATAGTGGAAGCCTGCTGTGAGATAATAAAACAATGAAATAAGGTGGTGTAAATAAAACTAATGTGTTCTTTGTTCACAATAGGCATTCAGCCAATCTTAGGCCACTTACCTATCCTTTATAACAATCCTTTGTTACCTGTTCTTCTTCTCAGAATGCATTTGTGCACTGCTCACACCCCTCTCCCTTTTTATTCACTACTTCTCCACAGATCAATACATAGTCAAAACATTTCCGCAACAGTAGGAGGTCAGCTAAAGCTCTTGTGGAAAAACCTCCAACAGACTGTGCAATCGGCAGAAATAGACAAATAACATTTTTAAATAAAGAAAGAAAAATATTTGATACCAAAACAACATTCATGGCAATCCTCCCAGTTCCTCAAAATACTTGACGTGCTTCGGTACCCTAAAAGTTTTCCTGTTACTGGTTGTTTTTTAATAGAAATTCTGTGAAGAGTGAAATATAATATTTCACAAGCTTTTTTTTCCTTAGAATTTCTGAAGACAGGCTAAAAAGCTGAGAAGTTAGCCCAAAAAATCTGTATAAATGCTTACTACATATATATTCTTTGCAAAATTTCCTAGCTGTTTTTATTCTTTTTGC
This sequence comes from Camelus ferus, assembly GCF_009834535.1. Classification (NCBI taxonomy): domain Eukaryota; kingdom Metazoa; phylum Chordata; class Mammalia; order Artiodactyla; family Camelidae; genus Camelus; species Camelus ferus. The sequence goes on from NC_045696.1 coordinate 102,204,427, forward strand.
CTAAAATTTTGAAACATAATATTAAGAGGAAATAAATGATAAAAATATCTATGCACTTATATTAGATAAATACATCTTAGCAATATTTTATCCAAAGCCAACCCTCAAAATAACAAACATATAGATAGAAGCATACAGTCTGCATGTTAAAAATATGCTTGGTTCTTTAAATTCTCTATTGCAGATACATTTGAAATGTCAATATTCAGTTCATGTAGTTCTATACTCTTAAGAATCATCAGCATTTAATTTATGAGTGTTTTTAGTTGGAAGATTCTGCTGCTTAAAATTCAGTTCAATCCCCTTGGTTTGAGTTGAGGAATACTTACATCTAGTGTTTTTCCCAAAGCCCTCCTTCATGCCCAATTTCCCATAATTAATCAAATCTTTAATTCAAAGTAGAATGCAGCCCCCACCACTTCCCCACCCCAGCTCAGGGCAATAACACAAAGAATAACAGAGCCCGGGGACAAATAACACATTTGTCCCATGGTTGCTACTCCTCTGTTCCCAGGCAGCATCTAGCGTATGTGTGGCTTCACGTAGTGTTTAAAGCTGGGTATAATGATGGCTTAAAAAATAATTCGTGCAACCAGCCAGGAAGCAGCGGAGGGCCACTGTGGGTAGGAAGCACACAAGAACAGACGAGCTTATCTTCAAGGAGTGTGTGCCTTGGATGTGTTCATGAGATTAGTCAGCAGCAGAAAGACAAAGCCCCCAGCTTTGCCAAGGAGGCAAGGGGCAAACGAGGACCTGTGTCTGTGCTTGGAAAGTAGGAGCATTGGCAGAGGCAACAGAACCCTTGTAGTTGTCTTAGGGTTATGACTTATGGTTTTTAATATTAAATTACAGTATGAGAGAAACTTCTTCAGTCTCCTTAAGGCACACAGTGGAAAGCAAATGTCTAAGCAAATATGCCAGCATTTCCTATAAAATACAGCAAAGTAGTTGGCACTCGCTAGGAGAGGCCTGGATTTGACTGTACAGTCTTTTGTTTATGAGTTTCCAAGTATAAATTTCCCAACTCATGATCAGACTATCGTTTATCCCTGGGAAGAATCTATTCCTTAATGCTTTTCTTTAGCTTTAAGCCTACAAGCTCCATGTTTAAAGCAAGTAGCAAGGTTTACCTGGGTTTCAATATCATAATTATTAGCAATTTTAACTCTACTGACATCAACTCCATTTTCTAGCTGGGATAGTACTACCCTTTGACTTAGATGAGAAAGAAAATTGTTTTTAACTGGTATGTTTTTAAATTTCAGGGATAGTCGCCGTTCTCTTCTGTGGAGTCACACAGGCACATTATACGTACAACAATCTGTCGCTGGATTCCAAAACCAGGACTAAACAGGTAAAAGAAAAAGCTCACTACAGGCTTTGTCTCTTTTCTCAGTGTAATGGTTATGTAGCAATTCTGGCAATGCACTCGGGAAGAATTTCATTAGTAAAGGAAGAAAAAAAAAGCTTAAGGCTTCATTATAGATTAGATATTTATAGATTTTTTTTTTCCTTCAGGATAACTATTAACAATTCTCTTGGTAAGCAAAAACATAGTTATAATAGTCTCTCCCTCCTGAGAAATGTGGACCGTAGACTGTCAGTCTTGAAGATGAAAGTCTCACTGTTGGTAATAACTCACAGTCACTTACATCTAAAAGCATTATAAAGCGTGTGCGATTGGGTAGTTACATAGAGAGAAGGAAATGGAGAAGAATTAGCAAGTGATGTTTGGTTTTTAATTGGGTGCTTTTGCTTCCAAGTAAACTCAACTGCCAGTTGTCACACAAGCAGGATGTATCTCTCAAGAACACATCTGTTTCAATATTTGCACATAAACACTCACAGATTCCTTCCACAAACATTTGCTGCATAGCCACTCTGTGCCAAGCACTGTGCTAGGGACTAGGAATAAAAAGGCAGATACCTTTAAGTGGGTCATTATCAAATCTGTTGATAAAGACATGCAATGAACAATTAATTATCCACAGTGTGATAAGTACTGTGATGGAAATATCTGTACAGATTGTTCTGGGAGAATTCAGCAGGGCCTCCACTCATGGTTAGGACTGGGAAGGTGAGGAGAAAGTTTCCAGAGCTGATAGCCCGATCTGGAGCTTGAAATACACATAGAAATTAATTAGATAAAGATGTGGGATTCATTGGGGGATGAGAAGGTGGCAAGAAGGGCATTCAAGGCCAAGGTTGTAGCATGGACAAAAGCTCTGAGGCAGATGATTGGAGCACTTTAAATAGCTCTATGTGGCTAGTGAATGAGGTTGGGCTGAAGCTAGTGGAATACAGTGAGGGATGAGACCACACACATACCCAGCGACCAGATCATGAACAGACTTCCAAACCTTGTGAAGAAGTTTAGACTTTATCCTAAAGGTAAATGGGGAGGAGCTGAAACAAATAAACTTATTGTCTCAGACTGCTGGAGGCTAGAAGTCTGAGATCAAGGTACAGGCAGGATTAGTTCCCTCTGAGGGCACTGAGGGAGAATCTGTTCTATTCCTCTTTCTTAGCCTCTGGTGTTTTTCTGGCAATCTTTGTGTTCTTTGGCTTCTAGATATATCATTCCTAATCTCTTCCTTCACATTCACACAGTATTTATCCCATGAGTATGCCTGTCTCCAAATTTCCACTTTTGATAAAGATATCAGTCATATTAGAATAGTTGAATAATATTCAACTTAACTAATTACATTTTCAATGACCCTATTTCCAGATACAGTTCAGATTCTGAGGTACTAGGGGTTAGGAATCCAACACATGAATTTGGGAGGGCATCATTCAGCCCATAACAGGAAGTCACTGGAGGGTCTTAAGTAGAATAATTTTAGGATAATTGAAGTTCTACTTTAGATATCACTCTGGCAGACAAGAAGAGCATGATTCAAATGGCACTTGTATAGTTAGCTTTTGCTATGTAACAAGCAACCCCAGTGGCATCCAACAATATTTATTTATCATGCATCTGCAGGGTTCAGCTCTTTTAATCCAGGTTGATCTGTGTGGCTCTACTTGTCTCTACTGGGCTGATTCACTGTCTGGGGGTTTGGTGGGGCTCTATTCTAGGGTAGGCTTGGCTGGAGCACCGTAGCCAGTGCCATGTGTCTGTCATTCTTCTCCTGGCAAAAGAACAAGCCCACTGTGCAAGTTCACTTCAAGCCTCTGCTTGCATCACATTTCCTAAACATTCTACAGGCAAAAAAAATCACATGGCTGAGCCCAAGGTCAAGAGACTGAACAGGTCACCAGCCCACAGTGGGAGAGCACTGTAAAGTTATATGACAAGGAACATGGATATAGAAAATGATGAAGAATTGGACCAAATGATTGTAATCTATCCCAAAGTGCAAATGGAGGTAGAGAGGCTCCTTATAATGAGCCCAATGATGTTGAGGACATCTGATGTGATACTGGGGCAGTGGCAGTGGCAAAAGCCGAAGTGATAGCTAAGCAAACCTGTAATTGGCTAGGAATGTGTAAACGATTTTTGAAGACTTACCTTAAAATTCTCTAAAATGGTCATTGTTTTCATCCCTCTCTCTTGGTCATGTCCCAAGCTCAGCTGGACCTGACCTCGCCTCCCACCTACCCAGGGACTCTTCAAGGTCACCCTTACCCTTTGCCCACCAGAGGACTCAGAAAATGCAATTACAGAAATTTTAAGGACCCCCGATTTTTTAAAAAATGAACAAATAATTGATACTAATATCTAGAAACCGCCAGTATAGTCTTCTAAGATCCTTTTAATTATGGTGACAACTAGCATTCTCTAGAGTTTAAAGGAAAATATCTTGAGCTGGTTTTCCCTGACCTCATGTAGTTCTCTGAGCATTTGTATTCTTGGAAGCTGAACTCTGTTGAGGGACTTACACTTTTAAGTCATGCTATCTAGACTTCTCGGCAGAACTTCAAAGATAACTCATCTCATGGCGAGACAGCAGCCTAGCACCTAGGGGAGACAAAGCCAAAATCAGTGCCCCACAGTGTTCTGTTCTCCTCTGAATGGCTTGACAAGCACTCCCTGATGGGCTGCCAGCATCCATTTTTACAGTAGTCTCCCTTAGGGAAGGAGATTTTTACAAGTTCATTTTTTAACATCCGGATAATTGCATCCCTCCATCTTTGTACCCCCCGTCGCCTTCTTTCCTTGGTGCCTGGTTCATCGTAGGCACTTAATGAGTGCTAATTCCCTTCCCTTCCTCACTTCTTTTCTTTCAAGATCTCTCATTTTCTATTTATTTTTTTCTCTCAATATAGCCATATGTGGCATATGTGCATATTTATACATGTGTGTATATATATATACATACATATATATATATATCTACTCACATATTCCTCACTCTGGTATATACAGTCTGATCTCATTGTAAAAATAATGAGATTAAGACCTTTAATTAACTTCACAGATCAGAAGTCCTTGGCCACATCTGCACCAATGTAGCAGGCAAAGTTTAAACTCCATGTGGGAAACCAATTACAAATTGTAAAGATAAGCTGAGGCAGGTATTAAGATTGTGGCTATTTCCTCTCTGAAACTGGAAAAGGTTTAGAAAGTATTATATGGTGACACATGGTTACAGAATACGTTATCTCCCTCTGCATCTCCCTGAGTTGTTCATTGTCAGTGGGAGAAGTAGCCTCTTTGCCTCCATCCCCAGGACTGTTTAATGGGATGTAAAGGAAGTCAGTTAGTGAAGTCTAAGGAAAATCTATGAAAATCAACTTTGTGTTATAAAATCCTTAGGTGATATGATTTACAGAGGAATTTTATTCATGGACTATGCCTATAGCAGCTAATCAAATAGCTACATCTGAATACAAAGACCTTTGAGAATTAATATATCCTGTATAGCTTCAAGAATCAGAGTGCCTTTTAAAATTGCATTTTTACTTTAAAATATGTTTTGTAACTGATAATGACCATCTAGATGCAGGCAAATTAATTTTCACTCCAGCTCATGAAGAAACATGTAACATTACTGTGTGTAAGGCACAAAGCAGAATAATAAACACACCCTGGAGCTGCTACCTACCATAAGGATTTATATTTTCATAGGAAAGCACTCTAGTGACAGGTACATGAGCATATATGCAGCAGTCCCTTTCCCTGGACTCGGAGCGGTTTGCTTACTTTAGGGTGTGCACATATAGCCCTAGAGAAGACAGATACTATAAGCCGTGACTCTTGCCCTAGAAACTGAGAACTGCTAGAGATGGACATCAGCACACCGCAGCCTGTGAGCCTAGAGCTCTCACTGAACCATCTGAAGACTGCATACTGACCGCATGACCCCACTCGTACAAACCCCAGCCTGCCTCCCACTCGCTTCCTCCCTCGTGGGAGGCTTAGGAGCCGGTAATCTGGGCCAGACTCCAGGGTGTTTCCATCATCTGTCTCTACCTTGCCTGAGGCTGATTTGCAAAACCATGTACTTCTTTATTATTCCTTTGAACTAGAATTTCTCCTTCTCTTCCTGCAGTTTCCACCTAAAATTTACTTCCAACAGATACACATGAACATATGAGATTAATTGAAATAATTAATATCTGTGATACATTAACATGTACAATTACTTATTTAATTTTTCCTTATTTCTCCACCTAAGAGGTAGCTCTCCTTATTATCACTGATAACCTTCATTCACTCAACTAATATTTATTAAGAGCCTGCCTTGTGCCAGCCACTCTTCAAGGTGCTGAAATACAAGAGTGAACCAAAAAGAATTGCTAATAGAGGAGCTTTATAGTAATCAAAATAAATAAGCAAAATATATAGTGCATCTGTGGTAAGTTATAAGGCCAATAATAAAGCAAGAAAGGGAGGTAGGAGTGTGTGTATGGGGAGGCAGATTGCTATTTTATTTTTGTTGTTGTTGTTGTTGATTTGTTTATTTTGGTGTTCGGGGTGGGGGTGGTTACTATTTGAGACAGAGTGGCCAGGGAAGGCCTCAATAAGAAGGTGATTCTTGAAAGAAATTTTAAAAAGATCTATGTGGGTATTTGGGGCAGAGCTATCCAGAGGTTGGGAACAATACATTAATAACAGCATCCTGGGACAGGGTGACCAATGTGGCTAAGGTGGAGTGGACCACGGGAGAATAGGAAAGACAATATCAGAGCAGTGACAAGGGATGTGTCCTGGAAAGCCTGAACAAGCTGGGAAAACACTGGAGGATTTTACGTTCAGGCATGGCATGATATGATTTAAGTTTTAAAAGAATAGATGTGCCATTTATTAGCTGAGAAAGACTGTAAGATAGCAAGTTTGAGGGACAATCAAGAACCAAGTGTTGACTTGCTACACTGGAGATATGTATTAGTCAATAAAGCAGAGCTGTTGATAGCCAGTTTCAAACATAGAATTTTGGAGTTCAGGAGAGAAGTCTAGACTAGAATAATATATAATACTGTTATGTATTGTACTATAAAATGTTACTATACTTTATTATACTATTATATTATATATAATATGTAATACTATATTATACTATTGTATAATAGTATAAATTTGGAAGTCATTAGTGTAGAAATGATATTGAAAACATGAGACTGGAGGAGATCTCCAAGGGAGTAATAGAAAAAAGATCCAAGAACCAGGCTTTGAGGCACTCCAATGGTGTAAGAAGTCAGGAACTAGCAAAGAAGAACGAGAGGGAGTAGCCAATAGGGAGAAGGAAAATCAAGAAAATATAGTGTCCTGGGAATCAAATGAAGAGAATGTCTCAAGAAGGAGCACGATGATGGTGCCAAATACTGCTGAAAGGTCAAGTAAGATGAAGGTCATGAACGTCATTGATGACGCTGATAAGAACCATATTGGTGGAGTGTCAGGTAAAAGCCTGAATATAATGGCTTCGAGAGAGAATAGAAAGAAAGAAGTTGGAAACTGTGTGTGCAGACAAGTCTTTCAAAGGGTGGGGAGCTGAGATGTGAGATGATAGCTGGAGGGAGAAATGAGGCTAAAAGAAAAATCTTTTTATTTTTAAGATGGAAGAGGTAACAGTACTTTTGTATGTGGATGGGAATAATAAAGTATAGAACACTGTGTGTTAGAGGATTTGCCCAGACTTATGAGTGGCAGAAGTAAATTTTGAACTTAGAATTTTTGAATTTGTAGTTTTACTTTGTAGTTTGCCTCTTAATAATGTTCTTTGATTAGTGGATGGGATTAATAGCAATTGTGGGCCTTAGCATCATTTATTCAGTAAATCTTCAATAAATAGATGAATGAAGTTTTGCTATCTTTGTTGCACTTTAAGCTAATTAGACATTTATCTTATATTTAATTCTATTATCTCTGAAAGTCTAACAATTTCAGTGCATTTTATTTGTTTGTTTGTTTGTTTATTTTTACTAAAATACAGATTGGGATGGACATAGATATTTTAATGCATTTATTTTGAGAAACCAGATCCTTGTCTACCATTTATGAGCAAACAATGACATTTCATTACAGCACATTCTTTCCAGATGCTTATTTTATTTCCATTCCCCCTGGATGATATTTGGAGTGTTTATTACCATTAAGTGGAAAAGCAGCAATGCAAATCCAGATTTAAATTTTTGATTAAAAACAATACAGTGGGAGCCAAATTGGATGTGCTGTGCATGACTTTGTAAGAAAATTAAGAAAAAAGAAATCTGGAATGTGGGAGAAGCTGAATGATATGGTGGAAAGAACACTTGACCAAAAGTTCAGAAAGCTGGGGTTTGCCCCTTAATCTCTACAACTGATTGTGGGGCCTTGGATAATTAATTTAACACCTGTGAGCTTCAGTTTTCTCATTTATAAAATGAATGATTGAACTATATGACTGGATTTTAAGAAACATCCTCTAAACCTAGTATTCTGTGACTTGGCACAAAGCACAAGATATGCATCTGGTTCCCTCTTCCAGACCAGGATTGGGCAGGGAGCGCTGGTTTACAGACTGCAGTGCATAGAGATGAGAGGAGACATTGCTCTTGTTGGCAAATCATCAGGTAGACCATTTTAATAAGTTGTCAAATCAAATCCAAGGATGAAGCGATCAAACATCAAAGGCCCTGGTTCACTCTGGGGTGAAAAATTTCTCTGAGGGCTGGACACCTCTTCCTGGAAAAATTCTCTGCTCCTGAGTTATTGCATGGGGTTTTTCAAGTACTGCCTGCATCCTTGGAGTAGAGAATATAGAGCTTACATTGCTACCACTCAGTATTGGGGTCTGAATGAAGGGCTTCCCAGCCCTTCATTTCAAGCTTGGACTGAGTGTGGACTAAGCACCATATGTCTGCATGGCAGGCACCATGCTAGAAGCCAGAGAGGCAAAGGCAAATAAGAAATGATTCTCACCCTTAAGAGCTCCTAATGTAGCAGGGGACACATGCATATACATACATGCACGCACACACATGCACAAACAAGAATCCCATGTGGCAGATGTTAACATAGAGGGATACACAAGGTGTCATGGGAACCAGAGGACTGCATTTCTTCCTGGAGGCAAGGAGTTCATGGGAAGCTGATTATGGATTGAGTGTTTTGGAGATGAGTCTAAGGATAATTAGGAGATTTTCTTCCAGATTTCTTGGGGAATGAAAGCAAAGAGAAAAGAGTATGCCAAGGCATAAAACTAAGAATGAGCTTGACAAGTCCCAGAAACAAAGATAGTAGTACACTCTGACTGGGGCCCAGGTTGCCTTGGGGAAGTGGGTAGGAGTGTTTGGGCTGTGGGTACAGGCTGTGGAGCAGGAAAGGGAAGGCTGTGGGAGTGTGTTGAAAATTAAAATGGAGAGGTGAATTCAGGTGGACATTTTAGTGTCTCAGATTTAAAAGAACTATATTCTATAAGACTAACACTTGCTTAAGGCTTTTAGACATGGAGATGATGATAATAATCAGATCTGTGCCTTGCAAAGATAATGAAGATAGCATCATGGAGGAAATGACATCAACTCATGGCATCAATCTCACTGCTCATCGCACTTCCTTTTGATATATACTTACATGTGTAACATCTAAATTTATCTTAACCTTCTGTAGCTCTAGACATACTTTTGTCCTGTCTAATGTCTTAAGATGTTGTGGTCTATATGAAAGTTTATGGAAATTTACCATTTGGTTTTGTGTTGAACTTAGGAGTTCATTAAATTCTTGCTGAGTTAACAAGTGAATGAATGAATGAATTGTAACCATTAACATTCCAAGATAAAAAATAGGGGAAACAATATTTGCTAATTAATGGTTTCATTTAATTTTGATATGATGCATTAATTTAAATATAATGAGTTTGATGTATAAAGCAAATGTCTAGGGTAATCCTGAGATATTGAAAGGAAGATCAAGTATAATTCCATTACTTGTGTGAGTTTCCTGCAGTGTGCCTCTGCCTTATTGATTTGCATTACAGTGATTTTTGATTATGGCTTTGTGTAATTTTTCTCCATCACTTTTAACAAAAGCAGGCACGTTCCATCCCAGTTACCTATTCTGAGGCACAGCGGAGAGAGAAAATTGTGGGCAACAATGCCCCTGCCTCCCTGGCTTCTGAGAAGTAAGATCAAAGATATCTTCATAAAGCATAGAATTGCCTTTTTTAAAAACTCTAATTACATTTCTTTTGTCAAGATTTCTACCACTTTTCTTCTTCCTTTCATTCAAAGTACCTTTAAAAATACCATCCTAGAAGGGTTGAATTCATAAATGATGGCAAAGTGTTTAAATTTCTCCTTAGCTAAGCTGGTGATTCTTTTCAATGAAACTCATTATATTGTATAAAGGACATTTAGTAGTTCAGCTAATAAGTGTTCTCTTTTAAATGCTAATGAGAGTGGAGCTCCAACATCATGGCAAGAACACACTGTACTTTCAGTGCCCAGAAAGAATGATTGTCTGTGAACCACTAGTTAAGAAGCCTTACACCACAACCAACTTGCAATGTAGTAAGAACCACAAATGACCATTAGGCACCTCAATATTAGGTATCTCCTATACACCAGGTACTGGGACTCAGGGAGAAATAAAGCTAAGTAAGACATGAGATGTGCTTTCCCTTGAAAATTTCTCAGGTAAATTTTTTCTATGATAAAGCTATAACTGTACTGTAACTTCTCAATTAAATTTTAGCTACTCTTTTAACCACACATCTGTGTTTGTTTATCATAGTATATAATTGCAGTTGGAAGTTTTAAGTCATAAAATCCAAGAGGTTCCAAGCAAGGTGGAACTATAGAGATAAACTTTTAAACCCAGAATTTTGTTGAAGGAAACTGAAGCCCAAGCAAGTTTGAGGATATGAGGGATAGAATCAGTTGACCCAGGGGCCAACCTGGACATAGAACAGTGCTCAAGAGATACGTATTGTAAGCTAAAAATACATAGTACCCACCTCTAAAAGTAGCCTTTGATGTATTAGTTATCTATTGCTGTATAACAAGTTATCCCCAAATTTATCAGTTAAAACAGCAAACTTGTATTATATCATATAGTTTTGTGGGATCAGAATCTAGGAGCATCATCTTAGCTAGGTAGTTCCTGCTCAGGGTCTCACATGAGGTTGCAGACAAACTGTTGGCCCAGCAGTGTAGTGTCTGAAGACTTGACTGAGCCTAGAGGATCCACTCCAGGATGTCTCACTCACATGGCCATTGTCAGAAGGCCTCAGTTCTTCACCATGTGTCTTCCATAGGGCTGCTTGGGTGTCCTCATGATGTCAAAGTTACTTTCCCCCAGAGCATGTGTACAGAGAGAAAGCAAGAAGAATGCAGCAATGCCTTTTGTTAACTAGTCTCTGAAGTCACACATTGTCACTTCTGCCATATTCTATTTGTTAGAAGCAGGTCACTTAGACCAGTCCACACTCAATGGGAGGAGAATAAGCTCCACCTCTTGCAAAGAGGAGTATCAGAGAATTGTGGGCATAGTTTAAAACTACCATGGAACTTGATGTCATTTTTGGAAGTAATTTTTTTTATAATAATTTCAATATCTTATATGGTTGAATATTTAGGTTTTCTACTTCTTTAGTCAACTTTACTTTCCTAGTGTACTATCTAGTCTCTCCAGATTTTCAAAAATTTTAATAACAACAACTGTTGAACACTACAGTGTGCCAGGTACTATAAATATATGTTTCATATAAGTTATTCTAATTAATATTCATAAAAAATCCATGAGGTAAATAGTAGTATTAGTCAGATTTTTTTAAGCCTTAGACAAGTTAACATGGTTACCTAAAGAATGGGATTGTGCATCATAACACATTGTTTTTAATGTCTTTTTCATCTATTTGATTATAGACTTTTCCTGTAGAAAATGATGTGTGTGTGTTTTCCCCCTTCTTTAATTTAACTGCATACTATACTGATCATTTTAAGACACAGCATTTGGATTTGTTTATCCTTTCCACTACCACGTTCTCTAATTCATTCCTTTCTCCTTTTATCACTACCATTTTCTTCCTCCCATTGGGTATCTTTGCTTCTACCCTGTTCCCTTTAATAGATGACAGTGCACCTAAGTAACCTTGTCCCTGCTGACCAACCCTCCTCCCTTTGCTCTTCTTTTCCTTTCTCAACCGTAACACCAAACCTGACATGGCCTTAACAGGTAGAGCCAAGGATGTCATTTCTTTTTCCACCAAAGTATTGATGCTATCACATCTTCTATTCACCTCTTTATCTTGTAACAGATATTTTATTCCACTTTGCCGCTGTTGATTTTCTCTTTCCTCAGGATTCATCAGTGCTCCATGTAGCTAAGAGTAATTGAGCATTATTGCTGCTTTCTTCTGCTTCCTCATCCCAATAATAAAAGACTCTGTATCTGAGTCACCTGTCAGGACTGTCACCCGATAGGCAACATCTTTTGTGGCCCATATTAATTCACCATGACATTTCTTGCCAACAAGATTCCGAGTCTTCTCTTAATTTTTGTCTTATTCATCTTTCAAAAGCCCAAGAAAGGGTACTTTCTTCATTCAGAATTTTCTAAAATTTAATTTTTACTACATTTCCCCCAAAATAATGGCTTTATGTTCTCTACTCTGTGTTTTCCCTAAGAGGGCACTGTAAATCATTAATTTATTTATAGGGAAAACACCACCCTGTAGAGCTTCAGCTTCTCAGAGAGATGGTCCTCTCAATCCCTCTCTCACTCCTGCCCTTTGTCTCACTCTTTTCTTCTCTCATTTCTTTCACCTTCAGGAAAAAAAAAGTCATCATTCATGTTTAAGTATCAACATATAAATACATACAGTCCATGTCCTTCTATGTATGAGTCTGATTCAAAGCATAATGGAAAAATTTATCTGAATAGGATTTAAGAGATCAGCTGGCCTGGTACCCACTTTGATGGCATTCAAGACAGATGGTTGTTCATTATTACCTTAAAATTTCTCAGGATGGCAATGGCATAACCCCTTTGAATAGCCCATTATAGTTTTATCACCCTGCTTGATAGGTGCAGGTATGAAGGGCTTTGGTCTCATAATGGCATTTTGGGATGATAAATGGAAATTACTGTAATTTTTCTACTCATTTTAATTAAATTTTACTGACGCAGCACAGAAAACATCGAGGCTGAATACATGTGCCTGAGTGTGTGTTTGTTAAAGAATACTGCCAAATTTAAGGATGCCATTTCCTTGATGGTTTTGAAAGATGCAGCAAATGGATTTAATAAAATGTTGAGTCTTTTATGCAGTTCCCTCCAAAGAGAAGTTGAACTGCTTCTGGAGGCACAGCTGAAAAATCCAAAGAAGCCCATCAGGGGAGAGAAGATAGGGAACTCCAAAGTGCCTGAGAGGGAGCTCTAATGAATGAGAACGAGAGTTTGGGTTTAGGAAAGCCGCTTAATGCAATTGTTCTGGGTTACACTGAGAAAGAACTTGACTGCAGTCAGCAGTGACTGCTCTGTTCTTGAGGGAGAAGAGAACGTCCCTTCTAATGGACCTGTTTTAGCAGTGAACACCCAAATAACAAGCTACTCCTGATACATTCTTCCATTGGTTCCAAGCTGTTAAAAATTGTGCTTGAAAACATGTTTCTTCTCCCTTTTTGTACTGTGTCTTGCTCCATTCACATTAAATTTCAAGGACAAATCAGAGGGGCAAAGATACCTGATAGAAAATAAAGGAAGTCTTCTGTTGAGAAAGAATGTCTAATCTTTTCTGAGTCATTGTAGGTGACTGAATTTACACAACTCTTCTCTTCCCCAGAGATCTGTGAAAATGTGGTTGTCAGGACTCAGATCTGGAAAAAAGTGTTATTTTGGGTTTCTAGGACAATGACTTCATACTTCACTCAGCACATGTCATCCTCTGACACACTTTTCCTTTCTAAAGATTCTGTTCTGATGACAGCATAGAGACCTACAACATAGGGCTGAGGTAGAACATCTCTTGGACAGCTAGAAACAGACAGGCAGTGAGGGGCTCCAGGTAGCACGTGGGCTGGGAACCAGCCGAGTTTCAGTATTCTGAGTTCTGACACAGCAGAATTTCTATGAGCAGCCCTCGGGGGTCTTTCCTAGGGCCACAAGGTGAACCATAGCTTAACTGTTTATACCCTTCTGCAGATGTTCACCAGTGGTAGTTTGCAGGCTGATGTCATAATGATTCAATTTTATGACACTGCCTATACTCAACCCCAAAATAAATTAATGATTTACACCACCTTCTTAGGGAAAACACCACCATTCTTCCCCTTTGTGTTTGGTTTTTTGCTTGCTTTTATAATACCAAGTTGGGGTAGGTGGCCTACAGGCGTCTTTTGCTTCACCCAAGTATATTAGAGACAAAAGAGTTTGAGACCATCTAACCTTCCAGGGAAAAAGTAATCTGATCTTAAGGGAACATTTCTAGTTTCCTTGGCTTTACTGAATGTTTCATGTAATGGCTGGACTGTTGTTAGGACTCAGATGTATAGGCCTGTAGAATAAGGCAACGTTCCTTTAGGGTCTTCCCTATGTTCTGGGGGGAAAGTACCTTATTAAAGGCTCCAGAATGTTCCCAGGCACTAGCACAGGCATCTAGCGCTGGTTCCTTATGTGCCTGAAGTCCAGGCAACCAAGAAAAGGAGCTTGAATTTTATCCCTAATTGGGATTCTGGCATAGAGTGATATATGTGTGAGGAAAGGGTTAATGACAGAAGTCAGGCACAGAGAGGAATAATTCAACCCTTAAGAGGCAAATTCCTATCAATTGGAAGGCATCTGGTACAGCCTGAGGGTCAACATCCTCTTGTGGGACATTGTGAGGATGGACGTGGCCCTCCCAACCCACCCCACTGCGGTCGGTCGTGCCTGCACTTGGAAGATGATAGCACTAATGGGTAAAAGGGGAGTGAGGGAGGCAGCATTGTTTCCCTGCTGGGACCTTCCTCTCTTCCCCAAATGGTGGGTGGTAAACTAGGAAGAATTTAAGTGGGTGTCCAAGTAACTCTACTAAGGGACCATCTCTAAAAGAACTGGGAACAAGAAAATGAAGGCCTCTGCTACCAGTTGGAGTGATGGATAAGTGGCAGCGACCAGGAGGCAAAATAGTGGGTGTCCCAAGGAGGGAGGCCATCCTGCACCTGCAGGTGGCTGGCAGCTGCAGCGCAGGCAGAGTGGAGCGCAGCGCCTGCTCATCCCCTTGGAGTAAAGCAGAGCAGGTCGGTGCAGGCAGCATTGCTGTGGCTGAGCAGAGCACCCACGGGGCAGCTGGCACTGAGGCATGGCAAGTTCTACACCGTGGTCACATGCCACCCCTGCTCCCTCCTCCTAGAAGCCCCCAGAGCAGTCATTCCCAAGCCTGGGAGCATGTTAGAATCACTGAGGAGCGCTTACAAATCCCAGATGCCTGGGCCCTGTGCCCAGGAATTCTGATTTATTTACTCTGTGGTGAGGCCTGGGCTACAGGATTTTTTTGAACTTTATCTAAGTGATTCTAATGAGTGACCAAAGTTGAGACTCTAGAAGGACACTGGACAGGGAAGGACTGAAGGCCTGTCCCTAGGCAGGTGGGGTTATGATCCAGCAGACAGAGGCCCAGGGGCCAAACTGTTCAAGTGACTTCATGTGGGGTGGGAATCGCACACAGTGGGCTCAGGGTCCTGGTTCTCCCACCAGGCTGCACACTGGAATCACCCGTGGAGTTGTGCCTGGTGCCTCCCCCCAGGGATTCTGGTTTAATTGGTATGGGGTGGGATGGCCCAGGCAGCAGAGCTATTTAAAACACAGCAGCACTTGAGAACCCTTGACCTAGGGGACATTGAAGTCACTCATAAAACTCCCCTTTGGGATTCCCGTAAATATTCAAGAGACAAGGAAACTCTGGAAGGAATTTTATATTCTGTATGAGTAGGTGGAGGCTCAGAGCCATCCAGATTTGGATGTTTATACTTCATATTTGCAGTCAGGGTGTTTCAGAGACATTACCCAGATAAGCATTTCCACAGTTCTTAAATCTGGGAAGACAGTCACATTGACAAATCAAAAACAACAACTGGCAGGCCCCTTTATAGGTGACTTGCTCACCTACCTGAAGCAAACAAATAGAGTTTTCACTTTAAGATTCACAGATTCATTGTCGTAATCACAGCCTGCAAACCTGTTATACCACATAAAAAATGGGACTTCAAATATAATGAGCTATTTAGGGCTATCTATTTTCACTTCTTTCATCTTTAACTTGGGAGAATGCAGATTTGATTAATATTTATTGAGTATCTAAAAAGTTCCAGTCACTGTCTAACGCGGTTTGGTGAAAATTAGTATATTTAACCTTCATGACAACAACTGGTGAGTTAGGTCTTAATAGCAGCTGTTTTACTGAGGAGGAAACTGGCACACAGAGAGGGTAACTAATTTACATGGGATCGTACAACAAATAGACATAGGTAGGGAAAATGGGACTAGGACAGATTCCAACTTCAGTTTTTTTCCCACATCACCAAGCTGCCTTTCTTCCATCTCTACTTATGGACTTAAAAGCATCCCACGGCTTAACTCTCATTTGCCAGCTTTACTTTCATATGGTAATTTGTTTGGGATGAATTTCATGAAATACTTTTGGAAAATTGCTAAGTAGAGGCTCTGTATATGAATCTAGACTTACCTATACTATCCTATACCATAGATAATTCTAGGAAAGAGGATTTTTCTCCACTTTTTCTCCACCTAAATTTACTTGGAGCCCCAATAAATAACATCTTCCTAGAGTCAATACTCTTGAGAGTATTGAGATCAAATCTAATTTCACCAGCTGAAGAGGTGGTATTCTTAAATGACAGTGATTCTAATTACTGTACTCTCCCATGGATGAATTGGGAAAACATGTGCCGTGTCTATTCCTCAGAAGGCACGCTCTGATAATTTTCAGAACTGTACAGAAGAAAGTGAAATGTTTTCTATGTAATGAGGTAAATGTGTAAAGAAGAATCAAATGTGTGTTTAAAGTTATAATCCATGTGCAAATAGTGTACATGTTTATTTTAAGAATTTTTAATTCTTTAACATTCTCAAGAGCTTTCATCTTAGAACACCTTACTCTACTCACTGAATCCCTCTCCCACAAAGAACACGTTTGTATCATCAGTTATAAATACTCCAAAAGCTCATATCACCATAAGGAACATATTCAACTACTTGAAAATAGTCAAAGAAAATCCTGTTTTGATTTTAAATTGCTTCCGATGCAATTTAAAATGAAAAAGCATTTTCTTTTCAAATGGAATTTCTGGGTTGAGGGAGGCCTTTAAAAATGGTAGAAAAAGTAACTTTAATTGCATAAATCATTCGAATATTTGGGTGAACAATAGAAATGAAATCAGTTCTCTTTTAAAAGCAGATCTCAAGTTTAACTCCTATAGGTTACCTAAAACATCATAATAAATCACAACCTATGATTTTGAAAATCCTGTGGTTTATGGTAATAAAACCGTATATTAGTATTTAATTTCAAGCAGTTTACACAATGTTTTTGTGTAGAAAAAAAAAAGGTTGTATATTCATTGACAATGTTCAACTGGACATGGAAATAAAACACCCAGGTATCATTGGCAGAAAATGATAGGACTGAACCTGACTCCATGTTTCTACTTCTAACATGATTTTTTTTGTTCAGAAACAATATGTACTAGTGGATTTTGTGATATAGAAACTTCTATGACAGAACTCGAGTGGTTTGAGTTGTCTTAAGATTTTCTCCAGTCTCTATGTTCATCAGTAGCTGAATTTTACTGACTTGAGTATGTATATTACATGTCTTCTCAGCACTTTTAAGCACTTTTAAGGGATTGATTCTTTCCTAAATGTTTTTCTTGGTTGTTATTTATTATGACGACTTAAGTGGTAACCTACGGAGTTAAACTTGAGATCTGCTTTTAAAAGAGAGCTGATTTCATTTCTATTGTTCACCCAAATATTCAAATGATTTATGCGGTTAGAGTTACTTTTTCTATCATTTTTAAAGGCCTCTCTCAACCTAAAGACTCTATTTGAAAAGAAAATTCTTTTTGATTTTAAATTGCATTAGAAGCTTCCGCTTATTACACAGAACACAAGAAGTGATTGCTTTTTAAGTTCTTGTTTGTTTTCTTTTTTAAGTAAAATGTTAGCTGTACCATAAGTTCCTCAATAACTTAAGTAAGGGTTGCAATTCAAAGAATGCCTCATGCCAAACTGAATGTGTTTACTCCAAATATGTTTTTCTGATACTACTATCCAACCTTCCAACTCTTCCACCAGTTTCCAAATATCAAGCCAAGCAGCCACTAGGGTAGATAAAGAAACACTTAAGTCTACCTTGCTGGTCACCACACAGGGCTCAGGCAGGTGGCTGGCCCCCCAGCTCTGCCCTGCTGCCACTTTCTAAAGTTAAACCCAAACTCTGTGGACCAAAAGAATCTGGGGTGTCTGAATGAACCCATGATCTTTAACGTGAACCAATGATCTGCCTGCTAAAACACACCCACCACCTGCATCCAAAAAGCATCATTACCTGACCCTGTGAGGAGTAGTTCCAGGGCTCTGAGAGAGGTGCCCAATGCACTGGGCTCCGGGAGAAAGCCATTACCACAGAAACTTTAGACTTCATGGTGGCCATGTTGAGAAAACCAGTAAAAAATTCACATTTTATAGTCAATCAACTTCATAAAGTCATACTTAACCTCTTCAGACTTTGAACTAGGTGAACAGAGAGATGATTTGATTTGTGACTCTATTGCACAAAAGTTGCACATCATTAAAAATAATTTTAGAATTTATTTTCAAATTTTTTAAAAGCACCAAAAAATCATTTTTGTGTTTTATTGACTTTCAGACTTACTTAAATCTCAAAACATTATTATCTTTTAATTATTATAAGCTGGTCTTGAGTTTCAAAGTATCATCTGATAACCGAATTAATTTTCAATGTGTAAAATATGGGCTTTCTTCCCACAAACAGAACTGTTTTTTTAAGTGAAATCTGGGCAAGATAATTATTACACTCTGTTTTTACCATATGAAACCTTTAATAAAAAAAAAAAGCTTTTACTATAGCTCTGTGAGTTGTTTCAACCTGCAATATATGACTCCATTTGTTCATAGATACTTATGTTAAAAATTGCATTGTATTTTAGACTATAGGTTAGGTGGACTAAACTCAGACATTTATTGCATTACAGGATAGATCTACACTATTATCTTTTGAAAAATATGCATAATAGCTCTTCACAAATGTTCACCTCATTAAAAAAGAAATGCCATTTCACTTTAGCTACAAAGACCTTTCCTTGACAAAGGCGTATTTGCTACAGTGGTCTGTTTGAATTATTTTTCTCTCTCTCAGATACATTTTTAAAATACCTCTACCTCCAGGTGATTCAAAGATACATGAGATTTTAAAATGTAGGGTTTTTTTTTTTCATGGCTATGCATCAGTAGCATAACAAAGGTCAGCTTAGCCATGTCTTGCATGTGGCATATATCTGACTGCTTCTATCCGTTTAGCCTCACTAACTGCACCTCTCCAGATTTCAGTGTGTTTGTCCTTTTCAAATCATCTTCTGCTGGGTTAGAGCCATGACTTTTGAATTATTAACACATTGCCTCCCAGAAACGAGAGAATACAAGTGCTGAATTATCCTGTATGTCTCCAGGTCAGTCTTCACACAACCTTGGCATCTGGGAAGTAGGGCAGGTTGGATGGCAAACACTGAAACTGGGAGACCTGGGAGACCCTGGGCTCTCAGCCTGGGTCAGCTCATGCACTTGTGGTAGCTTCTGATACAAGAGATTCTTTTCTTTTACTCTTTACTATTTTGTATGCTTTTTTTTTCTTACTATGTCATGGGCAACATTCTAGGCCACAATATAGATGTCCTTCATTAAAATGAGACTTGTGTATATATGCTAAGTGATAGTTACCTAGATCATTTGGTATTGTTTTTCCTACCATTTCTCATAATTTATCATATCTTGTCTTTTATACAGAGTTAGGCTGTAAAGAGGACAGGAGAAGAAACTCCCTCTTCTTGAAGGAAGGTTTGCATGGACTGCCCTTTTCTGAAGATTTTTAAGACAATCTTCCCATATTAATGTCTTCCCGGTGTTAAGGCCACTTCCAGCAGGAGGATAGGCTGTGGACCACTTGTGGTTTTTGTTCTTTCATTCCCTCATCTGAATCCCAGTCCCCAAGGACATAAAAAGATGCCCTTACTATTTGGGGGGAGAATTCAAATTGGTAAAACTCAGCTGCATTCACTGCGGGCTCTAGAGAGTTTGGAGCAGAGATCAGTAAAGAGGAAGCCTGGGGATTGCGGTTTGCTTTCCTTAACAATAGAGCATTCAAAATCTCAAGAGCTCAGTGAGACCAAGACACCCAAGAGGAGGCCTGAGGGGGTGAATTTAGTTCTTTTGTGAATGGGGATAATGACAGCTTCTACTTCACGGCCCAGAAATCTATAACAAGACTCACCAAATGCTGTTGATGAATGAATAGAACTGTTGTGAGGATTCAATTTGTTTTCACACACTCCTTGTTTTAACAGTGTTGTGGCACTCTATGCATGTTAGGTTTTGTTTTGGTTATTTTGTTTTGTTTTCTGAGTGCTAGAATTAGGATTCGTAATTATGTCTTGCAGTTTGAGCTTCCAGTTTGTAATGGGATTATCTTATTCCATGAAATCAAATTTAAAATGCTGAAAGACGATAGGTTGACATAGGCAAATCCTGGATCATAGTATAGCAATTTTGCAATGACTTTAGACAGAGTAGTGAGCAACCTGAAGCCCATTGGATCAGAAAACGGGTAGAGAGGAACGCACATATTTACAGAGAAGTGAGAGGCCAGATCTGCTCTTTGCACAGCTGCCTGATTCTTGTCTCTGTTTTCTGTGTTGCAACAACTATTTGGATAGTGGTTGGGGGACTTTGGACAGACTTGAGAAAATGCCTGGGCAATCTTCCATCTGGTCAGTAAGGAAAAACCTTGACCAGATAAAGTAACTTGATAAATGACTACCACTCGTAATAATTTCCTTGCTTATTAGCCACTTCTTGTTTATTAGCCAAAAGCCTCTCCATTCCTCGAAAGCAGATATTCATTCCTTTCTCCTTGTGCAGTACATGTCACATACTCGATAAATGCAGGCTGAAATAAGTCATAAACCTAAAACGAGGCTGCAGCTGCTGGCCAGGTTCAAGAACAGGTGATGCTCAGGTTCAACTCTGGGCAAACACAACCCCCAGTTTCTCACTCCTCCATCCTGGAGTCATGGAGGTGCATCTGTTTCTCTCATCATTAATTTGAATCAAAGTAAGGCACTCTGATAGATGTTTCTTTTGCTAAATTAACTAGAAGTACAACATCAAATATAGTGTGCAATCTTTTTAGTCTTCCATTTGTGAATTCTTCGCTTTTTAATATGTATCAACAGCTTTATCTAATACTCTATGAATACCATGTAAATTTTATAAATATCAAATACTGTCTACAATCCTCTGCCTTCTCAGTCTCTCCTTAGAAGATAGTAACCATTCATAGGTCACAGAATCCTTACAATTAAAAGCATGACTTTCCTTTTCCTCTCTGTTAAAATTTACTTCAAGTTTTCTTAACAGTTAAAAATTCCTGCTCTAATGTGTTCAGTTCACCCAATATATAAAACTATCCAACAGAACAGTGTTGGATCCTTCCAAAATCCACACAGATCCCTTTATGGGCTGACATTCCCTAAGCAAAACTTCATAATGCTCTTGTTTTATCCAACCCCCTAGAGAGGATTACATATCAAACACAATAAAAACTTTTTACTAGAAATGAGGCCAAAATGCTTCAGATGAATAAAAAAAATCCTCTAGATCTTTTTCAAAAGCCAAATGAACATGGGCTTTTTCTCCATTCTGTGTTTTTATCAAAAAATTTTTTAAGTTTACTTTGTGTTTTTGTTAACTATCTCAGTGTTGTGGTTTAGGCCATAAAACACTGACTTCCTTCCAAAAGGCATTTCCCACCCTGAAATAAGATACTGTGATTGTTGCTCAAGAGGCTTGACCGGGTCTCTGAACCTGGACAAGTTAGATGACCCAGGAGACACTGCACCGTGTTCAGATGCTCTGTCTCCTCCCACCATCACCTGCCTCTCTCCTCATCTTTAAGATACACATACATGTTCTCCTTCAGGCTTGTTTTCTTTTTCTTCAGAGATAAGATCCTTGCTGACTTCATATTTCTGTCTTTTAATGTTGTTGATGTTGTTTTTCTCAACTTAGGAGTCATGAAGATCAACCAAAGTGAAGATAAATTCCTGATTTATCAGCTAGTCCAAACTCTGCAGATAGTAAATGCTCAAGAAATACGTGTTGCCTTTTCTTTCTTTTGAGCTAGAGGGGTAAGTTGAAGTATAGAAGGCCCCTTCTCCTTAGCCCCCTCCTAGATATGTTAGGACTTTTTCTAGGCTGGACTATGTGAAATGACTGCTATTTGAAGGTTTTGACCTACAAAAATGGCAATTTCATACCATTCAACTAAGTCTGTGCTGCTAAACAGCTGGACATTCTATTTGTTAAGAGTTCCTACCCTCATTACTAGGTAGCCAACCAGTGGTCCTAATTTGCAGAAGACTGAGGGGCTTCTAGGCTATAGGATTTCAGTGCTACAGCTGGAAAAGACCCCAGCAAACCAGGACAAGTTGGTCACTCTCCTCATTAGACTGCAGTCAAATTTTGCTTTCTGTGCTTTCTTATTTCCTAAAAGTGTAAAGAAAAAAAATGTCTAAATTTCTCATAATAATATAATCATCAATAAGGTTTATTGAAGGCCCACCATGTGCAGACACCTGAGATCATTTGTTTAATCCTTCCAGTAATCCTATGGGGTAGGTACTATTCTTGTCTCCATTTCACCAGTGGGTGAATGGAGGCACAGAAAAGTAAAGCAACCTGATTGAGGTCACAGAGCCTGCAGTGGTGGAGGAGGGAGCTGAGCACAAGGACTCTGAATCCAGGGTTAGTGCTCAAAGGAGAAATATTCACTTCTCCCTTCCCTGGGTGTCTATAGTTTCTGCAAACTTGGCCAATGAAAGTGGTTTCTGAGGAAAAGGAGTACAAATTGTTTTTTCTGTCCTTCTCTGGCTTTAGTCTGTTTCCTTTTCCTCCCACACCCATGCCCTGAGTGTTAGCATTCATTACAGCTACTTATTTTTGGTCATGTCACTGCCCAGCCCCGACCTGGTGACCTTCCCCTCACCTTGTCCCAGATGCACATGCTCAGCCCTTAACATGAGATGTCACTCTCTGTCTGCTAAGCCTGTCCCTCTGCCTGGACCACCACTTCCCACAAAACAGTTTCACCTGCGGCCCCTGCCACCCGCTGTCCCCACTGCTAAGGGCACAGGGGAGGAGAGTTACGCATCAGGAGGTGGGCCTGTTGCTCAGTCTCGGAGAGTGTTGGATCCTGAAAGTCGTGCTAAGCAGTTTGGCTTTTATTTGATAGACAGTAAGGAGCCAGCTAAAGTTTATAAGCAACGGCATGAACACACTGTGTTTTAGGAAGATGAGTCAGAAGATGGACTGGAGCAGGGAATCTATAGGATTACTTTCATTATATGAGAGCTGACCAATTCTGATGCGGTAGCACTCAGTGTGTACTGTGTGGCACCAACACAACTAGTCAATTAAGTGCGGGGGGTAGGGGGACAGCGTAATCCAGTTACTTCAGCCTTGTGGTCATGTTCCCTGATTTTTACTCTCCTGAACCGATTGAAATTTCTAACAAAAAAAAAAAAAAAATACAAGTTGTCAAGTTTTGTCAAGTGTCAAACACTTTAGATCAGATTAGGTTTAGATTTAAATTTAGGTTTAGATTGGATCATACGGTGCTCCAAAATGGCTAATATGTTTAGTGAAAATGATAGTTTATTAATCTTATATTAAGACCTAAAAAAGAATGATGGAACACATTTCATGCTATCTATGAAAAATGGTGAAAATCAAAAACAAAAATGAAAATGTTAAATCTGTGAAAGAGAAACAAGTGCTGGAATATGCTATCAAACCACAGTTCTGTATATGTTTGTGGATTCCAAGCAGAGTTACCTAAAACTGCGTGGAAAAGGTTTCAAAACTAGAGAGGTAAAAGCCTGCTTTATTTTAAACCTACTTTAAAATGAGAAAACCTCTCCCCAAATAACCCTGGTTCCTATTATGAAGTAGATCTGCTTTAAATGAATGCAACACTTTTCTACGTATGTGTCCATAGTTCCCCAAGCGTGCCCAAGCCCCTCACCCCACAGGAAGCTTGATATGTAGTTCAACACATAAGATAGCATATACTTTGCTCGGATACTTCCTTGCTAAGTTCAAGATCCTTACAATGGCTGCTAAATCCTAATATTTCAAAGACTGTCTACATTAATATCTTTCAAAGCCCCAAACCTTGGCAAGGAACAAAAATTGGTTTTGAATCTGCTTCAAGAATTAATATTAGAGAATAGGAGATTTTCCTCTCAGCAAGTAGAAGCTGAATAAATTGTTCTCTGTCTCCTTAGAAATGGAATTGATTACTAGAGGTGAGCGCTGCTGTGAGAAGGCAGGGTGCAATGCTGGGTAGGGCGCGTGTGGGCTGAGAGGGGCCTTTGTTCTCTTCAATTATTGGCAGGTCTGTTTCTCTAAACCCAGTATAAATGCTAAAATACAGGAAGTAAGTATATTAGCTTGGAGTTACATTAAAGACAACTGGAATTGCTGAGAGGTTACTGGCTGTTTTCTTTTATTACTGTGCACACGGAGCAGCCTGCTCTGAAACATTTCTGGGTGTCCTCGCCGCAATGGCAGGTGAATTGAAACAATCCTGTCAGACTTGCCTTCGGTTCTGTTCCTTGGAACAGGACAGCAGACCCGAGAGACTGCTCCTTGTGGTGCTTCTGGCATCTGCTTTGTCACTCTCTGCCCCACGCAAGCAGGGATTCTCTGGTTGCGGGTTTGGTGTAGTTCCTCCATCAAATATTTCAGTGATGATTTTTTGACTTTGTTATTTTTTTCTATTTATAAAAATAACATAATTCTTATAGTATACCAGTAAATACGAAAAAGAACAATGAGACTAAAACGAAATCCTGCTGCCTAAAAGCAACCGCTATATCTGCTAGTATTTTGGCATTTTTTCCTTCCAGTCTTTCTTAGTTGTTTTAATTTAGTCGAGGAGAAACTGTGTAATTTTGTATCCTGCACCATCTACCTGACAGTTATGGCCTAAGCATTTCCCAGTAATTCTGTCTTCTTCTTTGTTTTGTCATCGCTGGCCAAGTAGGTGTGTCTAGATCCATCTACTTTTCTTCTCTTAAAAACCTGTGGATTTTTATCATTTTATTCTCTCTTATTTATGTGTCGAATTACATCAGATTCCACAACAACTTAATGACACCATCTAAGTTTTAAGGGGATAAAATGTTCTTCACTGTAGGCCCAGAAATACACTCTGAGGTTGACTGTAATGCCATTTGAGTGCTGATTCCTAGGGTAAAAGAAGAAATGTTTCCCCAAGAGAGTCACAGAGCAAAGGAAGATTGTGGGGGAGATTTGGAGGATGAGATTCATATGCTACTTCAGCATCTAGAGAAGGCATCCATCACTAAGCTGGCAGAGCCAGAGTCCTCACTTGTCACTTACTTGCTGTGTTATCTTAAATATGTCACTTCGCTGAGCCACAGAGGCTTCATCTGTGCAATGGGAGAAGTAACACCTAACCCACGTGGGAGCATTGTTTCGCACGTAATCGATGTTTGTTGGAGCTCTATCCTTCCTGTTCAAGATGAGGTCTTTTCGTAATGGATTTCTGTTAATTTAAACAATATAAAAATAGGGAAATGCCATTTTCAAAAGCCTTAATAATATGAAAACTAGTTCCTAAATTAACTGCATCCTCCTTTAGCCAGCATTTTTTAAGCAGGTAGCCCGTATTTTGCCTGGGCTGACAATTCCTTTTGACATCTGTATAGCACTCAGTGTACTTTGTTCATCTTGGTCAAGTGTGGATGTAGAGTCTCAAGAAATCTATGAATTGGTCATAATGATGGACACTCTGGAAACCCAAACGATTAGTGTAGATAGAATTCTAGGCGCTTGTTTCCAAAAATATATGAAAAAACTGATTTTGGTACTGTCAAGCATTTTCAAAACAACTATATACATATAAAGAAACAACATGGCTACCACACATTCATTCCTGATTATTAAAGCTGACCCAGTTCTCCTCTCTGCACATTCTCCAGTCCCACCCCTGCCTTGCCTTCAGCTTGACTCAGACAACTGAGGCCATCAGTTGGATGGAGAATCTATTACCCTTGATCCCCCATCTCAGTTCAGCTTCTATCCTTTTCTTCTCCTATGTCAGCAGGGTCTTGGGACTCTTCAGGAACTTGGGTTATCTTCTTCCCCACTTGTATCGTCAACCTCTCCATCCTTTCTAGCTGTTTCTCCTCAGTACAGTGTTTTTCATTATAGATAACAGATACATTCTTCAATCCACCTCTGATTTATCTGAGACAGTCAGTCCTTTCCTGGTCTTCCTTTCTCAGTCTTCCATCTTCTTTGCTGAGTCTTTAAAGTCTACATTTAGAAAGGATCCCCCAAGTCATGGCCTTTCAGCATGTCAAAGAAATATAACATTACCATTAAATTTCATTGTTTGACTTGGATGGAAGAGACAGCTATATTCAACTCGTTTTTCTCTTTATATAGCTTATGTGACAGAAATAAAAGTAAAGACATGTACCATCAAAACTGTGTTTCTTTCTCTTTACCTTCTTGCCTTAGGTATAGACAATCCACAAAATGTTGTCATGATTTGTTGTCTTTCAACAATTAATAATTGAGAATCCCTATGTGCTAGACATTGAGGGGAGTACAGAAAAATAGTGATAACTGTTACCCTTCACTGAGCCCCTCATGTTTGCCAGAAGGTTTACATAATAACAACCTTGCACAGTAGGTATTAAGTTCTCCAATTTTACATGGAATGATGTTGAGGCTTCAAGTTCTCAAGTTCACACAGCTTGCGACCAAAGAGCTGGGATTCAAGCTGTGTCTTTATAACTTGACACTTTCTTTTTATGACTCAACACTAAGTGTTGAGCACATATAACAGCTCCTAAGAGGAACAAATTATGAGGAGGGGTGATTACTGGGGTTAGCTCTGAGTTTTGATAAAATTAATTGTGTAGTTTTTTAATTTATTCATTTGTTTTTCTAAAAACTAAGAAAAATATGAAGTTCTGCAAAGTTTGAGTTTTGTAAAAGGTAAAAAGAAGTCACTCCTCTCCACATTTTTCATTTCAATTTATAAATCAATTTTTGCTACCTTATAAAATCACGCACTTTGGAAGCAAAGGTAAGCATAATTTTATGGAGAAATATGAAAATACGTTCAGAAAAGTTACATGCTGGCCTTTTGCTGGTCATTCCTAAGACCTGTAGACTAGGAATTTTTACATGATTCGGGAGGTGTTGAAGCTGTGTCTCCCCGACAGCTCATTAATTATGGACATTTTCTCTCTTTCTCTACATGGAATTTTGGGACTGGAAGAGAGCCTGTTACATAGCCCCCATAGGAAAATAAGCAATGACCTGAGGACCAAATGAGATCGGAGCAGGTCTAATGAGAATCAGGAGGTGTGCATAGTGAGAGGCAGGCAGTGGGCCTAACGAGAAACTTAACAGAATCTGTTTCTTTTTTGTTTTTTCCACTTTTTTTTTTTAATTGAAGTACAGTCAGCTTACAATGTTGTGTCACTTTCTGGTGCACAGCGTAATGTTTCAGTCACACATACACACGTATACATTCCTTTTCATATTCCAGACTCTGTTTGTTTGTATTACCCTTTCTCTGTTTTTCAGGGTAGCGTTTGGGTTGTGTTTTGCTGAAATCTAAGCATGTTTTCACTTACACTTTCTTATATTCTTATAACTTTCTAATGTAGTGATTATAATGGCATGAAGTGGCAAGGCTGTACCACGGTGTAGGTAGCTACCCGGGGCAGTGTTAAAGTAGCCCAGGGAAATCCTTGGTAGATCTGGTGCCCAGGATTTTCTGATCTTGGAAGCTGGTTACATTTGAGGGGAATACTAGATGCTTTCTCCTAGGTCAGGGAAGATAAGAAGGGATGAAATACGATGACTCAGATGAATTGAAAATACAATGTAGAGATAGAGTTTATGGCTGTTTCCAAAATCAATGGGAAAGAAAACTGGGACCAGTTAAATGCCTGTCATGGGCATAGAAGAGAGAACTTGTGGTGCTCCCACCAGGTTTGGCCATTTCCATGTAACAAGGCTGTAAATCCCTCTATTTGGCTACTAACTTCTAGAAGACAAGACTTATGTTTTATTCCTTATTGTATCTCCAGTGGCTAGCTTTAGCATAAGGTAAACAGTTGACCAATATTCGGAAATAGATGGGAATAGAATTAAGAGTACAAATAATGATTTTAAACTATTTTCAAGTTTGATTTATGGGCTAGGGTTGTCTCATAAATAGTTCTTAAATGTAAGCTACTAAATCTACGATATCTCAGAAAATATTGTTGGTTTCTAGGTGGGAAAAGATGTATCCCCTGAGAAATTTAAAATTCAGCCTTGACCTTATGAGAGTTCGTGGTTTAAATTTATATTTCCTATGATATCAACAATACCCAAACTTAAAAATAAGTTTAAAACATGATCTTAGGTTGGAAATATCCCTAGAAAAACTGGCAAAAACAAAGACAAAGCATCTTTGGAGTCCACTTTCTAGGCCAAGGTCACAAAGATACCACCTCTGCTAAAACTCCACCAACATTAGCTCATAATTCAAAATTTAAAATCCACAAGGAAACAAACCACTATGAGAGACAGAAGAAATAGCAAACAACAGAATTAGACACCAAGATTTTCATATATGAGTAATTGGATAAGAATAATAAAATGTATATATTTAAAATGATTAAAGAAGTAGAAGATGGAAGCAAAAATAAGAAAGGAAAATAAATTACTAAAATAAGGAACAAACAGATCAAAGGATTTTCAGTTCTTGGAATATTAACAGTAATCCACCTTATGTAAAATATGTTTGTTATAATAGAATGCATAACTTCCAACCTGGTGAAGAAATAAAGAAGAAAAAAGTCAATCCATACAAATGTAGACAGGAAATGGGAACAACAACAAAATCCCCAAAGCATAGAAAAGCAGGGTAATTTGAAAGTAGACAGAAATAAAATCAAATACATTAATAGTAGGCAAATGGACTAAACTCATGACTTAAAAGGAAGAGACTTTCAGATCTAACTTTTAAATTTTTTTACTGGAGTATAGAATATAGAAGGGAAAATGCGTATAAGTGCACAGCTTACTGAATTTTTGTGAACTGAACTCAACTGTGTTAAACACCACCCAAGTTAAGAAACATTACCAGACCCTCAGAAGCCCCTCTCATGCATCTTTCAGTCACTTCCCTGCTCTTCCCCAAAAGAGTAACCACTATCTTGACTCTAACATCATAGACTAATTCTTCCTTTTATTCTAGATTAGATTAAAGATGAACATATGTAAAGTAAAACTCATAAAACTTTCAGAAGACAGTGTTTATGATCTCAGAGTTTGCAAAGACTTCTAAAGCACATAAAGTATATAAAGGAAAAGACTGATCAATTTGACTTCACTAAAATAAAGAAGTTTTGTTCATCAAAAGACATCACAAAAACAGTAGGAAGTCTAGTCACAAACAAGAGAAAATATTTGCAATTTGACATATAACTGCCAAATGATCAGTATCCAGAATATATATAAAAATTCCTACAAATCAATAAGGAAAAATAAACTACCCATTAATTTGAAAACTAGACTAAGATATTAGGTATTTAATATGAGAAGAAATATTAATAGCCATCAATATATCACAAAATGGTCAACATTAGTGGTCACATAGGGAATTCAAATTAAAACCATAACTACAGGTTAAAAATACTGAAATATATAATTTATTGGCTAAGAGCACAGACTCTGCAGTCAGCCTAGCTGGGTTCAAATCCCAGATCCACATACCTAATTGTATGTTCTCAGGCAGGTTACTGCACTTCTTTGGGCTTTGGTTTCCTTGCTTATAAAAAGGCTAATAATTCTTCCTGCCTTATGAAGACATTAACCTCATTAAGATTTTCATTTGTTTAGGCTGAAATCTTTGTGTCATCTTTGGCCTTCAGCAAATCCCTTCACTTCTATTTTAAAAATGTATACAAAATTTTCTCTCCTTTCACAAGCCCCATCACTCCCACTCTGGTCCAGCTTCACTGACATCTTCATCGTGGATTATTATAATAACCATCTGGCCTTCCCACTTCAGCACTGGCCCCTGTAGGCTATTTGCAACATGGTAGCCAGAATAATGGTGCTAAAGCATAATCAGAACCATGCCATTCTATCCTTCAGAATCTTCCAGTGCCTTCCCATGGTCCCTAGAAAAAGCCAAAATCCTTACTAAGTCCTACAGATCCCTAGATCACCTTGTGAGCTCCTGATTCTCACTCTGATCTGTTTTTCTTCCATTCTGCTTCTCCGCTCCAGCCACACTGGCTTCCTTGATATTCCTTAGAGCCTTTGTGTTGCTGCTCACTCTACTTGGATTGTTCCTCTTCCAGATGTCCACTTGGCTTGCCTCACTGTTTTTTTAAAGTCTTTACTTGAAAGTCTCTTTTCAGTGATAACTTCATTGGACACTATCTAAAATTTCAACACTTACCTTGATACGTTTTTTTCAACCTCCGAGAGGGGAAACCAAAGGCCAAAAATAACCTGAAGCAATTGAAATTCCTGGGCCAAAGGCAGTGTTCAGCCAACACATTGAATAACCCCACTTTTTCCTACCTAGCTTCCTGTCTTGGCCACACAACACATCAGGTAACTTCTGACCTCGGCACTTTCCCTCTGAATTTTCTCCATCAGTCTTGCCCTCTTTTTGGAGGGGGGGATTTGGAGGGGGTTAGCTGGGACTGCTGTCTAATAGCTGCAGCTCTCATCTCCCTGGCAGCAGAGTGAACTCCTTGGGAAAAAAAACTTGATATTTTATATCTCCCTTTCTTGCTTTATTTTTTTACCTTTAGCTCATATCACTAATATACTATATATTTTAGTTATTTTTCTTGTTTAGTGTCTCCTCTACAGAATTTAAGTTCCAAAAGATAAGGATTTTTGTCAGTTTTATTCACTACTGCATCTCCAGCACCTAGAATAGTGGCTGACACATAATTAAGTCCTCAATAACTTTCTGTTGAGTGAATGAATGAATGAATGAATGAATGTCTAGTTTGGGCAAGTATGTGGAGCAACTAGAACATTTACACATTGCCAGCAAGGGTGTAAATTTGAATGACTTTGGAGAAGCAATTTGACAGTACCAATAAAGTGGAAGATGGGTGTACCTTCTGAACCAGCAATTTCCACTCCTGAGAGACACTCTCTAGTTAAATGCATCATATGTGCATCAGGAAACAGGTACAAAAATAGTCAGAGCTCCACTGTTTGCAATAGCAAAGAACTGGAAACAACCCAAATGTTCATTAATAGTAGAATAGATAGCTGCATTTCCATTTATTTATACCATATAGGAGGGAAAATGAATGAATCAGACCTGTAGCAAACCAACACAGATGAATCTCAAAAACAGAATATTGAGCAATATATTCAATGTGATTTCATTTATATAAATTTGAGAAACATAACAACCAAGTAATATATTGTAGAGAGATGTTAAGATTTGTAGCAAAACTGTAAAGAAAAGCAAGGCAATAATGTACACAAAATTTAGGATAGTGGTTACCACAGAGGCAGAAAGGAAGAGATGGTATCACAGAGGAGCAGAGAGCAATTCTGAAATGTAAAGTTCATGTTCTTTTTCTTTAACTGTGTAGAGAATGCATAGACATATGTTATATTACTTCTTTTTTATTTCACAGTTATAAGTATTCTATATTGTCTACTCAATATTTAAGAAAAAATGATTTTAAACAAAAATCTAAAGAAAATGATTAAAGAAAAAGATAGGCTATTCACTGAACAGGAATTCCAATTGGTCAATAAACATGAGAGGTTGCCCAAACTTACTATTAACCAGTGCTACAAATCAAATAATAATAAGATAAACTCATGAGATTGGCAAAAATTCTAAAAGTTGACCAGGTTAGGTCTTTTTAAGGTTTTAGAGAAACAGATATTCTAATCAACTGCTCATGAAAAGGTAAGAAGGTATACTCATTTAGAGGGAAATTTGGTAGTATCTATTAAATTAATGTGTAAACCTACAACCAGCAAATTTTCAAAGTGGTACCATTTTTTTCCTTTAGTATATTTTCAAAAGAATTCCATTTTGAAAAACATACAAAAAATAATATTTTATGAGTATACCTTTCTAGATATAAGTAGACTACATGGGATGAGAGAGGGAGAGACCAGGAGGATGGTCAAAGGGGATTCTCTCATCTGTAATGTTCTAATTATTTTTAAGCATATTTATGTATTGTTGGTTTAATTATATTTAATTTTACAAAAGAAATATAATTAAAGCTGTATACCAAAATTTGCAGCTAATTTAATGTAGTGTTTACATGAAATTAGAGCACTTATAGCCTTTAATGTTTATATTAAAAACTACAAAGGACTTAAATTTAATAAGTTAGAGTATCAGTTTAAGAGGTTAAAAAAGGAACAAGCAGAACAAATGCAAGGAATAAAATTAAGAAAAAAAAACAGAGATAAAGCAGAAAAAAAGAAATAGAAAACAAAACAGTAGAGATCAGCAAATTCAAAAGTTATTTCTTTGAAAAGATAAAGTAGACAATTTTTTTTTAAATTGAAGTATAGTTGATTTACAATGCTGTGTTAGTTTCAGGTATACAGCATAGTGAATCAGTTAAGTATATACATATATATTCCTTTTCAAATTCTTTTTTAATTATAGTTTATTGTAAGATATTTAATATAGTTCCCTGAGCTATACAGTAGGTCTTTCTAATAGTGTGTATACGTCAATCCCAAACTCCTAATGTATCCTTCCCTGCCCTTTGGTAACCATAAGATTGTTTTCTATGTCTGTAAGTCTGTTTCTATTTTGTAAATAAGTTCATTTGTGTCATTTTTTAAAATATTCCACGTATAAGTGGTATTTGTCTTTCTCTGTCTGACTTACTTCACTTAATAAGATAATAGGTCCATCCAAAAATAGACAATCTTGATAAGGCAAAAAGAGAGAGCAAAACTTAAGAATGTTAGACAAGAAAAGAAGGACATAGCCACAGGTGCTGTGGAGTTAAAAAGATATGAACATGTCATGCACAATTGATGCAAATAAATCTAAAAACTTAGATGAAATGGACAATTTCTTAGAAACATACAACTTATCAAAACTGTCTGAAGGGGAGAAAACTGAATAGACCTATAGTCATTAAAGAAATGGAATTAGTTGCTAAAAATCCCTTCACCAAAACACATGGTCCAGATTGTTTTATAGGTGAGTTCTATCTAACTTTCAAGAAACAGATCATTCTATTTTATACAAACCTTTCAAAAAAAAAAAAAAAAGATAAAGGAGGAATGCTCCCCAAATCATTTCATGGAGCTATTATAATACTCCTGAAATAAAAGCCAGTCAATGGCAGTAATAAGTATGAAAAGTATATGCCAATCTCACTTATGAACATAGATGCAAGTGTTGTGAACACAATACCAGCAAGCCAAATTCACCAGTGTCAAAATACATTATTACTGAGCTGGGTTTGTCCCGGGAATGTAAGTATGTTCTAATGTTAGAATATTGTAAGTATAATTTACCCAGAAATAAATGAAAAGAAAATATCTCAGTAGATACAGAAAATGCATTGAATATGAAAGATTCAACACATATTGGTCTTTTAAATTCTTGGCAAAGTATAGAAGGGAAGAATTTCCTTTGTCTGATGAAAGATATCTGGCCAAAACCCATAGGAAACATCATACATGGCAGTGAACCTTCAGAAGTGTAATCCTTTTTAAATCATTTAGTATTCTTCTTTTGATGTATGTTTTGGTTGTCTTCCATATTTTTCTATTTTAATCAGTGAACATCTTGATGTAAATCTATGTATACGTGTCACATTATTTCCTTAGGGAAAATTCCTTGAAATAGAACTGTTCTGATCAAGGTACATCCTATAAATTTTATTGTATTTTCCTAAATTTCCACAAAGGAAGATTGTGCAAACTTACAGTGATACAAAGCAGTTCCTAAGAGTTCCCTTTTTATTTAATTATGTATTCAACAGATATTTACTAAGCATTATGATATGCTAAGCTCTCTGCTGGGAGTTGATGTTCAGTGACAAATACAAAAATTGTGCTCGGCCCCCTTCTGGAGATTACGACTAGTTTTGGGGTCATCTGTACATCTTCTTTAAGGAATTGCCTGTTTGGGACTTTGCCCAGTTTTCTGAGTTTTCAGTTTGATTTCCCAGAAAGCAAGATTCTAGGATATTTGGCGTCTGAAGTATAGAGGTACAAGGAATGGGATCTCTTTGGGTAAAATGACTTTGTTTTCCAAACCAAAAATAGAACAGATGGTGGAAAGCACAACAGTACTTAGATGGGGACAAAAGAACAAAGTATTTGAAAATAGGTCGGTCCCAAAGAGTCTGAAATATATGATTTTTCACCCTTAGAAAGGGAAGCAGTGCCCCACACCGAGAGGCCAAGGGCACAGGCCACAGACTGCATCATAGTCCCAGTTTTGCCTTGAGCAGGCTCTGCAGCACTCCTGATGTGGGCAGTAATTTGACTCAGATTAAACTCAGAAACCCCTATAGAGGAGGTTCAATACCATTTATCATTCTCAGTCAGCAACTTTCACTTTAAAAAAATAATACAAAACTTGGTGATGACAAGATAGTGAACTAGCTTCAGCTGCTGGCTCCTTCCTCCCAAATCAAACCTGGAGACACTACATAATTGAGAGGAAACATGGAACTGAGCAAGTAATAAAAACTCTAAGAACACCTGGAGAGGCCAGAGGTGGTCTTGAAGTGTTGTGGAGAGGCCACACCTGCACAGCAGCCCAAAGCAGGAGCCAGGAGGGAGGATCAGTGAGAGATTTTTAACTTCTGCACTCACCTCCTGCCCTCACCGTTTTGGGGTGATCTTCACCCGCATAATAGCAATAGCCTAGGGCATCCACTGTGGTGTCAGGAGTAGCATCTGGGCAGTAAAGAAGCTGATGAAAGTGCAGGGTGACCAGTTGTCTTGCCCTTGAGTATCTTCTCCATCTCCTATGCCTCCAAAACCCCTGGCTGGTGGAAAATGACCTAGAGAGACTGCCTCTTCCCAGTGTTGCTTTGTTCTAAAGATTTAAAGGTGAGTCCCTGACAGAGGAATTGCCAGAGGAGTGAACCCAATTCAATTTCTGTGGAGTGATCAAAAAATGTGATGGTTCTGGGGGGCTTCCTCCTCCCTGAAGCTCATCCCTTCCCATAGCCTAAAAATCACTGAGGGGACACTCTAGTGTGTATCCCTCATAACATTTCCTCATAACATTGGCAGACAGGATTGACCCCAGGAAAATATGAGCTCACAGGCCAAAATAACAAGATGTCCAATGAGCACAACCACTATAAAACAGAGACCAAAATTTGGACACGAACCACAAGAAGCAACATTATTGGAACAGACAAGCTGACAATTTATAACAGGCAGAATTAGTATCCTTAAAGAGATAAAGGAGAATATTAGTAACACGGAACAGGTACAGGATGTTGTACAACTAAGCAAATGGAAATACTAAATACAAAAAGAAGTTAAAATAGAGAAAAACAGACACCACTTTTATTCAAACAAAGTTACAATCAGTCAATTAATGGAAGTCAGTTAAAGCAAGAAATCATTAAAAAATGACACAAATATCTCCAACATTTAATTGTCACTTGTATAAATGCATATTAATTTGCCAATCTTTTGATAAAGATTCAGTGCTTTTTCTTTGAATCTTAGAGTTCTAGGATGTCTTTCTTGCACAAAGCATACCCAAAATATATCTACCAGAACTTCCAGTTTCTATTTCTGTTCTTTAGTTCAGAGCCAAGAATTAAAAGACATCAGCAAAGCATGTAAGTTGAGAATCCTTCTATATTTAAATATATTTTTGGTAACATTTTATGGTTGTCCTGCTCACTACCAATTTAGTAGCATTTTCTAAGCAACTAAATTTTACCAAGTCTTTTCTACACATTTAACTTATTTTTTTTGAAAAACATCAACTCTTTCTTTCATAGTCATACTAAATCTACATAGTTAAATTAACAACTACAAATAGCAATTTAAAGCAAAGATAAATAGATTTTGGAACAAGTGGAAATGGCTCTTGTTAAGCCTAAAGTTTTTGTGGTGGGAGCAGAACTGACTTGGGCACACTGGAGAGTAACCTAGTGCCATCTGCATGAGGTGTGCAGGAAGCATTGGTCACTGTGCTTTCCAGGAGGAATGGAGGGATAAGCAAGAGACTGGAGACTGATTAAGAGCTTCTAATGCACATCTATAGCAGAGTCTTCCCCTCTCTATATTTGATTTGCTTTACATATAAACTCATTTTGAACATCATCAAAAATACACATGTAGCCCAAGAGAACATTCTGAGGGATCTTTGTAGAATGCCTAAAGAGTTCGGAACAATAATAAAATTAGCTCCAAACCACCAAAGTAAGTCAAAGCTAAAATTCTCATTCAGAATTGATTTACGCATGCATGATTTTTATGTGAAAATATAACTGCTTTCCTTGGAAACAAAGAGAAATGCATTCTCATACTGTAATAATTCATAATTTTTGACATTTTGCCTGTATTGTCCAGGGTGTACAGTAGCAAAGAGGCTTTAAGGAGGGGGTTTTATAAATCTTGCTGAAAAAGAAAGCTCAACAAAGTTAATTGGTGTAAAATAAGAGTTTTCTGGAGGTCAATACAAGCACTGAGAATCTACACTCACTGCATTTTAACTGCCCATTACAAAGAAACAAGCCAAACAAACTTAATTTTCATCAGCTATTGATTTATCGATATTTGCGCCTTCATAAAAATCATTTGGTAGCTGTTTTCTAATTAAATGGCATTAGTCAAATGTCATGTATTTGTTGTCTTCATTTTCATTGATTTCTCTGATCTATAAAGACTTTTTCACTCTCCAGTTTCTTATCATGCTTAGCACAATCAATGTTCTACTCTAAGCTTTAAGCCTTCTATTGAATGCCTTTCCATAATCCAATTCACCATAATTCAGAAATTGAATTAAAAATCTTCTGTAAAAGGAAATGATTTTTAACTCTTAGTTTTGTTTTTTCTTTCCTTTGTCAGTGAAGTCAATTAACTCTATAACTATCTGAAAAACATAAAATTAAGAGTTTGAACCTTACCGTTTACATATAGTATAAAGTTGAATGTTATGTATATGCATTAGACTTAAAGTCATATTGAAATACACAAGAAAAAAATCTATACCTCTTTACATTCTAAATTGTGCAATATCTACCTCCATGTATTGTAAAAAGATGACCTCAAAGCAAAAGGAAAAATTGAACAAAGAGTTTGGTCAGGTTAAATAGCAAATCAGTTGAATCAGTCTTCAAATTATTTTCCCTCAAAAATAGAAGATGGAATAATGTTTGTAAAATAGTTTTTTCTGAGAAGTTCTGATTACTGTTGTACCACTACAGCAGAGTATTCAAAATTAGCTGCTTTAGAAAGTTTATCAAAGGAGTTCAAATATGATAGATGCACTAACATAAATGACAGGGTTTATTAGGAATAACGTAATATGAAGCAAAGAAGCCCTTGAAATTTTCAAGCTAGTGATACAAACACATGCTTCAACTTCTCACTCTGAAATCCTGAGGCAAAGTTTTTTTCAATGAATACTGGTTTGACTCTAGTGTTTCACATTTGTCCGAATATTCTACTGCATTACACTGTGAAATAGCTGATCATGAAACAACACAGAATCATGTCCTCCATCCTAGGTGTTTCACTTTGCAGCACTTTTATCAAGGCAATGGGAGGGCATGGAGAAGTCAAACACAGCTCATAGTGCTTGAGGCTCCATATTCTATATGTTGCCAGTGGTACCTCTTCAGGTACAAGGAGCACATTGTTCTCATAGTGCAGATGGAGTAGAATGTCCTCCGCCATGGTGTGGGTGGTTGTCGCTCAGATCAGTGGCAAGGGCTGAGGTTTTGACATTCGACTCAGAGACATTAAAAAAAAAAAAAATCATTAGAAATCTTCCCTTTCTGTGTACATTCTTCACACTCCTACTCAAGAAAGAATTCAGCATAGGTTAATTATAAAGATAAAAAGACACACAAGATGGATAAGAAAGGAGATTAAGACTAGCTAAATGAAAAAAGCTAAATAAATGGTATATAAACCTTTAAATTTTTTGATACTGTGTGAATTTTTTAAACCAATGCCCAACAATATCAGTATTTCTCTTGGTTTATTCATTAAGAGATTTTTTTAAAGCATGGTTTTAATTTCTACAAAGAAAATATATTGTTTCAACTAGTAAATTTTCTTTAGCTAGTATTTATTGGCAATACTACCGAGAAATTAATGTGTTATGCCACATGTCTTTTTTCCCCCTAAGGGCCAGTACTTTTAGATTTACTAAGATCCTTCTGGAGAACACTTATTTGAAAAAAATTAGAGTTACTGCAGTCCCCCAACCCTTGAAGGTATTCTAGACTTGAGGCCCCACAAGCCAATCACGAACTCCTAGTAAAATGTTTACTTTCAAGACAAACAAGACTATGGGATGAAAAGTGGCAGTTGCTGCCTGAACTGCAGATTTGCCAACTACTGCAGCTCTTCTGATAGGAATCCCCTTTCTGCTTTAAAGGAAAGCAGTATGGAATAAAATGATACTCTGTGTGACTTTCTCTTTTTAATAAACTAAAGAAGTAGAAGTCGGAGAAGTGGACTCAATCTCTCGACATAAGGAGAGATTTTCTAAGTCACAGATGTACCAAAATGCCATTTGCTTCCTGGGAAAGAAGTGAGATTTCTGCCTTTGACTGTGTTCAATTACAAGCTAAAAAGCCCCTTAACAAGAGTGCTGGAGCAGTCAAGCATTGGCTAGATGTCTGAACTACATACATCACAAGATGACTCTGCCTTTGAAATTTTGTGCTACTGTATTGTGTGTGTGTGTGTGTGTGTGGTGTGTGTGCGTGTGTTTAAATTCACCAAAATAGGTCTGAGGCCAATCTTATTTGGGGAACCAATATTTCTGATCAATATCATGATAATAAGCACTCTGACATTGCAGACTTGAGAAGCTATTCTTAATAGTATATAGACTTAAATACAGCCTTATAAAACTCTGCACTTTCACCTTAATAGTCCCCCTGAAAAGGAAGAATCAAAAGTGGAAAATCTCCAGAAATAAGAGCATTATCATCAGTGTTTACTAGCTAAAGTAATTTAGCAAATTCATAGAAAATAGCCTTCCCCTTAAGTTATAACCTCAAGGATTTCAAGAAAATCTGGCTACAGTATTTATTCAGTTTAATGGAACTCAACTCCTTGTAGCTATAACTACAATTATTTCCTATATTACCTTTACTTACTTAATGATGACTATTCATCTTCCTAAAATGTGTTTTGTTGTGTTTTTATAGGCTGTGCTTTTGAAATTCTCATGTTTTTAAAAAGTCAAATTAAGTTTAAAGAAGACAATGAAAAATGCAGGGAGTGGGAGAAGGTTGGGTAGTAGCCAGGAGTTCATATGGAACCCAAGAATTCTCAGACAAACAAATATATGACAAAGAAGCAGTTCTCTGAGCACTTAAGTGGTACACCTCCTTTACATCAGGGCCAATGGAGTCCTAACCTTAAAGAATCTGATCTTGAATTTGGAACCCATGTCCTGCAAATGGAGCAGAGACAGAACATCCACACTGAATGAAATTTGTCTCATTTTAGACCATAGACAGATGATAGATAGGTAGATAGATAGATAGATAGATAGATAGATAGATAGATAGATAGATAGATGGATAGATAGGGATAGAGATATAATATATGCATAGTAGTATAGATAAAACCACATATAATCATTATCATGGTACCATAGGGGACAGTATAAAGTCCAGAATCTCTCTAAGGGAGAAATGGGTTGGAAAGGGGTGATTGGGAAGGAGATTTGTCTTGTAGTTACAAAAGCATTATAAGAACTTTGCTTTTACTCTTTTTCTTTTTTTCTGAGAGGAAGGAGAAGGTTAGAGATTGACTTGGGTGAGTGGATAATAACAGAGAATAAGTGTCCACCCCCCCACCCCCTCACCCCCTGCTTCCACTAGTTGGGTACAAAGAAATCTACCTTTCAGTTTCTTTACTTGAAGAAAATGTGGTTAGAAACACAGATATCTTTCCTGCCTATCAAGAGTTGCTCTGATGATTCAAACATATGTATGAAAATATGCTTTGCAGACTCTAATGTATTACAAACATTCATCAATATTATTATTAACAAACATCTTGCTGTCCCTGAACTGTATATAATGGAGAGGCAGCCTAGTCTGGCAGAAGTGGTGTGGGCTTTGGAAAAAACTCAGGACAACTGTTTTTTTTTTCCTTTATTGTGGTTTATTTACATGGGCAAATGCATTAATACCATTGAGTGCAGTTTCCCCAACTATAAAATAGAAATAATATTATCAATTTATGAGCTTTGTAGTCATTATAACATGAATAGTTAAAAATTTTAAAAGTAAGCAAAAACCTTTAACAGATTCCCTAGAACAATTTAAGTCCTAAAAAATGAATCCCACTAGCATGGTTACTATTTCAGAA
Organism: Camelus ferus; assembly: GCF_009834535.1. Taxonomy (NCBI): domain Eukaryota; kingdom Metazoa; phylum Chordata; class Mammalia; order Artiodactyla; family Camelidae; genus Camelus; species Camelus ferus. The sequence continues at coordinate 102,244,775 of NC_045696.1, forward strand.
GTAGAAATATTGATATTATTAAAATGTCCTAAATCTCGAAAAAGATTTCAAAGGACTGCACTTGTATTTATATGTAACTACAAATCTTCAGCTTTGTAAGGAGAGGCTATACTCTGGGAACATGACCCTGACTGACAGCAAAGCCTTCAGGTCATGTATGTCCTAGTGGGAAAGATCATGTGTCTTCAGTACAGTGTATCTCCTATGCTAACCTCTAGAGCCCACAGGAATTACTGGGTTCCTGGTGACTCAGGACTAAGAAAATATTAGAATCCCAGGAGTAAAGGTTTAAAATTTCAATAAATATATTGTAATATTTGTTTACAAATTCCCTAATATGGGAATAAAAATTGTTTACTTATACTCCAGTTTGTTTAGAATAGTTATAGACACAATCAATAGTGTATGAAAAGTGAAATCTGAGATGTCCTCTAAAGAAAGTTGCCAGTTAGGAATAAAGGCAAATTTTATAAACAAAAAAAAAATTAATCTGGAGACAAAATTATGGAGAAAATAGAAGAATATTTATAGTTCTACCTTTTCTTTCACTTTTATTACAGCTTTGCAGTTTCTTTAACATCCCAGTTAAAATGAATCTCAGTGCATTACTTGGACAAGTAGATGAAAGTCAGTAGGTTGGGTCAAACTTTACTAAGCCAAATTAAAGCCATGTTGAGGAATATATGTGAATTTAATTAGCAGTATTAGTTAAGCAGGGTAGAGTGAACTGCTGTAGTGTTTCTGTCCATGAATCATAGTAATGCAGGAAAGTTCTTTTACTAATAGGAGAAAAAGTCAATCAGAATTAATAATAAACATGTTTTATGAAATAGATATGACTTTTTATTTTTACTTTCTAGTGTCTAGTAAGGAACACCGACTTAAAAGCATAGTATTGAATAAGTCTTTAGAGAACATGATTTGCTGACCAGATTAAGTTGTTCAATTAACATATGAGTGGTTACCAAGAACTTTCAGAGTTTTTAAACACAGATTGTCCTCTTATGCAGTTTAAATATTTCCCTGGTCTTGTTTGCACTATTAACTTGCTTATTATTTTTTTCTCTCTGAAGAAAAGCTTTGCTAAGCAAAGATTAGTTTTAACCTGGGTCCCCTCCAAAGGCTCACAAACTGTGAATTCATGGAAGTAAAACAAATATTGTTTACTGTACTGGATAAATAAAATGTTGATTGAAGTTATTTTTCATTGACCCTGAGTGGAAAAAACGTAGATTTGAGATTATTCACATTGAAAACTGAATCGACTAGTTTGTCTGTTGTTGTTGTTATTATTATTATTGGTTTTGGGGTGGAGGTGGTTCTTTTTTTCTTTTTTTTTTTTTTTTTTCTCAGAATTGACCAATAAATCTGCTCCCTTAGTAACTGACTACTCTGAGTCAGACTCAGGCAATAAAGGTTTCATGTTCAAACTGGTGGTTTCTGTCAGCTGAGCCTTCCTGTAGATTCTCCTCTGAAACATGTCTTCAGGAGATTTTTGCATGTGAAACCCAAAGTTGAATTTGCCCACACATTTTCAGTAAATGCCCCCAAGAAGGAAGTTATTATGAAGCTATTCATTCAGAGGAGTGTTGTTACATGTTATAAATAGAAGAGGAGTGCTAATCAGCGCTGCTGCCTTGCTATGAAGGGAACCTTTTTTAAAATGCTAACAACCGTCTACAATTTAAAATGTGAGTCTATCAGATTGACAAAGGTTTTGTAAAATTGATAAAAATTAATTTTGGCAAGTGTGTGAGGAAAAGGGCACCCTCTGCACCATTATTAGAGATGTAAATTGGTATATCTTTCTGAAGGGCAGACTAGTAGTATGTTGAAAAAGAAAAACGAATGTATATCCTTTGACAAAAGTACCCTGTATCTAGGAATTTCACCTAAGGAGTCATCACTCAACTGAGGAGAGATATTTGTATAAGATGCTCAACGCAGCATTGTTTATAACAGGAAAATCTGAAACAACCAAATATCCAATAATGGGTAATAATAGGTACAGTGAAATAAAATTTGGTACAAAGACACAAAGGGATATTATGCTGCCATTAAAAATGGTTTAGCAGATTCAAATTTATTGCCATGAAAAGAAGCTTATGAAATATTAGTTAAAGTAAATTATATAAAAATATGGTCAGATTTATGTAGCACTATGCATGTTGTCTATATAATCTTCGGATCTGTGAATGAAGAGATCACTGAAAAAGATGCTCCACAGAAAGATAAGTGTGTTTTTTGTTTGTTTGTATTTTTCTTCATTTAAAAATAATTTTTAAAGAAAATAAGAAAAATATTAAAACTAGATATACATGCTTGATAATTTCCTGAAACTAAACAAATGAAGAGTTGCTAATGCTAAAAGGAAGAAAACATTTGGAAAACATTTTATTCTACTTTAAAATTTTTGTTCTAATTTAATCTAATTTTTTAAACTATAAAAGTAACATGTTCATGGTTAAAAAAATTGATACAGATGTCAAATATCCATAAAGTGAAATAAAAATTATGTGTAAATGTATATGTTAATACACTTAATGGATTCAGACATACACAAACATATCCTTTGTTTCTTTAACTTATATTTTTTCTTTTTTGCATCTCACAATCAGAAGTTCTAACTCCAGCTAATAATTACTGAATTCATTATACACATTTCTGAACCAAACACACTGGGCTGAGATTGGGAAAAGAGGTGGAACCCAGAGGCAAACTGGGGATATGACCACTAAGAACAGGCTGAATGGATCCCAGTCAGCAAAATGTCCCCTCTAGAGTAAAACACACTTGAGATGGAGGCTGGAGAAGGAGAGGCCTTGGGAATTTAACCCTAACATGTGATTATTAATCTCAAAACCTGGGTAGCTGCTCTGGACTGAATGTCTCTCCCCCAACCCCAACAAATTCGTTTGTGGAAGTCCTGATCCCAGCGTGATGGAACATGAGGCAGGGCCTCTGGGGAGTGATCAGGTCATGAGGGTGGAGCCCTCAGTGAATGGGATTAGTGCTTTCAGAAGAGACACAGAAGAGAAAATCTCTCTTGCTCTCTGCCATGTGAGGATACAGCAAGTAGGCTGCTGTTTGCCAACCAGAAGGAGGCCCCCCACCGGAACCAAATCAGCCAGCACCTGGAATTTGGACTTTCCAGCCCCCAGAACCATGAGAAATAAATTCCTGTTAGTTAAACCACCCTGCCCATAGTATTTTGTTATGGCAGCCCAACGTGTTTTGGCAGATTAAGACAGTGGCCAAATCTCAAATTTTGAAAAAGTAAGGATACAATGAGGTAGGAAATATTCTCCCATCCCCAAATCCCCCCCCCCCATGTCTTCAAGTTGCTTGTAGTTATGTGGGTGACAGCGTTTGTTTAGATGAGCTGGCCTCGAATGCAAAGTGAGTGCTCAGGATAACTGATGATCACTGCTGCTGCAGAAAGACCATCCTGTAGCAAAGGAGCTGTGTCTTTTTAATCCTTTCTTTCTATTCCTGGTTTTAAATAATGTGTCTGACAAGATCCTGCTTTTCCCTCTGTCAACTGTCAGTGAACAAGTATTGGGCGTTATTTGTGGGGCTGTAAATACATTACATGAAAAAATAATGAGTCCTTAAAAAGTCAAGAGAAATGCCTCCAGAGACGTTTACTTAACAGGGTGATTTATGTTGGTCTCGGAATGAAGTTTCAGAAACTTCCACATGAAAAGTCTGGAACATAATCGAAAGCCTCTTCCAAACCTGCCTTCGCTATAGCCCCTGGATACATTTCCCTTTCACTTCTAATCTGGAAGTTGGAGAACGTTTTGCATGTTTAACTTAAATTGTTTAGTTAATGGTCTAAGAGTAAGTCTTGGGAGATCCCTCAGCATAACGTGTTATTACTCTATTCCTCTGACTGAATTTGATGTATCTATTGTGTTCTTGCTGAATAAACTGATCCCTGGGATTAATCATTTTCTTTTTACCAGCTAGAAATTGTAGACATTTAATGGATGTACCTACATCAGTCAATTTAATGAGTCTCATTGTCTGAAGTTTGAAATATACTGATCATTCTAATGTTGAAATATAATCAACATTCATCCTTATTACACATTTCTAAGTTTTCCAAGTTTGTCCCTCCTGCCTGCCAAAGGAAAGTAGTTTAGCTAAGTTGTTTTTTTTTTTTAATTAATTCTTGAGGGTCTTGGAACTCAAGTGTACCTACTGGTTTACAAGGGGCTAAACAATTTTTGCATCATTCATGACAGTACATGTTGAGCAAATCATGTAGTCTCTGTTTCTGTAATAGGAAATATTCTATTATCCTAGTAGGAATTGTCCCACGGAAGGTCATGCTGGTTAATCTCACCCAGAGGTATCTCTGGCAGCCTTGTGGTTGGAAAGGAGGGTGGGATATTGACATGGCTGTGGTATCTGTCACTGAGTGGAGAGCCAGGGTAGAGTCAGCTGGCCTGGCAGAATAGGCAGGGACCACTCCACCCCTCCAGAGATTGAGCACGAGGCCAAAGGATGGCTTTCCCTTCCAAGCACCAAATACAATAACAAGAAATTAAGTGGATTCAAAGCTGAGTCATAATTAATGGGTTTTGGTTTCTGTTTTATTTTCAGTTGTTTGAATTTATGAACTTCTTGGCTGAGAACGTCATCTTCTGTTACATGGGCCTGGCCATGTTCACATTCCAGAATCATATCTTTAATGCTCTTTTCATACTTGGAGCCTTTGTATCCTTTGAAATACAGAGCATGGGGTGATGAGAGAAGAGAACAAACTACTTACCGTTAGTGATTATTCAGTTAAATTATTAAAGTAATTTCAAATTCAAGGCAGGTAAGTAAATCTAATTAGAGGAGAAAAGTATCCTAAGAAATTAAGACTCTTAATTAAATGCTTATGATTCAGGATAAGAAGTTTGGAAAATACTGAGGGAAATAAAGGGGGAAAAATAAAGGAGAATGACATTTTTCAAATATTCAAAATATGTTTAACTAAAATTATGAATCATTTACATAAAAAATTATGTCAATCCATTTTTATAGAGAAATATATTTAATCTGCATTAGAGTGTATCTGAAGAGAGCCAGAATTTAGAACTTTAGAAATATTTTTTATTCCAAGATGGTAAAATCTTTTTTCCAATGAGGACTTTGAAAATAGGACAGACAGAGTAAAGACCAAGTGAAATTAACATGATGGATGTGCTTTCAATATCTTAAGCATTGTGCACATGTAAGTTTATTTTAATAAGACAGACCCTTCCCTATAAGTAGTAGGACAGGTAGAATCTAGACCTCACTTTTAATGAATGCATAGGGCTTTTCTAGCTTTAAGCCAGGGGTGTAAGCATTCCAGTGGATGTCTATCTGAAAAAACAGAGCTACTCCAGATGTCCCCAGGGACAGCAAAAGCTTCTGTCCTTCTTGCCACTTGGAAAATGGGCAGATGCCGCCTCGACCACAGGCAGGTGATCCTAACAGCCAGAAGAGTTGAATCCTCCTCTCTGGAAGCCCCGGTCCAACTGTATTTGCCTCCCGTTTTCTTTTCACTCATCAGTCAAGTGAATTTTCAAATTCCGTCCAAAACCTGTATCTGAGAAAGAAGCTCCCTCTTCCCAAATAACCCCATCCCATCCGAGGACACACTAGAACAGACGATCAGGGGTGGAGTCCACGATGACAAAGGGAAGAGATGACTACCACCAACATTTTCCTAGATTTTAACTGTAAAGCTTGGATTCCAATGAAACATCTCTTAACGTAGCAGTTGTGTTATACATTTAGACAGGCAGTTCCTCTCAAAATTAAATCCACTTAAAGAAAAAAATAAGTGAAGCTTGCTAGATTTAGGGAGTATAAACTGATGGAAAGTAAGATGATAATCATGAGCCGAAGCACATTTATCCTTCCTAACGTGCTGCTTGAGAGGATAATGCCACAGCCTCGGAACAATCTCTGCCTCACATCTTGCAGCAGAATTGAGCCTAGAGTCAGTTATCTGCAACATAAATGTGATGAGAAAATTTACAGTGATGGAAATGGTATTGGGTTAACAATTTTAAACGAAGTATATGTTCAAAGAAGACAGAGTTCTCCATTATTTCTGGAAAGGAGCTGACATTGAAAGACGAATTCTGGAACCAAGTTGGACATACGTGTATTGACATGTTTATCCTTGTTTTCTGGGTCATAATATAGAGAAGCTTAAGGGTATAATATTTAAAGCTCAAGGACTTTCACCTTTATTGCAACAACATTTTCCTCAATGCTGCCCTGTGCTCATCTACAGCTAGCAATTTTTGTAGCCAGAGCCTGCAACATATATCCCCTCTCCTTCCTCCTGAATCTGGGCCGGAAACGGAAGATCCCCTGGAACTTTCAGCACATGATGATGTTCTCAGGTACGTGAGCTATATTACAAGTTAGTGCTGCTGTTCTCTCACACTGCTCTTCATGTGCTAATGTTCTACGTTACATGTTAGTGCTGCTGCTCTTTCCCAGCTCTTGGGAAACCACAATGATACTTGGAGACCTTCTGGGGAAGCATAACTTCTCTTCATCCTATTGTACATACTATCATGCTGCTATCTGTAAGTTCTGAGCAACAGCGGGATGTTCCTTTGCAGAAAGGAAACAAAATGAAAGGGGATTTTGTTGGGATGGCCTCAATGTTCAGTAGCTGCCAGAAGCTGGCCTAGAATAGGCATTGGACTTTCCCCTGACCTATTTAAGATCAATTTTCACTTGGGGAAATTTATATCATCATTTCACAAATTCCATACTTGAAGGTAGATTGTGTGTATGTGGTGTCAGTGGTGTCATTTTTGTCCAATGTTAAGGCTCCTTCTCCTTAGAACCCTTGCTCCTCCCCTATTGCAAAGCTCCAGGGACTTCCCATGGTTAATACAAAAGTGAGTCATATTCAGGTATGCTCAGTTGTCAGCTGAGAAAACAAATATTAGTTGTACACTCACCTGATGCCAAGAGCAGTTCTGGGCACAGGTGGATGAAACCGACAAGGTCTCTGCTCTCAAACCATACCAGAAGGTTCCTTTTCCCCATAGAAAATAAACAAAATGAATTTGCTGACCGGAACTACTCTGGGGATTGTGTTTCTTTCTGTTCAATTAATTTTCCTACCAACAGTCTCTCCCTGTTTGGAGACATTTCCCCTTACATGCTTTCTGTGTGTATGTACCCTTACATTACACTCACGTTACACCCAGAGGCAGCTCATTGGAAGATACATGAGAGTAAAACAAAAAACTGCTTCAGAATAGAGCAAACAAAATTTGGAGTATACAGGGAGATATGGAAAAAGTAAGAGAAACTATCATTTATTAAATATCTACTATTCACTACTCACTATATATATCTATCCTGTGAAGCAGATATTAACCCAACTTGGATGGAAAGCTGAGGTTGAGGATCTCAAAGAGGTTAAGTGACTTGGCCAAGGATGAAACCATTCCTAAACCCAGGTTTGTGAGACTTCACCTCAAACCCAACTAAGTGTCCAAAATTCACATTTTTAGAAGTAGAACTAGGAATAAGAGGCTTGTTTCACCTTCAGTTCTCTCCTGGCTCATTCCACATAGCGAAGAGTGCAGCTCCCAGGTAGAGAATGAGTCATTTAATCAAATACGGGCAAATGGAAACCCAGAGTTAAAAATTGCCCTTCTGTGGGCCTCTGACAGTGCTTCTCTACATTTCCAGACATGCTAGGATGAGAGAGAGAGTCACACGGAGGACAAGTTGTACTGATAGGTGGTCTTTGACTTAGAACAGTCATGAACTTTGGTAATGAGTTGACTTCATCATGGGAAGGTAAAGGGAAAAGTGAATCACACAAATAGGAAGGCAGCAGTGGGTGGCATTTTTGCAAAGCATTTCTAGGAGTTGGGAAGCACTTTTCCTTCTTTCCCATCAAAATATCAGTAGCTCTACTCTGAGAATGGTGGCTTGTTTTTAAAACTTGGATATCATTATTTTAAACAATGCTTTATTTTACAAAGAAGATTTCGAGAAAAGTGCAAAGTTTTAAATAGCCATGTTGGGATGTGAAGTATCTGCCCAAATAACCTTGTGCCTTGATGGTTTTCTGGGTTTGGCACCTTCCATGTTTGCTTAGCTGTTGGATTGGAGCTGCATTAAAAATTGAGGCCAGCAGTATGGTGTGTAATGTGAGGAAACCCAGAATTTGGTGCTACCTTATGATACTCTAAAGAAGGGAGTCAACAGACTATGGCCTTTGAACCAAACCTAGCTCACACGAATTTTGTATATAAAGTTGGAGCATAGCTGTACCCCTCTGTTTACACCCTGTCTGTGGCTGCTTTTGTGCTACAAGGATAGAGGTGAATGTTGCAACAGAAACCATATGGCCCGCAGAGCCTAAAATTCTTACTTATCTGGTCCTGTTCTAAAGCATCTTCACCCTCTAGAAGGAAATCAATAACCCCATCACATTAATGGAATTGACATTATTAGTTTAATTCAGGGAATAAAGCTAACATTAAGAACATTGGGTTTTCCACTAAAATGCTGTCTTAGCTTTAAAATAAGGAGATTGCTGTGTTAGATGGTTGTGTAACGGAATCACAGATGCTCGACTCAAAAGTCGCTTTATACCTTTCTAAGACCTTCTGTGAGCAATGTTTTGAGACTCAAAGCCAGGACAAGACAGGATAAGCATTCCTGGTCTCTGTCTGCAGATTAAAAAAGAGAAGGAGAGAGAGAAAGACATGCAGAATTTGGGTAGCTTGTTCACAATCTGACAACCGATTAGAGGTGAAATTGAGACTTGAACCCAATCGGCCTCTTGACTTTGAATGTAGAGCCTTCTTCTCTGTATGACACCACTTCAGATTTACCCTCAAGGTCATGAGAACAAAAGTTAAATCAGAACTGTGCTTTTTCTAGGCCAGGCCCACTCCAGCATGTCTAACACTGCCCTCATGCAAACCTGACCCCCATCCAGTTCACAATAAACCACATACGAGGGCGACACCCCTCCCAGCTGCAGGCTCAGTTTCTATGCTGTGCCCAGTCACCTCGTCAGAATGTAAGAAGGATCAGGGGAGCTCACCATGTGCAGGGCTGTATTTTTCTTCAAAAGAAAATGCTCCAGACCAGCCTTTGCTTTTCTGCATGGACTCTGATATACCATACTTCACTCAGGACCTAAAGTTTAAAATCTATTTGCCAAGAAATAAAGAATTTAGAAGGTCAACTTAAGGTAACGTGAGCCAGAGAAGGAGGTGAAAAGCAGATCAAATGACACACCGTCTAGCCTTTTCTGGGTGTGTGGGCACAACAGCTGCTGAAACCGGAAGAAGTAGCCAACCCCCTTAAGGAATATTTGCAGCGTAATGTGGTTTAATGTTCTTAATTATGCCTAGAGTGGTTTTGGTCGTCCAGTAGAAGCATGACTTTAGAGGCTCTCTGGCAGAATCTTGTTGTTCATACCTTACTAAAAATTTAGATGGAGTCTTTTTTACATAGCTCAAAACATTCTTCAAAGAGTCCTTTAGAGAAGGTAAACAACAATGACCCTCAATCTAAAATGGGAGTGTGAATTTATTCACATATTCAATCCATCCATCACGCAGCTACTCATTCAGCAGTCACTCCCTGACAGGCTCTCTTGGGGAGGTGTTTGAATGAACAAAGACAAAGATGTGAGCCCTGCCCTTAAGGTGGCTTGCGGCCTAAGAGAGAGAGAGAGCTTGGCTTTGGGCCAAGCTTGGTCCACCAAGACCTCGCATCACAGATGGTTCAAAGGCCAATCAAATAAGAACCAGAATTTCTGTCTTACTCAGTTACACCTACCATTTGACAAATCCTTTTCTGTCATCATTACCCTCACCTTATGCATGCCCCTTTGACACTGGGCAGAGGAGAGCTGGTGATGCTTTCCAAACAGAAGTGGATTTATTTGTAAAGTTAAAGAAGCTTGAGCTTCAGGCTCCTTCATGTCCCCCTTCCAAGACCCTAAGATGGGTCCTAGCAGTGTGTCTTGGTGGCATATAAAATTTGTAAGATGTTTTGTATCATTTTTCTTAAAGAGAGTCCCCAGTGTATAAGTTTCAGTCCCCATAAAACTTGAATCAGACCTGTCTCCAAATCTGGATACACGCGGAGGTGACAGTGTGCAGAGGGGTCCGGCTGCACATGACTTCGCTTGTGGTGGTGGGCCCACACTACTTGCAGAGAGCACTGAAGCAAGGGCATGGAGCTGTGTAGATGGCTGCGGTTCAGCAGTGTTTCTGAGTAAAGGTCACCCTACTGCTACCTTCACCACCTCTATGGCCGCCTCCACTGTTGGCCCCTAGAGCCAGTTAAACTAAATGAAGCGACTGTCAGGGCCCAGGTTGAATTTCTTGCCTAGCACAGACCCTACCCAATTTGTTTTGTATAGACTAGTAGTACACACACACACACACACACACAGCCTTGGAACTTGAAAATGAGGAATAGTCTTAAGGTCAGGAGTAGAGTGGTCTCTCTGCTCTCTCTGTCTTGAGAAGCTTTTAATAATGCAAATTCTGTTTTTGGTAGCTAGGTTGCAGCTAAGAGTCAATGGGGGAAGTTTACCATGAGACATTTTAAGACCTTCTTTAAATTCAAGGCCAGAAGTTCGTAACTGCTCTGCTGTATCGTGTGACACCCAGCACAAAGGGCTTAAGAGGAACGCTAAGCTCCCCTGAAACTGTTCCTGTCGCTCTCAGCACAGCCCTAGTTAATGCCTGGAGTGAGCTGCCCCGCCCAGCGCTCAGCTCCCTTGAAACTGAAGAGGCAGAGCTCTGTGGTTTAAATTAAAGGAGGAGATGTGCTTTGCACAAATTAGCTTTCCTATTGATGTGGTGCATATTACAAAGATCAGGCCTCTTGTTTTAATTCAAATCCATGTGCTGCAATTTTTATTTAATTTAAAACTAAATAAGAGCCCGGGAGTTGCTGGAAGGAGGGGAAATGCCAAGCCCAGTTGAGCCCTGGCAGCCTTCTCGAAATCACTGTTACCCGGGCCTGTAGCCTGCTGGGCTACAGAGGCTCCGTGCGGAGCTGCTGGGCTGATCCAGACAGAAGGGAGGCCCAGAAGTACCGGGCAGGTTGAAGGAGGAGCCCAACAGTGCGTCAAAGAACATGATTCTCCAATTTGTCCACTTCTGCACCTTGAAGAGACATTGCAACCCTGATGTGTCCTATCACGTAAACTAGGAAGAGTTTTACCCAGGAGAATCTTGACGGCAGGGGACGGAGATAGTATAAAACCTCATCCGTGAGCTGGCATAGCCATAAAGACAACAGCACCCACATGGCCAGTCTCTGCTGCTGATGTGGTTTGTCATTCACTTGGTTGTCCACTGGCGCTCAATAGCCTTCAAATAGCTTCTTTCTCAAAGAACTAAGAGAAAGTCATGGAAGAAAACCTTTAAATTAAGAAAAATTTCCCATTAGCATTCACTTTTACCCCTTAATGATGGGAAGACTGCCATTACTATTAAAGTTTTGGGAACACTATGCTCCACATAGAACCCCAGTGTTCTATGGAGGGATGGCTTAAGAACCACTGCCAAGGTATAGGAGACCACATTTCTCAGTGTCTTTTTGGTGAGCCACCAATCAGGCCCTGAACAGAGCCAATTTGGGACTTTGACCAAAAAGTGGTTTTCCCCGGTTGACACATCAGTGACAGCCAGGAAGTAAACATAAGTGAAATTCAGGAAAGTGATGATTGAAGGTTATTGTTTCAGCAATGCCAAGAACAGGAATCTGTATCTCTGACTACTCACATTAGTGGAACCCTATTAAGCCACCAGGACTGTCCCACGACAATTACCAGCCACCATGTAAAAGGGGCACTTCCATGCTTTCTTGATCCTTGAAACCCCAAAGTATGGTCCTGGGACCAGCAGCTTTGACATCACTTGGGATCTCTTTAGAAGAACTAAGTCCAAAACTGCCTTCTAACAAGATCCCCAGGTAATTTGTGTGCACGGGCAGGTTTGAGAAGCACGTCCCAGAACATAATCACAGTTCGTGGTTTCTGTCCTGAGCCTCTCTCATCAATCCAGTCCTCCTACCTTATTCTGTTTTGCTTTAGACCCTCCTGGAGGCCAGTCTTGCTTCTTGTTTCTCGATTTGCCAATCTGATCAGCACAACAATATTTATTCAGTTACCAAATCTCTTCCAGTTCCTTTAGTATGTGGCGGTCTTTCCCCCATTCACTCGGGTTCTCACTCTGCCCAGACCCCTCTCCATGCCCATCCACCTTCACTCTTTTACTCAGCCAGTTCCTTGTATCCTTCAGATGTCGGCTTAGACAGCACTTCCTGTAGCAAGCTTTGGTCACTCCTGCAGGCCGCATGGATTTCCCTCTCATCAATTTCCATAACACCCAGTCCTTCTCCTCTCCTATTACCCTTCACATTCTACCATGATTTTTGGTTTGCCTGCCTGTGTGCCCCTCTAGACAGGGAGCTTTGTGAGGCCATATGGTTCTCCATCTGGTTCACTCTGTACAGCACCCAGCACACTACTTGAACCTGAGTAGCCTTCCAAAAATGATTGAAGGATGACTAGGCAAATGAATGAACAACCTACAACATTGTCTGCCCAGCTAAATTTGTACATTTCATTAAAATGCCACTTAAGGACTATCTATTTCTGTCCTATCAGCCCTGGAAACTTCCAGGTCCAGAATGGGCCCCACAAGCAACTCTCAGACTAGATTTGCCCAGTTCTACAGGTGGAAGCTAAGCAACAATGAATTTAAGGAAAGGGATCAACAAATAAAACCTTTTGTTTTTGAAATGAGGGAAAGTATTTTTCACCTACTTACTCTGGCTAAAAAAGCCTTCCCTGAGTGTTCATAACAGTAAACACTGTTAACACTTCCTCAAAAGTGGCATTCGAATATGAGAATGTTTTTCAGATCTTTGTTTGCTTTGTGTTGGGGGGATGTTTTTGATTTCCAATTAAAAATTTAAGATATCATTAAATACCCTGGGACTTTTATGTGAGCCAAGCGATTTGAATCAAGAATTGGGCTAAACCTAACTTCAGCTTAAGGAAGAGGTTTCTTTAAATGTATACACAAGGGTTATCTGAGAGTCTGAGTTCTCTAAGCAACAGGACTCTTTCTCTCCTTCTCTCTTCCTTTGTTCACACTTCCAGAAAGAGACAGCCCAGGTGAAACCGTCACGCTGTCAAGCATTTCTTGCCAAGGCTACCTCTCCACAGCCCGCTCCCCCAGCATCCAGTTCTCTGCGGGCTTCAGTGCTATATCTCCTTCCCGCTCTGGATATATCTTGTGCAACTGATTAGGTCACTCTCTCTTCCTTACTAGTACAATGCCACTAACCAGGTAATGAGGCACAAGCTCAGGACCTTTTCTCCATCAGAGGAGATGAACTTCCACCTAGCCCCTCCCCCTCTCACGTGGTACCCACTGTGGCCTGGGGTGGGCGTCCGGGAGCAAAGTGGCTGATTGGAGAAGGTCTTCTGAGGTCTTCAAATGGGACAGGGTTAACCAGCTTATGCAGGAAATGAATCATGAAAAATGTTCTAACCAGTGTATCAGGCAATCACAGAAAGAGGCACCTCGAATAATGAATAACCATGCACAGCATTGCTGTGACAAAGTAGGCAAGCATGCTAGGCCCATGTGAATCACAGATCCCATTAAGTCCTCATAGTTTTGAGTGCTGAGAAAATTTTATGTGATTATGGTAAATTCAGAACATCTGAGAGTTAGCTTCGAACTGTGGCCAGCCCCAGAGTTTCCCCCTGCTATTAGGTCAAAATTGCTTACTCTCCACTTGGTTCCAAAATAAATTTACAATAAAAGTTATTAGCTCTTGCATCTTTAAGCAGCAAATTGGATTGTGCTATTTGGCACACCACAATATTTTCTAAGTAGAAACTACTGTTTTGGTGAAATGCAGTGAGCTCAGGCTTTGAAGTAGGCTCAGCCATGTGGAGAGGTTTAACCCTCTGTGAACCTCAGCTCCCTTGGCTGTAAAATGGTATTTACCTCAGATGGTCAATGTTGAAAACCAGACTTGAAAATACGTATAAAATGCCTGGCACAGGGACTGCCAGTTAGGAAACTTTCAACAGTTGGGAGTTTCCATCACTTTCTTTAACCACCTAAGATGAGATTACCATTAGGGCTTCACAGAGACGTGATTCATATACACTCACAACTGCTCTCAGAAAAACCTCCTATCAGAGATTAAGGTTTTCATTCTAAAGAAGGTGTGACTGTCAGATCACTGCTAAGGACCTAGTCTGAGGCCGATGATAAGTGCTAGTGACACACCTGTGGAAGGCAAGACCCAAGGCTCCCCCTCCCCTGCCCCCACCCCCCATTTAAGGACAATTGTTTGTGTTCTTTCAGTTCCAGCATTGACGTAGACCTGGCACTAAGACACGAAATGTTGTAACTCAAAGTACCAGTTTTTGTAAGGAAAATATACTGTAGCCCCTTCTGGGCCAAGTTGACACGTGCAAAATGTCACTACCTACTCAGACGTTTATGGAGTGTGAAAAAATGTCAAGACCTTATAGATAACCCAACCACGCTATATAGGGAGGGAGTACAGTCAACGAGAGCGTGTTAGCCCCTCAGAGACACTTAGTAATAAAAAGAGACAACCCAGAATGCTTGTCACCTCTCCCTGTGTTTCAAGTATAAGGTCTTAAGAAGATAAAGGAAAATAAGTATTTTTACCATTTAATTCAGAAGGTTAATGTGTACATTTCAGTCTTTCAGGATGTCCAGAGTGTCACAGATAACCACAAATATCTGACTGATAGTTTTAACCAAATTAGTCTGTCGATTGAGGCAAACAAATGGACTACATTATTTCCCCGTTTTCTGCCTGAATTGGCTTACTAATTGCTTGCTTGTTTTTGACATTAGGTAGACATAACCTTAGAAAACCATCAAGACACACGAACCAAGTTCAAAAAATAAGTCTGTCTGTTGCCAGGCATAAATCCCTCTAATTCTGCCCTCAGGTTCTGTGGATAGAGTTCAGAAGTCAATAAGATTGACTCAAGTAAATCATAATGTGCAAATGAGCAAGAAGCAGTTACATTTAAAAATACCTTGTGCTACAGGGAAATATATACAAGATCTTGTGGTAGCTCACAGCAAAAAAAAAAAAAAAATGTGACAATGAATATACATATGTTCATGTGTAACTGAAAAATTGTGCTCTACACTGGAATTTGACACAACATTGTAAAATGACTATAACTCAATAAAAATATGTTTTAAAAAACTGAAGGAAAAAAAATACCTTGTGCTAAATGTCCATAGGGCCATTATGTAATTTAGGAATTTTTGGCATTTGCTCTGATATATTGGGAACATCCAAATGCTGTTTGGGCCACCAAGTTCTTCCCAGACAGACCAAACATCTGTGTGTAGGGCTGGGTCCCAGCCCCACTGCCCAGCCCACCACTGATCCTCTTCCCAAAGCACCAGGAACTTTTAGAGCCCTGTGATTACACATAAGGGCAGGAGACACAGGGGCAGGTGCCCTGCCTGTGAATAATAACCTTGATCTCCCTTTACAGGATCCTCCCTCCCACTCACCACCTACTCCCCTCAGTGCCTGAAAAAGGCCACTGGGCTTTCCTGGAGCTGTTTTAAATTCCACCAGTAAACGTGAAAGCATGCATGTTAACGAGAATTTAGAATGCACACTCCTTGGGAGAATTGTGTGCTATCCTTCCTCAGCAGATTTCTTCCTGCCGGTTGTTTTCTTCCTGGCAGGAAGCTCATTTTGGCTGCAAGCACAAATGGGAGGTTTGACTGGAAAGTCATAAACTGATCGTTTTAGAATAGGGTCGCCTGGGCTGGGGTGTGGAGGGCACCCTGATATCAGTGATGCGGGAAAGGGAGAGAGACAGAGACAGAGACAAAGACAGAAGGCACAGAGAGAATTGAGGAGGGAGAGCAAAGGCAAAACATCTATTTCAAAATGTTGCCTCAGGTTGATCTTCTACCTAGGAAAGGAGAAGAAAATTTTCTTCTTTGCATCTTTCCTGAAAATTCAAATTCTTAAGATAGCCATTTTATTAAATCTCTGTTACAGGTTATATATTCAATCGGGGGGATGAGACACAGATTGAATAACCAGCCATACCATTTACTATGTAACCTTGGCCACGCTATTCCTCCTAGCCCATATTTCCTCATCTGTTAAGAAAATATTCTGATTCTACAGGGACATGTAGGGGAGAAGGATGTAGGGTAGGTAGGTGTAGAGAGCCTTATGATAGGCTGAGCTGCTGGAACACACAGACTCTCTAAATTCATTTGTTGAACCATAGTGTTGATCCTTTCTGGTTCAAGTCACAGGCCAGGGTGGATATTAATATGGGGGTAGGGAGCGGATGCCTCTCCTTCAGGTGGTGATTCAGGTATCACCAAGCTCTTCTACCTTCTGGCATCATAATCCCCTAAGTCAAGGGTTCTAAAAGTGTGGTCCCTGGAGCAGCAGTAGCAACAACACCTGGGAACTTGTTAGAAATGCAAATTCTCAGGCCCCGCCACAGACATGCTGGATCAGACACACTGGGGGTGGAGCCTAGCAGTCTCAGGTTGAAAAGGTTCTCCAGTTAATTCTGATGTAGCTAAAGTGTGGGAACCACCACTAGAGGAATTCATCATGTTTGATAACTGGCTGGGAGAAAGGGAGAGAGACTGCAATAGGAACAGCTGCTTCTTAAAAGCCTAGCCCAGAAATGACGTACATCACTTCTGCTCTCATTTCACTGGTGAGAATCAGCCAGATGGCTATTCCTAGCTGCAAGAGATGCTAGAAAATATAGTTCATGCAGTTATAGCAGCATGACATGGGTGATAAAAATAGGTACCAGTGGATGGATAGCCATCTCTGCCAAAATAGCCTCTGCAGTAGGAACATTATCAATATTCATAACATTACCTCTATGGGGAAAAGCAATCCAGTATCTATAAACTACGGTCTCTCAACCCCAACAACTATTGATATTTGGAGCCAATAATTCCTTTCTGTGGGGATTGTCTTGTACATGGTAGCAGCACCCCTAATCTCTACCCATTGGATTAGTTGTAGTACCTCCCACCTTCCAGCTGTGGACCATCAAATGTCTCCAGACGTTGCCAGATATTTCCTGGGGGACAAAGTCACCCAAGTTGGGAACCACTGACCTAAACAGACACAGACCTTTGGAACACATCCTGGCCATTTTTGGGTACTGCTCACCGAATGTTGACTTTCTTCTGATCTCTGTTAGCCTTTGTCTTGAAACCCTCTGTTGAAGATTTCAGCTAGTGGCAAGGATTATTCCACAGTTTCCTATCACATCCCCATGACCCATATAAAAATAAGCCTCCAAAGCCAGAGGCATCTATGCATGTTAACTCAGAGCTGTGACAGAGCTAATCCTAATTACAATTACCCTTCCTGGCTGCCCAGGGTGTCCAAAAACAAACTTTATTTAATGAAAAAATACACTGAATTTATGTTGCATTCCTTCTCAGTGGTCTTAGTTTAAATGATTCAAGTTCAGGAAGAGAGATGGAGAGAAAGTTCTGCTTGCCTAACACAGACTGAGTTTCCAGGAAAACTCAATTTATTTTTGAATGCAGAAGGCTTTTTCACTGAAACAATCTGTTGGCTTCACTTCCATGTGATAAAACGATGTTGAACTGAAAATGGGACTGTGTAACAAGGTTGTACAATCTTGGAAAATGTACTTTGAAATCAGACTGACATTTTTGCTGAAAGTAGTTACTCTTTGCAAGGTCACGGGACTTCAGCAAGTGTAAAAGCAATACATTAGTCAATTGTAGACCCAAACTAGGGTTTGATTTATCAGATTAATGATAAGAATGTGTTAAATCTTTGGAATCAGCCCTCTCACAGTACTTGAAGTAAATGGAAAAAGGAGAATTGCAATGGATTATATCCCAAATGGAAAGAGAGTCAGCAAAATAACCCATCTTAGGGACATTTCTTTTAAAGAATGGGTCAGTTTCTCAGGGACATTTCTGCATCTCTGTCGCACTACTGCTCGCTTTCCTTTGGGTTCCAGTTCGGTTTCAAATGCAAAATATGGCCTTTCCCTCATCGTTCATTCATGCATTCATGCAGTGCTTAGAGAGGGCCTGCTCTATGACAGGCAGCATCCTGGCCCTGGGCCTGCTGTCACCAGGCTCGCTTTCTTGTGGAGGGACACAGGTCTTAAAGGTTAAAAAGTAAACATATAATTTCAGATGGTGATAAGTGTAGTTATAGACATGCAAAAAAGACATGAGTTAGAGTGGGGGGCACTTAGATGGCATGTTCAGGGCAGCCTTCCTAGGACTGAGATGAGGAGGAGCAGTCGGGGGCAGCCTGGGAGGAGCCCTCGAAGTGGGAGAAGCAGCATGTACAAAGGCCTTGAAGCAAGATCAAACTTGCTTTAAAATAAAATTTATCTTTTCACGCTTTCAAACCAAACTTTCTTCCTATCTTCCCACTCTCTCCAGTAAAAAGATTGTACCCTCTCCCCTGAACTCCAGATTCTTGGATCCAACCACCCACTCAAGTTCTCCACTTGTATGACTAATAAGTATCTTGGACTTCACATGGCCAGAACATAACCCTGGACCTCTCCCTACCTTACACCCAAACATGCTCCTTTCACAGTTTCCCCCATTTCTTCCAGTAGCTCAGCTCAACTCCATTAGCTCTTGGAGTTCTCTCTTCATCTCATACCCCTCGTCCAACCCATTAGCTTGTGGACCTTTGATGTTATTCCAGCATTACCACGCTACCAACCTGTTCTGATTCACTTTCACTTCTTCCCTGGATTAATGCAGCAGCACTGACCTCCTACCTCTGTCCTGGAGGTCTGTTTTTCATAGCAGAGCCAGACAAAACCTTTTAAACATAGAATGGATCTTATCACTACCCTGCCAAAAACCTTCCAAAAGTATTTCATCTCAAAAGTCTGTTGTTCTAAGAGCCCAACATGATCTGGCTCAGTTACCAATTTGGCATTATCTCCATCCACATCCTTCTCCCACCCCCCACATGTATTCCATTCCAGCCACACCAGCCACTTTGCTGCAACTTGAACATGTCAAGTACATCCCTGCCCCAGGGCCTTTACACTTACTATTCCAAAAGCCTGAAATGTCTTTCTTCCAGATATACATGGCCTCTCCCTCATTCTATTACAGTCTATGCTCAAATGTCACTTTACCAAAACAGCTTTCCTAAACACCCCTACCCTTCACATAAACACAGTCTCTATCTTCTTACTGTGCTTTAGTTTTCCTCATAGCACCTTCCATACTTTTTTCTTTTCTTTTCTTTTTTTTCAACTAGTCTGGAAGCTCCTTTAAGGCAGAGACTTTCTTGACTTCTTCTGTCCCCTGGAGCCTGAATAAATGAAAGAATGAATGAATTTATACATGAATACCACCATCTAATATCTAGAGGATCTGAAACTACTGTAATCATTCAATTCAAAAGCATTTGCTGAATTTCATGTTTTGGGTACTATGAGAGATACAAGAACTGTGTAAAGAAGAAGTAATTCCAACCTTTTAAAAGATTAAGAATTAAGGATAAAGAAGAAATCACATTAAGCTACTGACTCATCTCAGACTATCATTGAATAATACGAGTGGTGTGAGCAATATGTTTTATAGGATTTCCAAGAAACAGAAAACAATATGGACTGGAGTATTCCTGGAAAACTTCATGGGATGGAATAGAGGCAGAAAGAAGTAAAACAAGGGGTTAACGGTGGGGTCACAGCACAGAGGCAAGGATAACAATTGTTTATGGAGAGAAAGGAAACCACATTGTTGGTATGAAAAGTTCTCAGTGGACAAGAGGAGGTAGACAGGAAAAGCAGAATGTAGTTCTGATTGAAAGGTTTCTGTGGGCTATAGGAAGCCACTTGTGGTTACTGGGTCAGATCACAACCTCATACAGCTAGAGTTTGAGGAAAATGTTCAGAAGGACATCAATAGTCTAGAAGGAGGAAAGGATGGGGGCTGTGAGGCCAAGAGACCAGAATGTTGGTCAAGGGCACAGTCAGAGGTCATGAGAGGTGATGGGCCTTAGACCAAGGTGGTACAGAGGGAAGGGAGAGGAGCCTGAGCTATCTGTTAACTCATTTTGCTGAATCCACATCTCTAGAGGCAGGACACTAGCATGAGTGACTACCTGTATTTGTAAGTGTCATTCTGATGGGCACTTCTGGCTAAAGACCATAAGCTAGTCTTAAAACCTCTATTTAGTGATGAGACAACACAGATCCAGATGAAGCAACCTGCTTATGATCATGCAACCTGTCAGACAGGCCTGAGAACAGATCCCAGGTCTTTTGACTGTCAATACAAGGCTTTAAGGGTCTCAGTAAAAAATAAAAGAACAGAAGCCAAACTTGCAGAAATAATCACTCAACCATTCCATTAAACTAAGAGGTTTTTCACATATAATCTAGAATCATGAAGAATTAGAACATTCATCCCTTCATTGACTTGTTCAGCAAATATTTATTGAGCACCTACTATGTGCTTAGCATTGCTCTAAGTGTCGTGGATAAACAAAGAGCCAGCCAATTACAATGTAAAGTCATAAGTCCCCTGATAGGCTGAGCACAGGTTGTACTAGGAATATAAGTTAGCCCAACCAAGGCCCAGGCCTCAGAGGAGGCTGCATAGAGAAATCAGAGGCTCGCTGAGCTCTGAAGAGCAGTTGGAATTAGGTAAAATTTGGGTGAGGGTTAAAGGAGAAAGAACCAGAGAGAAATTGGATGGGGGAAAAATGATTCAAGTATAGAAAACCATGTATGCAAAGATCTCTTTACCCCACCATTGATTTCAGCGCCTTGAACATTGCACGTTCGCTGACAATGGTCATGATTTGGGCCTGTCATCAGACTATACATGCAAAGCATGCTCTTTATACCCCTAATACTCTTCATCATAGTTTACCTATTAAAAGAGTCATTTTGAGGGGACTGTGAATCATGGTACAGAGGAACCTAAGCTTCTTCATCATAGCATTCTCCTACCGTGTCTTGGGTAACATGTGCTTAGTAGAAGTTGAGGGTTTGACTGTTGCTTCGCACCTTCAATAAAAATGCCTGAGAGGGTACTTAAAATTCCTGTAATTTAAATGCAGCTATATATGACCTTCACCCATTTAGAACACATTTGCAAATTTATAACAGATTTAGTTTCACCTTTGCTGTTTAAAGATAAACAGGAAGCTACACATTTTCTGCAGCAGGGGTCCTTGCCTGAAAGCTTTCCTTGGTTCAATAGTCTTCTATTGTTATGAATAGAACATCAATATAATTAACATAAGAATCCCTTAGAGGCCAATTTTAAATGAAACCACTTTTAATTGCAGGTAATTCTTTTATTCCCCAAGATGATGCTAACTTTTCCAACTGAGTATGTGAAATATGTCAAGTCTCTGAACATCTAAACCCATCTAAAATGAAATGGTATAGTCTATCAGTCCCCAAAAGTATAGAGTTCTGTCCTTTAGTTGGCCAAAACAAAGAGAAAAAGAAAGGTAAAACCAGAGTCAACATATCCATGACACAAACCAAAGTGTAAGTTTTGACAGTGAGTTCTGAATTACCTGTTTTTTAAGCAAAATGGCATGTGTTCTTTGGAAATAGTGTTTTGCTAAAAGAAACTCCTAAGTCAATACTAATCTTTCATTTCTGGTGTTTTGCTGGCAGCCTAAGTAATTTATTTCAATCCTAAAGTCCTCTGTTTCCCAAATCTGCGGTGTGAAGAAGACAGGAGAAGTGTGCCCAGAACCTCCACACAGCAGATAACCAACACATACTACTCTAGCCTGAATTGTGTCCCCCTCAAACTCATAAGCTGAAGCCCTAACTTCCAATATGATGTTATTTGGAGATGGAGACTTTGGGAGATAATTAGGTTTAAATGAGGTTAGAAGGGTGGGAACCCTATGATGAGATTAAGGCCCTTAATAGAAGAGACACCACTGAGCCTGCTCTTGCACAACAAGCAGGCGGCCTTCTGCAAGCCAGAGATGGCTCGGACAGAACTTGGCCATGCTGGCATCCTCATCTTACACATCCCAGCCTCCACAACGGCCGGAAAGAAATTTCTGTTGCTGAAGCTACCCAGATGAAGGTATTTTGTTATGGCAGACTAAGACGCATGTCTCAAATGGAGCAATGAATGGCCATTAACTTGACAATTTTCTAGGCTCCAAATGTATAATCAGTAACTTTGGAATCATAAAGGATGAGTGGTACATAGGCAATCGTCCTTATGTGGAGTTCTAAATTGCTTCACTTTGTCCACTTAGTGACCTCACCTTGCTCCATTCCAGGCTTCCCGTGCTACCAGGCCATCTCACAGGTGGCATGTACCATATTTGCCACATGTGGCCAGGGCTACAGACATATGCTCTCTTCTCCAAAACATACATTGTTTTGTGGTTTTTTAAGTGGTCATTATATGGAGAAGGCATCCTCTTGTAGGGCCATCTTGGAGTTGGTTCTAATTAGCAATGTTCCTTAATATGCCACAAGTACAAGGAAGTGGCTGCACTTTTCTTTCTTCTTCTTCTTCTTCTTTTTTTTTTCAGAGATCTCCGTATTGCATCTCCTGTAAATATAGAGAGTTTTATATATAGGATATAGATTTTTTAGAAGTCAGAATAATGGTTATCTTTTTTTGATTCAACTTTTTATTTTTTTAATTTTTATTTATTTTTTACTTTTTTAATTGAAGTATTGTTGATTTATAATGTTTCAGGTGAACAGCAAAGTGATTCAGTTATAGATATATATATTTTTTTCTTTTCCAGATTACTTTCCATTATAGGTTATGGCAAGATATTGAATGTAGGTCCCTGTGCTATATAGTAGGTCTTTGTTGTTTATCTTTTTTATACAGTAGTGTGTAAACAGATATCTTCTGAGTATGTTTTTAAAACAAGAACTGCCCATGAATAGATAATTTAGATTTAAGAACCTAGTTACGCTAGTTTCACATAATAACAGTACAGTGTTAAACATATTTAGAAAGATACATTATGTCCTTCCTTGCCCTTGATATCTAACATGGAAAGTTTACCATAAGCATGATACAGCAACTTTTAACTTTTATTCCAGTCTCTATTCTTTTCTTTCTCACAAAATTCAAAGTAAAAACAAAAGATAAACCAACACACACATACACACGAATATTCAACAAAGCGAAAATAAATACTTAGAGCCTCATCACTCAGCGTTTCTAATACACACCACTTAATGTGGGGCGATGCTGCTTTATGAGCATTTCTGGCAATGTGAGCTTAAGGAAAAGAGAAAATGGAAAGATCACCTTCTGTCTCCAAGCTTGTACCAATTAAACAGTGCTAGGAGCTTTACCTTCACCTATACATTTTCTCCTCAGATACAGAAGGCTGTTGCAAAACTGTTTCCTTCGATTCTCGTTTCCTAATGACACCATTTGTATTTCCTGGAGACATTATTGAAATATTCTCCAGTATTAAGGGTTATTAATATCCCCACTCTCTTGTCCTCAGCTGGGTCTGAGTGCTTGAACATCTCTGGTGGGAAACTTTCCTTCCTGAGTACAATCATCTATGTGTTCAGAATTTCTGATGTATAAGAACTTTTTTTTTTATTAATATCTACTTCAAATGTTATCTTCCTTATCTTTGGGCCATTTCCTTGTCTACATGGAGATTTAGAATAATTTTCTTCCTCCATTACATTTTGTTCCTTGAAGGTAATTTTATAATCAGAGTGCATGTTCCCCTCTCTTTCTGAAGCTTCCTTGTTTCAGGCAAAATACATTAAATCTCTAGTCGAATCCTCTTGATCTTGTATTATGTCACTTGTCTCTTGGATATTCTCAGTGTGGAGTTAAGAAAGGAGCATTGTAGTCTAAGCTGCTAATCCAAGGGTAAAAACCAAAGTGCTTGTAGTGTTCCTCATCCTCCCCTATATCCAATGTCTGAAAGTCTTTTAATGTATGAATAAAAATTTGGAAATGTAGAAACCTAAATGATACAGTAAATATTATAAAGAGTGGACCATTGACAATTTTTGTATATGACTTGAACCTTCCTATAAAAAATAACAGAATCACTACCTCTTTGACTTATACTTGATGTCATTATAAATGTTTATCTCCCCTGTTACATGGTATAACAGAGCGTGTAAATGTCTTGTAAGTTTTGTGTTACCCGAGACAGACTGTCCATTTTAACATTTTTACTTTACTACTTGTGCTTTTATTTCCTCTGCTTTGAAATCTACATCTGTTTTTATGTCATCACACTTTGATTTGAAATTTTAGCAATTTAATCTTTAATACCTCTTCTTACAAATACACTTAATATATTCATAAAAATTCATTAGATATTGTTATTAAAGAAGAAAAATAAACAAATAAAGCAGGTTTTCATAGATCAGCTTAGATTATAGTCTTTGTAAAAGTGTCTTATCAGGCTGGAGTAAATCTTAAATGTTATTTAATTATTTATTAATTTTCAGTGTTCCAATAAGCTTTTCTCTTGTTGTCTAACACATTCAATTTTTAAAAAGTACTTGTGCCCAGAAAGTTTTTTTGTAAATACAGACAATATTCTTTTTAAAATTTTATGGAAGGGCAAAAGATCTAAAATAGTTAAAA
Source organism: Camelus ferus (assembly GCF_009834535.1). Taxonomy (NCBI): domain Eukaryota; kingdom Metazoa; phylum Chordata; class Mammalia; order Artiodactyla; family Camelidae; genus Camelus; species Camelus ferus. The sequence goes on from NC_045696.1 coordinate 102,269,482, forward strand.
CTATTTTGAAAATGAAATATAAGAACCAGTCTCTCTGTCATTAAAGGTTACCCAGAATAAATATGACAATGTACCATTAAAAGGGATAGGACACATAGATCAGTGGAACAGAATAGAGAACCCAAGAATAGAACCACACAGATATACCCAACTGATTATTGACAAAAGTGCAAAAGCAATTCAACAGAGTAATTAAACATCCATAGGCAAAAAAAAGAAAAAAAAATGATCCTCAGCCTACACCTTGCCCTTTATACCAGAATTAACTCAAAAGAGCATGGACATAGATGCAAAATGTAAAGCTATATAACTTTTAGGAAAACAATTTTAAACAGGGAAAAATCTTTGGGATCTAGAGCTAAGTAAAGACTTCTTAGACTTGACTTCAGATGATTCATAAAAGGGAAAATCAACAGATTAGGTTTTAACAGTAAAAAGCTACAAAGTGGAGGGAATATTTGCAAACTACATACCCAACAAAGGACTGTTATCTAGACCATATAAAGACCTCTCCAAATTTAACAATCAAAAATCCAACAATCCAATTAGAAAATGAGATAACGACATGAGCCATTTCACCCAAGAGCATATACAGATAACAAATGAGCACATTAACAAATATTCAACACCAACAGAAAAATGCTAAAATAAAAATAGTGACGACACTAAATGTGGGTAAAGGTGCAGAGAAACTGAATGACATATATCGCTGGCGGGAATGTGAAATGGTATAGCCATTCTGGGAAAGTTTGGTAATTTCTTTTAAAAATATGCAAATAATGAATAACTCAGTGATTGCACTCCTGGGCATTTATCTCAGAGAGATGAAAACTTATGTTCACACATACAGCAGCCTTATTTGTAATAGCCAAAACCTGGAAACTACCCAGATGTCCTTTAACAGATGATGGTTAAACAAACGGTGGAACATCCATACCATGGAAATACTGCTAGACAATAAAAAGGAACAAACAATCAATACATTAGGCAACCTGGCTGACTATCCAGAGAATTATGCCGGGTGGGAAAAAAAAAAAAAAAAAACCAATCCCAAAAGGCTACATATTTCATGATTCCATTTATATAACATTCTTGAAATGGGAAAATTATAGAAATTGATTACTGGGTGCCAGATGTTAAGGAGGGAGTTTGTGGGAGAGGAGTAGGTGTGGTGATAAAAGGGCAAAGTGAGGGATCTTTGTGGTGATGGAAATGCACTGAATCTTGACTGTATCAGTGTCAAATCCTGGTTGCAGTCTTGTACTAGAGTTTTGAAAGACGTTATCACGGGGTGGGGGGAGTGAGAAAAGGGCATACAGCAAGTCTCTATTATTTCTTGCAGCTGCCTGTGACTCTACAATTATCCCAAAATAAAAAGTTTAATTTTAAAAAGTGATTGTGTTTCTCAATAAACTGTAAAGATAAATTCAATGAAATGAGAACGAGACTCATGCGGATCCTTATTTCCTTTTTTTGGTTTTTCCTGTAAGGTTTGCGAGGAGCGATCGCCTTTGCCTTAGCTATTCGGAACACAGAATCTCAGCCCAAACAAATGATGTTTTCCACCACGCTGCTCCTCGTGTTCTTCACAGTCTGGGTGTTTGGGGGAGGAACGACCCCCATGCTGACTTGGCTTCAGATCAGGTGAGTGACGCTGCTTGACGAAGGAAATCATGACGAGGCATGCCTGCACTGCTGTTCTTGTGTTGCTGACTTGGTCCAGAGTGCAACGGCATGTCTGTCCACTAACTTCCCCGGGGGTAAAGCAGACAAGGTGAAACAACATGACCCATCACCAATAGAACTGAACTTTTCCAAGAGTTCTAGAAATCTCGGATGATGTCTGTTTCCAGTCTGTCCCTAGGAATGAATTTATTTATCTATGATATCTTCCCTCCAGCCACATTTATTGAGTACAATCTGATATGCTATGGAGTTTCCAAAATTGAGTAAGACCCAGGTCTTGGCCTCAAGATCTTCATGATCCAAAGAGATTAATACAGAAAAAGCTGTAATACCAAGGAGAAAATGAATTTGTTTTATTTTTAATTCCTCACAGCACTTAGGATAGAATTAGGGACACAGGAAATGCTTAAATGTATTTGATTAGTGAGCCATATATTTAGCCCGAGGGATGCTATAGACACAGACTAGACAATTTCTCAAAGGAAGATGGGGTCAAGGCTTCCATCAGGGGCCCTCCAATGAGCAGTGCTGGGGAGATGACTGCCATAAAACTGAAGTATTCAGGGAGTAGACAATTTGATGAAAAATGAACAGCTGGTGCCAATTGTGAAAAGGGGTAAATCTGTTGTAAAATGTTCTTGTCTTTATTTAAGTGTTTCTTTGACCTGGGTCCTCATTCTCCCAGAATGTAACAGTGCTTTACGTAAATCACATTTCACTTCCCAAAGCCATATATCTTGATGATCAAGCAGCCCCTCCCTGGTCCCCACCCATTCTCTGTTAGGCAAATCTGTACCTACTACATGTGGCAGGAAAAGATCCATCTGACTGGAAAGGGACTTCCAAGAAAATTCTTCCAGACAAGGACTCTGTTATTCGAGCACCAGTGCAGTGCCTGGCACATGGCAGAACTGAATAAATAATTGCTACGTGAAAAAATTAAATGAACATAACCACACAAGTAAATTCCTTTTTTTAGGCTTTTACTGACAAATTTCTATCTATTTGACAAATAGAAGCAGAAACAGGGCTCATGAATTTAGTATAAGAAAGCTTATGTCTAAACTAGGCCAAGTTGCTATGCATTAAGCCATATTCATGGGGGGGAAAAGGACCCCTTAAAGTACTGTGAATATTACTAAACACAAAAAAGGACTTTGACCAAAGGTTGAAATGGAGAGAGCTTTGAAATGCTCACTGGACAATTTTCCAGGCAAAATGTGACCTGTAATTTCTTTCACAGTGCTCTGGATGAGCACAAATATGACATTAAATGCTATAGTGTTGGGTCCCATGTAAACTGATAGTAAGATAATGATGTGTTCGGGTTTCTGGAAAGTAAAATTCAGTAGGTGGATCCATGCATAGAAAAATTAGGACTTGGAAAGCAGGAGTTAGAGGAGACCAATCCCCAGCAGATAAACATATTGAAGGCTCTATCAGGTAAATTCAAATATTCAGAATATAAAGTAGTGATGTCAACATTTTTCTTGAAGTAATTCAAATATAACTTATTTTCTACTGTTGTCTTTCTTTTTACGCTTAAAGAGGTTGTCCCCAAATCAATAACATGTTTTACCTTAGAGTGTTTACCTAGCTCTCCTATGGTGTTTTCCAAACGTATCCATTGGCTTCAAATAGATGTCATAGCTTATGCAGTCTCTTGATGTCTGGGTCAGCAGGGAGAGGGTAATATAACAGTGGGGGTTTTGGCAGATTAGAGAGATTATTCAGGTTATAAAACAGAGCCTAATAAAAAAACATAGTAATGTCAACCATAGTGCCCACACGAGAGGGGCCTGGAGGTCATCTTAGGCCAGTATTATTATGGCCTTATGGCCTGCTAGGGGCACAGCATGGAGTTGCCAGGTCATGGATGCCTCAGTGAGAACTGGCCCCAAATGGCCCTGCTGATTCAGTGCCAGACTTGCCCACCAGCCAGGAGGGGAGAGCAGTGAAAGCAGGACCCTGATGTATTTAGGGAAGGGAGCCAACAGGGCTCCAGTCTAGCAGGCCAGGTGGAAGTCCCAGCTGGGAACTAGTGTTAATCTGAAGTCAGGCAGAAACCCAGTTAGAGAGACCAGAGATCTGGTCATGAGGAAATCAGAGGGGGATAAGTGAGGTTTATAAGGATGTGTGTACCCAGGAAGTCAACCCAGGCAGACAGGACACAGGGCAGGAGGACCGAGTTAAGACCAAAAGCTCTCAAACTTTAATGAACATCAGAACCACTGGGAGGGGCCATTAAACCTCAGATTACTGGGCCCTTGCCCCAGAGCTTCTGATCAAGTAGGTCTGGGTCAGGGCCCAAGAACTTGCATTTCAAACCCATTCCAGGTAACACTGATGCTGCTGGTTCTAGGCACATTTTGAGAACCACTGGTTTAGACTTATAACCCCACATGGAGATGGGGCTGGTATTAAATACTGTCAGATTTGGCTGGGGTTGCCCAAGGCCAAGAACACCTGAGCCTTCAGTTCACATATTTTAGGACCTATACCAGAAGGAAGCAGGTGCTCACTTGAGGAGAAAATGCCACTGTGCATTCATCAATGGGAGGGAAATAGAACATAATAGAATAAACATAAAAGAACAGGACCATAAGTTAGTGTGTGTGCAAACACACACACAAGCATGACATAAATTTGGTTTGACCATGTTACAGTGACACCGTCTTATGCTCCACTTCCCTGTCATGGTTTATAATGCTATCAAAGAAATCCTCAATCTTATTATAGCTTTTCAATGATAGTTGTCCATCACTTACACTATATTTAGCAAGACTTTGCTTGTTTACAGAGCAACATCTCATTAACTAACTTTCATGTCTGACTCTTTCCATAAAATACCACAATGTAAGTAAATTGGAGCTTTAATAAAATGACACATAAAGGGAAACCCAAGGAGCAAGAATGCAAATGTGATGTTGAATGAACTCAGACATCCTCACTTGGTTATGATTTATTTATACACTTTACATTGTCTTCCCTTCTTGATTTTTTTTCTAGATTTTTTCCTCTTAAATTATTAGGTATGTACTTGAGCTATTTTTTCAATCCCTATAAAATTTGCTATTCAGCTGCAAACTACCACAGTAAGATGTAGATAAAATGTTTTATATAAGGTAAAAATTGATAATATTAGTATGAATTGCACTTTGATAGAAATAACTTCAAAACAGCAATGACCTCATGCTTAGAGAAACTCAGAATGATCTTTACATAGGAAACAAATTCTCCATCGGTAAAGTCTTGTCCTAAGCACATTCAAATTTCTTGTCCTAAAGCTGTTTTTTTTTAAATAATAACAAGATATTTTTAATTCAGCATTTGAAATAAATCACAGGTCTTTGTTTCTTAAAGTTCTAGAGAAAAAGAAGATTCTTCCTGTATTATTTTGGAGATTTTCATGTAAAAGAAAGTAGAATGGTTTCTTGATTAGAATTCAAATCTCCTCTCTTCTGTAAAATACATTAATACTGGTGGTGAGAAAAACCCAACCCCCAGTCTCCAAGGACTAGCTCTGCTGTTGGCCAGGAAACAAGGGATCAAAGTGTCAGGCTTTGCCCTACAGAGGCCAGTAAACAGTATTATCTACCAAATGATCATACATGCTCACAAATAAGCCTCAAAACCCAATAAGGCAGAGCTTTCAGGCAGTGGTAATTAATTTAGGGTGATAACCCCATCCTTAGTTTAGAGTAGAGCATCACATGGGGTTAACAAATCTCATGAGAACGGAGCCCATACAACAGTACAAACCTTTCCTGGCTTCTCCCAGATAGTAATGCTGGACTCATCTCTTCAAAATATCTGAATCACAGTACAGAAAGCCTTGCACAGCAGAGCAATTCAGAACCTGTATTCCAGATGATAATGAGAAAGTGCCCTCATCAAGAGGATGTCTACAGCTTCAAGATTTTTGCTGCTTATGTCTTAAAGAGTAATAGCCAGCTTTTATTGACTATTTACTCTGTGCTAGATATTAGATAATAAGGTGCAAGGCACAAACCTCCCTGTGACCCAGCCTCTAATCTATCAAGTGGGGATGATAGTCGTAGCGACATCTTAGGATGCCTGAGGCCGGGAGAAGTGGCTCGGGGTCCCACTGTCAAGCTGCAGAGTCAGACTCCAAGCCGAGGCAGCCTGAGCCCAGGGCCTGCAGTCCCAGCTAGTTCATTCTTCTGCCACCCTAAATAAATGAGCTTTCTCTGCAATCTACCGTGATTAACAAATCCTCTGGAGGAAAAAGAGATGTACTTTTATAACCAAGACAGGCCTGTTAAAAAGAAACACAGGAAATCTTCATCCATCATGAGTGATTGGTTTGACTTACACAGCACAGACATTTTTCAGTGCAGATTTTTCTCTTTGACCTAGAAAAGTTAAAGGTAAACAAGGCCAGCCCTGATCTAAGGTAGCCAAGCGGGGAAGTTTGTCTTCCTCAATTATAGGAATTTGGAATTAGAGGAATTTATTACCCTCAGGCTCATCTTCCAACCCCATTTGGAATCCCAAGTAAGCCAGCTGTCGGCCTCTTCCACCCACAGATCAAACAAAAAAATTGCACAAACTGCCCTGTGTCCGTTGCAGAGTTAATAACTTGTAGATAGTGCAAGATCTCAACTATCATTATTTTAGTTAAGAGTTTAAATTTTATTTGGGGTTTAGGGCCCATCCCATTTTATGTCATCCTAGAATGATTTCTTTACCATATATACCCACTGGTTACAAAATTTTTAATAACAGCCATCATGGGGATATAGACAGAGGTAAAGAGAGAACTATTTTTAGTAATATTTTTTTAATCTTAAACAATAACACTTAAATATACCTGCTTACCTACAGACTTCTTGTATTGCTGAGGTGAGGAAATATCAATTTAATAAAATGGAATCATACATATAATCATGTTCCCTCACTAGCTGTGTTCTGTTTGGTTTTCTTTCTAGCATCCAAAGTCTCTTGCATGTTTAACAACTTGCTTCAGTGGTATATTAATGTAGTAAATCAGCACACACACTTTGGAGGTGGACGGTGTGGGGCTCAACCCTGTCTCCCTCTCTTACTAGCTGTGGGAACTTGAGCAATAAATTCAACCTCTCTATGCTTCAATTTCCTTCTCTGTAAAATTGGAATAATAATAATACCTACCTCTTTGGATTGTTACATGAATTAAGAATTACATGTATAAATTTAGAGCACACAGTAAGTACTCAACAAATGTTGCTTTAACAATACCCAAATGACCACATACGAACCTTTTCTTATCCACTCTTTTACTGCCTATGGCATATATATACACACATACATATACATAAAGTGTTACTAATTAATTGTATTTGTGAAAGCATGGCTTACATGGGAAATATAAAGAAAGAGTCTCTGGGGAGCTTAGTTCATTTTATGTAGTGACTGGACTCATCAATTTTACAGGCAGCTCCTATTTCTGCAGTCAAAATGATAAACCTCTTAAAGACAAATGCTCACAAAAAGCATTAAATTTATACCACAGCTCAGAAAGATTCTTTCTAGAGCATGCTTCTATTTTCTTCTTAACATAATAATCCTTGCTTAGAATCTTTTCAGGTATTTAATTTGCACCACATCATTGATTTGCATTGGGTTATTATTTTGCATTGAGTTTGTACCAATTTGTATATTTTGTATCGATTTGTATTAATTGCCAAGCCCAAGAAATACCCTCTGACATGAAACATGGAAAACCAGTTTATCCATTTGAATATAAACTTACACTTAGTGTTTCTTACCTATAATTACCACTGAAAATTATGTTCTGTTTTCTGTGGGTTCTTCTAAAAAAGTTTCAGAACTTTTATGTATTGCTTAAGCCAATCTACTTTGGCATATTTTATTGAAGACATTGGATAACTCTAGTAACCTGTTGTTGACCTAAATAAATTCCAGGTTCTTAACAAGCATGAATTAGCGGCTCCTAAACTTGCTTCCAATGCCATCTGGGCTCTTTCATATGCTTTCTTTCTGTATACAGCATCTTCCCAGTTCCAGAGATAACAGTCTTTATCTTCACAACTGCCAGCTACCCTCCACTAGGCAAGTTCTCATTTATCTTCTCCAACATGCTCTTGAAAACATCAGTATCAATAAGCTTCACCCATTTATTAAGTTTACCCAACAATGAACATTCTGCTCTATTGAAGAGAATTTTTTTGCCTGCTATCATAAAGTAAGACCCAATATAGATGCCTTACTTAAAGTAATAGATGTATCTTTACTTTCGGTAGTAGATGAATTCTGAAAAAAATATTTTAAATTCAATACATGAAACTTTTGATTCAAAAGGCTATGGAGGAGGTTCTAGTTCTGGTCGAGATGGAGTAAGATTACTTATTCCCCTCTGCCTCTTCCACTGAATGCAATTAAAATCCCTGGACAGAATGTATATAGTTACCTGAGGACTCTTAAAATCAAATAGTAGCAGACAGATTGGGGAAGGAAACAAGAATTCGGAGTACTACTAAACCAGTGGTGAATTTCCCATTTTTTTTTTTACTCTCTGGAATCTCTTGACCTGAACTCAAAGGCAGTTCAAAGGCCAGAATTGCACAGCAAGGAAAACAGAAAGAACTGCAAAATAAATTCTCTGTTTTGGGCATAAGGAACAGGAAAGAGGACCCCAGTGGATCAGAAGATGAGAGGAATCCCCTGGGTTTGCTTCATTCTCATCCCAGTGCCAGGCACACCTGAGGCAGCAGTGGTGATGATGGCAGCAACAGTGGGGCAGACCCCTAAATTTCCAACCAGAGGAACTGATGTCCTGGGACCTTGGGACGAATTCCCACTGGGCTTTTTTCACTCTTAATCCTTTCACTGCTTAACCTTAAAAGCAGGCCCAATATTATGGAAAAATCATAGGGAACACAGAGCAGTGTAAGAAAACTAAAGTTGTGGGCTTTGGAAAGCCAGAAAATGTGGAGGAGATTGTGGAGTGGAGGGAGCACAAGAAAGTGATTCTATAAAATTGTATATAAACTTTTGAGCTCACCCCCAAGCTGTGTAAGTATGTATCTGACCCTAAAGAGCTCACCAAAGTCTTTGAGAAATGAACTACAAGGGAGAGCATCACTCAGGCCCCAGACTAGACACTGGATGGCACACATGCAGAACAGATATGAATAGCACTGCAAAGACTTTGAAACTGAACTGACATTGGAACCACAGATAAAAGAAGGCAGGTAAGAATTTGTGTCTTGGACCTAATGTGGTTAATTGACTGATAAAAAAAAATCAACATTCTTCATAGAGGAAACCTATGTCACTTAACACATCTAAATCCAGAGTCACTTAACATAATCTTCAAAGTTGCTAGAATAAATCCAAAATTACTCAGCATATGAAAACCAGGGAAATCTTAAAATTTCACAAAGGTAAAGACAAAGACAACTAACATATCAACCCAAGATGACACAGATATTGATTTTAACAGACCAAGTCTTTAAAGCACCTATTATAACTATTCCCCAAGAAGTGAGAGTAAACACAATGGAAACAAATGAAAAAATTGGGAAAACATCAGCAGGGAAACAGAAGCTACAAAAAAAAAAATAAATGGAAAATTTAGAACCAAAAAATGCAGTAACCAAAACAAAAAATTTACTGGATTGGGTTAACAATCAGATAAAGAGTGGCAGATGAAAGAGTCAGTGAGCTTGAAGACACATTATTAGATATTATCCAATTTGTACAAAAGTGGGAATCGAATTTTTCACCAGCAGACTTGCTCTAAAAAAAAATTAAAATGCCAAAGGAATTTCTTCAGGTGGAAGAAATGATATTAAAGGGCAACTTTGAACACCAGGAACAAAGGAAGAACAACAAAAATAGTAAATATTAGTTTAATATAATAGACTATTTTTTCCCCTTAAGACACTTCAAATATGTATGATTGTTTAAAGAAAAATGTTAACATTGTCTTATGGAGTTTTGTAAAAGGAGAACATATAAAGGGACCTGTAAGATGTAAGTTTTCTACATTCCACGTGAAGTGATAAAATATTAGTAAGTAGACTGTGAAAAATTAAGTATTTATATTGTAATTTCTAGATCAACTATTAAAAATTCTAAACAATAAGGTATAGTCAAAAATCCAATAGATGATATGGAATACAAAATAAATTCAAATAACCCCAAAGAAAGGAAGAGAGGGAAATGGGGGATGGGGGAACAAAAGAACAAACAGAAAACAAGTAATAAGATGGTAGATCTAAATCTAAGCATATTGAAAATTATATTAAATTTGAATGATATAAAGATGTTGGTTCAAAGAAACAGATTGTCATGGTGGACAAAAAAGCAAGACTTAACTGTATGCTGATATCCTCTCTATAAGAAACACACTTTAAATATAATAATATAGTTAAATTAAATATAAAAGAATAGGAAAAGATGTAAGAAAGATGTACCATGTAAACACCAAGCTGAAACTGGAGTGGCCATATTAATATCAGACAAAATAGTCTTCAGAGCAAGAAAACTACCCATGGATAAAGAAAGACATTGCATAGTGGTAAAAGGGTCAACTTACCAAGAAGGCATGACTATATAAGATGTGTATGTACCTAATAACATAGCTTTAAAATGTATGAAGAAAAAACCAGTAAATCTAAAAGGAAAAATAGACAAATCCATACTTACAGTTGGAAACCGCAATACCATCCCTAAGTAATTGGTATAGTAAATAGGCAGAAAATCAGTAAAAGTATAGAAGAACTGAACAATACCATTAACCAACTGGATTTAATTGACATTTATAGAACACTCCACCCAAAAACAGTGTAATACACATTCTTTCAAGTGCACACAGATACAGCAAACTAGATCATATCCCAGTTCATAAAACAAATCTTACAAATTTAATAAAATTGAAATTATATAATGTGTGTTCTCTGACCACAATGGAATTAAACTAGAGGTAAATAACACAAAGAATATTTGGAAAATATCCAAATACTTGGAAATTAAATAAAACAATTCTAAACAATCCATGGTTTAAAGATAAAAACCCAAGGGAAATTAGAAAATATCATGAAGTAAAGGAAAATGAAAAAATCTAATCTACCAAAACTTGTGGCATGCAGCTAAAGCAGTGCTCAGAAAAAAATTTATAGCACTAAATGCTTACATTAGAAGACAAGGAAGGTCTCAAGTTAACAATCTAAGCTTCCAGGATTAGAAAAATAAGAAATCAAACTAAATCCAAATCAAGCAAAAGGAAGGATAATAAAAGATTTGAATATAAATCAATGGAATTGATAATGGGGAAACAATAGAAACAAGTCAATAACCAAAATCTGGTTCTTTGAAAACATGAATAATATTGATAAATTTCTAGTCATGCTGACAAAAAGAAAAAGAACTAAAAGGGAACCTCATGACAGACCTTAGAAACATTAAAAGGATAATTAGAGAATACTGTGAACAACTCTATCTACATAAACTCAACAAAATTGATGAAATGTAACAATCCTTGGCAAACTGCCAAAATTCATTCAAGAAGAAATAAACTGAATTCTGTATCTACTAAAGAAATCAAATTCATAGTTTAAAACCTTCCAAAAATGAAAACTATAGACCCAGATATTTTCACTGGCAAATTTTTCATTGAAAAAGATATAACACTAATTCTAAACAACCTCTTTTAAAAAACAGAAGAGGAAGGAACATTTTCCAACTCATTTTAAGAGACCAGAATTACCCAAATACGAAAGCCAGATAACAGTGTCACAAAAAAAAGTTAAACTACAGTCTAATACCTTTCATGAACTTAGATGCAAAAATCCTCAACAAAACATTAGCAAATTAAATCCAGCAATACACAAAAAGACTAAACACTGAAACTACATGGGATTAATCCCAGGAATGCAAGATTGGTCCAATATTCAAATATCAATCAATGAAATCTATTAACAGGTTAAAGAAAAACATGATCATATCAATTGACATGAAAGCAATTTGACAAAAATTAATTTTCATGCATGATTAAAAAAAAAAAAAACAACTCAGCAAACTAAGACTAGAAGGAAACATCCTTCAACTGATAAAGGGCATCAGAAAACTCCCATAGCTAACATCATACTTAATGGTGAAGACTGAATGTTTTTTCCTAATATTGGGAGTGAGACAAGGATGTCCACTCACCACTTGTATTCAACATTATACTGGTATTCCTCTCCAGTGCAATAAGGCAAGAAAAATCAGTAAGATCCTTACAGATTGGAAAGGAAGAAATATAAATGCTCAATTTGCAGACAGTATAACTGCCTATGTAGAACCAAGGAATCTATCAAAAAAAAAAAAAAAAAGCTTCTAGAGATAATGGGTGAGTTTACCTAGGTTCTAAGATACAAAATCAACGCTCAAAAATCCCATGTATACAAACAAAAACACTAACAATAGCTCCAAAAACTTTAAATATTTAGGAATAAATTTAACAAACCACATGTAAGATCTGTATACTGAAAAATACAAGATGCCAATGAAAGAAATAAAGAAAGACCTAAATAAATGGAGAAATACACTCTGTTTATGGATTGAAAGACTGAATATAGTCAAGATATCAATTCCCCATGAACTGATCCATAAATTTAATGCACTTCTAATCAGAATTCCAGCTGGATATTTTGTAGATACAAACTGATTTTTTTTAATTTAGAAAGAAAGGCAAAGGGACTAGAATAACTAAACCAAATCTGAAAAAGAAAAATTAAGTTGTGAGACTCACACTGCTTGATTTTAAGACTTACTATAAAGCTGCTGCAATGTGGTATTGGCAAATGGGCAGACACATAGATCAACTGAACAGAAGTGATTCCAGAAATAGACCCATACAAATATAGCTAATTGATTTGACAAAGGTACAAAGGCAATTCAATGAAGTAGGGACAGTATTTTCCACGCGTGGTATTGGACCAATTGGGTATCTGTGGTAGGCAGCACTCTAAAATGCCTCACATTTCTCATCCCTTTCCACTTTGGTGTCCGTGCCTTGCACAACCCTTGGAACTGCAAATATGATGAATTTTCATTCTCACGGTTAGGTCACATTAAATGGCATGATTAACTTTCAAATAAGGGGATGACCTGGGAGGTGCCGACTGGAGCCTCTTTACAATAGAGAGTTTTCTCCAGCTGGTCATAGAAGAGGAATGCAGAGATTCAGAGCAAAAGGAGGATTTGATGCACTGTTGCTGCTTGAAGATGGGGGTGGCCACTTGTCAAGGAATGCAAGCAGCCTCTAGTTCCTGAGAGTGATCCTAGCTGACAGCTGACAAAGAAAAGGGAGCCCTAGGCCTACAACCAGAAGGAATGGAATTCTGCCAAAAAAAAAAAAAAAAAAATGAACTTGGAAGCAGATTTTACTCTGGAGCCTCAGACAAGAATTCAGCCCAGCCCATATCTTGATTTCAGCCAATGTGATACCCTGAGCAAAAGATCCAGTCACACCATGCCAGACTTCCAACCCAGAGAACTGTGGGCTAATAAAAAGATAATGTTTAAGCCTTTAAGACTGTGGTGATTCTATTACACTGCAATAGAAAGCCAATACAATATCCGTAGCCAAAAAATAAACCTTGAATTAAACCTCAGACTTTATACAAACCTCAACTCAAAATGGATCATAAATCAAAATGTAAAATATAAAACTAGAAAACTTCTAGATGAAAACTAAAGAGAAAAATCTTCATGACCTTAAATTAGGCAAAGATTCTTTAATATTATACCAAAAGCATCATGTAAAAAAGAAAAAAATGATAAATTAGACTTCATCAAAATGAATGTATTTTGCTTTGCAAAAGACACTGTTAAGAGAATGAAATTGCAAGCTACATTCTCGGAGTCGATGCGTTGCTGGTGGGAATGCAAAACAATACGGCCAATCTGAAAATCACTTCAGCAGTTTCTAAAAAAGTTAAACATACAGTTACTATGTGACTCAGCATTCCCTCTCCTAGATTCCTAGCCTAGAGAGTAAAATGGGGATAACAGCATCTATCTCTGAAGATTAAATGTGTGAACATTAAATAAGAAAATACATGTTAAAATCCTTTGAGCAGAACTGAGCACTCATTAATAACCCTATTTTACTCACAGCTTTTATTAGAAATGTCAGAAGAATTTTAATAGCATTTTCAGCATATATTGAGATAATCACATAGTTTTTTTCCTCTACTTAATTGATGTGATGAAATATATTGATAAATATCCTGGTACTGAATTATTCTTACAGTCTCAGGATAGTGTTTTCCTGCAATTCTGTTATCTGTAATAATAACTGAGGTTAGTCTATGGTTTTCTTTTTCTCCTTTGGGGAAAGGGAGCTGTCTTTATTAGGTTTAGATAATGTTAAGGATGTGCTATAGTCAAAGCATGCGCTAAAGACGTCTACTCTTTCATGGTCTGAAATAGCATAGCACAGAAATGATCAGGGCTTTAAAACCTAGTTAGAAGTCAACTGTAAAACTATCTGGTTCCTGCAGTCATTTTAATGCTAGGTCTTTAATCACCTTTCCATGTGCTTCCTATGGTAATTTGTGTATTCAAATGTAAAATTGTCATTTTTTAAGCTCAAAAAATGGTCAAGTATTGGCAATTTCACATGGTTCAATATAATAGTAAAATACATATCCATGCACCCTTTACCTAGTTTTATCCACTATTAATATTTTGCCCATTTTGCTTCCTTGCCTTTCTCTATTTATACATATATATTACATATATTAAATATGTTGTTATTTATTCTTTTATTTTTCATTGAATCATTTAAGTGTAAAAACAGACATCATACAATTCTTATCTAAATACTGAAGGATGCATCTTTGAAAAATAGGGACATTCTCTTAGATAGCCAAAATACTAAAAATACTAAAAACAATTAACAATTTTATCAGTACATACTCAAAGTTCCCCAGTTATTGCAAAAAATACATATCATGTACAGACATTTTTAAATTCATTATCCAATTGAGGTTATGTACTGCATTTGGTCAATTTTTTTTTTTTTTTTTTTAGTCTCCTTAAATCAATTTCTCTCCTTTTTTTTCCCCATGACATTGATTTTTAGAAGAAACCAGGTCAGTTGTTGTGCACACTATTCCACATTCTGGACTTGTTTGCTTCCTCATAGCATCAATTAATATGTTCTTCTCTATGCTGTATTTCCTGTAAACCAGAAATTAGGTCAAGGTTTGAAATTCGGGTTGAACACTTTTGGCAAGAATATTCATTGGTGATGCTATATGCTTAATGATGTGTATTTCAAAAATAAAAATTAACATGTACTTCATATCAACAGGCACATAAGGTCGAGTTGCCCCACTATTGGTGATGTTAAGTTTATTCATATGGTTATAGCGGTAACCTCCATTGTAAAAGTATGATTTTACCTTTGTAATTAGTTTTTAATCTATGGGGCAATACTTGAGTGCTATGTGAATCTTCTGTTACCAACATTCTTTACTCCCTGTTTTTAGCATCCACTGATGATCCTTGTCTGATTCAGTGATTACACTTGAGATAATTCAGTTCCAATTTCCTTTGATAATTTTTTGGAGGGAGAGTTTTTTAGTTTGCAGAATGATTACAATTTTTGATTACCTTTTTATTATTTATTTCTAATTTATCAAATTATGAGAATGTAATCTGTAATGATTCTACTTTTAAAATATAAGATTTTCTTTGTGATCAAACACATCACTGACTTGGGTGTATGTTCTATGGACATGAAAAAAGTATATTTTCTATTTTTAAGAAATTGAGTTTTTTATTATGTTACTCAGATTTCCTATATCCTTACCTATATTTTTTACTAGATAGCAGTCTGAAAGATGTACATTAAATTTCCCACTATAATTTTTGTAATCAAGGTCCTGCATTCTAACTTTATATAGTCTTTTGTATATTTCTGGTGCCCTGTGTGTAGTATACCACTTCATTATAGAGAATCTTCAAATTGCCTGGTATGTCTTTCTTGTCCCAGAAATAAAACTTAAAATGGTTATATTCTTCTTTTATGTTCATGCCCCACTTCTGTCCTCTAGTTCTTATAATATGGAATCCTAAAATACAGAGGGAAAGTAATATAGAAAAGTCATTTTCATTAGTACCAGACAGTGGGGATTCCCTCTTTCCTCCATTTCATTTTGGTTGTAAGTGAGCAGTGAGCTTGTATTGCTTGAAATAGATTTCAGTGTTTTGATCAACATTATTTCATTCCCTGAGGTCCTTCTCTTCAGAAAATAAAGTCTTATTTTTTAATCTATTATCATCTTTTACCTGCTAGCATGCATTTTAAACCTTAATGAAATGATTTAAGAAAAATTACTGTGTAAATTCCAAAGAGCTACAATAAAACTCCCATTTTGTATTTACCCTATGGATCAATTGCATAGCCAAAATATGGGATTTTAACTGGAGTTTTTAAAAATAAGTGCCAGATTCTATCACACAGAGTCACTTTGAAGAAATTGCTTAAGACAGTGCATTGCCGATTAGAGGCAAAATATGCTTTAATGCAGACTTCATTGTAGTCGGTACAAGGAATGTTTGGAAGAATATTAGCTCTCATGTTCTTCTCTCTCTTTTTTTTTAATGAGAAGAGTGTTGCATCCTTCCCAGTGCTAGATTTGCAGTGCAGAGTAAGACTGGCCAGTAACGAAGTGGCACCCGTATTTGGAGATGAGGTTGAAAAGCATCTCGTTACTTCTCAGTGGCACGGCTACTTAGTTCTTAACATTCTGCAGGATTCAATGTGAACATCAAGGGTCACCTTATGTCCCCTTGAACAGCCTTATCTCTCTTTCTCCTTCGTCATAGCACCTGCCGGAGTGCCCACCAAGCAAATGATTATCTTTGTTTGGAAAGTCCAGCTAAAATGCTGGGAATGGGTCTGGTTCAACCCATGCTCGGGCCACCGCAGCTTGGATGTCCTCACCTGCGCTTCTGCGTGGCTCTCTCCGAGCTTTGCCAAAGAAAACAGCTGCCCACCTGCAGCATTTGTCCACATGGATTGCAGTTTATTCTGGTCTAGCCATCAAAATAATTCCACCCTTTTCTTTTTTTATTTTACTGTCACCATGGATCTATTCATTTTTGTACAGCACTCTTTTCATTTCAATGGAATTCTCAAAGGGGAGAAGATGTAAATGTTCCAAACTGTGATTTTAGTTCTATTTTTCATAAACCGATACTAGGCATTTAAGCAGGTGTTTAATATTTCTGAGTATAAACTAATATATGCTTATAAAATTAGAAAACTAAAAAATTATTTTAAAGAATAAAATTCACTTGAAGTTCTTTTACAAAGAGATTATTACTAACACTAGTAGATTTTTCTATAGACTTATTTTGGCAATCAATTTTTTTTTGACAAAATTGAGAGCTGTTATTTTTTTCTTTAAAAATATAGCATGATAACTTTCTAATTTTATTTCTCTATCCCTTGAAATTATGTTTTCAAGGACTGAATAACAAAATCATATGAGCAGGCCAAAATTATTTACTTAAATTGATATTAGAATATATTAGACTAAAATTATTTAAACTATTATAAATGATGCTGTAATTATTACATACATACATAAATATATTTATACAAATATTTGTATCTCTGATTTTTTTTATCACTAAAAATGAGATTAAGGGGTCAAAGGGTAGAATATATTCTAAAGCTCAAAATATATTTTGCAAAACTGCTTTCTAGGAAGGATGAGTTAATTTAAGCACCAGCCATGTAATCTGTTCTTTCCTTGGTGACTTTCCAACCTGTTTCTTCTAATCCAGGTTAATTGCATGTTCTTAAGGATGTCCAATAGTTTTCTGAAATTTTGCCCTGATTCCAAAAGCTCATTCCTTCTAGGTTCTCAGGAAGCTGTTCCTTTTTCTTCATTCTACAGAGTATCTTGATAAATTCTGTGCAATTCTTCTTGTCTTTGCTAGTATGGAGAAAGCTTTCCAGACCTGGTATTTTCCAACAGAAAGTGTGTGGATTGCCCCTGGCTCCCCTCAGTGCCCATGTGGTTGTTCATCACATTCTCTTCTTGGAGCCATAGCCAGCAAGTCAATCTGCAACATTTATAATCTATGCTCTAGGATCAAGCAAATACTCATCTCTGAACCTATGCCCTATGTGTGTAGAGTTTTATATATGTGCTGCCCTCATTGCTCAGGCTACAGGCCCTCTGAATTCACACTCTGTTCCTGGCATCTCCCTACCTCCACCCTGGGCTACCACCTTGCTTGTGGGACATACATACCCCCTAGAATGCAGTGTGCCAATGCAAATGCTGACCTCTGCCCCCAATGCTTTCCTTTTCTCATTCACATTCATTCAGTGAATATTTATTGAGCTTCTACTTTATACCAGCCACCAGATAAAGCAGAGAAGAGAAGGGACAAAAGTCCCTGCCTTCGTGTAGCTGATACAACACCCCCAACTCCCACCTTCCACCCCACCCTATGACTTTTTGCTCTAGGTTTTTTGATTGATACAAGTTCTCTAAATTGGGGCAGGTGGTGAGGCTAAGAACAAAGTGTGTTTCTGCTGCCTTGCAGCAGATGAGGTTGAAAGGCAAGGATGCTGCATTCCATGAGGTGGGGGAGGGGTAGGCATAGGCCGCTGGTTGCTCTTCTCAGAATAGCTCTATCAGCCTTACGATTATTGAAAACTCCTATAAGATTCTAACATTAGCCAACTCCTATAAGATTCTAACATTAGCCTGTCCGTTATTTCAGGTTTTTGATGATATTGGAGTTGTTTGCCTTTTCTGGGCCTTCAAAAGCGTTTTGGTAGGAAGTTAGGAGGGGTACCATTAGGGACTGCTAATTGAAACTGTTTCAAACAGGAGTCACACAGAGCATTTGCAGACTTCTACTTGTGCTGTTTCCTTTTTTCAAGTAATCTTGGAGGCAATCATTTTGGATAATGTTTTGTTGGCAACAAATGAAACTGCTGTAGTAATTGTATTTTGTCAAGCTACTGATGAATATTGATAGTATAGTTTTGATTTTTTTGTTTGTTTTACTTAAAATTTCTGCTTCCAATCCTCAATACAAACATTTGACTAGAAATTTTTTTTTTCAGTCACTGAGCCATACCCTCAGTCTGTATAACTCAGTAGGACACCAAGGTGAATGAAAATCTGGCCTGGCTTTACATTTTACAATTAACTTGTCATTGGGTTGTTCAGTGTGCCCCATAACTTCTAATGCATGCTATAAAAATAACTTTGTAATTTTGTCTTCTGCCAAGCACATTTGCGATAGGTGGGGTTTGGGGGTGGATACGGAGGTAGTTTCTAGTGTGCGATGCACGTCATACGGAAACGGGAAGGCAGAATGTTGCTGATGGTGTATTCAGCACATGTGTGTCTGGGACTCGCTTGGTCATGCATATACCCCTCTCCCAAACATGTGTGCACGTGAGTCCATACAGATATGGGCCTGTGCGCGTGCACGCGCGCGCGCACACACACACGCACACACATCCTATATCTCAGCCATGTTGAAATACTTTCATTTCCCGCAAACATTCCACACTACCTCAGTACAGGCTTTTCTTTCTACCAGGACAGGCTTTCCCCTTCATTACTTAGACGACTCCCAGTCCCCCTTTATTCCTTGGATGAGGAGTCAGTCATTCCCTCTGAGAACCTTTCTCTCATCAGCAACATCTGCCCCCCAGGTAGAATAGGTTCTTTCCCTACTTCATTCTCCCACCATGGTCCTGATGCATCCCTTCCTGATAGATCATACCTCATAGAAGTCATTTGCCCCACTTATGTATCTGAATGACATCTCTCTACCTTAGACCATAAGACTCCTGGAGGTAAGGTCTGGATCCTGTCCCTTTATCTCCTAGCTTTTAGCACCACGCTTGGCATGCAGGATCATGGGCTGCCCAGCAACCATCCTAAAGTTCCCTAGCTCATTAACACCCCTCCTCTGCCAGACAAGCTCATTCATACCTTCTCTCCTCCCCTCAAGCCCCCTGCACCCCTGCCCTGGCTTTCTCTTTCCACTGATGACCTTCCCAACTCACTAAGGAAACAGAAGCAATCAGAAGATAAATCTTCACAAGTTTCCCCTTTATCTACCTACTTCCTTGCATCAATGCCCTTAAACTCCACTTTCCATTATATAACGAGGGACAAATTGACCTTACTCCAATTAAGGCCCATACTTCAATCTGTGTGTTAGTCTCATCCTCCCTCACTTATTAGAAGACATCACTCCAGCACTTGTCTCTTCTCATTCATACCATCATTTGCCCCTTCACCAAATAATTTAAAAACCTAGTTTAATTACTCTTATCTTAAAAAAATAAAAATAAAAAACCCTTCTTGCCCGCACATCCCCCTCCAGCTATAGCCTCACTCTTTGCCGTCCTCTGTAACAAAATCCCTCAAAAGAGTTTCCGACTCACAATATCTACAAATTCACGCCCCTTACTCTCTCTGGAACGTACTCTGATAATGTGGGGGCCCTCATTATTCTACCAAAACTGCTCTTACCAGTTGTTATGCTCCTCTTCATGTTACTGAACCCAATGGTCAGGCCTCACTTTTCATTTTATTGTACTATCAACATTTAACTCAGTTGAGCCTCCTTCTTACTTGACACCTCCTTCTTCACTTAGATTCTATGACACACTCCCACCAATTTTCTTAATGCCTTCCAGGTCACTACTGAGCTAGTCAGTTTTTGCTGCAAAGACAATAGCCCAAATATCTCAATGATCTGCCACCACAAAGATGTTTCTTGTTCAAGTTACATAAAGGCTGGGAGTCACCTACAGGTCTGCTTGACTCTACTGGGCTCTACTTAGCTGCAGCCCAGCTGGGCTTAACTCCTCTTGGCTGCAGTTGGGCTGGAGGTGGGCCATCTTTTTTCTCATTCTAAGACCCAAGCTAGTGGGGCAGCCTTATCTGGAACATGCTGTTCTCTCATAGTAGAAGACAAGAGAAAGGGCTGAAACTCCAAAAGTCTCTAAAAGCTTCCACTTGAATGTGGTGTGTATTGTGTCTACTCACATTCTACTGGGCAAAGTAAATCTGTGAGTCCCATCACCTATGAGAAAGGGATAATGTGAATGAGACATCCCCTCATCTTAAGCCCATGAGCTGGGATCCAGGAAGACTACTGATAAGCTTGATGCATGTCCCCAGAGGATTGAGGGACCCAGTGTCAGACCTGCTACCTGACTCACCTGAGAAATCTAAAGGGCCAGGGACTGGCAGGAGCAGCCTGCAGCAGAGTAAGATCCACAATGTGGGAAGCTGATACATTTCCGCCAAGAACATATCTTAAGGA
This sequence comes from Camelus ferus, assembly GCF_009834535.1. Classification (NCBI taxonomy): domain Eukaryota; kingdom Metazoa; phylum Chordata; class Mammalia; order Artiodactyla; family Camelidae; genus Camelus; species Camelus ferus. The sequence goes on from NC_045696.1 coordinate 102,290,515, forward strand.
GTGTGTTTCCTATTGACTGATTGTGCAGTATAATGGACTGATCCTATTGTGTGGCGCTATCGTAGACCTGGCCCTAGAATGTCACCTGGACAGGCCAGGAGATCACAGCAGAAGAACACCAGGTCTACACAGTTGGATGTTCAAGGGCCAAGGGAAGGGTGGGTGGAATGAACAATCCATTAGGAAACCGCTGGTTAGAGAGCTTTCTGGGCTTCCAGAGAAACCCTCACGAATTCCACACCAGTCTGCTTCCAACATCCATCACAGCCAAAGAGAAGCGGCGCCTTAGTCATGCTGATGAGCGAAACCTTTCTTGCCTGTTTATTTCTCCTCCTTTTCCTATGCCCTAAACTTGGAGAAGCCAAGCTAGCAGTAGGAGTGGGGTGAGAAACAGCAGGAGCAGGAGGATGAAAAGAGAGGGGGGCCCTTGCAGCTGGTCCAGTGGTCCAAGCTGGTGGAGGGAACTCACTTCTAATGAAATTCAGTTTCTGATATTATTACACTCAACTGAACATACTTATTACCTGAGACTATTTCTGTGATTACAAGTGACCAGAAGACTCTTTTCTAAGCTATCTGAGGAAAAAGTCACAGGACCAGCTCCAGAGAGGGAGTCTGTAGAAGCAAGTGTGTGTGTGTGTGTGTGTGTGTGTGTGTTTGTGTGTGTGTGTGCGCTGGGTGGAGGCAAAGGAGGGTGATAAAGGTGTTTTCTTTCTTGCTCCCTGAACCACATTTGCTGCAAGGACTCCTGGGCTGGTTGCTTCCATCTGCCTGGGTTGTCTCCATACTAAGAAGCTGTAACAAGACTTTGTGGCAACTTCACTGACATCTTTGATCATGATGATCCAGGAGGCCAGAACCTTAGTTTACAATTGGCTGCCCTCACATTTGACCCTGTTTACGCAAAGGAAATCTGGGCATCTGGCCAATTCAGGACCAAGGAATTCTGCGACGAGGGTGTTGAACTTCATTTCCTTTTTCATTTATAAACACAGTTGGAGCTGATTCCGACATGTTTTTAGAAAGTCAGTAAAAACATTTAGGCGTAAGTACTACTGTTTTATGAAATTTCATCTATTGTTTTGACCTTGCCTGTGCTTAAATATGGTAATTAAAAGCTTGGTCTGGCCAAGGGGCCATGGGGGAGTAGAGGGGCATTTATATCATTACAGTACCTATTTCAGGTCAGGAAACTTCAAGCCAACCATCCACTTCCTACTTTAGTAAGCCAAGGAGTGCAATCAAGTGTGTGACTGAGGGTGACACGGGTCAGGTTAAGAACTGAATCTATAGAATTTGTTTCCTGGCCAAGAGAGCTACAATTCAATTGCTGCTAGAGTTAGGTGGAAAATACGTACTTTTACCTTCATTAGAGCTATTGTTACTTTTAAAGACTTGCTGAGAACATAAGATCAAATTTAAACATGATAGCATGAATTCTAGTTATTGGAAACTAAAAGAGCCCTTGGGAATGTTGCCTTCCACTTCGCTTCTACCCGTGCTCCATGTCTGACCTTGGACATCACATCTCAGTCCTTACACCTGAAAGAGAGGCTGTTGCTCATTAACACTCAACACTGGGCAACTTTTAAAAAATGCTCATTTAGATACAGGTTTGACTAATATGATCCCTCACCTGTAGATTTATTTATCTAGTTCTTCACTTCTTAAAATGGTACCCTTCACAGAAGCACCTCACGGGGTACAACCAGCACATTAGAACAGTAATTAAAATAGATAAAACATTACAAAGCAGCAAATGAGGTTACATCTTAAAACACTATTATGCTCAAAACCTTAAAACAAGGATAAGGTGATGCTCACCTCAGCATTATAGCCAGCACCCAGGCAAGAAGTGCAGGAGCCTTGTGGGGACTTTGAGAAATCAGAAATGGAAAGAATGTGATAATAAAATTACTCTAAACCTTGCTTCAAAATGTAATTGTCCATCCCGCTGCACCTCTGCCCTACTCTGTTTGCCTGTAGGGTGGCTTGTTGTACACCCTGCTTTCACGTGTCTGTTCAACCAGAAAGGGTTACAGGGGATTCCAAAATGTCTTTCTTTCCCAGAAGCTATAACTGGAGTCCTTAATCATACTTAACATGGCTTAAATGGCAGTTGGTGATGCTTAAGTACTGGAAACAATCAAAGGACCTCAACATCAGAGAACATTCTTCCAACTGAAGTAGGAAAATCCTTGCCCTTCATCCCCAGCTCCCCGCCCCGACCTGGCCCCACAAACCCACACAGTTTCCTTACCATCCCTCACCATCCTGTCCCTCACCTAAGCAAGCCTCTGTTAATCTCTACCAACTGGGCTCACCAATCCTGTTTCACTCCACCCTGTTCATAAAGGGTACTTGAAAGATGTGGCTTTTAAAAGTTCGGATTTGTGTGAGTAGCAAGCAGTTTAGAAAAGCTGAGAAGTCTGCAATTGTCTGCTTTTTAAGCATGTGAGAGCGTGGTGAGCATTCTGAACCGAGGAGCTGAAAATGTATTCTCTCTGTTAAATTGAACCAGGGACAGGTCGCCGCCAAGATGCTGCTCTCTAACACACATTGAGTCCTTTCAGAAACTGCTCTATAGGAAGTCCATCTTGTTGTTTGTATACAGGTGTCCCTGTACGTCCATTTTGGTTCATGTGGTATTAAAAGGTAACGTTCCATCGTGCCAGCACCTGCCCCTGCTACCCTGGCTCCCTTCCAACCTCCCACTCCTCTCACTCCAGCAAAGCCACACCACTCTGGGTGCTCAGTTCAGTACATGGACAGAATTCCCAAGAACAGCATCTTAAAATCTATAGTTCTGGACCAAGCTCTGTAGAATAACAACCCACAAAATTTATGCCAGGCTTATTTTAAAGCCTCTTCTATGTGGACATATTTAAACAGTTTCAAATTTGCCAGCAAAACTCCTTTGGGGCTTGTACGGTTCAAGTGGTTTTCTGCCACAAAGCCCTCTGTGATCTCTCTGGAATTTGGCGTCAAAGACAGAGAGAATCTCTATGTTCAAAGAAGCCCTTGCTTTTGGAAGCAAAGGCTTGCTGAGGCCCTTAGTGAACTCCTTCAGGTTCCTATGGCTCGTTTCATAAATAACTTCATGTACCCGGTGGGGTGTGGCCCCACTGCCAACAATAAACAATAGGGAAACTCTGAGAATTCAAGCCACATTAGCAGAGTGGCGATTAAAGAAATCATTAGAATGCTTTAAAAGACCTTTTGATTTCCTACAGGAAACATTCTGAAATTGCTGTGTTTTCAGAGCCTGTAAAATCCTTAGGTGGGTCTCCTGCAGAGGAAAGGGGCAAAGCAGAGTCAGACACATTCTCAACTAGCGGCAGCCTGTGCTTCCCTTGTTTCCTGCACCATTCACTCCATCTTAACTGTCCCTTGCCTGCTGTAAGCGCAGTTGGAATGTGGCTTAAGTGAGCATGAAGACAAAGCAAATCACATTGGCTAATTCTGCTGCTCTGGGAAGCCCACAAGGTCAGGGGCAGGCTGAATCGGGCACAAGGACAGCCTCTGAACTCCCGGACCCATAAAGCCCTTGTGGGCCTAATCTTAAAGCCCAGACATAGGTGCCAGAGCTTCAGAAGAGCCACCTCTGCCTCTAGCATGACTGGCTTCTGCTTTGTCCTAGTGGCCACGCCTGCCCCTGAACTGCCTCCTTCCTCCCCACCTCCCAGGGCTCATAACAGCCCACTCACTCAGCCACCTCCTCTCAGTCAGCTGTGTTCTCTGTCCCATCCTCTCTTTTCATTGACCTGATATTTACTGGGTGCTCTGCGGAATGACGAGTGGGGGACAGAGAGGAATGGCATGGTCCCAAAAGTTGGCCCCTGACTGAGGGGACAGATGACACTTGTGGGAAAGCCACATGACTCCACAAGCCAGGGCTTGACAGGTAACCCACTGTGAGGTCCCTCCAGCCTTTGCTCCCGAAACACCCCACCCCAGCTCAGGCTGCCTCTCTTGCCCTAATTCTTCTTCCTATGCTACCTTCTACTTGGTGCTGAGTTGTGGTGACATCTCCTCCATAAACCTTTCCTAATTCTGTGGAGAACTGACCCCTCCTCCCCGTGCCTCTGCTGGACTCTGAAAATACAGCAAACTCAGCCAGAGGCACTGCGAGGTGGTGGCTAGGAGGATGGGCTCGGGAACCCGATTAGCAAGTACTAAATCCTAGGTCTCCTTATCTGTGTGGCTTGAGGCAAGTCTTTCTGTGCCTTTGTTTTGTCATCTGCAAAATGGGGATAAAATAGGGACAATCCTACTGCTCAGGGTTCGCAGGGCATTAAGTTAACAGAAACAGCTCCGAATCGTGCCTTGCATAAGTTCTTTTAATTGTTGGGTGTAATGACTGTTGTCATTCCTGCTAGGCAGCGTGGTCTCCCCGGGACAGACACTGCTCGTGTATCTTTATCTCCCCACCGCACTTGCAGCCATAGGGAGCACAGAGTGGGCAGTCACATAAGTTTAATGCTGTACAAATTGTACAACTGCATAGGTGACTGAATCAACAAATGAAAGGACCTTAGTGAGAACACAGGAAGCAGCATCTTATTGTAACAGTAGCCCTGGGCCCAGACTGGGAGGCTTGAGTTCAGCCAGTAGCCTGAACTTCCTCAGTCAGAGGAGCCTCTGAGTCCTCTAGCAAGCATCCCTGGAGACAGACGGTGGGTGTGTCTCTGGGGTGGCCCCAGGGGCTGAGGCACTGGAGACTGGGGTCCACTCTGCCATCAGGGGTTTGAGAACCATGTGGCTCAAGCAATCCCAACCTTGGTTTCCTCAGCTTCCAAAGGCAGGCACCGGACAGACCAAGGGCCCCAAATCCTGTGGGTCATTCCAGGCTGAGGGCGTGTAAAATTATGTTCTTCCTCTTCCCTGGGAGACCCATTTCATTGTCTGGAGTGGGGCTGGGGATCTGTGTTTTTTAAAACTCCCCAGGTGTTTGTGAATCTCAGACACGGGTTTCTGAACAACTAGACTAGACAATTCCTCAGGCTGGAAGTCAGAGATGACTGCGGGCTGTGCACTGGAGTGTAATTCTTGTGTGGAGCTCCCAACACTACCCTCCCAGTCTTACTGTGCACGTTCACGCGTGCACGCGCGCGCGCGCACACACACGTGCGGGAGTGGGGACACTCAGCAGAACCCAACTCCACCCTGCACCTTGAACACAGACCCTTGGGCCCCTCCAAATCCCACACAAACCTCTGCTCCATGGAGGGAGTGCAGCATTGTTGCTCTGAAGCCACCTTCCTGAGGCGACCGGCCTCCCCGCCGGGGCCCCTCCCCAGCACACACCCGACAAACAGTAGGATGAATTGCTACCTGCGATTGATCCCTGCGAGTTCTAAACTGTTATGAACTTGGATAATTGTTTTGCCTGTATAAGCACATTTTGCTTCAACCATTTGTCAAGCTGAAGGAAGGTTGTTTTATAAAACGGGATTTAATTAAATGTTTTGTCCCAGCCCAGCCTTTCCTTTCCACATCTGCATTATGCTTGTGTCATATTTTCCCTGGAGGGCAGGAAAACAATTTAGTGAAAATGAAGGATTCATTGATTTACTATTGAAAAAGGAAATTCCAAGCTAACAACTCCCCTCTGTAATTTTCTAGTGACCATAAGAGAGAACCCAGCTGTTTCACTTAAAGACAGTGTGTTTCCTGGCCCACCGGGCTCTTTACATCCTTCTGCACCATTCATGCTGTTACGTCTGTGGCCTTGCTCTTGACGGAAATTATGTTTTGAACACTCTAAAGAGCTATTTCTTCTTCCCTAAACAGAAGAGATGTTTCTAGTCAGTAAAGTCCTTTTATTTTTTCCCACCTCCAGTTTGGTGACATGGGGGTGGAGAATCTTTCCTTCCCCAAGAGCCTATCAGTGGGATCATAGCACACCTCCCATCACTGAGCCACAGATCTCCCTGCGTACAGAATTTAACTTGACCTACTTTTCTGCCTGTTGAGCTGCCTCAGGCCTCAAAATGTTCTTCTATTAGAGATCAACTGTTTTCCAGGTTAAAGGCTTAGCTCTTTAGCTCAACACAGTATCCCAGCACCTCAAAGGAAGCAGGTTGCATTAACAGTCTGAGGGAGCTGAATATGACAGGACCCTTGCTGGGCGTCTCCTTCCTCCTGCCACCCCATGTCCACTAATTACCGTCCTGCAATCTGAGGCTGCACCAAGGACCAGGATGGTTCTGGGAGCGATCCCTTTCATTCTGAGGGGAGGGGGCCCACGAGTGAGCATAAGACTAGAAATCGGGAAAATACGATTCAACACAAGGAATACTGTGTCTTTGGTCACAATGTGTCACCTCTGGGGGCTTCACTGTCCATCCCAGTGTTAACACTGCGACATTCATTCATGCACAAGTTTTTGAGCCTCTGTTAGCAGCAGCCGCTGTGGCTGCAGCAGTAACGGGGAATTGAGGCAGACCTAGTCCTATCATCATGGAGGTCCAAGTCTAGTGGGAGGAACAGGCTGAATGATGTGTGAGATGATAACACTGAAGGAGCGACGCATGCCCGAAGGGCACACAAGACTGTGACACATCCTCTGGCTGGTGCCTGGCTGTACAGAAAGCAGGGGGTGGAGAAAGCCTTTAGAAGGGAGTGGTTTTTGAGTGGACTCACAAAAGATGAATTAGCTGTGAGGAAGATGGCTCCAGGCAGACCCATCCAGACAGATACTAATACAGCCTCAGCCAAGCATCCCAGGTAAGGATGCTCATTTCCCTGTGAAGAGCATTTGCCTTCTCTCTTTTTGATCCCATAGAAAACATAGCAGCTGACCTCTGGATTGGAGTTGGTCAGCCAGAATGCATTTATATCTAATTAATCACAGATTACTGTCCATGAAGAGGAAATATTTTATTTTGCTGTATTAGACTGAGAATCAGGGCAGCCGTACTTTCACTGTGTCCTCTTCCATCTGCACCACAAAGAAAGCAAGGGAGAGGACCTTGCTTCTGCTCCGATTTTCACAAATCATCTGACCAAATTGCAAGGGACTCATTGGGACAGGACAGTAACTCACCCATCATTTGCTGATGGGCTGAAAGAGATCTGGCAGAGGCTGTTTTGCATTTATAGCACTTTCCACCTGAAGGCCTCAAAATGTTTTGTGAGCATGACATGCTACAGGGTCTCACGCTAATGTTAACTGCTCTCATAAGAAATTCTCACAGGCCGGGGTCTGGCTCAATAGCCAGCTGCGGTGGGGGAGGGGCACGCCACCGCGGGGTGCAGGGGAGTCTGCTGAGCCTGTGCCCACCAGCCGGTGCTCTCGCCACAGACACCAAGTGTGAGCCTTGGGCAGACTGAAACCCACTTCTCCCCGTGCCAGGAGGAGTCCCCACGGCTCTTGTGTCTGGAGAGGTGCTATAAGGGCTGAGTGACAGAGAAGGGCAGAGAGAGACTAGAGGCAAACAGGGAAGTCCTGTCCTTGGGATGAGGGAGGGCAAGGAGAAACGTGGGTTGGGCCTCAGGGATTGGTTAGAGTGACAAAAAGCTGGCATGGTCATCTTAAAGGATTGTTGTCAATGTCTGTGACTTCTCTTTCTATGTGATTCCTCCTGGTCCTACCTCTGGACCTAGGAAGTCACTCCAGGGAGGAAAGGATGCAAAAACTGTGGCACAAGCTTGTTTGTGTAAAATTGCATTAGCCCTCCAGGTCTATTAGTGGTTTGACTAAGCAGAGTAGAGAAAAGGATTTTCATATGCCAATTCGGACTGAGTGGCACTCAAGCTGGGAATCTTTGGGAGAGATCTAAGTGGGGCTTCCTGTCACCCCTCATGCCTATTACTCCACGGGCTGTTCAGGAAGCCTGACCTAGGCTTCCATGCTTCTGGTCCTCTCATTCCAAAGCCCTGTATCTCCTTCAAAGCTTGATTTCATCGATTCATTCCTCCAAGTTAATTTAGTGAAAGTCTAATGTGTCAGGCAATGTGTTAGACACAATATGAAGACATTTTCCCTTGCTCTGACTTCTGAATTTCCCATATTTTCTGTAATGTGCCTGCAGAATTTTTTGGATAGTAGAATTCACTATAGAATTATAATTGAAAATAGAAGTATGTAAGCTGATCATTTATTAGATAAATAAACAAATTATTATTACTTTTTAAAAAAAGATTTCTCAAAACTCTTATTAAAACCTTGACTTTGCTATCTCCTTCACCAAGAAACTACAAGGCTATTGGACTCCAGCTCTCTCACTATTTACAAGTGTCTTTCCTCCAACTCAGAAAATCAAATGCATTGGGTTTATAATGGGGGAAAAAATTAAGGAAATTTTTAAAAGCAAAGACACAATCATGCATTCTGTCCTCAAGATGCTTACAATATAGTCAGGTAAGAGAGAAAAGACATCCAAAAATAGAAATTTTATAATATAAAATATATAAAATATTATATTAAATATAAGACAGGATTGAGAAGGATAAATGTTTTAAAAGATGTCTTCATAAGCCTAAGGGTTGCCAGTAAAAGGTGTTTGCTCCAGCTGTAGGTTGGAGAAGCTTGACGGCAAAGAGGCACAGGAGCTATGCCTGAAAGCCAACAGGATCCAGAGCTGCAGACAAGGGCAATATCGGGCAACCAAGGAACGGGTTGACATGAGCAGTAGAAGAGAGGGCAGAAGAGGCTTGTAAGATGGATCACATGAGCTTGGTTAGCATGAAGCCTGGGAGGCATGAAGAGATGGAGGTGAGGCTGAAAGAGCTGGGTGTGGAGAGGTCATGCAGGGTGCTGGGGACCAGACTGAGAGATTTGATTCCATCTTCAGAGGTACTGAGATGTTGGGGGCTCTCCCCAAGTCAAATTAGTCCAGCAGCAGAGGTTATGGGGCAGGTGGGGAGAGATGGACATTTGTGGGACTGAATTTAAATGAGATAAGAGGAATACCTGACCCAGGGGAGTAGTTGTGGGGATGGGGAGAAGGGGCAGGCACAGGGGGCATTTCAGACACAGAATCAGCAGATTCCCAAGAAATAAGGAATTTTCTGTTAACCTGTGCCCTCAGATTGTATGGGGCCAGCAAGAGAAGGCCAAGGTGGTTTGTAGTGGCAGTAGGACACAGGAAAGGAAAATTATAGCACAATGCAGAGGCTCGAGAGGAAAATTACAGGATATTCTTCCATGAGAACTTCAGTGCAGAGGAACGGCAGGAGATGCCAGCATAATGAAAACTAAACATAGGATTTCCAAATAAGCCAAAAAGATAACCTGTAAGACTTCTCTTTCTTTTTCTTGTCTGCCTCCTCCTTTTTTTTTAAGTCAATAGTCACTAAATATCCATAAAGCAGTTATATGATGTAGGAAATCAAAGAAACACAATTTAACACCTAATCACCATTCTCAAATATTCTCAATATATTTGCAGAGATAGAACGGCATCCACATATCAACATAGCATCACACACTGTAGTTCATGATAAAGGCTGCATTGACAAAGATGCTGAAACTTGAAGCAAACTTGAAACACTGTGTAAATTAGGAGAAACTAAGTGTGTGTGTGTGTTGGGGAGGAGAAGGCAGGTATCAGAATGCAGTGCTACTATGTGTCATATATTTGACTTTTGTTATTGTGCCCATTTTAAAGATAAGGAAATGAAGCCCAGAGAGTTTAATTGACTTCTTCAAAGTCACACAGCCAGTAAGTGGCATAGCCAGGAGATCCTGATCCAAAGGCCCTTGGTAGCACATCACCCTCTAGTGAGGCACAGGCTGGAAGGCACCTAGATGAAAACTTGATGTGCAAAGATAAGGAAAATATGGGTGATCAAACTTCCAACCCATTGAAACTCTAAAGGCTTGGTATGCACCTCCCTACTTACTCTGCTTTTCAGGGGGTTTAATCGAGGTTTCTGAGAGACTCCTGCCGCTGCCAAGAATCTACACATTTCCTCAAGATTTGGGACAGGGTAGGACAAGATAGAAATACATGAGTAGACAGAATACAGATGAATTGCTTTCTGGAGTGTGTCTGAGAGTCAAACAGGTTTATTCCTTGTGTTGTTTGATATGCCTGCCTCTTGGGGTTTATAGGGTTAAGAGACAGCAACCTTTTATAATATCAGCAGATCTTGATTAATCTGGCAAATGCTATAAATCAAGGGGCAGTGTGAAATTGGACACTAAATGTATTGGACGTTATTATAAAAAGAGAAATTGGATAATTTCTACTCATTTCTATCTGAAAATGAAAAACCGCCAGGGTAATGAATCTCCTTGATCTGCTGAAATGCCTATCAGTTATAAAGTACTTTTCCGTCAAAGAGATAAGCAGAGTCAAAACACACAATAAAAATTATTCATCACAATATTTTTTAATAAAAGTAAATAAATCTCCATGATACTTATGCTTTATAACCCCCCACAAACAAAAAGACCAAGTGACTATCTCTTTAAAAAAAAAAAAAGGCACAAACTCCAAAAAAAAAAAAACCAAAAAAGAAGCTTTATTGCCCTTACACATTTGAGTAAAGGGAGGAAACCTTTGCAGCCTTTACTGGAACTGTCCAACCTTCCAAAAACTCAACAGCAAACTTATCAAAACTGAATCCTATGATCAAGTCCAATTAGATTTTCATGTAAAGGAATACTGGCCTAAGGGTTTTATTTAAATTCTCCCCTTCATTGTTAAGTTCAAAGAAAGTTACCATGGCTGTAACTTCATACCCAAGGGAGCTGGTTGATGCCGTTGGTCCAGTAACATCATGTTTTGGATTCTGATTTTTTTTCAGCCATAGTCAAAAAGGTGAGAGTGCCTTCTGTTGGAATAAAATGTGGGCAAGATCAGCCGGCTGGCCTGCATTCTCAGGGAGAAAAAGCCCTTCAAATTCCGACCCTGGTCAGCCTGCTCGTTGTAGTAACAGCTTTCTGTGTAAAGTTCTTCAAACCCTGGACCCAATCTGTTTCCCCTTCTGTATGAATTATGGATGGGACTGTAATGAAGTAGCCCTGCAGAAATTAATATTTCAGTTCTTATCCTTCCTTTATGTGATAAATCTACCCTCTGCCTATTAGTGAGACTTGTCCAAGTCACGTAACAGGGATGGTCAGCAATCACTTAGCTGTAGACTCTCCACGGTCCAGGATCATATCTTGTTCCCACCACATCCCCAGGACTCAGAGGGTTTGGCACATAGTAGGTCCTCAGTGCCATAGTGATCTTACATGAATCAATTTATTCATATGCTCAACAAATATTTATATACAAAGCACTATTCTGGTCACTTAAAAGAAATCAGCTAACAACAACGACAACAAAAAGACAAAAATGCCTTCCCTCAGGGAGCTTTCATTCTGGCAAGAGGGAATAAACCATAAGCAATATGCATAACAAATATGTAAATTTTATAATATATTAGTAGTGAATGAGAGATAATAGAAGAAAATAGAACAGGGTAAGGGAGAGTGGAGGGCTGAATGTAGGGGATGGCTTTGGGTGGCAATGTGAATTAGGGTGGTCCAAGTAAACCTGATGAGAAGGTCTCTTTTGAGCAAAGACTTGAAAGAAGGCAAGGAGGGGGAGCATTTTAGCAGAGGGACCTGCTTATGCAGACTTGTAGGTGAGAGTGCCTGACACTCTAGGGGAACATCAATGGACCAGTAGGGGCGAAGGGTTAGAGAGGAGGAGAATAGTAGGAGGTGAAGTTGGAGAGGGGAAGGAAGGTCATACAGGGCCTTATAGCCTATTGCAAGGACTTTGCCTTTTACTTTGGAAAAATGAGGCTTCGCTGGAGGATTTTGCAAAGAACAGGGATTTGATCTGACTGGTGTTTTAAAGAGACCTCTTGTCTGCTGTCCTGAGAATACACTGTAGGGAGGCAAAGGTGGAGGCTGGGAGTCAAGTTAGGAGGCAACTGGAAGCATCTGAGCAAATCAACAGATAAGAGGTGGTTTTCTGTGTTGTGGTGCTGGTACGACAAGGCTTGAGTGTGGAGCAGGGCGTGCAACCAGGTCAGGGGAGGACTTCTCAGGGGAGGACTGTGATGTTCCATTTGGAGGAAAGGGATTTAGAGACTGTGGCAGGAGGTGAGATGGGAAAGGTTTTGTGGCATCAGATTGCCTTGAATCCCTGGATTGTTTCTTGTTATGAAACCATGAAAATACCCAACTATGTAACTTACACAAATAGGGTTGTATTGGCCTCACCCTTAAGAAATCTGAGGATCAGTCCAGAGCTTGTACAGAAAATTGGTGATGACAATAGTGACTCAGGCTCTTTCTGCCATCCTTGTCATGATCATAAAAGGCTGCCACAGATCCATGTTCTCGGAAGGAGAAAGGGGTAGGGAGAGCACGTGTAACACATGAATCTGTCACCTCCTTTATTTAACCTGGAAAGCAGATCTCCTAGAAGCCCCATCCAACAGCTTCTGCTTACGTATTTTTGGCCCAGTGGGGTCACATGACCATCCCTACCTGGAAGGTGGCTGGACAGAGGGGCTGGTGGACCAAGTGTTGCCACGACCAACAGTGCTGCCACAAGCTCTCAGTGCAGCTGATCTAAGTGAGAGGATGCTTTCCCAGAAGGCCACAAGCAGCTGCATGGCCTCCCCACCTCTTCAGAGGGTTTGGGTTCAGAGGAAGCAGAGTTGCCTGGGAGCACCCAGTCCCCACCTTGGCTGTCATTGCCCTGCCCCCCCCCCCACGGGGCCCCAGGTGGGCCAGGCAGGGCTGCCGGGTCCCGCCTTTCCTGCGTATCTGTAAGCATCACTGACTCAGCTGTGGGCTGGGCCCCTGGGCTGCCTTTGGGACCTGTCTCTCTGTGGAGAAGAGGGTTGGATGAATGGACATAACAGTCAGAATTTCTCAAAGACTGCAGGGCTTATTTTTCTTTTGTCAGAGGAGGTTTCTGTCCTGTCAGCCTAAGTAACGGAGCAGTAAGGCACACGTGTGAGGGACCCGCGGCTGTGCAGGACTGAGTCACGTTGTGAGTCTGCAGAACTTGATTTCAGTGGCTGCCACCAGGCTCTTCCCCACCCCAGCCTGCTGCTCATCTCTCTTCACCCTCTTTCCAAATCTTTTCTCCTACAGGCTCTGACAAAGTCACTAACCCTGAAGTGTAAATGACTCATAAGACTGAAATGTCCCCTCCCCTAGGTGTGTCCTCATTTAAATAGCTGCCAAGCCCCTCTGGCTTAGGCCTAAATGTGGCATGAATAGGGCATCAGAGCATCTGGGTTCTATTTCTAGCTCTGCCACTCTGCCCAGTGAATCAGTATGTCTCATGGGCTTCAGCTGCCTCATCTGTAAAACAACAGATTTAGAGGAGATGCCCTCTATGGCCAGAAAAGCCAATTAATGAACACAGGACATTGTGACTCTGGCCTTGACTTCGTCCTACACCCTCTCTGACTACCAGGACCCCACACACTCTGCCTCTCCCTCTGCAGGGGTGATCTCCAGCCAGGTGTGCACCCCCTTCCTCCCAGATTTCTGCCCGATTCCCTCTAAAAGTGAGTATCTGGGTGTGAACAGCCATGGAGAGGAACTGCCTCTTGGTGTCGTCTGATAGACCATCAACTTGTCAAGGGCAGGGCCATGTCTGGGTCACTGTGGTACCTCTGGCATCCAGCACATTGCTGGCACGCAACAGGCACTCCATAAGTGTTTGTAAAGATGAACTGTCCTAACCATGGTTAGAAGGACAGCAGGGAGAGGCCTCTTTCTCCACTCCTCTTCTTGCAAACAGACTCAGTGGGGGTCTGCCTTTACCTGCCTTCTCCTCTCCTCTCTTCCTAATGCAAGGCAACGCCTGCTTTACACACAGTCTTGCTAGGGAGTCCCAAGTTGGCACCTCACCCCAAATGTCATCCAAACATCCTCACAGCCTACCTAGCTGCCTGAGACACCACAGGAGTCAGTTCCCTAGTTTAAAGATATTACTGCTTTGAATGTCTGATTAATAATAACAATAAATCCCTGTAGCACCTTTTCAAGTCTTCCAAGTGTTCTCATTTATTCCTACTCTCTTGGGAGAGGTAGTGTCTCAAGCTGATACCAAGCTGTGACTTCAAAGAGATGAGCTGACAGCCAGCTAAGAGACCCTAGAGGGAAAGAGCCTTAGGAGACAGGCCTGAGAGAAACATCAGCATTAAGTGCCAGTAGCTGGGCAGGGAACAAGGATAAAAGATGAAATATCAGAAGCCAAGACACATTTCACCAACGTCGCACCAGTTCCTGGTGCCAATGAAGCACGAAGTCCTGGGCTCAGGTGCAGTAACTATGTCAGGCCCTAAATTCTCTGAAACCACCATTTTCTACCCACTTCTGACCCCACCTCATCCCCTTTATCATAGACATCATTTGTCCTTGTTCAACTACTTGACTTTGTATTGTAAGTTGCCTCAACTCCCATTTTGTAAAAAAATAGGGTACAGACAAGAAGTACCTGACTTGATAATTATTAGAGACCATTTACTCCACACAGGATGCCCTGATGCAAGAATTGTTTTAAATACCTAAAAAGTAGCCTAAATTTCTAAATAATAATAATAATTATTAGTATTAGTATTGTTATTGTTATTATTTTAATTTCATGAAAATGTGGTGGTTTCTTTTCTTAGAGTCTGGGACCACATAAGGAGGCCTGGGTGACTCCAGTAACCTGTGTGCCTGAATGTGTCACACAAGTGTAGGTTTTGCCATTATTTCTGTGGATATTTTCTGGGCATTTAACCTACTTCATGCTTCAGCCTGAAGTGCTCAGTAATCAAATGGAACCTTCCCCAGGACTTGTCCGTGTTGGTTGTCAACCAGGATATGAAGAAGTTGCTTCTCAAACCTCTTTTACTTCATGTTTATGGATTTTAAAACAAACAAACAAAAACCCGTACATTGGTTCTACTTTGCTTACCCAGTCATCGTGTTCTGTTCTGAAGATACTAGTAGATGGTCTTGGCTGTAAGCATGGGCTCTGGGGCCAGCTACCTGGGTGTGAATCCCAGCTCTGCCACCTGCAAGTTCTGTGGGCTTGGCCTCATTACTCAGCCTCTCGGCCCCTCCCTTTGCTCTTTCATAAACAGGGGATTATAGTAGCAACTACCTCAGAGGGTCGTTGTGAGGGTTAAATGAGTGAAATTGTGGACAGCATAACCAATCCTTAAAACAGTGCTTGGCATATAATAAGCACCCAGTAAGTGTTAGCCCTTCTAATTATGAACAGTCTTCTACCATTCCACTTAATTTCCATTTCTAGTGCCGTTTTCCAACATGGCATTGCTTATTATCTAAATTATTATCTTCCATCAAATAGGTTGTCCACCTAAGAGTAATCATAAAATTTCTAGTTGACCTTGACCTTGATGGGTAGCTTCTTATTTGTTCTACGTGTGTATGTGTGTTTGGAAAATATTAAGAATATAAGTCTACGTTGAGAGACAAGAATTTATTTAGGAATGATGAAGAGTGAAAAGGTTGGGGGAGGGGCAAGAAAATTGCTGCTATGTTTCCCTGAAATGAAGAATCAGTGAACCCCGAGCTGGATGTTTTAAGAAAGGAAACTGATAGGTTTCCACAAGATGCTTCTTATAAACTCAGATCAGCTTGAAAATTTCCAGTGGCTTAATTGTGAGGGGCCAAAATGGTTCCACACTAGTGACTGAATATAAAAGGGTTGATTAAAATACTTCTTTAGGAGTTCATATCCTTGAAAGTAAAGTCTCAGCTATGACCTGAGCCAGTAATAGCCAGTAAACAGCTAATTACATTATAACGTGTGTTTTTTAATTGTTAATTATAATAAAAGAAGCAACAACCCAACAATAATTTGCCAGTCCGTACATCTGTGAAGTTTAAATGGGAAAATTGCCTCTTGTCTCAGCAAGGATGTAATTGATTCTTGGGCACTTAACGATATAATACCAGTTGCTGCCTGTTCTCCTTTCTTCCTTCAAAGAGCTGACACCATTATGTCACTGATATAAATGGAATCTCGAAGGTACATCAAAAATTCTCTGCCTTTTGAGAGGAAAAAAAAAAAAGCCAGTGTGGCTCTTTGATTTGAAGCAGGGGTATATTCCAACTGGGCATCCCGGGGTCAATGTTCAGCCCAGTTGAAGGTTTTCACTCTTTTCTGTAGGATAGGGTGGAGCCCATTTGCTTATGTTAGCAATGGTCATTGTGAACTTCTAAAATGCTTTAAAGTAACATTTTAAAAGACTGCCAAATGAGAGAGCAAAGAGGCTTTGTCAGAGCCCATCTGCTCTCATGTCAACCAAAGCTAACTGAAAAAGAACTCAGCGTTTTTAAACCTGAATTTCATTAGTAGAGATGGACCCCCAAAATATGTATTGAAAGATAACTAGAAAAATATTAGCCTTACTCCCCACCCTCAGACTCATCATATTGCATTTTTCCAGCTCGATATTAAGTATCCAAAGGGCAGAAAAGGAATAATTTCAAAGAATCAACATCAAACTGCTATCTGCATTTCCTTTCCAATCAGAACATTGTTTTAATGTCAGTGTTTTAATTTCCATTTTTAATTGAATTAGCCACTCTTGGTAGTGGATACACTTTAATCCTTTAAAATAGACCTTGCATGTATATTTTTAAAATCGGGTAAGAAACATCTTGTCAATGTAATAATCACTTTTTCTTCATACTAATGCTTACATTATTCCTAACACAGTATTTTGACCTGATAGGATGATTATATATAGTTTAAAAAAAATCTAATCCCCTTTGGGCCCCACATCAAAAAGTGTATATCCAAAGATGATAAACATATCAGTGTTATTTTAAACTTTCTCAGTCTATGAAATCTACAGCCATCTGCCTGAATAATAGGATTGACCATATAGCAAATGTTTGCTAGCTAATCCTATTTCTAGCTGTACAAGTCAGTCGGGGTGCACCAGATCTCTCCCCCTGGCATATGCCCTGAGGGGAAATGGATCACAGAGAATCATGTCACTGCTTACTGTGTAATAAAAACAACCAGTGACATTAAGCACTGATTATAGATCTCACGATATTAAGTACTTTATGGTTGCCAATCACAAATCCACAAGGAACCTATGTTGGTGCTTTTATTATCCCCATTTTACAGACCAAGAAAATAAGTCCTAGATAACTTAGCCCCAGGTTCCCACAGCTAGTAAGTGGCAAAGCCGGAATTCAAATCCAGAGCCTAAATAGTGTTTTTAACCACTTTACTAGAACCCCTGCCTGCACCATCTGTGTTTCTTTTTTTATCGTTGTCTCTGTTTTGAGATTTTTATTGCTGGGGGAGAAAACTTTTTATCTTGAAAAAAATCCAGTTTAAAAATAGTTGCAAATACAACACAAAGACCTTTTTTCCTGAACCATTTAAGAGTAAGTCGTTCACCTGATACATCTTTACTTTGAAATACATTAGCATGTAATTCCGGTAAACCAGATAGATATTCTGCTACACAACCAAAGCACAACCACCAGGATCAGGAATTTTACATTTAAAACATTGCTTCCATCCATTCCTCATACCCCATTCACATTTTACCCGTTCATCCACTCATGGCTGTTAAAGCAAAAGACTGCAATTCAAAGTCATGTATTGCATTTATTTGTCTGATTTCATTGGTCTCATTTAATCTGGAATAGTTATCTCAATCTTTTAACCTTTATGACCTTGATACCTTTGAAGATTACTGGCCACATCTTTTGTAGAGATCTTTCCTTTGGGAATATCTGCTATTTCCTCATGACTAGATTCAGTTTTTGCATCTTTAGCAGGGATATCACAGAAATGATGCTGAAGTCTCTTCACTGTGTGCTATCAGGAGACACAGAATTTGGACTTGTCACATTGCTCATAATCTTCACTCTGATCATTTAATTAAGATGATGTCAACCTGGTTTCTCCACTGTAAAGTTACTCTTTTTACCCCCCATAATTAATAAGTACTTTGTGGGGAGGTATTTTGAAGCTATGTAAATATTCCAGTTCATATCAACTTTCAAGAAATTCATTTATTTGCCAATATCAGCATAGGCTTTTCTATTTATTCAATGGATTATAATGTATTACTACTGTGATTTATTTTGTTGTTCCAGTTGTCCTCACTTTGCCTATTGGGAGCCCCTTCAACCTGTCTGCTTTGTCTTTTTGAATTTTCCCAGCATTTTTGGAGCACTGCCTTGCTAACTGGCACAATAACATCTTCCAGGCTTATCTTGTACCTTCCCTGTTCCAGCTCTGGCACCAACCATTTCTCCAAGGACTCCTGGTTTCTTCAGAATGGTATTTGGAAATCAAGATGTGTTGCTAGGTATGCTCATTGCTGCTGCAAAGCTGGCCCTCTAGGTGGAAAGAATTAGGAGCTGAGTGTGTGTGTGAAGAGAGATTAACATTTAGGTTCATTTCTATATCTGCACATGGAAACATACACCTTTATATATGAGTGCACACCAGTACCTTCAATTCTAGTCTAACACCATTCTAGTTTTACCCTGTCTTTTTAAATAATCTTTTTAAAATTTTATTATTATTATTTAATCTTTGGGGGGAGGGAGGTAATTAGGTTTACTCATTTTTTTAATGGAAGTACTAGGGATTGAACCCAGGACCTCATGCATGCTGAACACATACTCTACCACTGAGCTATACCTTCCCCCTATTTTTCCCTTCCATATTTGTTACTCCCTTCTCTGAGAGTGAGAAACCTAACAGCCTGTGCTCTTAACCATTCTACTATATTGTCTGCCCCACTGGGGCTCAAGGGAGAGGAAGAAAACTAGACTGAAAATTGGGATTGAGTCTTGGACCTTCTCTTCAATAGCTGTATGATCTTGAACAAATCACTTAACTGCTCTGATTTGCCATTCTTCATCTGTAAAATAACTATGACCATAATACCTGTTTCAGGAAGCCACAAGGGGGTCAGAGCAAAGGGCCTGGGGCCAGACTGCCTCTGATACTCACTGGCTGTGTGAACTTGAAAAAATGACTCTTCTTCTCTGAGGCTTGTTTCTTCATCTTTAAAATGTAAATAATGCTACCACCAAGCTCCCAAGTGGTTGTAATATTTAAATATATGCAAAACTGCTTGGCATAGGGCCTGGTAGATAGAAACAATTAATAAACAATTATTCCCTCACCTTTCTCTTCACCACAATGTTAAGTAATAAAAATTAATGATGATGATGATAATAATAATAATAATAATAATAATAATAATAATAATAATAATAATAATACAACTATGATTATACCTATATAAACAGTAAAAGAAAATCCAACACAAGTTAAAATGATCATGTAATTCTTAAGTATGGTTCACTTAGATGACCTTGTATAAATAACAATTGAGTGTAGTAAGTGGTGTTTTCACCCTCTCTGAATATTCCCAAGGTGCGATAGAACAAGGAGGAAGAGATGACTGCTCCAGCAATAAAGGATGTATTTAAAACAATTTTTACCATAGCAGTTTAACTCTGTGTAATAATAGATAATCATTGCCTGGGATGATTGACTGTATCTTATACCAAGAACTTTACAAACTTATTGCTAATCTTTACAACATCCCTGCAAGGAAGGTACATTTCATAGATGAGAAAACTGTAGTTTGGAAAACTTAAATGTCTTCCCCAAGGCTGCATAGCCAAGAAATGACTGGGACCAGATTGGATCCAATGTGCAAGGGGCCCCAGACCTACCTTCTGTTCAGCCCACTGTCACATTACTTGTCATGAGAAACATGCCTGGGATGTGACCCTGTCCAGTTGATTTGTGGAACTCTGACCATGCTCCATTTGGTCAAAGTGACAAATTAAAATTGCCAACAATGAGCTCAGAACATCACCTCAAGTTCTCAGCACTCCCCATTCCCCATGTTGGGGAAATTCAAGGGCACAATGACTAGAGTTCTTGGCATCTTATTGCCAGAGTATTTCTCTAACACAACCAGAAGTGTTGGTATCTGCTCAGGGACTAAAAAGGCTCCCACTGAGAATGAAATAAATTCAGCATCATCGACCTGTTCTTTTTCTTTCTGTAGCTTGTTTTTCATAAGGTCTTGTGTCTCTGCAGGTTTACCTGTGTCCTTTGTTGTACTTCCCCTGTCCATTTGATCCCCAGCTAGACTGAGTTCAGGGGATGCAAGGAGAGTGTATACAGCATGGAATCCAAGCAAGGCTGCCTGGGTTGAATCCTGGCTCTGATAGTTACTAATGCTGTGTGACCTCATGCAAGTTACTAAAGCTCCCTGTGCCCTACCTGTAAACTGGGATTGTTGTGAAAAATGAGTGAGTTCATATACGTAAGGTGCTTAGAACAGTGCCTGGCACATAGGAAGGGCTATATAAGTATGAGTCCCATTGTCATCTTGTGCCCTTGTTGCTTGGGCAGAGATTAAAACCCTGATAGGGTAATAAAAAGAAAATGTAGTACCTAAAGCCACATAAACTAAGAAAATGAGTTCTTTGTCCAAAGCATTCCACAAATTAAATTACCATAAACTAGTAATTTACACATGTAGTCTCAGGGGAAAGGGACAAGGAAATGAAAATGAAGTTGCACAAGGTGAGAAGACTCTAATATATTTCCCTTCATCATTAACATCATGTGTTATGAAAAAAAATTGGCACACTTGCTGTGTATAAAAGCAGATTTTAGTGCACAGTGGACACGCACCCCTGCAAATGAGGACGATCGATCAGAAAGCAGCTCCGCGCCTTCTGCCTCCAGCACCTCAGGCTGCTGGATGTTGGAAGAAATGCACACAATCAAGCCTCTGTTTTCACTTTAAATTCATGATCTCAAGATTCAAATTGGCACTCAATATTGCTCAGCAAGCTCGCTAGGTTTCTCTAGAAAATTCATTTTCCCCCTCTCTTAGGCATCTAATTCATTCCTTCTCCATCCCTTGCAAGCCTCGCACAGCCCCTCCTCCACACTCCCCATCAGCTGATGACCTTGCTTCATGCTTTACTGAGGAAACATAAACCAGCAGGCTCACACCCCCTCACCCTCCACTACCAAACCCGCCACTGCAACTTCACTTGCTCCTGTCTTCTCCTCCCGATACAGTCAAGAGCATTTCCTCTAGAAGCAGGTGCCTAGGCCTGAGCTGCCCATGCTTCGGCTCCAAGAACTGCCGTGGGTCCATGCTAATGAACTCAAGGGAGAGGAGCAGCACAGGTAATAAGAGCCAAAGCTGAGTATTTACCACATGCCAAGATTTTTTACATATATTAACTCTCTTGATTCTCCACAATAAGCCTACAACGTGGATGGTATTATTATCCCCACGTTACAGATGAGAAAACAAAGGCACAGAGAGGTTAAGCAACCTGCCCTAGGTCACAACACCAGTAAGTGATGAACCCAGGCATCTGGCTCCAGAGACTGAGTTCTTACACCGGTACAGCCTCACCATGACGTGTGGGTAGCAGTTGTGAGAAGAAGAGGTAATAAATCATGAATTCTTATGTCAACCTTTTGGTGCTCAGAGCAGACCCTCCTGTTGGGTATGCTTCCTTCTTGGGGGTATTGAGTAGGAATTAACCAGATAGAATGTTATGGGGACCACAAGAAATGCATGTAATGAAATTGCTTGCCCTGGAGGGTAAGACTGCAGAACCCTGATGCTCCTTCCTCTGAGGGTCTCCCATTGTCCCAGCCTCTGTGACCATCACATAAAGCAAAGATGTGCTTTCATCAAAGTTAGAGTCCCTCTGGACCTTGGAGGCTACCCTTGCACAGGTTGATGAGAGTCCTTGAGGAGTGTCTCAGTCCGCTCAGTCTGCCATAACAAAATACCCAGAAACTGAGTTGCCTAAACAATAGAAATGTATTTCTCACAGTTCTGGAGACTGAGAAGTTCAAGATCAAGGTCCCAGCAGATTCAGTTCCTAGTGAGGGCCCTCTCCCTGCCTTGCAGATGGCCATCTTCTATGTCCTCACGGAGCCTTTCTTCAGTGTGTGCAGTGGGAGAGAGATCTTTCTCTCTCTTCCTCTTCTTTTGGTTGACAGCTGCTACGTTGTTTACCATAATACTTATGTGTTCCAAACTACGTATCCAAATTATCAAATAATATAGGACTTCTTAAATTATAATAAATCCACAAAACGGACCACTGTGCTGTGATTAAAAACAAGATGGTTGATTAGAAACATTAAAAACAAAGTATTCATGATTATATCTTTCAGTGAAAAAAGGCAGTTTCTAAGACAGTATGTGCCATCTATTCAATTTGAAGGATAGATGTATTTGGAAGATATTCACAAAAATATGAATAGAGGTTAAGACCACCATGTTGCATGACTCGTGTTGTTTTCTGTGTGAATGGCAGCCCCAGAGCTGTGCAATGCAGGAGTCCTAAGTGGTTCTTTCTGGGTTGTAGGGTCACAGATGCGTTCTGTGCATCCTGTATTGCTTATTTTATTCCCCTTTTTTTTTTCAGAACACATTGTCACTGAACCAGGTCTGTTTTGTCTAACAGGCAGCAAGCCTACACCCTGAGATTCAGAGCGTTCGCAGTTAAGAGAGTGTTTATTCACAAGGCACCAAACAGCTTTTCCTCTTCCTATAACGCCACTAATCCTGTGGGATTAGGGCCTCACCCATACATCCTTATTTAAACTTAATCACCTCCTGAAAGCTTTATCTCCAAATACATTGGGAGTTGGGATTCAACATATGAATTTGAGGGGACACAGTTCATTGCATAACAAGGAGTATTCCAGAGCCTTCTGCCACAGGTTCTACTGCCCCAGGAGCAGTGAAACAGGGTGGCCCAGCTTGGAAAGAGCCTCCTAACCCAGTAGAAGACTTGCCTCTTCTATCTAAGGCGTTCTCCCCTGAACTCTGAAGTCTACCCTCACTCACGTCTCAGATCTTCCATCCCTCAGCTCCCCTCTCCTTCTTTCCTATACCATCAATGTCTCCCTTTAGAGTGGAGGGCTAGTACCAGCATCTCAAAATGTTCTCCTCTACCCCTTCCACTAAAATGACTGTCTCTTCTTTACCCTTTCCCCTTCCTCCTACAGCAGTGCTATAAGAGTCAGGAAAAAAACCCAAGCAAGATGGCATTTAGACTCTTTTCAATCTAGCTTTTATGAAGAAATGGCTTGATCATTAAGCTGTTGTGGGTATCTGATTTTTTAATTTATAAAATGTATATTTAAATTATACATAGTAAATGTGTGCATACACACATATATACACATACCAACACATATACATCCACATGCAGATATATATATACACAAATATATACACATACACACATATGTATAGATTTACACACACACTCCCACACAAAAATATACTGACATACACATAGACATGTATACAGATACACACACATACATAAAGGCATGTAAAACTGGGCCCACATAAGCACATACACACATACACATTAAACACATGTACACATACAAACACACACATCTATACACATATAGTCTTGGAGGAGGTGTGAAGAGGAAAGGAAGATTTGGAATGCAATTATATAATCAAATGGGGTGAAGGCCAAAAAGAAGGAAATGAACAGACTGAGTTTCTATCTTTCCACCGAATACTGACTGTTCTGCTTTCAGCACGTTTTTCGAGAGCCTGCTCTGTGTCTGGCCTGGGGTGAGGCACTGGTCCTTGCCTTTAAATGGTCCATTTAGAGTGACAGCATGCTTAATGGGATTCTTAAAGGGGGCAGTAGGCTCCTTTCCAGGAATTGCTGCTGCTAATACCTCTTTACAATAAACACACACACATGCACACGCTCACTCAGCTGATGATACAGGTCTCTGCACTTGAGTACCTTCAACATGGCTTTCAGAGCAAGAGCAAGAAAATGACGCCATGAGAACAGCTACTTCAAGGGGCCCCAAGCAGAAAAATGGTTAGACAAGCCCGGCTTAGGCTATTGCTTATCCAATAGCATTATCTTTGCTCATTTTCAAGTCGCACAGAGGTCTGGTGACAGGTGAAGAATTCTCTAGAAAGTAGTGGCTCATCCTTCCCTCCACAGCCTCCCCTCCTCCCACACAACAACTCTGCACAGTAGGTCCCAGTCCGCTGCCCTGGGCCCAGCTTCTCTCTACTAGGTGGGAGTCTGTAATCAGGTGTGAGCAGAGTGAGTCTTGCTTCATTACAATGAGTTGCCTTTGAAAAGGCCCCTCCCAGTTCTTCTTGTGCATTCTGTAGGACTGCACCATGCTGGACCAATCTTTCTACTTCTTAACATGATGCATCTTGTCAAACTTCTTGAAATGTCAATGATATTTCCTCCTCAGAGCTTATCTTTTTAATGACTCACACATAACAGGTCTTCTGAAAAGCACAGACTTCTGGTCTGGGATGGATGTTGCTTGAGCTGGCCATCTTCTGTTTTACCAACCTGCACACTATCAGGCCACTGAGGAGAGGTTCTGCAGGAAACTCAGTGACCATGACTGACCCCAAATGCTGTTACTCCACATCTCTGTACAATAACACCTCCACGGGGTTGGAGAAAATAATAGGACATCCTTCCCGTGGGATACAGAAGCCTTTTCTGAAGGTGAAAGTCTGCAAGCTGACGCTGAGGACATCAGTTCCTCTGTTCAACTCCAGCAGCTTTTCGTGACTTCATCTCCCACCTAGAGTAAGAAAAGCTCAGGGTGGGGCCGCCAATGTCCAGTTTAATTGTTTTCCATTGTCAATTCAACATTACAAATATTGGGCATCCATTTTATGGAAGACACTGTGTGAAGAGATAATATAAAATAGACCTGGAACCTCACTTCATATTATTTAGGGTCTGGGGTGGAGAGGGAAAGAGGTGCACAGGTCATTTAAGAAAACACTGGTTGTATTAAGTGTTGCCGCTGAGACAACTAGGAGCGATAGAGGCACTGAGGACAGAGGAATAGATGCTAACTGAGGCTCTCTGTAAAAGGTGGTGTCTGAATCAGAGAATGAGGAGGATGCCGAAAGTCAGAGATAGGGCAAGTGGTGGAACTTCTAGATAAAGGAAAGTGTTCGCTGACATGGAAGGGAAAATACACTGCATGGATCTGGAGAAACTGATGAGTCAGGTGTGACAGAAAGCATAGGGTTCAGTGCATCCAACCTATGGAGGGTTCAGCTCGAAGGACCCAGAGTTTGGACATTGCGCTCTAGAAGATGGGGACCCAGTTGAGCATATTGGGATTATCACACCTACATTTTAGGAGAATAACTTGGAATCTGAGAAGGTGTCTGCCAGAGAGAAAGTATGGTCCTTGTCCCCTGTTCTTTTCAAGCCCTTCTCTAGAGTCAATAAAAGTGAGATTAGAGTCAGGGCCCACAGGACACATCAAGGAGAGAGCATGATGGGGACTCTTGGTTCCATGGCAGCCAACAAGACCTGGGGACCAACAGCAGCACAGGAGCCTTAAAGTGAAGACCTTGGATTCTGTGACTCTCTGAAAATCCCATCTGGCAGATGTCTGCCTGTCCCCTTAGTGGGGGACTACATCTATCCTGACTACAGGTGTGGAATTCAAAGAGGTCATCAACTTGTACTCACTCTCCTGGACCTACATAGGACTTCCCTGTTGGGCTGAAATGGTCTCGTCTGTTCTGTTGAGAGAAGATTCGATCAGAACCTCAGCAGAAGGTAACAGTTTGCTTGCTTGGTGTCCACAGCCCACAAAAATGGGCACTGCCATGCCCCCCGCTCTGCCATCACTGCTAGAATTCCCCAACAGGCTGATCAAAACAGGTATTGAGGGAGCACACAAAATCAGCAGGTAATGAAAAATTACAACCTACTTAAGCGGAGTCCATGGCCAGAGGGAGAGAGACTAGGCTGAGCAAGTAGAGCTGGCGACTTCGTTTATAGTGGGGCTAATGGAAGAGAGAAAGAGGAGACATTAATAAAAGTAATTAGAACAAGATATAATTAGAGCACAGAAAAGGCTTTCTGGAAACAAGAATGATATTTCTGAATCTTAAAAGTTCAGTAGACAAACTGAAAAAAAATGAATGTTCACTGCTGAGAATAGAATTTGTGCTCTGAGAGATCAAGTTTAAGAAATATCTCAAGACAGAGAGAACTAGTCCCTAAAGTAGAAAGTACATGGAATAAGAAAAGAGCCTGAGAAGACACACCCAGAGGACCCGCCATGTTAACAATGGGAACACCAGAGGACACAAAGGAACAAGTGCATGAAAAGCAATAAGCAAATAAGAGAAGGAAAGATTTCCTACTGAAGAAATACTTGGTCCTTCATATTAAAAGCTCCACTGAGTCTTAGAGAAGATGAATTAAGACAGGAAAACAACAACAATAAAAAGCTGAGACATACTGTAGTGAAATTTCTACATTTCAAAGATAGAGAGAAAACCTTCTGATAGAAAGAACATGTGACTTACTCATCATCTGAAGTATTAGAATCTAAAGAACACTGAAATAGCATCTATATAGAGAAAGGAGGACCATTAATAAAAACATTAAAATCAAAAATGAAATATTAAAAAAAAGGACCATTATGATCCTAAAATCTTATCTAGCCTAAGTATCATTCATTTGAAAGAGAAAAGAAGGCAATGTCATTGGCCCCATTCTCTAGTTACAGATGACCCTTAAACAACATGAGGGTTAGGGCACCAACCCTCAGTACAGTTGAAAATCTCCATATAACTTATAGTTTGCCCACCATATTCAAGTTTCCTCCATATACACAATTCTGCATCAGGGATTCCAACAAATGTGGAATGTACAATACTGTAGTATTTACTACTGAAAAAAAATCTGCATAGAAGTGGACCTGCGCAGTTCAAACTACGTTGTTCAAGGGTCTACTGTGTTGTAAATCAAAACAAATGATTACCCAAAACAAGTGTAATTACTTGCAAATTAAGAAATATTCTTTGACATAATAGACAAGTCCTAGCTAAAATTTGATATTATCTAGAGAGTAACAAAAAAGAAAACATTTCATACTAAACAGTGTAAGACACAGCTAAAACTGTATTCAGAGGAAAATGTAAAGCTTTGAATGCTTTTAGTATGTTTATTAGAAAAATTAAAAGGAAGGTAAAGAAACTGGAAATAAATGAAATTTATCTATTCAACTTCAGAAATTAGAAAAGGAATAATAAAGTACAAAAAAAAAAAGACAATTCTGACAAAAATGCCCCAGGATAAGAGTGGAAATAATTCTGAAGCAAATTGATAAAGGCCAGAAATACCAAAGCAGCAGGATCGAAAAGAACAGCTGGATTGAGAAGCTGTTCTGGAAGTGAAATGATCCTGGCATCTGAAAGCAGAAAATTGGAGGTAAAAGGAGTCAACGAGGAGTGATAGTTGGAGACTGGATAATTAGGTGAAGGTGATACTATTAGTAAGACAAAATGGAGAAGGAAGAATAAGCTTGGGAGGGAAGACATGAAGTTCAATTTCAAATATATACAGTTTGAGGTGCCTGAGATGGGCAAGGCACTTTATGAGGCGCTGTACTCATTACAGATCTGAATATGCCCCTGTTCACCCAGACTCCTGTGTCACCAGTCCAGGTCTGCAGTTGGCATATCAAGGTGGCAAACAAGCTATATATATATATGTTTAATATAGGCTGATCCCAGGAATGTCCAGCGAAGCTCCAGAATGAGAGAGAAAACTCTGTCCTCTCCAGCCCTCTCCTCTGCTACAGTTCAGAGGGAGTGTCCTCGGAGATTGAGAATGGAGGGCAGGGGCAGAGAGAAGCAAGCGAGGTCAGCGTTTCCTCAATCCAGCCTCATTATCCAACTCAAACGCCCTACTTAGGGAACAAGTGAGCTTCTCAAGAGACTTGTTCCTAAAGTAATTAAACACAACGTCACAGTTGTAGCTCAATGACTGTTAAATACAGCTCAGTTTATGTTTTCTTTGTCCTTCCCTCCTGCCCCTGCAGCCCAGAACCCCAGCCACACATCACTGAGAACTCTAGATTTTGGGAATCAAAGAAAAGAATCGCTGGTCAAGATCTCTTAATATGCAGATAACTCTTTCAAACAAATCTGGTAACAAACATTCTGGATTCCATCCAAGTCAGTCTTCCTGCATAGCTTCTAGAAAAGCAGCAGGTCAATGATAATATTTGCCTGGGGAAGAAAAAGAGCCAGGCGGTGAAGCATCCTGGAAAGACTCTTCTATTCTGTGCCTCTCCTTAGGCCAGCTTGATTTTCCCTTTGATGCAGAAAGATAGTTTCAGGCAAAGTATATTTGCTTACTTCTTTACCACTGATTTGTGCCATGTTGACTTAGTCTTGGTGAGAAGGTTTAAACTGTGAATGAAGTGGGAACTTTGAATATTGGCAGCTAATTTTGATCAAACTTTCTGGTGCTTTCTTTGAGGCTGTGCGACAAAGGACTGAGAGGCTAACCTACTATTCTACTCTTAGAGATACTTACAGGTTGGTCTGTGCAGTGTCCCAGAAAGTGTTCTCCCAAGTTAAAGCCATTGAAGATTGGGTAACTATTTTTATGCCTACAACTTTTCAGTCAAAAGAAATAACAGGACATCACACTATTTACAGTTGAAGCCTCTAAAGTTTTTCTTTGAGGTAATACCATCAGAGAGCACAGTGGCCTGACCTCACATCCAAATGAGCCCAATTCATACTCAAGGAAAGTAAAGGCACAGAAATTGAAAGTAGTTCTGAGAACCACTGACATATCACTAGAGAAAAATGGTATTCCTGAGCCCAGTATTAACTTGCCTCATTTGTAGGAAATTGTCAAAATACAACTGGGCAGGCATTCTCTTTTCTCTTTCTTTTCCTCTTACTTGTAAAGCCGTTTTGTAAAGTCAGTCCTCCTTTCTCCTGGCTGATGATGCTTATCAACAGTCCCAAATTAAATGATGGCAAAATGGCCTGATTCTTCATCTTTTTTGAAGTTGTACATCCCTTAAGGTAGTACATATTTGGAGATTCAGGTAGAGTATTCTTTCCCCTCTGTGTGCTAAGATTATTTTTCTCATATGGTGCTATGGTTTTGTCTCTTTGCATCAGCTGAAAATGAACTTTTTATACTGTTCCAGAGAAGGGGTGTTTGGAAATAGACTTTTAGATTTGAAAGCATGAAGCATGTCATCTGGCGAATTTCACATGTCTTAGAAGAGGTCCAGGTATCTGAAAGATACTGTTTAAGGAAGTTCCACTTAGAGTCATTTGTTAAAGAATTGACTGCTACTGTGGTAATCTGGTCATGTCTTTATACTTTCTTTGATGATATCTTATGTATAAAATAAGGTGCAGTGCTGTTATTCTCATCAGCATCATTCCTGAACAAGCCTTATTAATATGATTAGCTGTGTCATTCCATTATCATTGAGCACCCCCTCTCTGTCCTAAAGCAGCAGGACCTGGGACCTTTGACTTTAGTTCCCTGATACTCAAAATGTGGTCCAAAGGCCAGCAGCATCCACATCACCTGAGAGCTTGTTAGAAATGCAGAATCTCAGGCCCCACACACACCTACAGCTATGGACTGAATTGTGTCACCTTCCCAAATTCATATGTTGAGGCTTTAACTCCCAATGTGACTGTATTTGGAGATAAGGCCTAGTAGGAGGTAATTAAGGTTAAATGAGATTATAAGGATGGGGCCCTGGTCCAATAGAATTAGTGTCCTTATAAGAAAAGACACTAGAGAACTCATGCTCTTTCTTTCTTGCACACACACAAAGAAGAGGTTATGTGAGCATATAGTGAGAAAGCACCTATCTGCAATCCAGGAGGAGAGAGCTCCCTAGTAACCAAATCAGCTAGTACTTTCATCTTAGACATTCCAGCCTCCAAAACTGTAGGAAATAGATGTCTGAAGTTTAAGCTACCCAGTCTATGGTATTTTGTAATAGCAGCCCAAGCTATCTAAGGGACCTCCTAAAACAGACTTTTCATCCTAACAAGATCCTTAGATGATGAGTAAGCATATTAAACACACACACACACACACACACACACACACACACACGATGCCATTTCTCTATTTTTAATGTTTCTTTTGAGCCAAGCCTTTTTTTCCATTAGTCTTAATCTAGTCATGCATTCTCCTCAACAAAGATTATTAATACCAAAAAGGAAAGAAGGGAGAATTAAGCATTTATTTATTTATTGAGCACCTGATGTTTCCTAGTAAATACATTGGGTGCCTTATCTTCATCTCTGAGTGTGATGTTAACTCTGCAGAGTAGGTTCTATCATCTTCTTTTTATAGACAAATAAACTAGTATTCATAGAAAGGATGTTTCTTGTCCGTGGTTTCACAGCTGAAAGGAATGGGGCCAAAATTCAAACCTGGGTCATCCTGGTTCCAGAACCATTAGGCATTCTAGCACATCCTGTGTCTAAAGTGTGATACATATGAATGCAAGAGTATTATAGGAGGTACAGTGATTAACTTAAAATATTTTAAGTTGTACGTGTATGTTTAACCCCTATTATAACAGGGAAAATACTCATTGTTATTTACCATCTAGAGCCAATGTGCTTTTGTTTTTTAAATTTTAAAACATTTTACAAATAATTTTTTAACATTTTTTATTGAGTGATAGTCATTTTACAATGTTGTGTCAAATTCTAGTGTAGTGCACAATTTTTCAGTTATACATAAACATATATATATTCTTTGTCACATTTTTTTTTTTGCTATGAGTTAACACAAGATCTTGTATATATTTCCCTGTACTATATACAGTATAATCTTGTTTATCTATTCTGCATTTTAAGATCCCAGTCTGTCCCTTCCCACCCTCCGCCCCTTTGGCAATCACAAGTTTGTATTCTATGTCTATGAGTCTGTTTCTGTAAAACATTTTACAAATAATTTTTGCAAGAATAAACAGCTAATGAAAAACACCTTAATTCAAAAATTCAGTAAGAACACAAACACAGTTTTTATTATATATTTTTCTCTCTCTCTTTCTCTCTTTAGATACATAAAAGAGAGAGAGAAATCTGAACTAAGTAACATCCTCTGAGTTCAATTAATTGCTTGTCAACTGTCATGCATGTACCAAAAACATATTCCAGATTTCAAATGCATCGCTAAGAGGTTCTAGCTTATAATTACTTAAGGATCTTCTTTTTGTACTTTCATCATGAAAATGGAAAACTTCAAGTTTTTTTAATAATTTTGATTTATTATAATTTTGTTGAAGAGGCCATATTTCTAATTTCACATTACAAAATATTTCCATTTTAGATTTACAAATAGCAGTTAGAATAATGTCTATTGAATTGTTTTAATTTTCTTCCACTCATCTTTGTATACATATCTGATTCAGCATTTGTCTACTTACAAATCATATCAAATAATTTTGGCACAAAAGCATCATAAAGTATAAACAAATAAGGGATATGTCCTTTTAGAAACATGGGATAACCCAAGTTCTTGTTATGAAATAGTGCATGAGGAAGTTCTTCCTGTTCAGTGACTCAATGGATGAGAATACCACATCTCCTTTGTGCTCTTAGAATTATATTCATCATAATTCATAAACTCATGGATTCTTAAGTTTAAAACAATTCATCTAGGATATTGTTATCTGAAAAATTATGGTCTAAGATTTTGCTAATACAGTTTGACCATCATCCTTAGAGAATAGAGTTTTGCTGTCTCTTTGCATTTGTCTTCTCATCTGTCTAATAATTGTGAAATATCTTCTGTTGTAAATTTTATTCTTTTTGTCATTATGGGTGAGAAATGAAAAAAATTCTGAATTCTCAGTTGCGTCCAGTGAAAGCTACAAGCAGACTATGTCTATAAAGAGAGTACCTCCTGTCTTTTACACCTTTTTGACAGGTGATGCAATATATTAGGCAACATAAGATAACTGAAGGATGATAACATAATGATGACTCATTTCACTATTGTATCTAAATGATCCCATCAGTATTCTTGTTTTCTTATTAATTCAGTAGTTTTTTAGCATCATTTGAAATAATAAGTGATGAGGACATAATTTCTAGGATGATAAAATAGCAAAATTTTTCAAGATACAGGCAAAATAAGATCACTAAAATTTTATAATATATCTTAGATTTTTAAAGGTGTCCAGTGGACATATGTGGTAATTTCAAGAAAAAAATAGTATTATTTTATTTTTTTAATATGTTAGATTTACCTTTGTCCTTTGGAAGACATAAGAAAGAAGAAGAAGGTCATGATATAGCAACACTTACAAATAGAACTACTCAAAAATAAACTCAAAAACTAAATTTAGATCCAATGGATGCTGATAGTATACTAGCGTAAATGGATATTTAAATATATAGCTAGCATATCAAACCATGATTTCATAGATACTGTTGTTTAAGATAAACTAAGCTTGTAAAACATCAGTTGAGCAGGACTTCCAAAATGGAAATAGACTTTACATAATTTGTCCAGGCAATCCACTAAACAAACAAATTAAGAAAATAGCAACATTATCATGCCCTGGGAAAGGGAGAGAGCTAATCAGAATTCAGAATTGGTACAATATATATCTATAATGTCCAGTTTTTGACAACATATTATGAAATATGGGAAGAAACAGGATATTGTGACCCTTGTACAGGAAAACAGCAAGTAAACAGTAAAAACTGCATTTGAGGGGGTCCAGGGAAAGGAGACAAAGATATCAAAGCCACTATTATAAATAAGTTGAAACACCTAACTGAAACCATGTTTAAAAAATTAAAGGAGGATATGATGACTGAGACTCATCAAATAGAGAATATCAATAAGGAGACAGAAATTATATTAAAATGGAAATTCTGAAGTTGCAGAGTATAATAGATGAAGTGGAAAATTCACTACAGGGGCTTAACCATAGATTTGAGCTGGAAAAAGAAAGAGGTAGCAAACTTGAAGATAGAGCATTAGAAATTATACAATCTTAAGAACTAAGAAAAAAATAAAAAGGAAAAATGAATAGATCCTCTGAGACATTATTAAGCACACAAACATGTGAGTATACCAGAAGGAGAGGGAAGAAAGGGACAGAAAAGATATTCAAAGAAATAATGGCTGAAAACATCCCAGATATGATGAAAAACATTAATCTACACATTTAAGTTTAATAAACTCCAAAAAGAAAACAACAACAACAAAAAAAAAAACATATCTAAAGATATCACAGTCAAAATGTTGAAAATCAAAGACAAAGAGAAAATCTTGAAAACAACAGAGAAAAATCATTCATCACATAGACGAGAATCCCAATGACATTAACAGCTCATTTCTTATCAGAAACAATAGAGTCCAAATGTTAGTGGATAACATATTTAAAGTGCTTCAAGGAAAAAACTGTTAGCCAAGAACACTATATCTAGCAAAGTTAGCTTCAAAAGTGAGGAAGACATAAAGACATTCCAAGATAAATAAAGACTAAGAGAATTTGTAGCCAGCAGACCTGACTTACAAAAAAATACTAAAGAAATTCTTCACGCTGAAAGGAAGTAACACTAGACCATAATTTAATCCATATGAAAAACAAAAAATGCTGGCAGAGGAAATTATGTATTAGCTATAGAGGATAGTATTTCTTCTCCTTTCTTCTCTTAACTTATTAAAAGACAACACAATAAAACAATATCTATAAAATTGAATTGTGTGTTCTATAGCATATAGAGATATGTATTTGACAACAATAATGCAAAGAACAAAGGAGGGAAGGATACTACATTTAGTGACCAAGGAAGTGACATAAGATGGCAACTCAAGTCCACAGGAGGAAATGAAGAGTACCAGAAATAGTAAATAAGAAGATTACAATAAAAACTTTGTAAATATATTTTTCTGTATTCTCCTTAGTTTCTTAAAAAGACATGTAAAGATTCATAAATTATAATTTTATGTAAGATTAATTTATAATTTATAATACACTTAATTTATCAATCTTATCTAATCTTATATTTATAATTTTAATATAAGATTATATAAAGTGCCAATTATAACACTATATTTTTGGGTTTGTAACATACATGGATATGATGTATATTGTATTAATAATACAAAAGAGTGGGAATAGAGTGGAACAAATGTTCTATATCTCACTGGAGTTAATTTAATATAAATCTGAAGTAGTCTGATCAGTTAAGATGTACATTGTAATCCCCAGAACAACCACTAAGAAAATACTAAAAATATATATATATATTTTAAAAGTTATTAGAGGAATTAAAATGATACAAAGATAATATCCATTTAATACAAATAAAGTAATAAAGGAAGAACAGAGGAATAAAAAAATACATGAAACATATTGAAAGCAATAGCAAAATGACAGGTAAACCTGATTTTATCAATAATAACATTAAGTGAATGAACTAAACAATTGAATCAAAAGGCAGAGATTATTGGATTTATTTTAAAAAATAAAAACAAGATCCAACTAGATTCAAAGATACAAACAGGCTCAAAGGCAAAAGATGGAAAAAGATATACCATGGAAATAGCACCTGTACGAGAACTGAAGCAGTATACTAACAGCAGACAAAATGGACTACCGCACACACGCTTGCGCGCACACACACGCACTTCGATAGAGACTCCTTTATAACGATAAAAAAGTCAGTTCATTAGGAAACTATAACAATTATAAACACATGTTCTTAACAAGGCCCCAAAATACATAAAGCAAAATTGACAGAATGGAAGGAAGAGAAGTTAATTTAAAGGAAAATATTAAAGAAATAATGGTACGGGTGGCTTTCACTGATGTAAAAAACAATCACAAAGCTGCTATCTGAATTACTAGAGTTTGAGAAATATCACATCAAACCACATTACAGCCAATACTGTTTTCAGATTTCAAATTCACTCTGTATTGTTTTATCCTGACGTCTCAGACAATAAGTATCTTCCACTAACCTCTTCATTTTAATCTTTCCTTCTGAAAGTCCCCTCTCACCAAAGGATAAAAGAGGTTTTATAATCTCCCCAATCATTATTCATTTGCTTATTTGAGATAGGCAGCATGGAAAGTTGAAATGAAACAACCTAAGTTTAAAAACTGGTTTACGTCTTATTTCTATTACTTACAACCTAATTACCTCTGCCGAATACTCTGTATGGGTCTTGGCAGTCTCATCTTTTGATGTGGTAGGATGATACCATTTGAGGTCCCTTCTGAGCCTGGTGTGAACTGTTTTTACCAAGCTCACCATCAGGACGGTCAGCAGGAGCCAGATTGCTGAGTTGGTGAGATCTACCTCATGGCTTCACTAGGTTACAATTTTAGTTTCTAGAAAGACTTCTGCCAGCTCTTTAACATTTTTCCTGAATTCAGTAGTTTAAGACAGAACATTTAATAAAGCATATTTTGCCTTTGGTTGTAATAAATGGATCTAGTTCTGGAATGCTTTTATCTCCTCCTGTTTAGGTCCTAGTACATCTGTGGTATGATCTACGCTCCTAATATCTGCAGTCAGCAGATTATCCTGGTGAAAATCTGAGCCGGCCTAGGGCTGGGAGCAGTTTCTGTCAAGTTGGGCATGAATATGCAGATGCCCTAGAGAAACAGTTAAAAGCACAATTCTAACTTTTATGGCTGGAAATGAAACTGTGTTTAAGATTTGTTTATTATA
This sequence comes from Camelus ferus, assembly GCF_009834535.1. Lineage (NCBI taxonomy): Eukaryota > Metazoa > Chordata > Mammalia > Artiodactyla > Camelidae > Camelus > Camelus ferus. The sequence goes on from NC_045696.1 coordinate 102,326,047, forward strand.
TTCAGGAGTTCCCTAAGAAATTTCAAGTGCCTGCAAACAAAGTTCCCAGCCAAGTAAAAACTTTCTACAGCTGCATACTCACAGATATAAAATTTTCTGTATTAGCCCCAGTTTAGGCAGGAAACAAGTGGCAGATTCAAGTTGACTCATTTAAAGAAAGTTAATAAAAGGAGTATTTACAAAGATAGGGGCTGGCCTAAGAAAATCAGCAAGGGATAGTGCAGTACCCCTGGAATAGAGTCGGTGGAGACCAGTTACCACTCTGTACCCGAAAGGGCAGGAGAGGGAATATTGACCAGGACCCAGAGAGAGTAGCTGTACAGAGAAGGCTGCCAATTAGAAGCTGAGGAGCTCCCCTTGAAAGAGGGACACAGACGCCATGGTGACCTGGCAAGAAGGGAGCTTGAGAAATAAATACTGTCTTCACTCTTCTCCCTCTTTCCAATATCCTGCCAGCACTTCCTTTTGGCCAAAACCGTTCCAAAGCCAGAGAGCAAGAGACGCTGTTCACATTGTTGAGCATCTCAGAGCCCAAAACAGTAAGGAGAAGGAGGAAGAGAAGATGTAGAGGGGCAAATGGAAAAAGTCACACATTTCCCAAATCCAGGAGTGGGGCAGCAAAAACAATCGTGAAGGTATTTTGCCCAAGATCAGGACTAGGGTGAGGCAAACAGGGTACCTAGGATGCACAATTTAAGGAGATGCTCACTCTCAGGATCAAGCTAACCTTCAGCACTTGCCTAGCCTGGAGAGAGAGGTCACCTAGTCCCAGCCCTGATTTCACTGAGAGACTTGATTCTTTGCAGTAGAATTAAGAAACAGATGTATTACCTTTTAGTCTATAAGTATAAAAAGACCATTTGTTTAAAAATTTTTAAATATCTTTTTTTTAATTGAAGTATAGTCAGTTACAGTGTGTCAATTTCTGGGGTACAGCACAATGTCCCAGTCATACATATATATATATACATATATTCATTTTCATATTCTTTTTAATTAAAGGTTATTACAAGATATTGAATATAGTTCCCTGTGCTATACAAAAGAAATTTATTTTTTATCTCATTTTATATATAGTGATTAACATCTGCAAATCTCTTAGACTTTTTCCCCAAGGACCAGGCAGATAATACACTACTTATACGTGAAGTGTCCAGAGGCTAGAGTGCTTAATGGCCCAGCATGGGCACTGAGCTCTGGATTTTGATTATTCTGTGTGGGGGTGTCATTGATTCCAACTGCACATTTTTTCACATCCTAACATTTCTGAAGTCAATGTTATAATCAATGGTGTCAGAGTACAACTAGCAGCATTTTTCTTAGAAGTATATGAAGTAATAGTGTGCCTTATAATGGATGGCATCTTTGATTTGATTAAATTCACTGTAAATACTTTATGTATCTGGGCTTAACACATTTTTCATATCTATTACAACATCTACATCTAGCAGGTAATAATGGTCATGGGATGTCCTCAACCAGGATTTCCTGAATGAATGAGTGAATAAGTGAGTGAAGGAGGGAATGAATGAAGGAGTCCTCCTGTCCTAGCTGATATTTACTTGCAGGGCTTGGATAGTGTGGTGTCAGGAAAAATATCAGTTCGTATACAACAGTTTAAAATATCATTATGATCTTCTGGAATGATAGGCAAAAAGCCTGATTGTTGCATTAGCCATCAGCATTCACTTAACTCTCATTATTTCATTTTCTGCCAAATTGATGCTAATTTTCTTTCCACGCTGTGCACTTTCTGTAGTCTTCATGATCATTTGAAACCCTGTTTTACAGCAGATTTTTACTCACTCCTTTTGTCTTCCTCTTTCTCATATGCTCTAAGATAACTTCTTCCCAACAGCCTTTTCATTAATTCTGTTTTCACATCTCTGATTTTAACCCTTTAATTCTGAAATCAAGGTGCAGTTGTCAGTGTAATTCTAGCATTAACCATGAATTCTTTTACTTTAAGCATTTCATTTTATTTTAACACAGTCCTGCATGAGCATGCCCCTCATCGTTAATAGCTGCTGGTTTGGCCAGAGAAGACATTTTTCTAGTGATTTACTTTAATCCCTGTCACCAAGAAATGAAAATCATTTTCTTCTTTTTGATGAGTCATGCAGTAACAGCTTCCTCGCTTACCCTTTATCTCTTCCTGTCAATTTCCCTCTAAAAATTAAGGTATTTATTCATTCTTAGCAAAAGCAAGATAATGCAATATTGAGACTGGTATTTCTGACTTCACTCTCTTCTGAGAATAAAGAATATTTTTTTTTCATTAAAAAAAGTAAATATATGTATATCACAAAGCTGATTATTAACTATTAACAGCATTACATGGCCTTAAAAAGTGTTAACCACCCCGAAGGAAAATAAGATTTCAGTTGTTAATTTGTAGAGATTATGAATCACAATCTACTTCCAGTTTGGGGCTTAAGTAATGGTTTTGGCAATCATTATTTACCCAAAATCTATTTTAATTTCAGTTTTAGTGATTTATTAGTGTTGGTGAAACAATCTTTTCTAGCTATTTGTTCGTGGTTTATGTCCACATGATTAATAATTCTGTACTATCTGCAGGACATTGTTGATGGATAGCCAGAAGCAACAGATGTACTGGTGCAAAATTATTACAGAACCCAGTCGCAAGTGCCTTTGAATGGATAACTTAAGAAATGGGTTATAGTTTGTTTTTTTTTAAATACTAAAATACATGGTGTTACAGTGATAACTTTAGATCCTCTTCCCAACCTCCATATGCTTTAGATAAAACATGAATGCTACCTAGTGCATATTCTAGCCCTCCATAAACACTCAACGTATGTTAGCTGCTACTATGATTTTAAGTTTACGTTTCCAGCTGCCTTTTCACACTCTGCCTCCCTTACATCCTCTCTCAATACCGTGGTGACCTTTTGCCCTTGGGCTTTTGTTCTCACCTCTTTCTGTTCTCAGGAATAAGTCTGATCCAATCACTTGTACATTGTTTGACTACAAGTCCAAATATTGCCTCTACCAAGTCCTTGCCTTTAGGACCGATCTTCAATGGGGAATGAAGCACTTTATCTCATGCTAAGGAAGTTCAGGCACTAGAAGTTAGAAATGGTCATGATTCAGGGCAGTAGCCTTCTCAAAACATCTTGTAGATTACCTGCCCTACCAACAGCTAAAGCCAATCTGGGATGGAGATTTCAGAACCAGCCACTGAAATTACACCTTCTGCCTCAGCTGTACTGTAGATAAACATCTATCAATCTTGCAAAGCTTTTTTGTTCTCTTCTCAGGATTATTTCCAGGACATCATTCCACATAAATGTTTCCTTGTCACCGTTTACTTTGGCTGGGTCAACTTTTCTCCTGGATTTTTGCCTAGAGGAATTTAACGTTTCCCTAAACATATGTTCCATTTATTTCTCCCTCATTGTCAAAGTCCATTCTTATTTTTTTTTAATTTTTATTGAAGTGTAATTGATTTACAATATTAGTTTCAGGTATACAGCAAAGTGATTTAGTTATACATATACATACATATATATTTTCTTTTCTGATTCTTTTCTATTATATGTTATTATAAGAAATTGAATATAGTTCCCTGTGCTATACAGTAGGCCCTTACTGTTTATCTATTTTATATATAGTAATGTGTGTCTGTTAATCCCCAAACCCTAATTTATTCCTCCCTGCCCTTTCCCTTTTGGTAACCATAGTTTGTTTCCTACGTCTGTGAGTCTGTTTCTGGTTTGTAAATAGAGTTTGTAAATAGAATTTAATGGTTCCCTAAATGTATGTTCCACATACTTCCCCCTCATTGTCAAAGTCCATTGTTGATTTTTGCATCAAGAGAACACATTCCTATCCCAGCCCCTTCCCTCTGAAGTCTGAGCACATCCGAGAACAGCAATATGAAGGCCTGCTCTGGGGTGGCAGTCCAGACCCACACTGCACACCCAGTGTGGGCCTTCACGGAGAGCTGGGATTCTGCCGCAGTTCCACCTGGAGTCCCTTGTAGCCGGAGTGGTTTGGAGTGAAGGAAGGAGATGCTCGTCTGGTATTGTCATGTGAGCCTATGTGTTTGACTGTGAAGTAACCACAATAGTCTCCAGGCTTTAAATTTTCTACTTCTCACTCAGACCGCCGACAGTCTGGGATTTATTTTCAACCACTTTTGGTTTCACACCAACATACAAAGCAGACTCCTACAACCATTTTATATTCAGTAGTAAAAAGTCTCTTTTTTTTCTCACCCATCATCAGTTTGACATTGAGATGACGCCCCACCTGGTAACACGCTAGAATTTCAACAAGCTAATCCACTTGAAAGGATAAATCCCTAATTGCCCAGACAGGGCACCCAGAGTGAAGCCTTAGGGAAGACAGGCCAGATGCCTTGATAAGTTATTACATCTCTCTTCTCACCAAAGTGTGTCAGTGTGCTTGCGGCTTGGGTCAAAAGAAATTAGCCTGTGTATTCAGTCTCAATCCTGTTTCTAATTGACTCTTATCTGTAGCCTGAAATTAGCTTACATCTTGGCAGAACTAAACATGGCACACTCAAGGGAAGTTTTGCCAAACTTCAAGAACAGGATGTAGATCTGCATTTGTGTCGGTGACTTGTACTTGTTTATTAGTGTTTATTTTTCAAAGAACATTATGTTTTCAGCATACGTATATGTTCCTGAGCATACTTCCGAGTCGTCAGAGGTGAGAAACACCAGCTCAGTGACTCATCTCTGCATCCAGGGCACACCTACTCTTAGTCTGAACTCTATAAATAAGCCTCCACTGGAACCAGACATCACATGGAGAACTGACTTTCAGGTCAAGAGAGGGAGGGCGGAAACACAGCTCCTATGCTGGAGATGCTCACAGTACAATCTTAATTCAGAAGACCTCCGTAGCAAAAAGAACACCGTCATCACCCACCACCACTAGAACAGCAGCTGCCACTCCTGAGCAATTCTTGGTGCAGCCTGTGCGGAACCTCCTACCTGCATCATCTCTCAAGCACCCCGTGGGATAGTCACTACTTATATCCCATTTTAAGGGAAAGGGAAAGGGAGGCACAGCTTCTCGCCTGTAGTCACACAGGTGAATGGTGGGACCAGCTTGTCAGGTGTCTAACTCCTAATGATTATGCTCTGTGCTCTGTGCCTCTTGGTAGCAGTCACCTAGTAGTTTTAGTAAACTATGTCAGCAAAGAGTTCAAGAGAGGCCAGACCCTTCTCTATTCTGATCAGCCTAACAGGGACCTAAGGAAGCTGTCCCATATCCATAATCTCATAAAAAAATGTCATGTGGACAGCCCCAGGACACCAGCACAGGAATGTCACATGAACCCTTGATCTAGCAAGTTGGTAATCAGCCAGATCCCAGGGGTGGGAAAGTGTAACCTAGCAGAGCACATGAAGGACCACCAGACGCCAGTGCATCCGGGCACCGGTGGAAACCCAGAGGGACAGCTCCGCTCTCAGCAACATCCCCAGACTTCCCAGTTTCTTACTCTTCTGCGGTTTGCTCAGTCATAGCAAATGCTTCTTGTCCCCAAATTATAAAACCTCTCTTTCTTCCTTCACTGCATTGGCAGATGTATTATCTTATCCCTCCCCAAATTCAAAATCAGAGTTGCTTCTGAGTACACGTTAACCTGTGTGCTCTACAACCAGTCTTCGGATAGATGTGTAAAACCAGCCACCCAGTTACTGGCCAAGAGACTCACTATCACACCTCTGACATGATCCATCATTCTTTGCTTGAAGGCAAACAAGAAATGGGAGAGGTTATTTTTCTTGATACCAAGCCCACACTGATAACATTTGGGTAATTCCCATGTGGTATGGTCCCACATAACAGATATTAATCCAAACAGGAATTTTTCTATGTCTATTGCCACAGCTTTCATCCAGAAAATGTTCACCTTCTTCGAGACTGTGATAAATTACTCTCCTGAGCCTCTTTCCTAAGCCTCTCTATAGCCTTTCTTAAATATGATGTCCAAACTGTCTTCAAATACTAAATGAGATACACCCTTCTCCATCTTCCATGAACATTCCCAGGCCACTGATCTTGCCCTTGGAAAACCCACTTCCCCTCCCTTTTTCCTTGGATTTTACAGTTTGGTCTCAACCTCCACTTCAGACAAGCAAAGAGCCAAAACTCTTAAGGGTGTGGGAAGGGCTGTTTTTCTTGAGCTGATAAGAAGGTAGAGAGCTGACCTTGCTACACTCACAATAGAGATGCTCAGAACTCACTGATGCCGAGCTTCTGTTCCACCTTTCTAGGAGGCTATGCCTCAGGGAAAACTCACACATATTCCTCCCGTCTGCGGCTAATGGCAGGGGTGAAACATTAAGGGCAGGAGTAGAAACTCGGAATCATCTCAGTACTTTCCTCTCCACTCCACAGCCAGTCCACCACATCCCACCACCACCCCCCCTCCATGCACACAGCTCTCAATTCCATCTCTTGTCCACCACCACTGTCTTAGTTTAGACCCTTGGTCAGACTATTGCTGTAAGTCTACTAAATGACCTCTATGCCTCCAGTTTCTTAATATCACAGTTTTGCCCCCAGTGGTTTCTGTAGAACATAAATCTAATTATTTCAACCCCTACTGCCTACAGGAGAACAAAACAAAATGAAAAATACTTTCCTAAGCATAGCATTCAAGAGCCTTTATAATTTGGCCTCAAATTACATTCTGATCTCACCCAGAGCAACTCTGCCCACCTCAACGTGCATAACCGTCACAGTCTACCCACATTATCATGTCCCAAGTCTACTTTTTTTCTTTCAAATTTCTCCTTTGCTCCTGGTGTGCCCTCCCCAACCTCCCTTTCACCAAAGGTTAAACTTTTCCTCACTGTTGTGTGAGTCCCAGCCCACTGATAGTGAGGCTGTGAGCTAGGAATGCCTGAGGCACTTGCCCACATTCCTCACCCGTATTTCTCTAGACAGAGACCCCACAGATGCTTTCCCACGAGGGCCAATGTTGTGGCTAGACCAGCTCTTGTGAGTTTTGTTATGATTGCAGGATACACTTCCAGAAACCATCAGGGAACTTTAAGGAAAAAGATTCATTGCTCTCACAGGTCCTGGAGGGTATACCCGGCACGCCTGAGGTCACACAGCAAGGTCATGGAGACAGAGAGTGTGGACCTGAGGCTCTGCCTTTATTAGGCCTGAGGTTGGGGGCTGAAGTGTTCGCTCCTTATTGGCTAATAAAGCAGAAGAGCAGGAAATTGGGCACAGGAAAGGAAAATCTGGGTCTTTCAAGCACTTACTCATCTGGGTTATCCAGGGCTTTCCAAAAGACAGACTTTATGGGTGGGGGCTGCCTAACTCCTCATCTGGCTGTTTTGCTAGGAGCTGTATTGTATGGCTGGCAATATGTTTATGGAAGATGGATATCTTTAGAAGTGAATGCCTCAGTGATCAAAAACTTAATGTCAGGCACCTATACTACACTCCCCTTTCAATACCCACTTCCTCTTTGAAATGTGCCCCACCTCTCCACAGCCCATCTTGGTTGGACTTTTTGTTGCTGTGTTTCAGTAATTCCGTGTGTAATGCTTATTACCTCATCACATTCTGGTTCTTTGTTTCCAACAGCTGTCTTTCCCATTAGATCTGGGGTCACTGATGGCATGAATCCTGTCATCAACCTTTATATCCTAGCATCTATCATTTATAGACAACCTACCCTTGGCTTTACCCTATCTGGTATTTACCATTCGGTGTAGGGGACATCAACACCTCCCTAAAAGAATAACACCAGTAATGGCAAGAACATCAGCTAATGTTTCATGAGTGCTTCCTAAGTGGCAGCCAATATGTTACACACATATATGTATTAACACATTTCATCCTTAAAATAACCCGGAAGTAAATATATACTTATCCCCATGTACAGTTGAGAAAACTGAGATTTAGAGGCATTAAGTAATTTGTCCTGAAATTACAAATATAGTGAATGATAGAAGTGAGATTTTAACCCATACAGCCTGGCTTCAAAGTCCCAACTCATTTAGCTACTGTGCCACATCGAAATAACAAAATGAACTGAGGCGAGTTTTCCACTTACCTTAGTCCATTTTTTTATCTCCCCTCCCCCAAAATTTAAAATCAATTATAATAGATTAATTTGGGTCATACACAAGTTCTACTAATATTTATGCAAATAATACGAGGTGGGGATGGGGCAAAGTTCCAGATTTTGGCATGATGTTCTCATAGCTACCCAACAGCCCGCAAACCTCAGCAGGGGTCTTTCAGACTCCTCCACTGTCCTGCTGTATTTATTGTGCTCAGTATCCAGTCACTCTTCTCTTACTGAAAATGTCATTTTTTATGTTTAGCCATCAAATACAGCTCTTAGAGGAAGTGGCTTCTCCCCCACCCCCCCTCCCCACCACCCCGCCCCTGTCAGCCAGGGACTCAGAAGAACCAAAACTGAACATAAGACTGTTGGGATTCACACAATGAGATTAAGCCCTGGTAATATTTCACTGCCTTTCCGGAGGTGCTAAGTGATAAGGATCAGAATGGGTTTTGTTGGCTTTAATGGGAAAAGTGAACCTTTTGTTAGTTGCTTACCTTGCTTCCCCTCTAAGAGAAACCCAACTTTGGAGCTCTCTCTTTTTGCCGTGGTTGGATATGGGAGCATCCTGAGACTTTAATACGTCTAATAAGACTCATCAAAGAATGGAGCTGCCATGGCAGGGGAGGTGCATTGTGCTGCACAGAGATGTGTTTTGCTCTGAAAATGGAGCTATATGCTTGCTGTAAATGAGGAACCCAGAGTGAGATGTTGGAGGGCACAGCTGGGAATATGTGCAAAGCTCGTTTTCATTTTCATCTGAATACCATAGAGGCAGCACTCGACTTGTTTAAAATTAAAAGGTGCATCAGAAATGCAAAACATCATATAAAATTTTAACCAGTCTTTTTAGTTGCTTTGTAATCTTTACTGGCGCTTCATTCTCTATATTTTTAGAAAATTTTTTGAGCTGTGTGGTGGTTCTTCCATCCACCCTGGGCTTCCCTTTCTATAGTCGCAGGTACCTTTCTGGTTATTCGTCCACCACCTGCCCCTATTCTTTATAATAATGTACTGCTTCCTTTTCACCTGCCTTCTCTTTGCTCTCCTTCTGCTCAGTTCTTCCCTTCCCCCTCTTCCTCTTGCTCTTTAGACACCTTCCTTTCCTTTGTTGCCCTCTCACCTCCAGAGCCTACCAGTAAATTGTAGGTAAATTCCAATCCGGGAAACGTGGCCCTCCATGAATAGAAATCATGTTCTGTGAAACCAGAAATCCCTGCTTTGCCCTGGCCACTCCTTGTGGCTCAGCTGGAGCTGTTTGTGTACATCCAAGGGTTACCCGATGCAGAACTGGGGACAAGAAGGGTTGAGCAGTGACCATGGTGGTACTGAGCTCTGGCCCCGCTGATTTTAAAAAGTACTGATAATAATAAAAATGACAAAAAGGACAATAGCTGCTAACATTTCTTGAGCACTCACTAGGTACCAGGCCCTAAGCTAACACTTTATTAGTGTTTTCTCCTTTAATCCTTACAACAACCCTGGGAAGCAGGCTCTGCTATCATCCCCATTGCACTGACAAGAAAGCCGAGGCAGTGAGTGATGCAGTCACACAGCAGTGAGAGGCTCTTGCCAGCTGGGTTTCACTCACCAGCCCTGTTCCCCCAACAACCACAGGGTAAGCGGGAGTCCTGGGATTCCTGAAGAGCTAGCCCCAGGGTGACATGCAGCCATGGATGCAGCATGTCATGGCGTAACCAGACAGGTGGACCCAGGGTGGGCCAGGGTTGTCATAGCCCCAGCAGAACGATCATAGGGGCCCCAGGAGGGGTTCCGTCAGGAAGCAGAGTACAGAGTAGAAGGTGCCAGCTACTTGCAGTCCAAGTCAGTGAAAACTTTAAGCAATGGGGCATCTGAACCAAGTTAGGGCACCAAGATGAATGGTCCACGGTGATTAGAAGAAGAATGGCAGTAGTGGGAAGTTCAGGAAAGTAGGTGGGGCATCACGATGGCCAGTGATAGTCAACAGGGCCCCAGCCACCAAATGGAGTTTGGAGAGAGGGGATTCAGTTGATGGAAGAGGCACTGATCTAGGCAAGGCCAGAGCTCAGGGATACTGGGTCTCGGAAACAATGACAGGTCCAGTTACCAGCCCTGGGGGACTGGGTCCAGAGGAGACAAGCAGCAAGGGTAGTTCAGTGTTATGGGAAAGACGCTTAAGAGCCTTAGATGTCACCCAAGGAAGTGGGACCTCATCCCAGACACCTGTGATTTCACCTGGGGAGCTGCTGTATACACATGGGGCACCACATGCTAGGACAACATCCTGTCTTCTTTCTGATAATCCCTCAAGAACCCCTAATGTGTAAATGATCTTTTATGCTTAAAAGGGAGTGGATTCGAGGTTAATCCTAAAAGAATATCATTTTCACACTCTGATTTGCTTTCTGGAAGAGAAGAGGAAGAGATACAGACACAGCTGGCATGTTTGCTTAACCGTAGGGATGCTGTGTGATGTGCTGTGCATGCTGGTGTCAGATTATATGTCACAATTGTGAAAGGCCGGCAAATTGCCCTCAGAAACAATGGAGAGTCAGTCTGGGGGTGTGCAGGGTGTGGCAGAAGATAACTATGTTTTCTTGTAAGCCCTTATATAATGTTTCAATTGTATTGTTTTGTTACATATGTGCGTGTGTGCGCGTGCAGGCGTGTGTGTGTGTGTGTGTGTGTGTGTGTGTATTATAAACTTGAAAAGAAAAAAATGCACAAAACTTGACTCTCAGGCTATCAGTCCCATCTGTACTAAACTAAAGACATATAGAGACAATATGCTAACCTATTGTTGCAGACAGGAAATCGGCACTCTTAACTGGCAGATACAAGAATTTTAAAAAGCAAAAGAATAGTAGCCAGGGACCATTTAATGTAGGCATAAAGAGGCTCACTTTCCTCTCAGAAATCATTATAACACAGCGAGTGTTAGATTTTATGGGGCCAGCGGTGATACTGAGACCTCTAGTCAAGTTCCGCGTATCCCCATTACACTATGGTTTAGGAGGCAGGGAGCCAGGTAATATATTTTAGCATGACTTCTATCAAAAGGAGCCAAAATCACAAATGAGAGAAGGTATCATTCTTGCCTGCCTTTCCTTCAGAACTTTTAAATTATAATGAACTGTTTAGATTTTTCGAATGAAACCCACCAAACTGTATGCCATGTGAGGGCAGGGACTCTGCCTGCTTTGTTCACCCCAGCTGCCCCGGGGTTGGGGGTGGGGAGTTTCTCTTTCCTCGAACCTCTTGAGATGTTCAGTGTGCTGTAGGCAGGAAGGGAGTCAGGCCGGGCCCCAGGAGAAGCGCTCCTGTTCGGGAGAAGAGCAGCTCTCCTGGGTCCCTGAGGTGCTTGTCACCAAGTCCCACAGAAACTGAAGAACTTAATCCCCTGCTATCATTCCTCTGCTCCACCTGGCTTCTGGAATAATTGAAACTAGAAATGTCTGTTGTGATTGCTGCTAGGGAGGAAGGCTTAAATTTTAATGGAAAACTTCAGTACTACCTCAAAACTTTAAATGTTGGGTTTCTTGTGAAATTTGACTTCTGTTCTCTCCAGTTTTCTAGAGAGAAAGAGAAAAGAAAAGAAAAAAAAAGCGCTAAACAGATGCAGCAGGGGGAACTTCAAGACCCTCAGTTCAATTCACAGCCTGCGTGGGTGCCAGGCAGCCCTTGGTTGGGGGCAGGGGGCTGGGAGGTTCTGGCTTACTCAGTAATAAAGGCCTCTGGGGGCCCCAGCTTCCCCAGAGAGCTCAGAGCCCCTGGAGGCTTGAAGGTAGACCAGCCCCGTGAGAAAGGGGGATGGGGACTCCAACTTGGCCCTCAGTGTTTACAGAGGTTAGACTCATGTCACCGGACCCCAAGGTCACTGCCTAGACTCACCTTAGGAGGCTGGGCCTAACCTCCCCTCCATTGTCTCTCTCCCAGCCCTTCTGGAAAAGATCCTTCCTGACTCTCACTGCCTCTGTCCTCCCACCCTCCCTCCCCCTTCACCTTCCCCAGTCTTCTCTCCCCACTGCCCCCCATCCTCCCCCTCCCTGCACTGCCCTCTCCTCCCCTCTCACTTCTCTTTCCTCCCTCTCCTCTTACTCCTTCCTGACCTCCTTTCCCTCCTTCCTCCCTCTTCCCTTCTTCTCTCCCTCCAACTTCAGTGAAATAGATCAAATAGCTCTTTCTACTCAAAAAAATCAAAGGTTAGTCCTCACCAAAGTCCCTTTCTGGTTACCTGAAGGCCAAAAAGATCAGCATATGATAAATAGCTACCCATTTCCCCCCCTGGGTTAGAGAGAAGGGGTTCTTCTTGCCCAGAGGACACTAATTTTTGAAAAATCAGAGGTATTTTAAACACACTGCCTCTCCACTGTTGCTTTCCTTTCACGTGTTAACACGTCTGTCGTCTGAGCTGGTGGCTTCTGGCCTGACTCCCCTTCCCACCTGGAGAACCTAACAGCCAGGGCACTAAAGAAGTGTTTCCAGGGGCAGGCGTGGAGGGAAGGACTCTAAAGTTCTACAGACTGTGGTGTTCTCAGGAAAGGCTCTGCTCGAGCTTGAGCCAGGTGGCCCTGAGCTGTGCCCCCACCCCCACCCCACCCCCGACAGACAGAGGCTCACTCTCCTCCCGAGCAGAGGAAGTTCAAGCTCCGGGCCCCCACTTGCTCTGGCCCTACCAAGGTCCTGGGAAGAGCCTCAGCATTGTGTTCCCATGGTCCTATGTTTTTGTAAGATTTGCAAAAGGAATATATTTTAACCACTGTTGGGTATGATCGCTGTTTCTTTCCACCACAGCTTCCTGTCCATCATGCTTCTCCCCTGGTCAGTGGGCTCTGGAGTGGCCCTGGGCGTCTGGGGGATCCAACTAAGGGAAAGCCAGATTGGGAGTGCATTTAGTTTCTCTCTAGGGGGATGCGTCTGTGTGGTCTGCAGTCACTTCTGTGTGTGGGCAAGTCACTTCTGGTCATCCTCCTGCAGGAATAGTGCCACAAGGTTTGATCAAAGATGAACAGGTCCTGTGGCGCCTGGCTTCACAAGTCTGTGCGTAGTGGAGGAAAAAACAAGGCTTGAAATGCACTGAGCCAGAAGCTAGTCTATGGATAATCCTTCCAACTATGAGATGTGGAAAATTCAAAGTGGAAGACTCCATTCTCACCGATGCCCTTTCAAAATGGAAATCAGGGATACGGATATTCAGTGATGCAGCATATACCCAATAAGCATAATGGGCATTGTTTCTGAGAATTGCATGAAATGAGATTTATCAGAAATCTTGTCTTCTCAGGGTATTAAGCTTTAGCAGTACTGCACACAGCAAGCGTGTCTGTGTGTAAGGAAGCATGCTTTAATGCCTCCCAGTTATTAATAATTCTGATCAGTCTTGCTGGAAGAAAAGACTACCTTATCTGCCTATTCTCTCTTATATAAAACCATTATCATATAAAGTATGCAGGCAAAACTTATGAGGAAAAAGTTATTTTAGAGACATGTCAGGCAGTAAATTAATTAGAACATTATGTATTTTATAGACTTTGAGATGTCGATTGCATTTGCCAGATTTTAAACTTATGAAGTGTTTTATAATTCATTTTCTCTTTCTAAAGAGTCACTCTCATACCTAATTTTGTATTTGTATTTTTGTATTAATTTTCTTAAAGAGAGCCCCCCAAATTGTGTAAGCCTCAGACCCCACAAAGCTGGATACTCCCTAGCGAAAGCTTCCATGAGCATCTGGACAAAGGACCTATTTTCTTCTGTCTTGGGGAGCCTGCTCCAGCCTGGGCCCCCCCCCCCCGCCTCCCAGAGCAGTTTGTTCAGTGATCCCGCGGGGGTAGCAGGTGGCCTTCCTCCAGGATCCTGTTTCCCTGGGAGCCTTTTTCTGCGGGCTCCTGGCCCAGGTTCTCAGGCTCCTGGTCTTGCCGAGGAAAGACAACAACGAGGAACAGCTGCTGGTGCTTGATCTCACCAGCTGTGCTGAGGCCCAGATGTACAAGTTTTCATTTTTGCCGTAAATCCATCTGAAGTTCTTTTGATTCAGGGAGAGGTGGGCTGGTTTTCTGCCAAACCTTTCCTCTGTTTCGTATTTGGGTCGGGTGATCTGACAAATGAGACTGTCTTGTCTCACCCGCGGCAAGGCCGTGACCACTTTTCTGTTCTCTTTTACAGAGTGGGTGTGGACCTGGATGAAGATCGGAAGGAGGAGCCCTCCTCACACCAGGCAAGTCAAAGAGGCCGATGCATAGAGTTTATAGAGGCTGGAGATGTTCTGTTCCATGGCTGAGGGGCTCATTCTAAAGGGAGGGCTGCCTCTGCAGATAAAACAAATCAGACGGCTGAAATATATGTGAGACTTACAAGGTGTCGATAACCTTTGCGTAAAATTTAGAGAGCTTAGAACTAGCATACACGTGTGCCCTCCTCGTGGCAACAGGAAGCCTGAAAGCTCTGCAGTGCAGGAGCAAAGGCACAGCTCTTGGAATCAGGCAGCCTGGATTCAAACCCCTGCCCAGCGACTTGCTGGCTTGGCCGTCTCAGTGAAATTTACTTGATGCCTGTTGCACGCATGTTAGGCACGCAACAGGGCCTGCTTCTCCTGCGTGACTTCTCATGTATCAGGTCTAGGGGTAGAGAAATACAGAAACACTGAAAAATCTGCAAAAGCACAGCCGGAAAATCCTTAGGGAAAATTGTTCAGAACAACGTGCGATCGCCTTAAGTGAGGGAAGTGTATTCTCCAAACTCTGGTCTTGAATCTAACATCAGAGTAAAGCCCGTCATCGGCAATTTTGCTCTAGTCATTTTTAATTCAGTACTTAAAGCAAACAATTGTGTAAAAATGTTGCACCTTTTGCTGAAATCACAGGGAGACAGACATGCCGGAACGACGTTGTAAGTAAGCGACGCTGCTTAATGACTTGTGGTTCTGATCACATCTGGATTTGAGGAGGAGCCATCTCTCTTTTATTTCTTGCTTTTTCCCTCCAATGCCCAATGAGGTGCAGCTGATTAGTGCCACTGGGCAAGATACTGCTGCTTTCCTGGTTCACGTAAAGGAAGGATGCTACGCTCTACAAAAAGGGCTGCAAAATTAAGTTGGCGACGATCCTGGCTCTTATGTACTTTGAATTTTTTTGTCACATGTGTTCCAAGGCCAGCCTGGTGCTGTTTTCACAGACTTTATTGCCCAGGAAAGACACCTAACTGCAGGACCGAGCCCAGCAGGAGTGTCAGCGAACTGGGATTAGGGCCAGAGCAGTGACCTTAAAAAAGAGATCAAAGCCCATCTCCTTATACTGGTGGGCACTAATGAGTGGTTAGGAAGGGCTGGTGGTAGCCCTGGCGATTTTTACAAAGCATTTTATCTCCCATAGGTCAACAAATCCATCCTCCTACTTTCAGGCAGGACTTTTATCTAAATTGTATCCTTCTCTTACATCTTTTTCTTTAAAAGAAAAAAGACAGAAAAAGAAAACTCATCAAAGAAAATTTATCATCTTCCTCTAACTGCCTAATATTTTACAATCACATATAATTATGTGCTAGCCTAACTTTTTTCTTTTATAATTTAAAAGTATTTTATTTTAGCTCACTCACACCTTTGTCAATTCAGTAATAACTCTTACCTGAAGATACGTAAACCAGTAGAAAGTATTTTTTTGTTGTTAGAGAAGTGAAATAGTACAACATATTACAGTGAAAACTACGTGGTGTTTGGATCATGGGCAAGTGCTTTACATCTTTGGATCTCAATTTTCCTATCTGTAAAATGTAAATGATAATAACATCTACTTCTCCAGGTGGTTATAACAATCAAGCCAAATTATGTTTATGAAAACTGGGCAGTAAATTAATCAGAATATCGTGTATTTTATAGATTTTGAGATATTTGTTACATTCACCAGATTTTAATTAATCAAACTTAACTAATTTTGTTAAAACAATCTTATGAAGGATTTGGTGAAGCAGCTTACACTACCACATATAAAAAATAGTAAAATTTTTTAAGAATTGTAAAATTCAGTAAAAAAAAAATAATAATAATTAATAAGAGCAGAAAGTCAAAACCAGAGGAATAAAAAGGATCGTGAATAAGCAGCTCATAAGGTCCTATATGCTTGCTAGGGTTGAACCACAAGTAAGCTTTCTGGTAGCCAAAGTCGGGAGAAAAATCAGTGATACACTAAATTATTATCATTAGAGGGAAAAATTATACTGTCTCCTTAAGCTGTGCAAAACTTCACAGGCTACAGTGTTTCAAAAGAAATTTCTCACTTGGGGCTTCCTGGAGAGGACGAGTTGAGATTCCTTGTGATCATTTGCACGGTTCCTACTGATCTGCTGCTGCTTAAAAAACACTTTTATTTTTAAGAAGCATCCTGCAAGTGTTCTTATTCATGATATTGACCACATGTTAGAAAGAGGTTTTCTCCACACCTTGGAATAGTTCTTATTTTCAATGCCAAGTACAGGAAACAGTGGGCTCAGGCCAGAAGTAACAAACCACAGTGTCCATGCAGCTGCCCCTCAGCCTGGACAGACAGGTTTTTTTGGTACTTTCCAAACCGTGAGTCAAGAACCTCTCTGCCCTCATTTTGCCTGACAGCTTGTTGCTTATTATCAGCATCTGTTGCTCTGACTACAGAGCACAAACCTAATTCTTAGCAGGATTGCATTTTCCCACTCCGTTTGCATTTATTAAACTGGCCTTGCGTTAACAAATAGGATAATCTTTGCACTGGTCGACCTCTAAAAAACAAAAGACTTTCTTCTTACTTAACAAAAAAACTTCTACAGATAATTACAGCAATTACTGATAGACACTCTCAAAATCAATAATACCCGTATGTAATGACATGTACATATTTTTGAAGGAATCTCCCATTTCTGTGTTTATGGAGAATAAAATAACCTTTGGGAAATATGAACTGGTGGCTGTGACTATCTAGCAATCTCATGATTTTCCTTTTTGCCTTGTCACACCTTGAAAGTGTGACATATTACGCTGTTACTTGTACCAGACCCAGAAGCTTTAAAAAGCATGTTCCACATGCAGGTATCAAACTGCAAATACATGCTCCATGCAAATGTGCCACTTGGAGAAATGGAAGGTATTGCAGTTGTGAATTTTTATGTCTCTTAAATGTAAGCAAACAAACAAACCACCCTCAGACACCCTCTGCCCCACGTTTTCCGTATAGTCGATTCTGGGTCCTTGGAAGCCAGCATTACAGAGAAGGTGAGAGTCGCTGGAGCGTCACTCCCGCCTTAATCTTTCAGTAGAAAATGCCTGCCACCCAAGAAGGGCTGCCACTCTTGCTTCTCTTTTTCCTTTCTTGCCATGTTTCAAGATCATCCTAATATTTGTGGAGTAGTGAGTACTGTTAACACTGTTCTCAGCACCTTACCTGTATTAACTCATTTATCTTCCGAGGTAAACCTATGAGTGGGCACTATTATTATGCTTATATTTCAAATAAAGAAACTGTATACAGAGAAGATAAATAACTTGCCCAGAAGAGGTGAAATTTGAACCCAGACAATCCGGGTCCAGATCGTCCACTTTTACCTGGCGTGCGTGCATGCATTCATTCATGCATTCATTCATACAGCGTCCATGTCAGGCACTACTCCAAGTGTGAGGAGGATGCAGCAGTTACCAATTCAAAGTCTTCGCCCTCACAGAGCTTACACTCTAATGCAGGATGCTGAGAAGAAAAAGTAAACAGCTACATAGTCTTAAGTTCAGAGAGTGGTAACAATGAAGCAGGTAAGAAGATGGAGAACAATGGAGGAGAGGCTGTTGGCTGGCCAAGGCAGTCCTCTGTGAGGAAGTGGCATTTGATGGGAGTCCTGAACGATGTACAGAAGTGAGATGTGCATCTGGCCTCTGGGGTGAAAATGGTCCAGGCAGATGGAACTGCAGGGATGATGGCCCTGGTGTTGCAGTGGGTTGTGTGTGCTCCACGTGCTGCAGGAAGGCCAATGTGGCTGGAGCCGAGTGAGTGAGGTGGGAGTGGGTGGAGGTGATGTGGGGGAGACTGAGAGGGGCCAGATCACTGGCCATGGTGGTGAGTTTGATTTCATTCCACGTGTGATGGAGGCAAGAACTCTCGTCGCAGCTCTGGAGCTTGGAAATAATGGAATCACCCCTTTTTAAAAACTCCTTTTTCTTCCATCTCCACTCTGCCAACTGTTACAATGAGGTTAATTTTTATCTTTTCTGCCATAATTTTACTTTTAACCGTATGCTGGCTTCTCTATGTGCTCCCTTAAAGCTAACTTCCAATTTTATTTTTGCTTCCGGAAGTCCCTTTGTTGAAATTCTAGTTTTGCTTGTCACTTGTGCTTGTGTGTAACCTGGGTGGATCAGTTCTGGTCACTGCAGCTCAAGAAAGTCAAAGCAAAGCTAAGAAAGGTCCAGAGGAGGGCAGCTTCCATGAGTAGAGGGAGATGAAAAGAATTAGGATTTCTCCAGCAGAGAGCCCAGCACTAAGAAGGGATACAGCAAAGTGTCTGTAAAAATATGAAGTGTGTGAGTCAGGTGAATGGAGACTTGTTTGCCAAATCCAAGAAAACCATAACCTGGAGTACCCTTAAAACCTGAAGGAGCCCATTTGGAGGAGAATAAAGTATTTGTTCTTCTGTACAATTGATACTTATAGTCATCTAGAGTGGCAAGGGCTGGGGAGACAAGTGGGTTCAGGAAGGGAAGAGATTACTTAGCAAATAGTCAGGTCATCTAGTCTTTAAATAAAATTTAATTTCTCTTTGTGAATATTTCAAATATTTCTGACAAACTTACGGAAAACAGAATAAAGATTCCCACATATATGACCTCAGATTTAACAATCATTAATATTTTTTCATACTCGTCCCTAAGCTGTTGGAGTTGGCCTCATAGGATGTAAATTCCACACTAGACCCCTACAAATATTTCAGAAATAGAATCCTAGGCTTTAAAATTGATCTGACCTAGATGAGGGTTTGTTTTTTTTTTATGTTGTTGCAACTAATAGTACTTCGAGAAAATGGAATGACTATTTCAGAGCAAATATCTTGGGTTTTCCCTTGGCCAACACTGAATTTATTGGGGTTATATTTACTTGTGGCTTATACACCCAAAAGTATACACCCTCTTCACTACATTTTTACTGCTTAGGACTAAATATATATATATATATATATATATATATATATATATATATATATATATATATATATATATATATATTATATATCTCTTACCTTCAGATTCTACAATTACACGCTCTAGAAAATAGAAATAATCATGAGGAAGAGGAAGTGGAGGAAGACAGCAGCTACAATTTAGCAAACACTTTTTATACATTAGATGTCATATATAAAATCATATTTAATTTTTACCTTGACCAACCAAGATACCAGTTACGAACCTCATTTTGTAAATGATGAAATTAAAATTCAAAGAATTAAAGTAACTTTCCCAAGACAACAACACCAAAAACTTCCAGCCACTTCAACAACACCTAAACTCCAATGTCTAGTTCCCCAACTCTGTGAGACTGTTGCTCGCTGCTTGCACTGTTCTCTGCTTGACTGCACTTCCTTGCACTACAACTGGGGAAGGGCCTCCAGGCAGAAAGAAACAAGAATATAGGGCTCACCTCGTTTCTTTGCCTTCTCTCAAGGATCACAGTCTTTTGCTGCCTGTTACCCAACACCTGAACTCTATCATATATTTATGATATCAATTATTTTATCATGGCCAGCCAGTATGTACTTTGCAGTAGTTTTCTAGGGGGAAACATCGTTTTGTTTTGTTTTCAGACAAAAACATAATACAGTATACTCACATCATAAGTCTAAACATATGACTCACTTTTGCTATGGCATTTGTGGTTTGGGGCACTGTCACTGGAGGATAGCATGAGCTGGGTGGGATCTACCATTTTCCATTAGGTGGTTGTGTATATGGGTGCATGTGTACGTGTGTGTGTGTGCATATATATAAAAGAGCACAATAGCTAAATTATGCTGTAAATCAGGCATTAGTTAAGAATACTGTGAAACAGGTATAGTGAGATGATATGAACTTGCTCCTGCCTGTAATCTGGTCCCTCATTGTATGTCTTGGTATTCAATCTGCAATCAGTAACATGGTATACTTGACCTAGGATAATTTTTTATGTACTTTTAAGGGGAAAATATGTCTTCTATACCACAAATATGTTACCTTTACAAATACACTTTGTAAACTACAAAGAGTTACTCCTCACCATTTTATTATCTCTTCCCAATTCCCACTCCAATACCTTATCTAGAACTTATGATTCTAGTATATAGTAGTATCAGCCTCCTATTGCTGTGTAACAAATTATCCCCAAAATTAGTGGCTTAAAATAACCAACATTTGTTTTCTCAGTTTCTATGGGTCAGGAATTTGAAAGCAAATTAGCTGAGTGTTTCTGACTCAAGGTCTCTTGTGAGGTTGCAGTCAGGATGTCAGCCAGAATTACAGTCATCTGAATGCTCGACTGAGGCTGAAGGATCCACTTCCACGATGACAGGAGGCCTCAGCTCCTTGTTGACTATTGGCAGAGAGACTCAATTTATTACCACATGGATCTCTTCCTAGAGTTGTTTGTCTCCTCACAACATGTAACTAACTTCCCTCATGTGGTCCAAGACAGACAGACGGCAAGGAGGAAACCACAGTGCTTTTCTGTGACCTAGTCTTGGATATCACCATCACTTCTGCCCCATTCTGTTATTAAAAATGAGTCACTAAGTACAGTCCACACTCAATAGGAAGGGAAATTAGTCTCCATCTTTTAAAGGAAGACATATCAAATAATTTGTGAATGTACATTTTTTAATCACCAAAATATCATGTTATATTTACATGAACCAAAAAATTTATTTTTCCATGGATTAACTTGGATTTCTTGAATGGACAAAGTTACTTGAACCAGGCCTTTTGATGGGGAGCTGAGGGTGGTGGAGGGTAGCTAAACCATGAGTTTAGCCCATCTGTAGTACATCTGTGACGTCTGTGATGTCCACATGTCCTCTTGACAGTTTTACCCATCCTTATCTAGTTGTTTTCTTCATTTTTTTCTCTGTAAGCATTTATTATCTGACCATACCTTCTTGGGAACATTTATGAGTTTATCATGGCATGAGGAAGGTGAGAATATTTGTATAAAATACTATTTATATGGAGGCTAAGGATTAATTTTACCTTTTAAAACATAAATCCTAAAGAATTCCTATTGACTCTTAATTATATTATGTTTTCCCTCTTCAAAATCCAGACATTTTTCTCTTTAGGGGAACAGAATCTGGTCCTCTATTTGATAATCAGAAAATCAAGGCAATAAACTTGAAGTTATTCCACGAACACATTCCAAACTGGGGGAGATGGCAGGGCAAAAGTACTGCTATCAAATTCCATTCACACTCACTACTTGAAAAAGTGCTCTGGAACCCATAAGGAACTCTACAGATTTGTTACGTTAATTATTTGTCTTTGTCATCATTCTGTGTAACTTCCGTTGACATTAGTATTGAATATGAAAGGTTGAGAAATAGAAAGGAAAATCTTGGCTCTCTTAATCCTTTGAATCCCCCTGAAATGAGGAGCAATCCCATATGATTATCCCAGAGCAGAGTTCATCCAGTTCACTTAGCAAAGTCCCCTCATTTGAATATTGATAGAGGAATGTATTTACATTTGCTCAGTTCTTTTTCATTAAGGTTAATACAAGACATCCCCTCTTGCTTTAGTGTCTGGTTTTCACAGATTTCTGGCCAGAGCCTCTTGTTTTCTCCCAGGGGTCCAAAAAAGTCTAAAACAAAGAGTCCCCTCATAATTTTCCTGTTGCTGTCTCTCTGGGGTGGTGCTAAGAGTGAGGGGTCACTTGAAAGACACCTACTCACTCCCTGCTGCACCCAGTCACTTCCCAGCCTCTGGCCTATTCCTTTGTTTAAGGAGAAAAGGGAAAGACATCAAATGCCCCAGTCACTTTTACATTTTCCCAGAAATAGAGGCTAATAAAAGAACCAGAAATTGCACATATATCAAGCACTCTGCTTCTTAGAAGTATCAAGGGCAAATAAAAGCTAAGATTCAATGCCCTTGAATCGCCAGTTCCCATGCACAGCTGTGAAACAGGAGGCTCCGAGTTGGAAAGTGTATCATTATTATTAAATGGTTAATGGTAGAGAGTCAGAGCTCAAATCTTGGTCATCAGTTTCTGGATCTTCTGCTTGTTTTAACATGGACACAACCTCCCCTCTGGGATCACAGAACTCAAAAGAGAAGATATATTGCTAGTGATAAAGAAAATATCACCAAGTTCCAGATTCTACTGCTGATGACTGCACACATCCATTGTCCTTGGGTGTGGGCTGATCTCTGCTTCAGAATAATCCAGGCACATTGATGCTACCTGCTGTCCTCGGCCCACTGGGCCCCCCCGGGGGCCTGCCCTCTGTGCTGCCTCATCAGAGACCTTCCCCGTTCCAGGGTGACTGCAGAGGCTGGCCTTCCTTTGGCACATTTATCTTCAGCCCCCAGTGAACAAGCAGAGCACACAGTGGACTAACTCATTTATTTCTACTCATTTATTGATGGCCTTTCATAACCGAGTTATTAAGTCATCAATAACTTCAGAGAAATAAATGAATGGATCCAGAACTGGGCCGACAGATCTTTAAGACATACACTGAACATTTTATCTAAGATCAGCAGAAAAGTCAATGCTGGGTCATCAGTGGTATTTCCCTCACCTGGAAAAACATGTTCTATGTTTTATTCTAATTGGAACCTAGTTTATCTCTCTACAAAGTAGAGAAATGAATAACATCTTCAGTCTCCTGAGTAAATTAAAGTTTGAAAAATAGATTACACATGTGACCATTTTTCCAAAATGCTACCTAGTATGTGTTGCTCTCATCAGCTGACAAAAAAAAAAAAAAACCCTGCAAGATTTACCAGAAATTTAGTATAAGCCCTTTCAGGAGTGCTTATAAGTTCTGATGCATCCCCCGTCAGGAGATAAAATAAAATTAAAGGGAGAGGGAAAAGGAAGAGAAAGGCAGTGAACGTTTCTAAGACCTTGGAAAAACCCCTGAAACTAAGAGTCTAGAGAAATTCCTAACACCAAAATTTCTGTAGGGACACTCAGCGAGCCGTCAGCAGCTCACCCAGCTGAGGGCAGCCATGCATTTCATTGTCTTGGGGTACAGGTCGCTGCTCTCTCTCACCCTCCATGAGCACTCCAGTATCCTGACCTCCCCTCCTGTTCAGATACCCATTTGCCCTAGTTTGCTCTTCACTGGTGCCCCATCTAAGATGACAGGAATCTTAGCTGCTGCTGAGAGGCCACAGGTGTGCCTGGAAACCTCTCTGTGCCCAGTTGCCTCAGTTTCCTCATCTGTAAAATAGGAATAATAATCTATGAAAAGCACTTAGAATAGTGTCTGGCACATGATACGTTCAAGAGGTGTTAGCTGTTATTGTTGTTGTCATTAATGAAAATACAGTATTTTCCATATGATTAGGACCTCAGAGACCAGCCAGTCCAATCTCCTTGATTCATTTTACAGATGAGGAAAGTGCAGCCCAAGTAGCCTGTCGTACAATGTGTGTGCTTTCCCATTAAAGGCTCACTGAGACACTAGCAGAAAGAACAGCATCTTTGGAGTCCTGCAGTCCTGCACCCAAATTCCAGCCCTGTAGCTCTCTAGTTGGGTGACTTTGGACTCATCTCCTCCCTTCTCGGGGCCTCTCTATGTCCTCACTTGCAAAACAGGTATGGCACAATCTACCTTGATGGATTATTGTGAAAACTGAAAAATAATGACTGAAAAAGTTAATGACTGGATCATGTGACCAGCATGCTGCCTAGGAGTTAATGAGCATCCCATAGCTGGGGATTGTCAGTACTACCCATGTCATTCAAGTGGGCTGCTCCAGACAAAAATAGGAATTTTCTTACATTCCTTTCTATTAGTTTTCTTCAATGACTGTCTTGTCACTATCTTATCAGTAGGTACTATCAGCTATCAAAAATTACCTGTGCCTCTTGATGGATAGAATTCTGTAAGTCCTTATTGTTCTTAAGAAAAGAGAGAGAGAGAGAACTCCCCAGCACCTTTCTAACTAGTTTAGGGTGAACAGTTTTACTCTGCCAACTGAGCCCCAGCATGCTGACCTGTTTGAAAGATGGTGACTCAGAAGCAACTCGCAAATGTTGCAAAATGTGTAGCAGTGACTTTTCAAATTTGACACCTTTGTTCGAGTAGAAATGGCCACAGAAAGGTTCAGGGAAAGATGGAAACTGAACTAGACACCCTGGTTTCCTTTTTGTGAACATATGATGAATAAATTTTAAGTCTAGATAACAGAGCATGGTACTCTGGGTCTCTCAGAAAACAGATCTGCATAACTCTAATGTCCATGAAAAGATCATAGATGTCCCACCATGGGGTTTGGAAATGGGGCCTTTGGTCCATGGCCAGGTTAGTTTGAGAAATGCTTCCATCTCGAAGATTTACATTGCTTATTTATAAATGAAGGAGTCCAAAAATTTCTGTATACGACAAACCTGTTTAACACTCTCGAACCCATCCTTTCCTGAACAATTGGCACAGAGTTTCCATCAACATCACGTGGCATACTAAGGAACAATGCTTAGGAAGCTGTACAGTGTTGGAAATCAGAGATCTTAGCCAATGAGAAGAGCCGCCAGTTGGGCTTTTAAATTTAGTGTGTCTCTGCTTCCACCGTTTTAGACAGAGGACAAACGGCTGACTAGAAATGGACCACACGTAGCTTTCTTGCTTTCCCGTTTCAGCTGTGCGGGGTGGAACAGCATCATCTGCTGTCACATGTTTCAGAGAACAGACTGCAGCGTTTTGTGTTCAGTTATTTATCATTAACCATCAGTGGAGCTGTCTGGGAAGGGGCAAAAAAGTAAATAAAGTAAAATGAAAGACATCAACTGGGGTTCATGTAAAGGCTGGCTTTGGAGCAGTCAGTGGTTTGTCCCTGTCTTCCAGGCATCATGGTTTCTTGAGAATGTTCATGTTATTACTGGACTGTGAGCTCCTTATACAATTTAGGAATGGAAACTGAGGGCCCAGACAAAACAATGCGGCTGATGTTCAGATATAAGTACTTTTAATGATAGAGATCATTACAACCAATTGAAGCCTGGAATTTTCTTTTCTTAAAATACAAAATGGGATACACAGAAGAAGTAAAAATGTCACTGAATCTCCTTCTTACCACACTGCAATGTTTATCATCTGTCTCTGAAGATCACAAAAAATTTTCACCTTTTTCTCTCTTTGTCACATTTTCATCCTCTACTCTCACATAAAAGCCCATCAAATGCTGTCTCCTTTGTCCTTCCTAATTCCTTTTCTTCCTGCCTCCCGCTGTGGTCCTTTTGGAAAAAATAAAAGAAAAAAAAGAGTTGGAGGAGAGAGCGGCACGTTCATTTATTACAGACTTTCTAGCAGGAAACTTAAGAATCAAAGAGGGAAAATATCAAAAATTAACCATAGCCTTTGGTAGTGATTTATCCAAAAGAAAATGAATGAAAACTAGTTTAACAATTATTAGACTGTTATCATCCCTTTAGTCTTGACCTTTTGGTAAGTCCTAAATAAATACCATCCAAATTTGACAGAAGTAACT
The DNA here is from genome assembly GCF_009834535.1 of Camelus ferus. NCBI lineage: Eukaryota > Metazoa > Chordata > Mammalia > Artiodactyla > Camelidae > Camelus > Camelus ferus. The sequence continues at coordinate 102,351,810 of NC_045696.1, forward strand.
GCCAAATTCCCACAACTGCAATCTGACAGAAATATCATTCTTACTGGTGTCAAAAAAGTGGCATTTCTTAGCTGTTTAATAAAATAGGGATTATTAAGAAAAGTAAATGTTGAATTATGCCACAGGAGCCTCATCCATATGGCAAGATCTATGAGCTAATTTGCTTGGCAGCTGCTTCACCACTTAGATGAAAATGCCTGTGTCTAGAAAGTCTTTTTAAAATGTGGTTAAGTTTAATTTGGTTTGACGTGTATTTTTATAGTTAAAATACAAAATATACTATTAGATACACATTATATATTACTGTTTATAGTATATATCAATATTTATATTGATTACTTATCCAATGCCTTTTTTCTATTATCTCCCTCCAGGAAGCAAATGACTTGGATAAAAGCACGACAAAAACGGAGAGTGCCTGGCTCTTCAGAATGTGGTACAGCTTTGACCACAAGTATCCTTTTTGATAAAGATGATCTCCCAGATCCTGCTGCACAGCAGAGGCTAACATCCAGCACTTAACCCACGAGGTACGCACTCCTGCTCATCAAGAAACACAGAAAGGTAAAGCGAATTCACAGCCAAACTTATCAAAAAGAGTGATTTCAAAAACTAAAAAGCTGTGTAATCCATACTTAGGTTTTACAAAGAGCGACAGTGAAATCTCTCAGAGTGAAATGAATTTGGTGCGTTCATGGCAATCTACTCTTTCCTAATGCCAGGTGATGAAATCATAGTCCTGAAAAACTGATCTCTTTGACTAATTTTACCGTTCGTCCCTTTGTAAAAATCTTACTTCTGGCGGAGTTGGCCAGGGTGAAAAGTTCCTTCACCCTTCTCCCAGGAACCTATTTATGTGTTTTTGTTTCACGCTGTAAACAATGAAGTGGCTGGAGGGGGTAGAGGAGAGGACGAATGGCCCAAGGAGAAGAATGAGTCTGGTCACCACACTGTAAAATAATCCTACTTTGTTTTCCAGGAAACCCTTGAGTAAGCTTTTTCTAGTGAAGGGCAATTTTAAAGTTCTAGCAATCAGTGTCAACATAGTGGCTCGGATACACCTTGCCGTGTGACTCACAGGGCTGCGAAGTCAGGCCTGAAGGGCTTTGCCATTGTGAGCTGCAGTAAGCGGTCCAGCTCTAATCCCAGGCAAAAGCATTACAGAAGAAAGGAGAGAACTGTGCTGAAAATTGAATGTGTTGGGTCTTTGTAGTTAGTTTTCCACAGTCACAAATCCCTCTCCTTTCCGGGAGAAAATGCCAGTCACTGGGTGATTTGAAAGCAGCTCAGCAATGATTAAAGCTCCATCAGTAGGAGAGGAAGAAGAATTAAGAACAGGGGGAAAGACATTCAAAGAATAAGATAAAGAGGAGGTAAAAGTGGAAAGGGGACAGGAGGCAAGAGAAATATAAGAAATTCACAGCAGGAAGGAAAGGAAAGCAAATTAGAGGAATGACTGTAGGAAAAAAAAAATTAAGTAAGAATGAAGTGAAGCCAGCCAAAGATTGCAGAGATAAGCAAAAGTAAAACAAGCTTAAAATTAGAAAGCAATTCTGAAAAAGTAGAGCATTCCAAGAATTATGAAATGGAGATGTGGAAGGTAGAGGTGTTTTGAGGCTACAGTTTTGCTTTTCCACACTAACGTTGTCTATGCACGAATACCTTGCTTTCCTCAATCCTGCGTTTTCACAGGCAGTGTAGGTTGCCACCATCTTAAAAGCGGTCCATCTTGGCCATTTATTGCCTCGTGGAGGTTCTGGTACCTCATTAGCCACCCAAAGCCTTCCTAGTCTCTTTGCAGGAAACTGCTTCTTAGCAGGTTATGCTGGTTTATGTTCCAGGTTGATTTCTCCTCTGGAAACACGATTTTCCCCTGCCACTGCTCAAAGTATCTGATGACCAAATTTATAGGAAGTTATAAAAACTTGGCTAAAGGGTACATACAAAGGCTGCTTAGTTATGACAAGATGTACAGTAAGAAACTGTCTTTGGGGGTTCCTGGACCAACTTGTGGAACGGGGGCTTCCCCACAGCCAAGCAATGCACCAGACACCAGCTCAGTGTCCTAAAATTCAACTCAATCCCTATGCTATATACCTGGAGGAAGTATCAGATCTCACAGGAAAGGGCTCGGTCCCGCAAGACTTCCCCATCACCACCACCACCACCACCACCACCCCCCAGACACCACTCACAGGCCCAGCTTGTTACGCATGCTTCTTACCGACCAGCTACAGGTTGGAGGTTCCCATGACCTTCTCCTTGGGTTTCATTAATTTGCTAGGAAAGTCACAGAATTCAGAGAAATATTTTACTTACTAGATCACTGGTTTATTATAAAAGGATGTAACTCAGGAACAGCCAAGTGGAAGAGGTGCTTGGGGCGAGGTATGGGGAAAGGGCTTGGAGCATCCATGCCCTCCTCAGTGCACCACTGTCCCCAAATCTCCACCTGTTCACTAACCTGGAAACTCTCCTAAACCCCATCCTTTGGGTTTTTATGGAGGCTTCATTGTATAGGCACAACTGATGAATCATTAATCATTGGTGATTGAATTCCATCTCCAGCCCCTCCCCTCTTCCCCAGAGGTAGGGAGGGCGGAGTCTGGTAGTTACAACCTTCTAATCATACAGTTGGTTCTCCTGGCAACCAGCCCCCAACCTACAGTGGGGTCCAAACATCACCATTAACATCACAAAGGATGCCTTTGTTGTTTTCATCAATTAGAAAGTTCCAAGGGGGTTTAGGAGCTCTGTACCAAAGCAGGGGATGAAGACCAAATATGTATTTCTTGTTATAAATCACAACATCACAAAATGATAAATCAGAAATTAGGTAAAAAATATTTTTGTTCAAATTCTGACAATGTTGTGAGGAATGCTTTATGACGAAGTAAAGGACAAAATGGAAAAAAACAACTTGGAGACAAGAAAATGAAAGAGGGAACCCACCCAAATTTTTAGCTCAGAGCAGTTACACTAAATTCAGATGATGTCATCGTTTTTGCCTCACATTTCATCAGGGGGTGATTTCCACATGATTATGGACAGACTAGCAAAAAATGAAAGCAGACTTACCCTCTCTGTAATATCTCTTCTCACGGTAACTTGTCCTCCTGTGCATTCATTCTAAAAATTGCAGGGCTACCGTCACTGTGTAAATATATTTTTCACTTAGACAACAGAGTTTTTATATCCTAGTTATGCTCTGAATTCATACCCAGAGAATAGCAAACCAACCAGTTTCCGCTCTGTAACCTCTTGATTTATCTGTATTTTTAAAGACCAGTTACCCTCTTGGCATTTATGTTTGTTCTGTTGTCCACCCAGAACTCAGGTGATGTGCCCCACGAGCCCCATGAGCAGACTGTGCCAGTCGCTATCAGTGTAGGGATGGTTCCCCCCACCCTGGGGTCAGGTTGCCCGGCCGGGGCAGAACAGAAATTGTCGTGAGACCAAAAGAAATGGATTATGCAGTTTGGAGCTGCTCAAGTTTCATTTTAGTAAAACTGCATCATGCAAATGAGGCATCAGAAAGAATTACTGACAAAAGAAAAAGAAGAATAAATAAGCCTTCATACATACCTTCATTAGTCAGGATTCTCCAGAGAAACAGAAACAGAACCAGTAAGGGGTACGCACGTGCACACACGTACATTTATGTATACGTTTACCTAGACATACACACATACAGATACCTACATATACACATAGATTTATTTTAAGGAACTGGCTTATGTGATTGTAGGGGTGGCAAGTCCAGGATTTGTAGGGCAGGCTCTCTGTCTAGAAACTCTCAGGCAGGAGCTGAGATGCTGCCATCTTGAGACCAAATTTCTTCTTCCTCAAGAAACCTCAGTTTTGCTCTTAAGTCCATTTAACTGATAGGATGAGGCCCACCCACGTTACTGAGAATTATCTCCTTTATTTAAAGTCAGCTGACTGTAGATGTCATCCACACCTGCAAAATATCTGCACAGCAACACCTAGATTAGGGTTTGACTGAATAACTAGGTAGCTTAGTCAAGTTAACACGTACAACTAAGCATCACCATACTCCATTCACATTTAATTTATGCCCAAAATTCAGACCCAAAGATAGAAGGATCCTCTTAATTCATCGCTGGTATCAGTAAAACAAGCCACTGTTGCTCATATAGTTTTTCTTGCCTTTTTTTTTTTCACTTTTTCATAATGAACACGCATATACATTTCCATAATTTTTTCCAGAAACTACAGAAGAATACAAAGAATAAAAATTAACATTCCATGAGGACGAACAATGGCCAAGGACTGTATTGAGTACTTTACATTATAATTTTATTTCAGCTCCACAGCTCTGTAGGAGAGTGGGACAGTCTAAGAGTACAATGCAACCCAAATAGACTGCTGATTATGTCAGCCTCCAACAAAACAACCTGAGCTCTCCTGGTCAAGAACGCTGTTGGAAGCCTGTGGTGCCAAAATCGATGATTAACTAAGATTTCATTGTGGCTCCATATGCGCAGCACTTCTGAGTCATGCAGCGCAAAGTAGGAATTGAGAAGGGGGAGATGAGAAACGGAACTCGGTACTCAGTACCAACACTTTGCCATCGAAAACATTATTTCATTCAATCCTAATAGCCACCCTTTTTGTTTAATTCTCACAAACACTCTCTTTGAGGTGGAAGAAACAAAGTCTCCAAGAACTTGAATAACTTCCTTAAGGTTCCATAGCTAGTGTCAATTCTGCAATTCAAGCCCAGATCTGTCTCACTGTGAAGTTCATAAATATACTTAAATGAACTTTATCATCAACAGCTCTGTGTCTGTGATATCCTTCATCTACATGTAAAACCCCATCTCCATGTGTTCAGAATGTCACTGTTAAAGCAGTGACCGTTCTGACTGTTTACATTATATAGTGCAGAGCTCACATCTCAAAACATCTGTTGAAGATAAATGGTGTGATAAGTTTCAGGGTCCTGGTTGATCACCCTAAGAACATCACCATAATGGAGTCTCCAAGTTTCTGAATTAGGTCCTCAGCTTTTCAGAGGCAGAAAGTTCTATATCCCAAAGACTCCAAGAATGGCCTAGTTTCATAGAGATGGATGCACTTTTGCCAAACTCCAAAGAGGCACAAGTATAAACCAGACATCAAATTCCTAAATCATCACACATGTCCTTGTGGGGAGGAATGTTCTTTCCCAGCCCTTAGAAGGGTCAAGTCACAATCTGGTCCCTACATCCCTCCAGCATCCTCTCCAGCTCTTGCTCCCTGGCTCACTCTGCTCCAGCCACCTTGGCCTTGCTGAGATACCCCAAGCACGTTCCTGCGTTGTACTGGCTCCTCTTCCCTCTGCTCGGGGTGCTCTTCCCTCTGACATTTGTGTGCCTCCTTCCTTCACCTTTTTCACCCAGTTTGGCAGTGAGAACTTCCTGGCTCCATATTTGCATTAGCAGCCCCAACAGGTGTGCTTCCTCACCTGTTCCCTGCTTCTTTTTTCACCATTACACTTACTACCATCTCACACCTATGTACTTTATTTATTTGTTATAGTACTCTCCTCCAACCAGGATATATGCTTTCTGGGGACAGCAATTTGAGTCTGTACTCAGAACATACAACAGTGCTTAGCACAGAGTGGACACTCAATAAATATTTGTTGAGTGAATGAATGAATCAAGCAAGCAAGAAATATTTTCTATCCAGGGAACCTTCATTCTAGACATTGATATAACAGAAAAATCCAATTAATTATCGGAAGGTTGCCAAGTGAGTCTGAAAGCAGAGCAAGGCAGAGCAGATAATCTTAGTGTTTTCAACCAGGCTGCCTTTCAGTATATGAAAGGCACACCCCATGTAGACATTCACCCCCACTCCAGCCTCACTGTGTCTCTCCCTGGGCAGGGACAGCCACCACAGCAGACTTGGATCCCTGTTGCCTCACTGACCTCCTCGCTATGGTTGGTCCATCCTTCCTTAGGTTTAATTAGTACATCTGATCTCATACATTCAAGCCTGGCTCTGGCTTAGCAGCCATTCTGTTTGGGTGACTGTATCTTCTCTCACCAATTGTGTTGATTTTATTTGTATACAGAACTCAGAATTTTATAATCACCTATCATCCTCACTGACAATTTCTTATAATGAGATAAGAAGCAGAAATTGATGCCCCCTTAGTCAGACTTTAAGACATCAGATCAAATGATTTGCTTAGATTCACAGTGTTACAGCTGGGGTGGGAATCATAGGTTGCCTTATTCATAGGTGACTCATGGACCTGCTGGACCGTCTGCTTCCTATGGTCCCTCTCCATCCAGTCTATCATTTATCATCTCTCTCCTTCAGCATGTCTGTATATTCATCCTACAAATGTGAGTGACACAGGATAAGAATGACCTTTTCCAAAGCAGCCTAAAATCATTTTTAGCTGTCTACCGACATCAACTGAAAATAAGGAGTTATCCTGTGGTTGCCAACATTTTACTTAAGTGTAAAGAAAGCCCAGAGATAACAATGGATTGGCAAGATGACACAGTAGCAGAATTACATAAAGTCACATGGACGGAGAGTTTCTTCCCATCCCTGGTTTGAAATGGATTGCACTCTGAGATGTTACCAGCAAAATGAAAGGCCCATGGCAGATGTGTGGTTGCTGTAGCTTTTGAGTTTTCCATTAAAGAGTCCGGCAAGGAAAGTAGCAGATACCAGACCCCTTCCTATACCAAAGTGTGCCAGGCTGGGGCTGCATTCAGGAATCTCAGGGTCATTCAAAACGATACTTGGAACCAAGTATTTCATGGATTTACAGGTAATGGCGTTATAGTCTTTTAAAAAACAAAAAGGAAAAAAAAAAACTCCTTTTTCCTAAAACTTGACAGAATTCATTATATCCCACACAGTCACACTCATTTTAGATCACAGGTATGAATATTGTGAGCAGCAATTTCCATTTTTAATGATGATCACTGCATTGCAGTTTTTTTCTTATTCTGAGTAGCATCAGAGTAAGAAAAGCAGCTATGAATTATTTATTGGGTTGGTACTGTGGCCTTGTGAATGACTTGAGTTTACTTCACTAAAACCCTCAGAGGAGCAAGGAATTGTAGCTCTGTGATTCCCATTTTATAAATGAGGCAACTGAGCCCAAAGGACAGAAAAGACACATCCAAGGTCAGTGATGGACTTGGAACCAGCATTCATAATCAGCAAAGAGTGGGCTGTGTCCACCCGAAGAATCCTGGTTCAGGTAGCCCGTCCACTAAGCTCTGGCAGCATCAATATGTGTGTGATGCCGTTATTGTAAGTGTGCCTGGCATACGTCAGATAGTTTTACGGGATAGCTTCTTTGGTGGCACAGCAAAAGCTTCACCGGTCTGGAGGTAGGGAGCCAGAGGGCTAGCAGAGGATGTAACTTAAGATGCCTTTTGTTCAACTTGACTGAGCGCCTACTTTGTGCCAGACAATATACTAGGTACTGAGGGCCCAACAGCAAACAGGGAAGGAATGGTTGACTCTCATGAGGTCTTGCTTTTTTGACTCATTAAGTCATGGCCCCAAAACCCCTCGAAATGACAGGTGGTCCTTAGTGTAGGAAAGAGGAACACTGGCATCACCGGAGTTTAGTGGGGGGACTCTTCAGGGAGACATAAATTAAAATCATTTGTAACCTTCCCTTGCAAAATGTAACCATATAACTCCACAAGTTGTTTCAGAAAACACCAAAATTTCAAAATATTTGAAACAAACATAAGCAATCAGCTTTCTAAACACTCTCTCTAAAGACATCCCCAGTAGTATCCCAAATGAGGATTCCCATGGCGTTATAACTCCTTCCCTCCTGGAAAGCTGGCTGCAGGGAGGAGCTGAGCTTGTACTGGGCAGTAGTGAAGCCAGCACTCCCTCCCAGGTGGTTAATCCATTGAGTGTACAGCTTGGCTTTTGGTCATCCTTGTCCTCACAAATGCTGGTGTAGAAAGATCTTGTAGATAACCCTTGACTTAGCCACCTAAGTGAAATGAAATTGAAATTCACTAGAAGAAAACACTAGCTTCCTGGATCATTGTGTTTCTTGACTTTTTGGTGAGAACCAATGTAGGGGGATGTTATTAGTACGTGGAAACATGAGCTGTCTTTTGTTCAAGTCATAACTAGGGTCTTCCATGATTTCTTCTTCTGTATAATGGGAATAATAAATACTATCTTCTGTATTGGCTAACTCCCCTGGAAAATTTGGCTAGTTATTAAAACAGCTTCCTACTGATGATAACTTGTTCACTTACCTCTCAGAGCTAAAGCATGATTAAAACAGTTAAATAGTGCCATTTTCTCAAGACGCAATGGCGTAAATACATTGCAATTTCCATAACTGGACTAAAACTCTCCTGGAGTCTTGACAAGTGAGTACAGTCATGATATTGTGAATTGTTGCCCAGACACGTTGGGTCCCCCACTGTGAATGTGAAAAGTTGTGAGTCCCCAGATGATAACTGAGTTTTCCACAGTAATCCTAGGATTCTATGAGAGTTTGGGCCTCCCTAATTTGTTTTGCGTTTTTCCCCTGTAAAAGTTTTAATAATATTTCTATTAAATGAGAATGCTTACTCATTTCATCTTCACAGTAAGCAAACAGTATGAAAATCTGGGTTTACCCAAACAAGAAATCAGAAGGTGGCTCTTCCTCTTCTAGAATGGATTCATAAAATAAATTCCTTTAAAACTAATTTTTTAAAAATCTATTGAGGACTCTCTCATGGCAAAGCACTATTTTAGACTCTTATCTCTATGTATTTGTTTATTCAGCACATGTTTATCATGAGCCTAGCATAAGCCATATTCTCTACTGGGCACTAGGGATGCAGCTGTTGACAGACTCTCCCAGAGCTTACATTCCAATCTGGTTCTGTTTTTAAGTCTCTGATTTACAGATGTCTTTTCAGGAAATGACTGTGGTATAAAGAAAGATACACTTAGACAGCCCACTATTGGTTTTTAATCAAATAGAGGAAGGTCTGGCTCAGTGGTCCAGATTTACTGATTTGCTATTGCAGCCTACCCATTTCCTAGCTGTATAATTTTAGGAAAGTTACTTACCCTCTCTGAGCCTCAGTCTCTCACACAAGTCTCTACCTCTTAGGTTTGTTTTGAGAATTAAATGAGTTGACACAAAACACTTAGAAAAATGCTTGGTCATGTTAGCTCTATTGTCACTACTACCTGTTGATGTCTGCTTCCCTTAAAGGGAGGCATCATGCAGTGTGTTTAGTATTTATTGTTATTTATTACCTCTGAGTGACCAAAGCATGCATTGTCTGTATGCCTATAATAATTTGGAGTTGCAACAGCCGTATTTTAATACCATAAGAAAGTTTTCAGTCTCCATAAACAAAAGGTTCCATTTAGGCTATAAATCAGACAGAATTCTTCTAATTTGATCTTGAGTAAATGGCTGTAGCTAGGTGTTCAGCATTTCCTTTGTGACCCCTGTTCTGCACATATGATTGTTTCATCTATGAGTTTTCTAAGTTATAGTCCATCAGCCCATAGTTATCTTTCTGAAAATTACACCACAGATAGCAATTTTTGACTTGCTAGAGAAGTGCAGCAGTTTTTCTGTTCCACAATGGACGCGCTACAAGCCTTTGATGATAATTACTTCTCTTACACCTTCTTGTGATAAAGGAAATCTTTTAATTGCACCTTTCAGGCAAAGCCGTCGTATTTTATCATTAGCGATGTGATGGTATATTTGAAGATTTCTAGGTCAGTACGTATTGAATCATTTTATCAGAAATAAAGGAGAAGGAAAAAATGTTAAGACTGACAAAAATATATATATATATATATATATATATATATGTGTTACCTGAATGTTGTTAGTTTTGAATTCAGTTTCAATATTTCTTCCCCAGGGGAAAAGAAGAGAATTTTGGGTAAGTGTTCTTTAACTGCTACTTGGTCACTCCTTCTCAAGAAGCCAAGGCATTTTCAGGCTGGCAACAAATTCATGAGCTACCAGAGACACATTATCAGCAGGGACCGTGGCTGCCGGCCTCACGTGTTATCACCTGACAGGGAGACAGGGGCCGAGTCTGTCTCGTGGACTGCGGTCCTCAGCCCTTGTCTGCATGTGAAGCTGTGGTAGACACAACACAAGGCACACGGGCAGACACGGCCTTGCGCTAATCAAAGTTCACTTCACGAGGTGGATGGTGATGACATAGCCTCAACGTCTGCCAAACCAAACCATAAATAAGAGCGGGCACAGAGATACATGCACTGGCAGTTAACGGGGGGGGAGGGGGGGGGCGGTTGTAGCAGAAACAACTGCTGCTCTTCCAGTCACGTGGGAAAGCGTCTGTGGAGGAATCGGGATTTCCCAACATGAAATTAAACAATGGGAAGGGAGGATGGGCGTTCTGAGCAGAGGGGGTAATGTGGAGGAAGTTTCCATGACGGGTGAGGCATGAATAGCTGAACAGAGCCCAAGTAAATCTGGGCACAGAACTGGAAAAAGAGAGAGGAGGGAGTCTCTGGAGAACAAGTGTCAGCCTTTGAAGCAAAGGCCGAAACTCTATTCCCTACACCTCGCGTAATCAGAATTCTCTCTTATTGGTATTAATTTTATTTCTTGGTTTGGTTACTCGGTGGCTCACGACAGGACAATCTGTCACCAGCTAAGGAGCCTTTAGAGTTTCCTTTCAATCACAAATCTGATTTATCTGTATGACAGTCTTTTGTTAGATATCTACACATTTAATTCTTTCAAAATTAAATTTAGTTTTAATATATCCCCTGGGAAAAAAATAAGCATTTAGTTTACATTTTCTTTAATTTTTTTATTTTAACTGAATTTAGCTTTAAAGCTTCTTCTCTAGAAAAAAAATATGTAAGTATGTCTTTTAGCTTCTTCTGAAGCCACAGAGATAAATAAGAAATGGTGGTTGCCGTCAAGATGCCGGCATCCTAACGAGGTAGAGACAGCAGCCACCCGTTCACTAGGAACTATATTAAAGTTATGAACAGAAAGTCTTGCAGAACCCAGAGGCGGGGATAGTCAGTTCACTCATGAGCTTTAGAGAATCAGAGAAGCCACATACAAGTAACTTTGAAGCCAGGAGGAGCTGGGCTGAAGATGTGAAAGGCATTCTGGCAATGGAAACAATTCAGGCCAAGGCACAAACCAGGTGCAGGGTGTTTGGAAAATGGTAAGAGTCTCAGTGCGACTAGACCAGTGAGAAGTAAAACTAGAGAGTTATCGTGTGGACAGATTAGGCTGGACCATGTGTGCCATGGTTTGGAAAGTGGATTTTATCTTGTTAACGGCAGCAGACCAACACAGCGCGTTGAGCAGAGAGTCACACAGTCCTGTTGGTTATCATGACGAGAACTCGTGGCTGTGCAGACGGTGGTGCGACAGGGAGGACGATGAACTTAAAGTGATTCTGGACAGATGCTCTTGAAAACCCCCACCCGTTTTCTATGCGGATAAAAACGAGGACAGGAATGTCCTCATTCTTCTTTGAAAAACATTTTGGAACACTCAGTATGCATTTCAAAATACACATGTGTTAAAATATAGAGGTATCATTTCATTAAGAGATTGGTTCTTAAGCTTCCCCTAAGAAAAATGATCCAGTGGTGAAATTGTGCGGGTCTCCTAGGACATTTTCCCATTTAAGAGCCAACACAGTCTCTCAGCTCATGACCTATCACCGTCAGAAACAGCAGCGCTTCTGACAGAGGTTTTACCTAATCTAACAGAAGATGTTGAATAAAAAATCACTTTCAAAGAAAAGGCTGCTTTTTGTTCCTGAACTGATAAATTCGAATACCCCTGGGCCTCAGGCCACACTCAGCCTTGGGGTCAGCCACTTGCCAGTGGTAACTGATGCTTTTAAATGTAGGGGAAGCAGCACAGGAGAGCTAACCTTCTTCCAGTGGAAACAGACACATCCTCAAAGCATTGGCTTTGCCATCCCTTGAAGCTGTTTCCTTGAAATTTCTTGAAATCCACCGGTGTGTTGAGTTTTACCGACCTGTTGCCTATAAACAGAGCCAGAGCTGATGTCCGGCTTATACCTACAGTCTCCTAAGCAAGTCTGTCCCTAGTCCTTTATTATGTTTAATAGCTGGAGCAGGAAAGACTGCTTTGTCCCTTTCCTCACTACCCGTTCCCAGCAGCCGCAAACACCCCTTCCCTCATTCCTCACCGCCAGGAGCACCTGGGTTGCAGGTGTCAAGCCCTGTACCTTTCCCTCCCTTGCTTCACGAAGACACAGATTGTGTGTGGAGCTCCCAAGAGCAGCGTGCCAAGGCCAGCTGCAGGTACCACAGGAAGAGAGGACCCCAAGCAAGAGGCAGGTACCCCAGAACAGCTCCAGCAGCATAAGCTCAGAAGCCTGATCTTTAGCTTGACCACTATTTTTTTCCTTTATTTATTTATTTATTTTTAAATTTTTACTCTTAGTCTGAAGTCCTCGGGCCTTCTCTGAACTGCAGTGTTCAAAAGATGAACATTATGGTAATCGGTAATTGTACAAGCACTTTGCAAACATCAAGTGCTTCATAAAGTTGGAAAGATACTAAATTCAGTGACAGGTTTATAGGCCCGAAGGCCCTCAGACTCACTATGCAGATATAAACAAAGAATTTCATTACATTTTTATTATTTTTAAATTCTAGCTGATTTCCTGCTATATTCAAGATTATGATGTGCACACAAGTCTCCTCTCAGTCTACAGATGTGCCCTATTGAGAAATCTTTCTCCCCCGATCTCTGGCACTCACAGTCTCACTCTTTTGAAGATGATCCACTGTGAAGTGGAGGTACCCCAGTCCTCCATCTCTTAGCTCATTAAGAGTTCCTATCTTTGCATGACCTCACTTACACATGGAATCCAAAAAAGTGAAACTCATAAAAGCATGGAGTGTAATGGTGATTAGCACCAGGGGCTGGGGACTGGGGGAACTGAGGAGGTGGTGGTCAAAGGGTACAAAGTTTCAGCTATGCATGTGAGTAAGTTCTAGAAATCTAATTTACAGGATGGTGATGAGTTAATAATTGTACACTTGAAATGTGCTCAGAGAGTAAATGTTCTTACCACCAAAAAAAAAAAAAAAAATGGTAACTGTGTGAGGAGATGGATTTGTTACTTACCTTGCTCCTGGTAATCATTGCACAATGTATACATACATCAAAGCATCACATTGTGCATCTTCAGTAGATACAATTTTTGCTTGTCAACTATACCTCAGTAAAGCTGGGGGAAAAAAATCCTTATTCTTGACTTTCCAGCAAGTAGAAGCTGGTGCTCTCCAGCTGAGGCCCTTCCTTCCTGGCCTAGCCATTGTGAGAACTGTTGGTGTTCCTGTTAGGACTACAGATAAAACCCCTGATGACCACAGCTCTACTGCTAGCTCAGTCTTTTACAAATCTTTGACGGTGTTGTCTAGGCCATTTGAAAGGCCAGATTCAGTTTAAACCAGAGTTTTCCAAACTGCTGATCAGGACTCAGTAGTAGTTCTCAAAATCAATTTAGTGGGTTCCTAACCAGCACTTTGTAATAAAAGAAAGTAGACTAGAGAGAATATGATAGTGCATAGCAGAATTAGAAGTAAATGCTATTTCATGAAACTTATTTCAGCTCTGCATGTGTGTGTGTGAGCGGATACTAGTTTATGATATAAAATGTGTATCTTAGTGGAGGTCATAATCAAAAAGGTTTAAAACCTTGATTTATGTTGGCCTCAAGCCCTTATCCAGGAACTCTCAGGCCTTTTCACAGAACTGCTTTAAGTGCCAGGGGAGTTAGACAAGGAGCTGTCAGAGCTTAGGAATGAGAGAGCCATAAACTCATATGGGTTATTTTGAAAGAGTTCGTGGAGTTAGTGGATTTGAGCTGGATTTTGAGAAAAAGGCAGAACTTGACAAGGAGAAGCTGGAGGGGGCCAGAGGAAAGCCCAGATGTAGGAGAGAGAAGAGCCTCACAGGACTGTGGACAGAGGGAATTTGGAGACCTAGCTCCCAGGCCTGCCTCGGCCCCTCAGCCATGGAACCTCAGGTTCCAGGCTGGCTCAGAGCCAATATTTTCTAATCTGCAAAATGAATATAATCATATCTGCCCCACTTAGTAACTACAGTTTTCAAATAGAATAAGGTAAGTGAAACCGTTATGAAAACTAGGACTTACCAAGCAAACACACGGTATGCTTATTCAGTTTCTCCAGGCAAAGCAAAGGTCGCAAGTAAAGAAGAGAAAGTACCTGGGATAAAGTGAGGGCGGCAGCTTGGCACGCACGGGACTGGCTGTTAGAGAGAAAGGGATTTGCTTAGGGAAATCTGGAAAGATTTTGAGTATCAGGTGAAGGTGTCTGGATTTGACGCAGTAGATAATGGGGAATCAAATGATTTATAGACACAGGAGTGACGCAGAGTCTCGTTTTAGAAAGATTGATCTAACAGCATTGATTAGGGAGAAGTCACAAGGGCCAAAATGAAGGTAGTGGCAATGGGACCAAAAAGGAAAGGGGTAGGTGCTAGAAAACTCTGGCCCCAAATCCACAGAATCTGACACTGCCGTACTGGGGGTATCGGGGCTACAGAGAGGAAGCGCCCCGGGGGGCGCAGTTGTAAGGAGGTGGGGGCTGCAGGTCGCTGGGGGGTTCCAACCTTCTGCTTCTGCCAGTCACAGGAGTGGAAGGCAGGAGGACTACTCTCACGGGGAGAAGCCAAGGGGTTGGTTCCCCCAGGTGGACACCTGTTTATATGAACCTACTCTGTGTTCTTGCTGAGCCTGTTTTATGGGACAGTCAGGCCACTCGTCCAGTCTTGCCTCACAAATGGAGTTCGCTAGACCTCTGAGTGAACTTGTTTTTTTCTCCAGAGCTGCTCTCTCACAGAGAGATATTCTGCAATTAATATTCTACTCAAAAGAAGGCAGAACACTTATTGTAGTATTTTGTGAAAACTCAGTCTCATTAACCTGTCTTCTATTTGTAGACTTCACTTAAATTAACCCTCAGGTTAACTTATGTTATGAACACAGCCCTGATACCATATCCTACCAAGTCAAGTTCAAACTCCTTAGCCTGGAGCAACATGGAGGATGAGTCAAATAGCTAGGTTTAGGTCTTTGCCACTTACCGGCTGTGTGACACTGCAGAATCTACTCAAACTCTCTGAACCTTAATTTCCCCATCTATAAAATGGTGATGATAATCATGATTAGGTATCATAACAATACCTATCTTTCAGGACTGTTGTAAGATTTGTAATGTTCGGCACACCTAGCATAGGGCCTAGGAAAAATAGGCCCTCAATAAAGGGCTGCTATTGTTATTACTATTCAAGAATATGGATTGATGTGTTCCACATTCCTTCCAGCCACACACTAGCTTTTCCCTAGTTCCGTGGGATGAGGTTTAACCCAGAGGGCCTTCCAGGGCTGACCTGGAAAAGGCTATTCCTGACCCTCTCCTCCCAGGTGAACATCTAGAAGGCCATCTACAGGCTCTTTAGGCAAAATAACTTTGTTCCAGCTCAACAACAGTCCAAAAATGCCACCATGTCCCTCAGTAGGAGTAAGTGGACTATGTGTGTACCCCTTGGGTTGCCCAGTAGCCGGGGGCACGGGGTTGGTGCTGTGGGAAGACTGGGTTCCCATGGCTGCAGGCAGCTGAGACCTGGGGCAGCTGGCTTCGTCCTGTCCCACGGTCAGGAGAATCCTTGGGGATCCCATCTGTCCATGACATAAACTACCTGTTTTTCTATCATAAAATATGATTGCAAGCAATTACATTCAAGCAATGATTTAAGTGAACAGAGTGTTCCTTATGAGAAAGTCAGACATTCACCAGCTAAACCAGAAATTACAGTCAAAGAGTATGCAGTTGGGTCCCAAAGGTCACAAAGCAGCAGGATTACAAGTCAGAAGTCCTGGTCTGGGACCCTAGCTTTGCTGGCCATGTGACTTGAGACAACCCCTCCCAGCCCCAGTCGTCCCATCTGTGAAGTGCCCTTTCCTGTTCTTTGACAAGGAGAACAACTCCCCCAACACACAACGCTCCTTACGTGAGTTTGGGAACCAGGGGCCTTGACAGCCCATGAGTCCCACACAGTATCCTCCACATTTTTAATAGGCTTAATAGGGTTGGAAATTCGAGCTCATTTTTCAGTCTTTCATGTCTATTTAATGCCTCCAACCAATACCATGTTGCATAATGGAAGTGCTTAAATTCTTCTGTGAGAATTTGGCCCCCTAAAATCCACTTTTATGAAAAGGAGTGTATAGTCTCCCATGGTTTTGTGTGAAGAAAGTAAAGACATCCTTGGAATGTCTCTTGCACACCTGGAATCTATTTTCCAGAAATAGGGCACACTTGTCATGCTTTTATCCTTGCAAACTCAACAAAATATAATATCCCATTTTGATGGCATGTAGTAAATAAAGTATTTTCTAAGACTCCCAGAAAGTAAATAATTGACCTATTAACTTCCTTTGATTCAATCACAGGAAGCATACATGAAAATGAAAGAAATAAATGGAATAAAGTCCAATGAGCTACCATCAACAGTGGCTTACGTTCTCATCCAGCTGCTGGCAAGACCCAATTTTACCCTATTTCTGATAGAAACAAAGGAGGAAATCTTGCATCACTTCTGACAAGTGATGAACTCATCGTTTTATGAATGCTCCTTAAACTGTCACTTTACAAATATTTTTTTCTAACTGGATCCTCTTCATCATTTTCATCTTAAAACAGTTCTTTCAAGACAGAGTTAGAAATGGCTGCTCATTCACAGGGTACTTCTAAACTACATCTCAAGTATTTGGGAAAAGGGTGGAAAAGGTTATCATGTAAGTCTGGCTGTGGATGAGAGAGGGCAGGTGACAGCAGTGGTGGACTTCTCAGTTTAGCCCAGAGCAGGAGGCACTCCTCCCTCTTCACAGGTGGGGAAACTGAGGCTCACATAACAGGGACTAAAACCCAAGGTGTAGGACACCCCCATCCAGAGGTTTTTCCCTGTTTTGTGTTTTATTCCTCTGGACCAACTGGAAGGAGCTTCCCTTGTGGTTTCTGTTTTAGCCAAAAAGGTCTATATTTTCTTGTAACAAATTCTCTTTGGAGAAATTTTGCGGGGGAGGGGGATAATTAGGTTTGTTTGTTTGTTTGTTTATTTAATAGAGGTACTGGGGATTGAACCCAGAACCTTGTGCCTGCTAGGCATGCACTCTACCACTGACCTATACCCGCCCCACTCTTTGGAGGAATTTTGAAGTTCACTTTTATTCCTTCACTAATCTGTTTCCTTGAGTGATTTTCTTGATTTCGCCTTTTCTCCATCTCATCATTTCCATTTGTTAATGCAAACGAACAAAACCATTCCTCTCCTTTCCCATGCTACCATCTGATTAAACCATACATACAGCTGCTTCACTATTAAAGCCCAGGATGATTAGTTGCCACGCCTGTGAAAGTTCTCGAGCCAGTACATGGCCAAATTCGGTGATGAAACACATCTTGGACGTTCCTTGCTGAGAAAAGTTTTATCCATTATCTGATAGGCTCACAGATTGGCACATTCTGGAATAATAGCAATTGCTCCAATATGTCTCCTACCAGGTCCAATTTCAGGTCCTTGGATTGTTAGATGCTTTTTGTTTATTTGAGGTTTAGTTTGTGAGAAGAAAATTCCGTTTCCTTTCATTTGCTGTTCCGGAATAACTAGTCATTTTCCCTTCTGGGAAAAAAAAAAAATTAGACTTGACCTTGGCCGTGATATTACTTATTATTTGGTGAAGGAAATTGACAACAGTCATCTGAAAAGTTTTGTGGAGATTGAATGCAGTGTTCTTTCTCATGATTTTTCTCTTGTTTTCTAATAATTAGGGCTTTCTTTCTTTCCTTTTTATTTTATCCAAAGGTTTTAATAAAAATAATATAATATTAAAAGCCCACATAGTGCAAAAAAAGAAATGAGACTAGTATGATTATTTTTAAGTATCTTTTTCACAACAAAAAATATCAACATTCTCTAACAATTAGCTCAGCATTCATTTTGCTGAGAATAGTGAGAAAATTAAATGAAATGAGGCTCCCCTTGGAGCAAAGTTATGCTTTCTATCCTCTTTCTGCATTTTTTCCCCTCATCTGGACTCCAGTTCTTTGTACACAGTGGTGTGCCTTTACCCTTAGCCAAATGAAAAGAGAGCATTTTTCCACAAATTTATTATGCCGAGAGAGTTTTAACTGGCATGTAGGGAGAAACCCACATTCAGATAAGAACTTATACAAGTCTGAGCTTGTTCTTTGAAATATGTTTTGTCTCTGCTTAGACCTTCCTACAAATTTGTGGGAAGGGGAAGTAGTTAAAAATGGACTTAGTTCCCTTTTGTCCTTTAATCAAAAAGAAGTTCTTTATAGTCAGTGGCTTTAAATAATTATAACTTTAAACAAGACATAAGTTTTCCTTCTCCTATAGACAAGCTGTATTAAGGGGGACATATGCCCAGATGGGACCCCACCCTGATGTGATAGGGACTCCAGTTGACTAAAGTCTATCCTTTCTCCACTCTTCTATTAACCTAGATTGGAATCCATTCTCTATCATTTCAATAATTCTAGATTTATTTATCCATTATCCTTTTAGTACACCCATCTGGCTACACCCCAAGCAGTGATGAACCCAACTCTCTACTTTTGAAGAAAATCACATCTGAGTAGGTGAGCTGTTAGAGTTACACACCTGGGAAGACTGGTTCTCTTATAAACTACTGATCACCAATCTCAAATGGATCTGTACTGCTCCACACATCCTACTTGACATCTCCCAATTTTTACCTTTAATTACTTTTTCAAGCCTGTATATGCTCTCCTCAAACTTCAACTCTCCCACTTTCCATCTCACTCTCAATAAATGAGCCCACCTCATTTTACAGAGTAGAAGCCACTAGATGGGAGCTCCTCTCATCTATCAAACATGAAAATCAGCCTACTTACACACTTTCTCTTTTTTGTTTTGTTGACCACTCCTCTCAACCGAATCCTTTGAAATGGCCTCTAAACACGCTTAAGTCTTAACCACTCAATACCAACCATGTAAATGAAAACTTCCGGTAGCCTTGCAACCCCTTCATCACTCATCTTCCCTTTTACAGTCAAAATTCTCAGAAAAATTGGCTGTAACTCACTGTCTCCATTTACTCTTCTTCTACTCAGCCCTCACCCCACCCAGTTCCGGCTTCCGTCTCAACCACTTCACTAAAGCAGTATGTTAGGTCAACATGACCATCGTATCTCTAGACCATACAGGTATTTTTCAGTTCTCTTCCGACGTGTCTTTTTAGCAGCATATGATACTGTCGACTATTCCCTTCTTGTAATGCTTTTTCCCTTGTCTTCCCTGACTCAACACTCCCTTTGAGTTTCCTCCCATCTCTCTGGCCAATCGTTTTCAGGCTCATCTTTCTTTGTCCATTAAATGCCGAAATTAATCATGATTCTACCCAAGGTCCTCTTCTCTTCTCATTCTATTCTCTATCCTTAAGTGTCCATCCATACTCCTGGATTAAAATAACAGAGAAACAGAGATAAGTCACAAATTTAAACCTCTGTCAAACTCCAGGTATCTAGATGCAACTGACTTGATGTCTCCACTTATATGCCTTAAACTCAGGAATCTCCTCTCCAGACCTAATCCACGTTTAGTGTCCCTCTATTCTGTTATGCAGACAAAAAGCTCAAGCATTTTCCTGGATACTCTCCCCTTCATCCAGCTGTTATGCAAATCATCTCTCACCAGTTTTACTACCTTCAAAATTTACATTCAGGGTAGCTTAGAATGTTCTGATTGTTACTGTCTGGTTGAATGTTTTAAAAGAACTGCATAACATCTTTTTTTTTTTCCCTCCAACACACTGAAACAAGAAAGAATTATAAATGGGAAATGATGTAAGTGTAAAATACTGCACAGGGTCAAGTATTTTTTGAAAAACAAAAAACAATTACATGTCAGGAAATACTGTTTTTTTAAAAAAGAAACAACATTAATAGTGGGCATCATTCTTGTCACCTTCTCAAGGTCAGAGTCACTAAACTACACAGAACTGAGACACATAAAGGATACAAGCTACACCAAGAATTTCAAAAGGTCTAAATGGATTAATATCTCACCTTCGTAGCTACATATTTCTTCCATTTGGTAGAGTTGTAAAACAGAATTTTAAAGTTAATTTTCTGATCATAAAAACTTGCAAATGGTCATCATCACCATATTGGATTTCTCGGGGGATCTGTGACTTGGCCTATAAAAGAGATGTCTCTTAATATATTTTAAAATATTATCTTTACTTCTCAGCAGAAAGCACTGCAGAGTTGGAAGGAACATTTTACTCTGTTTTCTTTTGGTCTTGATCGTTTCTACACTAGTTAAAAAAAAATGATATATTCCTCTGCAAAGCCTCCTGAGAACATAGAACTAAATGCATCAGAGTATTGAATTGTTTGGGAAAATGAGATTTGCGTTTTTGCAAATAAACCCTCTACTTATATTGAAAGCTGAATATGCATAGGAGCTTTCCCAAATAATATGCCTCCCTCTGCCAAAATACAAAGCAACCTCCATCAGTTAATAATGAGCATGACTAATTATTAACCTGAACAACAGATGACATCAGAGAAAACCAGCATAAATTATCCCGAAATGAACTGTGAGTGAATCTGTCCACTTAATGAATCTAATTTACATGATTCTTCTCCCTGCTGTTCCCTTTGTAAATAATCTTTCATTTAAATAATTTTCAGCCCCAAAGCTAGAATCATCATTATTCTGGGAGTTATGTGGGTTTGATGGGTAAGCTATTCTTTCAGCCATAACTTGCAAGCTGTTCAGATCATTGATCACTACACCTGGCTGTTAGTTTAGACTGTTTGTTGCTCAGACAGACGGCTCAGAACCTTCTTCAGAGCTCAGATCACAGAGAGAGACTAGTTAAATGGGAACTCCTGGGAAGCAATGCTGGGTAAATAGCCTAGATAAAAATGTATCTCCTGTGTCATTTTTAAAGTATGGATAGGAGACAAAAGTATATTCCTTTTATACATAACCATGAGTCATCTTTGACACCATAGGAAGAATCAGTGGCAGTCACACCACCTTTACAGCCCTCCAAGTTCCAGCGGACCCTTTAAATTCATCTGGGGGGGACACAACAGGGACTCCTGCAGTTTTCTCTCCAGAGCATTTTCTTGCCGGATCCAAGACCACATTATGAAGCCATGTCATTGATTTGATCGACTACCACTTGTGACAGTTCTCTCTTAGCTGTTGAAAATTACTTTTTTCCCTCTTAACATCTTGCTGGAACATCTCATTCTGAAAATTGGCTTACTCTATTCCTTCATTCCCAAACTTTGCCTAGAAAAGAATTTTTAAAATATGGCCTCCTATTTCTATCACTACGAAACAAAAATTCAAAAGAAATTTAATATTTCCTCTCACACATGTGCTCGTGTGTGCATGATCACACAGAATTAGTCCTTTCCTAATAAGGAGGAGAAGACCAAGGAAAAAGAGCATCCCTCACCTTTTTTGGTATTGAGCCTACCAGATGTGATGCACAGCAAATCATCTACTAAGGTCAAAACCATTATCTCCTCCTCTGGGTGTCAAAACTGCCCATATCAGTTATTTCAGTGAATAAAAGAATAAAGACTAGAAAATAGGATAGTTGCAGATTTGAAAAACAGTAAAAGCGTCAGTGCTGTGGATGGCTATAATACCACTTGTATCATTACAGTCATTTTTATATTACTAGCATCTGAGGATTTTATTATCTAGCATTTGAGGGTTGTTTTGACAATTTGTTCAAAGAGAGAGAAGACAGAAAGAAGGAACAGTCTTTTCACGAAGACAGACATGTTTATGTGTGTATGTCCCAGCTGGAACATAATGTAGACATAACCTCGCCTACCCAAGTGATTAAACAGATCACCCAATAGGAATTTTTGCAGCTAATTTTCAGTTTGTTTGGGCTTTTGAAATAAGGTGATATGGGGTCCACAGGGATATGTGTCTACAAGCATTGCCCAATTTTAACAACTTGCTCAAGTTAATCTTGACGAATCTAGTTTTTGGCAGCTGTTTGGTCCTGAAGGTTATTCTATTTGTGAATATCACTCTGGTGCCTACATGGATAACAGCACAGGGTGGCGTGTTTGAAATCTCGGGCAGTTCAATGATAAACGGGAATACATCCACAAAAGCTCTACAAGTGGCCTCCTGAGGAATCTCCCTCACCGAAAATCCTTAACCAAGCACTGGAGGCTCCCAATCTGGTCCCATCTCAGATGTACATTCTCAGATGCACCCATAAGCCCTCTCCTCCAAAAGGCCTGCACAACAGAGGCACTAAAACCAGTGAAAACCATCCTAATCAAAGAAAACTACTTCCCACTCATAGCAAATGAATACTATCCTGAGATAAACCCAGAAAAAAGAATTGATTGTATTCGATGTAAGTGCCAAAAGGCATTTGGGCAGAATTTTCAGCCTAAATGATGGTGGGAGGGATAGTCTTAAGAATTCCATTAAGGATTTCTTAAAGAACTTTCTTCAAACTAAGTACCCTTTTCCATTTTAATTATGATTCCGCTACGAACAAGAGTGATAAAGTTCAGATGATCCTAACTGCACAAAATATGCAGAAATGAATAAAAAAAACCTTTTGTCCTGATGACTGATGAATTTCAACAAACTCCCTGTCTCTCTTCTTTACATTCCTCATACCAACCCATTAGTACTGTCATCTTAGGGTAAATGAAAGGGCGCCTGCAGACAGATTTTTGGACCTTAAGAGACTCTCTCCTGAGCGGAGATAAGATCTGGGCAGAAGACCTTTCCTGAGTATATTCTGAAATACAGATAGATGACTAGACGAAGGGCAAATAATTATTATGAACTGCATCTGAAAAAGGATTGGTGCCCTTTTCCAGAAGAAACCTTGAAGAAGGAGCAAACAGAGAGCCCTGGGGAAGCCGCCACGGCCCAAAGCAAAACCTCACTGACAGAGTTCTTCAAAGACTCCACCAGCTACAGAGAGGCTGAGATGGAAACCCATCCTGGTTTTCCACTGAAAAATTCCAACCACTCATTAGTGCCTGTTTTCTCACCAAGTTAGCCTCCAGGCCTGCCACCATGCCTGGCACATAGCACATGTTCTCAAAAATGTCTTATCAGCAGGTAATCAAAAAGGTCCTGCAGTTAAATGATAGTAAAAACACGAATATATTCCACCAAACAACTTGCTGTATTTCAGGTTAGTGTTGGGCATTGTCTCTTGACCTCTGCCCACTATTTTATTTATTTATTTGCTTTTCACTTCATTTTTGTGGCGTGGAATGGCTGTGCACAGTTTCTGGAACCTAAGTCTGTATTAGGCCAGTCAAGCATGAAATTATAGTTTGTTGGCTAACAACATGCAAGGATGCCTGGGAGACTAAGCATGATACGACAGCACTGAGGGCTTCTAACAGGAATGTAATCAACCATGATTCTCAGTCACTTATTATTTTGTTTACAATGTCACAATGCAGAAGTTCTCATGGTGGGTCCTTAATGCTTTTGAGATTTCTCCTATGCATCAGTCTTTGACCTGATCGCTTTTTTTTGCCATGGCAGTTAACACCTTTTTGGGAGCTGTAATTGTATATAGCACACCCCATAATTCAGGCAGCACCATTCTTTTACTGAAGCAGTTGTCACTCCCAGAGTTACATTAATAATCGTTAAGAAAACAGTGAACTGAGCAACAGTTGTTAACGTGAACGTAATGATCAGAACTGACCACGGCCAAGCTCAGCTTCGGAACAGGAACGGAAATTATCCGAGTGGATGTGATTGTTGAGAACTCCGGAGTACTCCTCAACAGTCTGCTCTTTGGGTAATTTTTTAACTGTTGTTCACCAGGCTCAACAACGGTCTTCAACGACGTGGCAATGCAGTGTGAAGGAAAGCCTTCAGAACATCCGTGCAAAGGATCTGAAAAGTGATTTGTCCGTGTTAGGAACAAAGTAGTAAGTCAATGCAGGAGGGAATGTGATGTAAGGGAGGCAGGAGGGGAAAGGAACGCTGTGTTCTGAGCGAGAATTAAGCAGCCTGGGACGCAAGCAGAGAAGATTCTCATCCAAGGCTGGAGGAGAGTAGG
Source organism: Camelus ferus (assembly GCF_009834535.1). Classification (NCBI taxonomy): domain Eukaryota; kingdom Metazoa; phylum Chordata; class Mammalia; order Artiodactyla; family Camelidae; genus Camelus; species Camelus ferus. The sequence goes on from NC_045696.1 coordinate 102,376,004, forward strand.
TGAGCAAGGGAGCTGGAAACTGCCTTTCTTCCCCCCAGCCACTCGGCTCCCATGCAGCAAATTGTGATTAATGACAAAAGGCAAAGATGACAGCAGTGCAGCCCAGCAGTGAAGGGGCTGAGCGCACCTGCCCAGGGAGCAGCAAGAGGAGCCTCCCCACCGGGAAGGAGCACTAATGGGGAGACTGTGAGGTAGAGCACGGTGGCATTCCAGGGACTCGGAGAATTACTGATGGTGATTGAGAGTGAGGCCGTGAGTGGCAGATAGTGGCATAGGGAAGCCCAAATTCTATCCCGCGGGCTGTCGCTTGACACAGAGCCTTGTGTAGGAGACGTCCGTGAGATTTAAATTATGGAATCTGAAGTTTCCCAGCAGTCTCAACCACTCCTTGGTTATCATTCTAGGAAGGCCTAGTAGAGGAGAATAAACTTTCAGATCACATAAGTTACAAGTTAAAGGTGGTGTGATTTGTGCAACTTAAAAGGTCTTTGGATTCAAAACACAGGAGTTAAGACTCCTGTCTCTTTCACTTAATAACTGAGTGGCTTGGACAAGTCACTTAACTTTTTTAAATCTCTTTTTTCTAATCTCCAAAGTGGGAAGAAGCTATTGCCATAATGGGAGAGTGCCAACCACCATACCCACATTCATAACTATTTTGGTAAGTTGGCAGCCTAGACATAAAATCCTCAGGCTGCTATAAGTTTGGGATTATTTTTTTTTAATGTAAAGGTGACTGATCTGCCCTGCACCATTCTGATTCTTCTCCTCTACCCAGTGGCTGCTGGGAATAGAAGCAAGCACCTGTAAGCCATCACCTGGCTTGGGTGTGGTCAGGTGTGTTGTCGTTTTTAAAGGATCTTTTAAAAATATGAGTACGCATATCCCAAGTTCTGTATACACAGTGTGGGCTGGGAGTGAGTTAGATCAAAAGTAAGTGATTAAACAGAGCTGACTGGCTCCCTCTCCCCCTCTCTTTCCAAGGGTTTCACAAAGGTGTTTGTTAATATAACACTGCCCTGTCTGCCTGTCAGGAATTTCAGTCTGACACAGAAAAACACAGACCAAATTGGGCCGAAAATGTTTACACTTCAGTTTTATTGACAATGAAGCCTCTTAAAATGTATTTAGACACAACTGGGTTGACAACCATAACTCTTTGACATTGCAGTCAAAAATGAGAGCTCTTTCCCTTTTTGAAACTCTGCAAGACCACTATGATATTACAGCCAGCTTTCAGCCTGGTCCAGGAAGGACATTCCATACCTCTCCAAATACACGGGAGTATGTGTTTTAATAGGACTTGTTATTCAAAGAGACGTCCATGTTAGACTCTGATATACAAAAGTCACTTAAATGATATTCAAGTATCCTTCGTGGCTTCTTTTACCCTTTTTCTTAAGGACAGAAAAGCAAAAAGCACATGACTCTCCTTCATGGGGTCATGACTGGTTCCACTCGGGCCCTGACAAGAAGTAGCAGTGGGCTCTGATTTTCAAAGTTCCGAGGCAGGTGCTACTCTGCCAACAGAGATGACACGGGTTGAGAAAGAAAGGGACTTGGGTACAAGGCCAGGTCACCATAGGCTGGAGATTCCCCTCTCATTCTTTAGTTTCACAAGAACCTTCATCACCGTTTTTCAGGCTGCCTCTAACGTAGTAGTTTCTAATTGTGGAGGCAGTTCAGAATCCCCTGGGGCACTGAGTAAAAGTTCAGATCACTGGTGGCTGTCCCCCTAAAGATTCCGATTCAGGGAGCCTGGGGTAGGGCAGGGTGATCCGTACACTTAACCAGTATCCCAGGGAATTCTGCTAGAGCAAATGAAAAGAAAGCTTTGGGAAAGTCCAGAAGTCCTCTGTCAGTTTCAAGTAGAGCCTGACCACTGTGCCCATTTTGCAGAAGAGAATACTGAGGCTCAGAGTCAAAAAGCAAGTAAAGGTCTGAATTGGGTCATGACCCAAAATCTGTTAGATTCCAGAGTCCACATTTTGACCCACTATGAGACAGTCCCTCCAATGCGGTGGGTAACTGAGTCTCAACTCACTTCTTCTGCTGTGGCTTGTATTCGTTTTCAACACGTCAGCTTCCAACAGGTCTCTGCTAATATATGCTGTTGAAATTTAATAACCAGGATTGTTAAATCAAAAACCTTGTCTTTAAACCCATTTTAAGTCCATGGCCATGGTATAAGAGCATGTAGGTAGATCCAGAGCTCTCCTGAGAGTCAGGTTCATGGGCTTTGTGACAACTCTTATCTGCTACTTTTTCCAGACATGCACAGAATCGAAATTGGATTTCCAGACAATTAAAATTAAAAGAAGTCCAACTGACCGACATATGCAAATGCTCTACCCAGGGGTTTCTTAGGTCTAGTGCCGCGCTCTTCTTTGTTTTCAAATGTAAAATTAGTAAAAGCAAAACTTCTCTGGTTGGTATGGGATGGGATGAACATCCTAGAGCCTAGAGCCCAGCCCTCTCTCCTACCTTCTTCTCCCACCCATGACATCCACTGAGGTCCCTCTTACACACTGAGGAATCTTGGAGGTCCATGGAACACAGCTGGAAAGCCAAGGTTCTAGGGTCTCCTTCCAATGATAAAAAAGCAGATGCTAATGGCATGCATAAGATTTTCCCAAGGGAGTAAATCATAACAAACAAATAAAACACCCCTTACTTAGCTCCATTGTTAGAAATTAATACTATCTGATAACTGAAGACTTTAGACTTGGAGTTAGGAATTCTGCACTGTCGTGTGTTCCTCTGCTGGGGTCTTTCATTATCAGGGCAAGCCATGGGGCTCACCTCACTGCAATAACTTGCTTCTCCTCAAGCCCAACTTTCAAGGTCTATCACCCAGGCCAGGAAGCAGCCTGCTGGCTTGTAGGTGAGATACGGTTGTCAAATTAAACACACATCGCGGCTACTGGCTCTCATATGTGGCTGCCTTGGTTGTGCAGAGATAAAAGAATTGACATTTCAGGCCAGCGTTTACTGTGCGTGCTACTGCTATCACCAGTCTCCTCTTTACTAGTCCTGAAACCACCCAAATAGTTAGGCAGCCACAGAGTGTTGATTGGTCACTAAATAACAGTTGGTGAAACAAATCCAAGGTTTCTAGACATTTGCAAAAGGACATTTAAAATGAGCCAACGTGTCTCTTAATTTTAGAGGTTTCTTTGTACCGTTTGTTCCGCAATCACAACCAAGCAAACTCGCCTGGTCAGGGCCGTGATGTGATGCGCGTACAGTAAGGATTTAGGCCAACCAGATCACAAAGTGCAAACACAGGTCCTGGTGGGTGGGAATTACCTTGTCTGGACCAGAAAGACACGCATTCCCCTCAGTCCTCCCCAGAAAGACTTCAGTAGGTGTAAAATCACCCATTTCCTGGATCACAGGGCCAGCCCAGCCTCCCTGACAGAAAAGAGGCTCAGGTTTTAGTTCCTAAAGTGAACTTGATCGTACGTAAGAGTAACAACATACTCCCCAGCTGCTCTTATTTCTTCTAATGCATTTCCCGTGTTCTACATGTGATCTAAAGTCCTGAAAGTGACGTGGGGGAGTGAAAAGACTGTAACTCTTAGCATCGGATTTCCTTGTGACTGTAAGCAAGTTGCTTAAGGTCTCTGAGACTTGTTCACTTCAGCTGTAAATTGAGGATGATACATACTTATTTAGAGGATTAACATGGGGATCAAATGAAACGATATATCTGCATACAAGTTAGCAAACACATAAACACATTGTCGATGGCCAAGAAAGCACAGTCACTATTAGCAGTGCTATTTGAGTAAAGGCCAAACAATGGCCAGTCCTTTCCCCATTCTTCCCCAAGTCATCTTCTCTCCTCTCCAAGCTCATCATGAAGGGAGATAAAACCTCTCTGTTTAATAAATATTCTCCCTAACTAATACCAAGACAAGTGGATCTCAACCCCTGGGCACATGCGAATCATTTGGGTTCACTGGTTGGCGGTGGGACCTAGGTGATATTTTTAACAAGCACCCAAGTATTTCAATGTGCACCCGGGGCTGAGAGCTTAAGCTATTAAACGTTTACTATTGGTTTTTCTCAACCAAGATTCTGTTCACTCTAATCTATTCTCTAGTAAAATAGTCTTAGTATTTATAAAAGACTAGTAGTCCTAACTACTAGTAAAATAGTCTTCCCAACAATCAGATCTGACTTTGTCATTCCTGTATTTAAAAACCTTAGATAGCTTCCTTTGCCTACAGCAGAGACAGTAAATATACTTTTCCTATGTTCCAAACCCAGTAAGGTGGAGGTAGCTTCCCAAAGTCCTTGGCAGAGAATGATTCCATGGGTTGGCTCGGTCTCAGGAAGAAAGAATGCCATTCATGGCAGACTGGGGACATCTGCCACAGGGCTAGAAGGTGGGGAGCTCTGGGATTTGCCATTCCCAGCATATAGAATAAAGCTGAAGCTCTAACATGACATCGAAGATCCTACAGAGGTTGCCTAGTTCCATTTCCTACCTACGAAGCCACAAGCTATAGCCACAATCAGTTTCTTATTTTCTTATTTTCCCTCCCAAGCATGAATCCTTAACTCCATGACTTTGCTCATACTATTCCTTTGCTGGGAAAGGAAAGGCCCTTGCTCTCCCCCCTCCCCATCACCTCCCCTTAACCCCCTTATCCAGCTTCAAAATTCAGGCTGAATGTCACCTTTTGTCACCTGGGAAAATTCCTATGACTCTGCCAGATATAATTAGTCTCTCTCTCCACTTCTATGCTTGTGAAGCCTTTCCCCATTTTTATAGCTGACTGTCATACTGCCAGATAGTCATTTACTCTATGTTTATATATTCAAGTCCTTAATATACGATGCACGTCATTAATGCTCAGTAAACGGTGAATGAATGAATGAATGGACTCCCTGGCTGCAGCTACTATCCCTTACTCATCTTTGTTTCCCAAATGCCCAGCTGGTAACTGACGCATAGTAGGAACTCAGGAGTCTGCTGAGTGACTGAGCTGGTGTCTGAAGGCTCCGTTGCCATCCATATGGCACCATGATCTGGGCTCATTCTGAGTCACAAATCACAATCTGCCAGAAAACTTCCATCTGGAGAGATCACTCCCCACAGCAGCTTTTCCTTTCAGTCTTCAGGCCTGTTTTGTTCCTTATTCAACAGGAAATAATTGAATGCTAGCACTGATTCAAAAATAACTCGGGAAGCTATAAAAATTGTAAAAGGTCTATTAACAATAGTGTGCAGGATGCTTTATGGCAGCCTTGCACAACACCATCCATCTCCTCCCCAGGGTTTCTTTATGCATTTGTGTTGCACATGCTTTCTTATCCATGTGGTCAAGGCAGCCCACCAGCCTCTCTCGTCCCTCTCATGTGCAACTCGGCCTCCTGACTGCTCAGTGCAGTGAAACTGATCAGCTGTCTACGTAGAGTAAAGGGAAGGCGCTCAGGGTATGCTCAGGATTGTCCCTAATCAGTTACTGTTGTGCGGAAGAAATGTCGCATCTGTCCTTTCTCACCCTCTCCCACCTGAAATATAACTGCTCTGCTCTCTCCACTAACTAAAGGAGCAATCCTGCCCCAAGAGAATTCTTTTATAAGCGCGAGATGCACAAAGAGTTAAGCTTCCTGGATTCCTTGTGGTTTACTCATTTAAATCGGCATCGCTACAGAGCAGAAACTATTTTGGCTCTCTGCATAAGCTGAATATCTAATACAGAATTACATTATAATGAACTATGCATTAATGCAAGCTTCATAAAGTGCTCTTCATGCTCTGTGGGCATCCAAAAGTTGAAAATGCCTATAATCTTATTTTAGTTGCTGCTCAAACGATGATCCATCGGGTTAACATGCTTAATTAAAAGTCACATTTGAAACATTCAAAGGGATAGTTAATTGGCTATTGACGTTTGCTATGACACAGTTAAGCATTGTGGAAACAAGACAATGGGATCTGTCACTGCTGCTACGAGTAGAAGGAAGATATTTTATGATTTTCAGGAAACGGCAGGTACTCACACCCAAGAAAATGTAACTAACCATATCCTAAAATATTTGCCATTGATAATAAATTTGTACCTAGAGAGACTCTCTGATAATCATACCCAAACCACTTACTTGTCTACTTTTAAATGAAAATTAATGAAAAAGAGATATTTCCAGGTGCCATTTATTTAACAGTCAGGTCTGATTAGTTGACCCGTGGGCACAATCCTCAGAAATAGATGAAGACTCTCTGAAGACTGTCCCTTTCAGTTTCTGATGCGCTATCTGTCCCCAGTGTTGAAAGTGAGGCTTGAAGCTATTAAAGTCCACTCCCTACCACTTGGCACTGGATTTAAAATAAAACGACCGAGCTCGTTCCATTCACAAACATCTTGACTTCCCATTTATAATGCTTTATCCTTTTATTCTCCTGCCTTAAAGTCCATGCTGGTTTAAATGCAGCTGGGCTGCCCTCTGCTCACACTGCCCCTGCCGATGCTCTGGCCAGATCAGGTGGCACAGAGCATCCCTCACCTCCCCAGCTGTTTCCTCCTCCCCGGCTCAAATCCTGGTGTGGTGGGTCACAGCCCGGCCAAATTCCTCTTTTCCAAGAATTGCGCCTCCAGCATTTTTTAAAAAGTATTTCAAAAGCTCTTTCTCAGGATTTCCTTCTAATTACCTCCCCCACTATATCATGGAGAAAAAAAACCACACAGCCCAGCTTGCAGGGAGTAAAGGTGCTGAAGAAAAGCTAGTGGGAAAGAGAAAAACACTGAGGGATCCGGATCGGGCTCCCAGGCCCCGCCAGTGAGGACCCCAGTCCCTGGGGAGGAGGGGACTGGTGTGTCCAGAAAGGGGAACTGCTAGGCATCCCGGGGAGATGAATGGAATGGAAACCATGCTCCTCGGCCTAGAAGCAAGCAGGTCTGTATCAGCCCTGAGACCCCACCAGGCAAGAGGAGCAGCCATGCAGGTCAGCCCAGGCGCCAGCAGAGCACTGGAGCAGAGGGTCACATGGGGTGAGCCCAGCTTCTCCAGTGTTAACACCCCTCCCTCCAAGGACTTGATGGAAAATCAAAATTGTTTTGCTAATCAGTGATTTCAGATTTCATCCCACTAGCGATCCACTGATACTAAAACAGAGGGGAGTTTTCTTTACAGGGTCTACAAACATTTACTTTTTCATTTTGGCTATTTCGGCACTCATGACTCTGCTGAGTACCCTGTTCTGCTCCTGGTCTCAGATTCTCTTTTTTCTTCTCTAACCCATCTACTCCCCTATTGCCACTTCCATCCCAAACACACACACACACCCTTCAAGGGACAATAAATTACCAGATCTGTAAAGTTGCCCTAACTAGGAAACATCCCTTATACGCTAGGATTTATTGTGAGCATTAGGGAGCAATGGCTGTACTGAGGCTCAGAAACAAACTCCCTGTTCCTAAATGGTTGAATTCTTGAAAGCCAACTCTTAACATTCCTGACCTTTTTAGAGCAAGTACCACATGTAAAGGTCAACTTGAGTGGAAAGTCTGGGGCCCCCAACAGGCAATAAGGGTATATTTTCAGGGCTCTTTGACAAGATCCTTAAATGGGTCAAATGAGGTCAAGCAGGGTTGATGCAAAATATAAACCAGCACAAAACATGCACACTTGCAGACAGGCAAGAACAGCATTACCAGAGAGGAAAAATCCAGGCACTGTTCTCTCAGTCCCTCGGTTCCATGACAGATAGGGTGATGGGGGAGGGGGTCAAGCTAATCGGGGAGCACAACCCAGACATCCTCCAGCAGCTAACACTAACCTGTGATAGAAGCAAGAGAAGCCCTGCCTGCAACCTGTGGGAGCTGGGAAAGTTCGAGCAAGAAGGATGAGATTACTTCCCAGGGGAGAACTGGGTGTTCTGACATACGGGAGGGCAGGAACTGGGCTTTGAATACTGTGTAGGGTCTTGAATCACGGAGGTGGAGGGAGGGGGTGTATGAACGTGAGCAGGGGCATCTCGACTCGTGTCCCCTGTAAGATGGCAGAAGTTCCTCGCTTCTTTGTGGCTCACTGTTGTCACTTCAGGCTGTTCAGAATGGTTCTGTGAAACAAACGTTAGTATTATCGAAGATCTTGAAACCAAAGACATGATAAACGACTTTGTATTACTGCGCTTTACTTTTTAGAGCAGTTTTAGGTTTAGAGAATTTTCAGCAGAAAGTACAGAGTTCCCAGATACTCCATCTCACTCTGCACTTAGTTTCCTCTGTTCTTAATATTTTGCGTTAGTATGGTACATTTGTTACAGTTGATGAGCCAATATTGATACATTATTATTAAAGTCCATAGTTTGCCTTGGGGTCCATTCTTTGTGTTGCACATTCTATGGGTTTTGACAAATATGTAAGGACGTGTATCCACTGTTACAGTAACATGTAATAGTTTACTTTTTCAAAGACAGCTCAGACTCTGGTTTCTAGATAGCTATTATTGATGAAAACCCAGGTAGGCAGGGAAAACAGACAGTACTTGTACACACAGCAGAAACGTCCATGTGGAAATACTTCCTCTGTTGACACACGTTGCTGGCAGCAAGGGAGGAGCCTCCCGGAACCTTTCTTTTCTTGGCAAGAACAGCTTATCTAGGTTTGCAACTTCCAGTGGAACATGAAAGCTGGGGATTGGACTAGTTAGCACTGAGTTTAGAACAAATTTGGAAGAACTGGTACTGTTCCTCATAGACATTGCTACAGGTACTGGATCTGCCCCCTAGACAGCCTGGAATATCTTGTTACTACCATATCCCAGAACAGTGTGGGAACACACCAAAATTTTGAGATCTGAATGTCCTGTTACTCCTGTATTACATTCAGAGTATCACCCCCAAGTACACTGACCATGAAAGATGTTAGGGATATTTCTGTATCTCCAGTAGGTGGCCATAGACAGAGGATGTTTGTGGAAGAATTAAGCCGAGTGAAGGGGAGAGGGGGCGGAGAGGTCAGGGGCAGAGGAAAATACTTCTAAGTTCAAACGATAGGAAACAAAAAAAGCCTCAGGGTGCAAGAAATGGAATCAATCTACTAGTAATAATAAGAAGAGATGGAAAAAGTTAAACAGACAAAAGCTATGTCTCCTCCTCTTAATTAAAATTCATAGTTGTTCCAGATGGCACTGTACTAAGAGACTTCTCCTCTGTGTACTGTCTGATCCAGTGTCTAAGTTGGTTTTCTTTTTTATTCCCCACATTTAATAGGCAAGTTCCTTTACTGTTCATTCACCCCACTCTACCTCACCCCCACATGTCTACTTTTATAGATTTTTTTTTCTTTAATTGTAGGAGGTGGTGGTTTTTTAAGAGAGGAAGCTTAGCTCTCATTTGGATTTATCAGTTGCAATTTTTGGAGAATTTAGACTTCCTTCCTCTTTCTTTCCTGTCTGAACAAGCCCCGACAAGTGAGAGCTTTAGTTGAAATTCTAGAGGAATATGTTTCCAGCTCTCCACTGTACTCTCAGAATACTTGCAAGGACCATTTTCAACTAAAATTATCCTTAGAAGACTTACTTATTTCTAAACGTGTATCTGCTGACAGATTCAAGGGGATCGTTACTGCTGATGAGGAAAAAAACTACTTAATTTCACCACAAGATAAATGAGTGGCCTCTGTCACCACTGATAAGAACTCTGAGCACAAGGCAAGAGAACGTGGACCCCTGACCAAGAGACACACGTGGCCACTGATTTAAGTGCACGAGGTATAACATCCTACTGATGCTCCAAGTACTTACTTAGTGCCTACCAAGTACCATGCACTGTTTTGTTTACCATGATGGACAGGAACCATGGAGGGGAGAAGCTCTGTTAAAGAAGGTCGTCAGGAAGGGCTTTCTGCAACTAAAAATGAGAAGGAGCCAACATTTTGAGGAGAAGGCTTCGAGGAGAAGGCTTCGGGCAGAAGGAACAGCATGTGCAGAGACCTGGCAGGGAAAGAGCTTGGTGTGTCTAGGAAACAGAAAGGCGCCCAAGGTGGCTGGAAAGTGGCGAGGGAGAGCATGACCAGCGGGGAAGGCAGGTCACGCAGGGCCTGGAGGCCAGGCTAAGGAGGGTAAATTTTATTCTAAGGGAGATAGGCATCCATCAGAGAGTTTTAAGCAGAGGAATCGTGTAATCTAATTTCCTTTTTCACGGATCACTGTGCGAATGCCGTGGAGAACTGTAGGAACATGAGCATGGCATCTGGGAGGCCAGTTAGGAGGCGGCTGTGTAACTGTAGGTAAGAGACAGTGGTGGCCTGGATGCAGGGGATGGTGGTACCTTGAATCTAGTCTGGAGGCGGAATCACAGGACTTTCATGCATTTGGTGTGGGGAGTGGGGAGAGGGCAAAGGAGGAATCAAGACTAACTCCCAGGATTCCGACTTCAGCAACCATGTGGATGGCGATGCCATTTACAGAGACAGGGAGGGCTGGGTCGGAGCAGGGAGGGCTCCAGAATTCAGGGAGGGATAAGTTTGAGGTTGGCCAGTGGAAATGGTGAGTAGCTGGCTGGATATACAAGTCTAGAGCTCAGGAGACACAGGGAGATATAACATTTGTACATGTGATTTGTTAACCTCTAGGTGCTATTTAAAGCCATAGATGAGATCATCTAGAGAGATGGTGTTTTGGGGGAAGAGAGAAGGTAGGACAGACCATCCAGGTATACCAGTTTTTAGACCTAAGTAGAGGGACGGGAATCTGCCAAGAAGACTTCAGAGGAAAGGCCCAAGGGTGGGGGCCAGCCAGCAGGGTGCAGGGTCCTGAGGGCGCGGCACAGAGAATGTGGTCATGGTGTCGGGGGCTGAAGGACACAGAGAAGAGTCCTTTGGAGTTGGCACCACAGAGGTCATTGGTTGACCTTAACAAGAGCAAATTCAGTGGAGTGAATTCAGGAACAAAAAGCTGGCTGGGGGTAGATTGAGGAGTGAATAAAAATGAGAAAGTGAAGGTAATGAGCATAAATTAACTCTTTTGGGTGTTTGAGCTCTAAAAGGAAGCAAAGAAATGGGGCAAAATATGGAGGAGAGTTAAATACGGAAGATACTGGATCACGTTTGGATGTAGCTGATGGAAATGACTCAGGAGGGAGGGAGACAGCAGTGATGAAGAGTGAGTAAAAAAGGAATTCCCTGAAAAGGTGTCAGAGGATGGAATCCAGGTCCCAGAGGGAGGCACAGGCCTTTGACGAGGCGGGACAAACACTCAGAAGACAGAGGCGCAGAGGAGGAGGGCGCCTCCCAGACGGGTGGGAGTTTGATGGTGGGAAGGGGAGGTGGTTCCTGTCTCCCCATCGGGTGGCTTCTTGTTATCTTCCTCACAGCACGTGACAAGGTCATCGGCTGACAGTGAGGGTAGAGCAGGAAGCTAGAGGAGAGAACAGCAAGTCATTTCAGGGAAGAAAAGTAAATCTTCTTAAAAAAAAACACACAATAGGATCATGTGGCAGGGTTGAGTACCCAGAGGAGGTCTGTTACCACAACTCAGTTGAGTAATTTTCTCCAACGCTGTCCAGAGAGAGGATCCTTCTTGCTTCCTCCAGAAAAAGCCCCTTTACTTGCCAGAAAACATCTCCCCGCTCAGGTGCTGGCACTAAGCAGCTTCAGAAATGCCTGCCAGGACTAGAAGCTCTCTATGAAATGTACCCAGGATCCAGGGATGCCTAGGAAGACGGACAGAGGAGGGGTGCAGGGGCAAATTTCTTCTAAGTCTTCCCCTTCTCCTTCAAAGTATTCATTTCTCCAATAATTACATCCAAAGGCAGTCAAAACTTTTCACTGCACATCTAAGATTTTTTTCCATGATCACTAACAACTTTTATTGAATTTTATATGAATATCCATGTGCAACCAGATACATAAAGTGCTCAGAGGACAGTTGCATGCATGAACAGAAAACCAATACCAAGTGCTATTACAGCTTCAACCATAAAAAACAGATTCATCCTTCTTAAAGCAGTATATTAAGCCAGGACACATTATGATGCCTAAGGACTGACTGAGGGCATGTCAATACATTCCAGAACACGCACAAGTGCTGGCTGACACACCCCTCTGTGCTGGCCCTGAGCTCATCCTATAGGCAGAGACCAGGTTAGCAGGATTCACTATAAACAGTTACTGACAAGGCCCCAATAAACAGTCCACTACAATCCCCTTGGATGCTGCTTCTGATAGTCTTGACAAGCATGAGGCCCTGAGCTTTCATGAACACCCCACAGAGCCCAAGGGGATGTCTTGGCCTATGGAACACTCTAGTAGACATCTTTTTTCTTTTAATCTATAGGCATCCTATTCTGTACTAGTTAATACCCTAAAAGTAACCCTTTGAAGACACACACACATGCAGGCACACAAACCCACACACACAAAGGCCTAGATCCACTGAGGAAGAAACAGTTCACAGGCAAAATGAGGATCCTGACTCTTCTTTCCCTAGCTATATTAGTCAGGGCTCTTCAGAGAAAGAGAATAAATAGGATTTAGAGAGAGAGAGAGATTTGTTTTAAGGAATCATCTCACATGGCTGAGAAGTCCCAAAATCTGCAGTCAGCAAGCTGCAGACCCTGGAGGGCTGATGGTGTTCGGTCCAGTCTGAAGGCTGGTGGTATCAAAACCCAGGAAGAGCCAATGTTTCAGTTCAGGTCCAAAGGCATGGCAAGATGGATGTCCTACCTCAAAGGCAGTCAGGTGGGAGGAGTTCCCTCTTATTCCTGGCAGGGTCAGCTTTTTTTGTTCTACTCAGGCCTTCAACTGATTGGATGGGGCCCACCTGCACTGGGGAGGGCAGTCTGCTTTCCTCAGTTTGCTAATTCAGATGTTAATCTCATACAGAAACATTCACAGACACAGCTGGAATAACGTTTGACCAAATTTCTGGGCAACCATAGCCTAGTCAAGCTGACACTTAATATTAACCATCATACTGGTGAATTATGTAAATAAAGGAAAAAGACTCAGATGAGCTCGACCAATAGGTCAGGGCTCCTCCACCATCTTCCTGAAAGCCAGAGGCCAGGACTCCACCGCAACCCCCTCCTCTTCGGAGAAGTCAGCGGAAGGGCCTAGCAGCTTCCCGTTTAGACAAGCTGAGACGAGAGAGAAGACGATCTGCCTGGGGCACAGCAGGGGCTCCTGACTCGCGATCCAGGGCCTAAAGCATCATCCACATGTTGTGTGGATGTTCACCTGTCAAGGGAGACTCCATAATGTCACCAGACACTCAAAGGGTCTGTCACCAAACCAAGTCTAAGAATCATTGCTCCAGAGTGAGCAGAGCCTCCCTGAGAAACTAAAAATCTGAATCAAGAACTTTTGACATTCCACAATTACTAGAATTGGAGTTTTTAAATATTCCTTAGTTACCAGGAGGGATATACTTCAAAGCAGTGGACATATCTTTGGGCCTTAGTGCTTACGAGTAATGTGAGGGGGAGCGTCCCAGAGCATGCCTGACAGACAGACCACAGTGCCCATGGCCGACCCCTTGGGCTCACTGGAAACAGAATAGACCACACAGAGTAAGAACTTGAAGCTCCAAAATGAAAGGCAGCCAGTCGATAGGTAACTGGTGGGTCCCTGATGGTGAACATGCCAAGGGAAGCCAACCCTGGAAGAAACGCCTCCTGGAACAGGAAGGACTTCCAATGGCCGTATTTGAGGACCGCACTGACCCACAAGGGTCAGAGGGCTCCTTGGCACAAAGAAACGGCCCCAGTAAATTCCACACACTTCCCTCTCTGCCCAGCCACATCTGTTACCGCTCTGACAAAGCCGCTCTGACTGATGACCTACTGCCTGGCTCTGCCGGGGAGGCTGCGCGGTAACTGAGCTTCCTGTCTCACTCCCCGAAGGGTCTCTTGTTGATCTGTAATAACCCTCACGTCTCTGTTTCCCAGGGTTGTTATAACAAAGTACCACAAACTGGGTGGCTTAAAACAACAGAAATGTATTCCCTCACAGTTCTGAAGGCCAGCTGTTTGACATCAGTGCAGCAGCGGGGTCCTGCTCCCTCCAGGAGCTCCTGGGAAGAGTCCTGCCTCGCCTGACAGCTTCCGGCATCTCCGCCATTCCTGGGCTTGTGACTGCCTCCCTACAATCTCTGCCCGCACCTTCACATCATCTTCTCCCCTGTGCGTGTTGTGTCTCTATGTACAAATTCCCTCTTCTTATAAAGACATCAGTCACTGGATTTAGGGCCCACCTTGATCCAGTATGACTGCATCTTAACTTGATTAGATCTGCAAATAGCCTATTTCCAAATAAGGTCATGTTCACTGGCACTAGGGGGTTAGAACTTGAATGTGTATCTTGGAGGGGATACAATTCAACCACAATACATCAAATACAGAAACTTTCTCTTCTTCTGAGCAGGAGCTTGTTGTCATCGGCATGATAGTATGTAGAGGAGAGGCAATAATTCATTCAGGCAATATTTACTGAGCGTCCCAGGCCCTGAGGATGCCATAGTGAGTAAGACGGACGAGGAGCCTGTCCTCGTCATGGGGCAGCCTTATTTCTCCTGCCTTATTCCCTGTGTCCTCTACAGTGCAGTGGAGGGAGACAGAGAGTGAACAAGCAAGCAAGCAGAGTGACTTCAGAGAGCGGTGAGAACTGTCATCCCAGCTGCTCCCAGGTGGCCATCCAGGTGGTGGAGGGCTGAGCGGACCTCCGATGTCACCGGGCATGCGGTAGCAAAGCCCTTGAAGCACTGGTGCTAACGCATGATACCGCCCCACGGGGTGTGTGTAGATTAATTAGTTAATGTTTGTCAAGTGGTTTGAAGACCAGCGCGCTTATCTCCTGTAAAAGATTTTTACCGCTGTTCCCAAGAAGTCCATTCCCTTAGAAAACCAGGCCGCCTCCCAGGGCAGTGGCTGCTCTCCATCTGATGGGATAAGATCTTCCCCATGTTTTCATCTGTCAGAATAAGAAAAAAAAAAAGGAGGGGGGTTGTTTAATTAGCGGGCGGTGTTTTTCTGGAAACAGCTTCGGTGAATTAGCACAGAGGCTGCAACTCCCAGTGTATTATTATCATTTGTCTTTCCCCCAAGCTGACATTTGCAGTCTGTCGCAAATTCCTAAAGGATGGATGTACTAGAGGGAAAGCTAAGTGGTGAGAGTGACAAGCCACTAAGGATTTCTGTTGCAGTTGAAATTTAAAATCATGCAAGAAACATCTACAAGATCATTAGGGCAAAATGGTAGCACAGAGAGTAGAAGCCTGGAGGGGCTGGTGGGTAAATGCTCTCCTATTTTATGTTTCTATTTTCCTAACACGGCAATGGGCTGAGTCCTCGCCTGTCCCTGTGCTTCCCTGTCACGTTGTTTGGGTTGATCCGGTCACCTGGGTCCACTGTTTATACCTTCTTCTCAGGCAGGCAACAGAAATGGGTATCAAAGGCTCACTAAAGACCAGGAGAGATGAGCGAGACTCCACCACACGTCAGGGAGAAGTGGCGAGGATTCTGGCAAGCCCAGAGTTCATGCCCCATAAAGAGCAGCCGTTTGTGACTGATGGGTGGTTTTGATTTCTTCGGTCCAATGCATGCTTCCGGACGGTTGACTATGACATTTACTGACTAATTGTGAGGTCTGTGTGTCGTTACAAGTTCTGCTTGACGGCACTGAGTATTCTGAACAAGCAAATCACTTTTCCTCTCCATGTTTGTTTCGTCATAAGAAAAATACACCTAATAATATATCTCTCATATTTACTTCGCAGGGCTAATTGAATGTTACTTTGAGTTCCTCAAAGAAATAATACAAAAATGCTGCTTATCTTTCTTATTTTAAATATTGCAGTAGCGACAGCCTCTTCTCAATAGTTTTAATTTTTTTCTCATCTTCCCTTTGAAATATCCCAGTCCTGGTTTGTTGAAAGAAGGGCAAAGTGCATTTAGGAGCATTTACTGGTCATATGGTGAAACAACCTGAAATAGAGTTTTTGAAAGTAGATTATTTTTTAAAAAGTAAAAATAAAAAGGTGACTATATCAATATCCAGCCCCACAGCTGGTGGTTGTAACAATCTTCCAGAAATCGCATTGAGTGTCAAAACCTATAAAGAGATTGGATGGAGAGAGAAGGAAGAAATGAAACACAGAACATGTCAAATCTCTAGAAATAACGAACTTTGTAGACACCGCTTTCTTTACAAGAAAGGTAATAGATGTCTGCTTTCTTCACTGCCCAGGGTGTCTAAGTCTTGGAAGGTGTCAAATGTGGTTCAACAAATCCCATCTGTCCCCACCCACAAAAGACCTCGCACCCTCCTGCAGGCATGGGAATCAGGAGGATTTTGACTAAAGAATGTCTTTTAATCTCAGTAACACTGAGACATCCAGTCTGAGAGAAAAGGAAGGGGCAACTGAGGCAGGAGTTGGCTAGCCTTGCGCTCCGGGAGAGCCATGCTGAGATCTCCGTGAGCTGGGAGCATCTCCTCCTCGGAGCCGGCAAAGCGCATCATGTTCTGACTTCACCAGAACCAGATACCTGGCTGTCCAGAGGAGCTAGCAACTCCTACCTCATTTCTTTTCTCCTTCAGAGGCAGGTAATTCATGTCTTTAATCACGGAGGGGTCTGCATTAGGTTGGTTAGTTGAGGGGAGATCATTTCTCTTTCTCTTGGAAGAGTGCCGCAGGAGAGATTTGTCTGTGTTGGTATTAATAGTTAACACTCACCCGAGTGCTGGCTCCATTTTGAGCCCATTCCTAGCACTTTGCAAGTATTAACATTTTTAGTTCTCCTACCAACCTGAGGATCAGAACTAAGATTGACTCCTAGGCTCACCACTTAGTATCTGTGTGATCCTGTGCCCACGCACACTACCTGACCTCTCTGAGCCTCAGTTTATTCATCTCTGAAATGGAAATAATGATTGTTTCTTCCTGGGAGGGTTGTTGGGAGAATTAAATGCAGTAACACTTGTAAACTGTTTTGGGTGAATTTGCTTTAAGTGAATTTTGTTTTTAAGTGAATTGTCTTAATATGCATTTGCTGTTAATATTGTCAGTACCATTCTTCTCTGCTCCTGCTCTGCTGTGTCCATTGCATCCTGTTGACTCCCAGGAGGGCTGATTCTCCCCACTGTCCTGTTTTTCATCCATGTGAGATGGCCAGGGTTCTATGAAATGTTGAGACTGCACTACTTCATATTTACATGCCTGGTAGGTGGCCAACTAAATATTTTATTAATATCATTGTGGTATCGGTGTCTGTGCAGTCTTAAAGACACATCTCCAAGGCAATTCACTGCATGGAGCATTGTCTACTGGGCACTGTGCTGCATGCCAGCTCTTCTGGGAAGCACTGCAGTGTGGGAGAGGGCCTCTTGCCGCCGAGTTTGGGAATAACTTCTGGTCCTGTGTGCTCCCAAAGATTCCTATCTAGCCCCGCTCAGAGCACTGAGCACAGGAACTGAAGTTGCCGGTTTGTTTTCTGTCTCCCTCACTAGAATAGGAGCAAGTCTGAGGGCAAGCACTACGTTGTAATAATGGTCATATCACCATTGGCTAACAAGCTCCTTGACATGTAGTAACTGCACATCATAAATGTTGGGTGGATCGATCATGAAAATGAAATAAAGCTGGCAACCCTCTTTGTCCATGTGGCCGAATCTGTGGTCTTGTGCGTGGGGAGTGGTTTTCGATGTTCAAAGGTGGAAGAATGTCTTTGCCTGTGCAGTTTCAACAATGGGTCTTTTCCTCCTCAATCTAGTTTCAAACCCTTCAACTCCAGCCTCAGTGTCCCTCAGTGCAGGCTGCCTCAGCTAAGTATAACCCATTTTGTCAGTTGGAGGATCATTTCACAGAATCCTCTGACCGTAGCCTTGGGCAAGGGGACTTGGATGTCACGGCCTCCCCCTTGCTGCCGCCTGGCTCCTTTCATCAGCCGCAGATCCTCTGTGGCTGCCCTTTGGAGGCATCTTCTCTCTGTCTAGAACCCAGGCTTCACCTTCTCCAGGACCCTCCCCAGCTGGGGCCGTGGGATCACGTTCACCCTACCGGCACGCAATTAATGCGCACTTGAGCATTACCCCAGGGAAGCATCAAACACTGGGTTTATTTTCGCTCTGCCCAGGTGGGAATTCTTCCAGTTAAAGAAGATAATGTGAAAGCCTGAAACTGGTGCAGACAATAACTAAGAGTTGTCAAGTCTCCGACAAAAGGACAGGCGACCCCCTGGGTCTTTATTGTCTTACGGTTCCTGTGCCATGATCCTCACACATGGTTTTAAGCAAAGCTAGGTAGCAAAGGGACTAGGTGACCTCTTTCAGCTCTCCTTGGGGAGGCGACGTGGATGTTTGCTTAGGGCCAGCCGTGTACGCACTCTGCGCGCTGAGCAGCAGAGGGAAGAGAAGCGGACCGCTGGGTTTTGTTTTGTCATGCCACGCGGCAGTACATCAACTCTTGAAACACAAAGAATGCTTTATACAGCCGAGCAGAACAGAATCTTCCCAGATGGAGTGTGTTGCTGCTAGAGGCTCTCACCACCCATCAGCCCTGTCAGGATGAGCCAACTATATCTTTGCAGAGATCTAATTTTAGAGAGATCAGAGCTTGGTAATATGTGCCCCGTATAATGGGAATAAAATGTGACTTCCATTACTTAGACGACCAGAAATGTACTATAAACTTGTCTTTGCTGGGGCCTTACGGCTGATGCATTTTAAATTTAATTTATTCCCAAAAATTGATTTTCTTTATTTGATTCGCCTCCTCTCTCAGGCTTTCTACTAAGACTGCCCATTGTATGACCATTAATAACCACAGGACTCTCTGAACTTTCCTTGAGTATCACACCTCGAGGTTGTTTGTTTCTGTGAATTAGATTCTTAATTCTCTAATAAGGACATTTCAAAAGCCAAACAGTATTTTATGTCTAACTTCCCAGGTGCTGAAGGGCTAATGGAAACAGCACAGCCCCCCAGCCTACCAGCTACTCACTGTTGAGTGCTGTAACAGACCAATTCTGAGAGTCCCAAGGGCTGCTCTGAGGTTCATCAACAAGAGTGTGGCTCTTGCCCCAAAACGGAGTGAGGCCAGCCTGGCTGCCTCTGTCTCAGGTGGCATTTTACTTCCAGCTTTACAGATAGTGCCAGGGAATTTGCTCAGGACCAGTTAAAATTTGGGACAAGCAGCCAGTGAAAAAAAAATCGGAATTCGTTTTATCTCTGTGACATGGGGAACCATAGCCTCCAGACAGGCTGGCCAGTAGGGGAAAAGCAGGACTAAGGGAGCTCTTTTTGCTTCAGCTGGAGCAACTTCTTTCCTGCAACCCATTTAGAATGATTTAGATGGATTCGTTTCCATGGAGTTTTGTTTTAAATTCTGAGTTCATTTGTAGTGATACTTGCTAATCAATTTTAAGTGGAAACAGCTGCTGTGTGTCACTCACACAGCCCCCCCCCTTCCAAATGGGGAAAACTATAATTCAAACCATTCGCTCCCCACCCCCAAAGCGTACTCATAATGCCTATTCATATGACTCTGTCTGCTGGACTGCTTCCCTCTCTTCCCGGGCCAGCCCTCAGTGGGGACAGTTCAGGGGGAGAAGGGCCAGACCGCTGTGGGGAGAGGTAGGCGAGCCGGTGGGGCATGGGACCCTGACATCCAGTGACACAGAGCAGTGTGTGACCTCAGCAGTAAGGAAGGTGAGCTACATGAGGCAGCCAGCTTTCTCCTTCCACTCGTCCAATACTTATTTATTTAACGGTTACTATGTGCTAAAAACTATGCCTCCTGCTAGGGATGGAAATGAGAAGATATAAACCTTGTTCTTAATTTGCTCATAGTCCAGTCGGGAGATGAGCTTAGAAAGTCATAATTCAGGGAGTTAAGTCCTGTGATGGAGGTGGACACAAGGACAGCGGAAGCTCCCGAGGGATTGCTGAACTCACTCTCCACCCTACCTGTGCACACCCACATCCTCAGTCTCGCAGAGGCAGGTCTCGTGGCGTGATCAGCTCCATGCCGAGGCCGGGCATGGCCACTCCCTGGAGACAGCTTCTGCTCGTGTGGGATCAAGGCCGAGTCTGCCACTCTCTGCCTCCCCGCTCTGTGCTTCCACTTCCCATGAGTGGCAGTTCCACTTTGAAGGCCAGCATCCTAGCCAGGGCCATTTTCCAGGACCAATCCAGGAGAAGCAAGGCATGCGGCACGGCCTCGACCCAGAATGGAAGAATGAGGAAGACCCAAGTGTTCCCTGAAAGCCAAGAGGTCAAAAGATTATGAACTTTCACTCCTTCATTGTTCTCAGGACATGGGTTTCTCTATCTGTAGAATGGTAGTAACACTTGGGGAGGATTCAGGGAAAAAATAGAACTACTGACATTCTGGTAAGAGAAAGTGAAGAAATCTTATGACAGGCAGCAGTGGCCTGCCTTCTGGCCATTGTGACTCCAGGACGGAGCAGGGCTGTAGCTTAGATCATTCTGCTGATCTAAGCAGCTGAGCCCTGGCTCTGTTACCTGTGGAGCTATGTTCCTATGGCTACAGGCAGACTAAAAAATAAAAAAAAGAAGCAGGGACAGGATTTAACCTTGGGGATGGGCCCCTTTCCCATCACTGGGCCCCATCCTCCTTGAGTGTCTGGCCTTAGAATCAGCAAGACACTGAACTGTGGTTCTTCTATTCACAGTGGTACTGAAGTTCCATTTCCTCAACTACGCAACCAGCAACAGCCAAACTCACTTTGAAGGACCATCCTGAGGATTAGCTGTGAGGGTTACCTGGTCCACAGTAGAAGATCAATTATTTCTTTTTTTTCTTTTTCTTTTCTTTTTTTTTTTTTAAAACCTCCTCAGCCTTTGTGCTGTTTCCTGTATAATATTATTAGCTTCATCAAAATCTCACAAGTTGAATTAGACCTCTTGCCCAGAGAATAACCTGAAAGAGGAAATTTGAAAAAAGAAGATATGTAATCTTTTTTTTATTGATATATAGTTGACTTACAATGTTGTGTTAGTTGCTGGTGTACAGCATAGTGATTCATTTGTACATATATACATACTCCTTTTCATATTCTTTTTCATTATAGGTTATTATAAGCTATTGAATATAGTTCCCTGTGCTATACAGTAGGACCATGTTTATTCATTCTGTATATAGTTGTTTGTATCTGCTAATCCCAAACTTCTAATTTATCCCTCCCTCCTTCCTCTTTGATAACCATAAGTTTGTTTTCTATGTCTGTGAATCTTTTTGTTGTGTAAATAAGTTTATTTGTCTCATTTTTTAAGATTTCACATATGAATGATATTATGTGATATTTGTCTTTGTCTGACTTACTTCACTTACTATGATCATCTCTAGGTCCATCCATGTTGCTGCAAATGGCATTATTTCATTCCTTTTTTACGGCTGAGTAATATTCCATTGGATATATGTACCACATCTTTATCCATTCATCTGTTGATGGACAGTTAGGTTGCTTCCATATCTTGGCTATTGTAAATAGTGCTGCTTTGAACATTGAGGTGCATATATCTTTTCAAATTGGAGTTTTCTCTAAATACATGCCCAGGAGTGGGATTGTTGGATCATATGGTAACTCTTTTTTAGTTTTTTAAGGAATCTCCATACTATTTTCCATAATGGCTACACCAAACTACATTCCCACCAACAGTGTAGGAGGGTTCCCTTTTCTCCACATCCTCTCCAGCATTTATCATTTGTGGACTTTTTAATGATGGCCATTCTGACTAGTGTGAGGTGATACCTCATGGTAGTTTTGATTTGCATTTCTCTGATAGTTAGTGATATTGAGCATCTTTTCATTTGCCTGTTGGCCA
This sequence comes from Camelus ferus, assembly GCF_009834535.1. Lineage (NCBI taxonomy): Eukaryota > Metazoa > Chordata > Mammalia > Artiodactyla > Camelidae > Camelus > Camelus ferus. The sequence continues at coordinate 102,397,804 of NC_045696.1, forward strand.
TCTGTATGTCTTCATTGGAGAAATGTCTGTTTAGGTCTGCCCATTTTTTGATTCAATTGTTTGGTTTTTTTATTATTGAGTTTTATGAGCTATTTGTATATTCTGGAAGTTAAGCCTTTGTCAGTTGCATCATTTGCAAATATTTTCTCTCAGTCCTTAGGTTGTCAGAAGAGGTGTAATCTTAAGAAAAGCTTGTCCTCTGGGATGGAAGATTGACTGGGGAATTCTTTGAATCAGCAACATAAGACAGGTGTTGTCACAAGCATGAGATGCCATCTTGGGCTGAGCAATGGTCAGAGGTGTGAGGGGGATAACATTAGTCCCCAAATAATAATAATAATATCAGAAAATAGTAGCCAGCTGCACTGAAGGCATGTGCAATATGAGAGACCCTTTTAAAAGTTAGAAGATCTTCTAGGAAGCTGAGATTGCTACCCAAGGAATGAGTTGCCAGAGGAGGGTATAGAATATTACTTCTCTATCAGCTGTGAAAGCAAGGTAGGTCTTCATCTACTAGACAGAAAGGCAGGATGATGGAACAGATGACTTCACTGGGTCCCCCCTCATCTTCTGGCCTCTTGACCACCCAGTGTCCAACTTGGAAAGGCCATGTGTACTGCCTTTGTGTGACATCAAGCAGCTAACCTGCTTCTCTCCTTTGGGACAAGTTCAGAGGTAGTCAGATGGAGGTTGGAGTAAAGCTTTGAGAACAGTCTTTTCCCAGACAAATACCCATGCTTCTGAAAACATCAAAGCCAGACCTTTTGTAGAGGTGCTTTTGTGACATTACAACTGAGGGTCAACTTTTTGGCAACCATTTCTGTTTTTCCTCCAAAGTTTATTCCTGCTCCTTTGACTTTCTGTTGGATTGAGCCTTGTTGCAATACAGTTTCAACCATCCAGCACTGCCCCTAACCCACACACCTACCCATCAGTCCTTGTTCAGCAAATGACAGAAGTAGGTTGCACCACATCCTCTGGCACTGAAAGAGGGCAACTGAGTATTTTTCTGGGGTAGAGGGGTTGATTCTCTATAACTTGAAAAAGATTTAACAGACCAAATTGTCAGCATTCAGATTTTGTTCCTCCAGGAGGATTGGAGCTTAATGCTTTTTTCACCTTCTGGTAGACAAATAAAATGTGTCTCATCCCTCAATAGGACTAATGCATTTAACTTTTCCCCATTGGGTAGGAAACTGAAATATATTTTCTAAGACTGAACTTAGGAGGATCTCAGAGAAACTGAACTATGGACTGGCTGCCCTCACTCGAGTCTCATAATGTTTAGTGTTGGTATTCAGGCCACAGGGGAGCAAAGCCAGAGCAATAGGCAAAACAAAAGAACATTCAGAACATAGCTCCTCTCCCCACCATTGTCAACATAATTAAAAGAGGCATTTTCCCAATATTTTTATTTCATGTAATAAGACACGACATACCTGCTTCTAATACAACTTCACTTGTCCTAATCCCCCTGTTGTTAGTTCTACAAGGTAAAAGGTGTAGGAGCATCCAACCTGCCTGGGAGTGAAGGCTGCTTTTCCCCGGATCCAAGAGAAGAATTTCTCATAACCTAGAAAAATTGCATTATTTTAAGATGGAAAGACAATTTTGAGCTGGAATAAAAAGACCCTAGGTCAAGTCTCACATCTGCCATTTAATCGTATGCCCTTGAGCAAGTCATTCTTTCCCATGCTTTCAATTTCTTTATCTGTGAAAATGGGAACACATACCTCACAAAACAGACATTTAGAGTAGATGAAACATCATATTCTCATTAAACTGTTAAGTCCTATACAAATGTATGAGAGTGCATGGTATTTAAATAGTTTTGTTCCATTAAATTTCCCAGCTAACTGTAAGAGAAGGTCATAACCTAGGGAAAGTAGGTACATTAATTTATTAATGTAGAATATTTATGATCCCATATCAAAATAATCTGTCTTTCCACTTCACCAGCCGTGTAAGTTCTTCCCTAGGGAGACCCAAAAGGTTGAAATCTGAACTATCAAGGCATATTTATTTTGGTTTCTGGCTATTAAAAGTGTTTCACTATCTTTTCTGCTCACTGAGACATCCTTCCCTTTATTGCTAAAGTATAAACCCTCCTACAGGAGAGAGGTGTCGGGCGAGTAAGAACCCTGGCCACTAGAAACAAGGCAGTTGACCAAGGGCCAGTGAGTGCACAGCAAACTCACTTTTAAAGAAAGGACCGCCATCTCCCACTAACTGCGTGGGGCACTTAAGAAGCCAGTTTTAGTCTTGGCTGTACTAGGTGGGGAAAGTTCTCTGGAAATCATCTTGTTTACACAGAGCGCTTTTACAACCTCGGGCAACTCAACCTTTCTGGGTGCCCATTTTCTGATCTCTAATATGAGGAGGCTAAGGACATCTGACGTCCTCCCAAATAAACAATCCAGCCCGACTTGAGGACATTCAAGCATCCCTGGAGGATGTGAGGACGAGAATAGTTTTCCAGAACTTCAATTTTTCTTCTGACTTTGTATTCATGAAAATTATGACCGCCTGCACTTAGTAGTGTTTACACAGTCTCGTGAGCCTGGGAGACACAGGTCCTTGTGGATACACCAGTTCTCAGGGCTGCCCTCTCTGCACACACAGGGTTCGCACCTTCGTTTTTTCAGTCCCCTAGGGGATGCTCCATCTACCTAAACAACCATAACTCCACAACTCTACAATCTCTACAACTAGAAAGCATCCCTGGTGTCAGGATGGGAGCAGGAAGCAGGAAATATCCATTTCTGAAATTGGTGCAAACCTAGATTCTAAACTGGGATCATTTAAAAAAAAAAAAAAGTGCAAGACTTTCTGGGTTTGTTTTGTAAAGGCCACACCACCCCCGCATTTCACTCCAAGCTTCTCAGCCCTCACGTTGGCCTGATACCAGTTGAAAATTCAGAGCAGCTCCAGCTGTATGTGGCTTTCTCCTAGAAAGGAGATTATTACCCAGCCCTATGGAAAAGGAAGAGAGTGCCCAGTGGAAACTGTTCTTAGTTTACAACCTTATTCGCGGGCTGATCCGCACTGGTTGGCAAATTAGAGTTCCTTGGAATGTGAGCCTTTGGGCTTCCTTTCTAAGCTGTTTGAAAATGAAGAAAATGGCATATTGCCCTAAATCTCAGTGAATGCTGAGGGTGGCACAAAAAACCCTTTTCGGCTGACCCTGTGGCATCTGTCAGCTCAGCACCACTGCAGCAGAAGAAGGGCAGGTGAAACAAAGAGCCTAAAATTACAGTCTTCACTCCCACTGAAACAATACGTGTTTTGTTTGGCCCTGAGCCAGTTCATGTGAAAAGCACAACCTTAAATTGAAAAATATATCAGTTAAAAAAGTGAGCTGGAGCCCATGGTCCAGCCAAGGATCCCTCAGTGAGAGGACTGGCACGAAGGAGGGTGGGCACAATGTTAGGGAGTAACAGTATTTCCAGGAACAGAGACATTTTTTTATTCTCTAACTCTCACCCCTGGGAAGAGCAAAACTTTCCAACCACCAGGCACATGACCAGATGCCCCATGGAGAGATCTAGTGGGAATTCACTCAGACCAGACCCAGGGCATGGCTGAGAACATTCCTTCTTTCATTTCAACCTTTTCTCTTAAGGGGGGGATTAGATATCCCCCAAAGACCAGTTGAGATAGAGGGGAAAAAAAGGTTAAGAAGATGTGCTTTTAGAGAAACATCTGTTTGTTCGCCCCAGAGTGCAGAAACGTGAGAAGAAAGGGTCTGGGAATCCTACCCTCAGATGGGGAGTGGGGAAACCCTTGTCCTTACTAAGTAGAAACTATTAGAGAAATTCTGAAAGCAAGCCTGGGTCAGGTGGACTAGGCTTGAGAAAACAGGAACAAAAATACTCGGAAAAAAAAATCATCTAACCAGCCTAAATGAAGTTCCTTTTGTTTTGTTTTGTTTTGTTTTGTTTTGTTTTGTTTTGTTTTTCTACTTCTTTGTTTTTATGAGAAATTTTTCAGGAAAGAATAATGGCAAAGTATGATTATAAAGATGTCCTCTGGTGTTTCCTTAGCCAGGAAAGAAGTCGTATAGTACTGTGGAGGAGCAGGGCTGATCCCTGCCCTCCTCCATCTTGTTACATGGCCCCAGGCGAGGCAGCCAGCCAACTCAAGCCTCAGACTGCTCACGTGTAAAATGGGTTGACCTTTGAATTAGAGGAACTTTAGGAATAATCTAAAAACCCTTGATTTATGTATTCAAGGTTGGAAAGAGAGACTCTTTGATATGAACGGAGCTTGAAGGCCAAATAGAATCTCAGCAAACCCAGGGAGGGAGAAACTGCTTTCAAAAGAACATTAAGACCTTGCTCGGATGTATAAATGTCATGGAGTTGGCCAAAACAGATTTAAAGCTGGTAAGCTCTTTAGAGATTTCCTGCAATCCCCATGTTTTATAGAGGGAAAAATCTGAGCCTAGAAAAGCTGAAGTGACTTACAAAAGATCACCCAATTCACATTACTGTCAAGGTAAGAATTCAGGAACCTGTTCCAAAAGAGGTTGAGCAAGCCGGGGAAGCCAGGCCAGACCTCAGCAACAGTCACCCCACCCTCTGAACATTCCCTGGCAAGGCACCATGCTCAGTGCTGTTGATGCTTTGGGCCCCACAACTCTGGATGAGAGGTGTTATCCATCTCCAGGTCCAGCTTCATGGGCTTGAGACCAGTGGAGTCACAGAGAGGCCCACCCCCTAGAAGGGCCCTGGGTCTGCAGTCACCATCTTGAAATTCTTAATAGTTTTTGAACAAGGGACCCCACATTTTCATTTCACACTGAGCCTCACAAATTATGTACCTGGTCCTCATTATTTCCGTGTTATAGATGTAGCAACAGAGACAGAGAAATTAAATGGCTTATTCTTGGTCCTGGCCACTCATGTAGGTAGGGACGCAGACACGCGGAGTCACAGGCAGTGTGAAGGTGGACCGAGGGAGTGGCTAAGTGGAGGCTGTGCTGTCAGAGCCCCTTTGGGATGTCCCTTCCTCTGATGGCTTCAGACTGCTCTGTGCTCTGAGTAGGGTGACTAGCCATCCAGATTACCTGGGACTGTAGGGGATTCCCAGGACATGGGACTTTCAGTGCTAACATTGGGGAAGTTCAGGGCAAACTGGGAAGAGATGCTTACTGATCAGTTGCAGGCCTGGAGCTCTGGAGGCTTCCCAGACCTCATCTGTTGTGCCATGTCCTCTGTCCACTGGGCCACATGTAGATCCCCAAAGGTAGGGCTCATCCAGAAAGCCATCTGGAGACCTTGACCCAGACAGAGAGTGGGCAGTCAACCCACTGTCAGTGTGAGACTGGGGACCAGGCAAGTGAATCCAGAGAGACCAGTCTGTGTGGGAACAGTCAGGCTGCAGTCCATCTTCAGTACCTTGGCCAGGCTGGAGACAGCGTGGGTGCAGTCAGCCAAGAGTTGCAGGCAGGAGGCTGGAGCAGAGCCCCAAGGCGCACACTCAAGGGATCTTCAACTCATTCACTCTCTGACGTTAGGGGAAGTCACTGACTTTGCTGAGCCTAACCCTCCTCATTTGAAATACAAGAGATACAATACTAAGTTCATAAGGTTATTATCAAAATGAAAGATCACATATTTATATGAAGATAGATAGATAGAGCACAATTCAATATGGTGACCCTGAAACTCTCAGTTTATGCTTATTTAATTCCATAAAATTTTAAAGAACCCTATTATGAACCAGCCTCGGTGGGAGGGACCAGGATAACTTCAGCTCTTGTGGGACTAACCAATGGTGTGCGAATAAATGTTTAACAACCAGCTTTCTGGAGAAAAAGTAAAAAACTACATTATAGCATATGCCAATTTCCATGATGTAACTATTTCCACTGAGGCTGATGTCAGTCTACCAATGTGAGGTATCTGAATACAGAGCTGGGAAAAGTTGTGCTGAATCTGCTCTAAGGAGCCTGTCCCAGCTACCCTCTACTAGAAAGAACAAACTCTGACCCCAAAAGTGTTATAGAAGTAGATGGAGAGGGGAAAACAGGTCGATACAACTTTGGACGGAGAGCAGAGGGTCACCTGGGGGAAGAAGATTTCTGCTGAGACCTGAAGGAGGCAGAGACATGACCAGGGGAAGAAAACAGCATGTTTTCAGGCCAGGAGGAAAGAGAAGGAAGAAGAAAGGAAAAAAAACATGTTTGAGAAAGGCCCGGAGCAGGGAAAGGCAAGGCTGTGGGGAAGCAGAGACCAGACCGAGCAGGCGCCAAGTTCCCCAGCTTCCACGACCATAGTACTTACATATTTTTTAGAACCTTCACTCTGGCTACAGTGTGGGCACTGGGTTGAGAGACAAGAGGGCAAGCAGGGAGATAGGCGTTGGCAGCATCCCAGGTAGAAGATGCTTATGTCCTGGGCCAGGTTTTATGTAATTCTTTGAAGAGACACTTACCAAGCTTGTACCAGGTACCTATACGTGTGCTAGACCCTGGTGATTCATCAGCGAGAAGGCTGTCCCAGCCTTCATGGAGCTTACTGGCAAGTGGAGATGTTTTAAAAAATTGGCCCCAACTCTTCCTTTCCCAGTCTACCCACATGGCCCACAACATCGGCATTAGGATTGTTAAGCACACAGATATGGATATAAAAGCTGTAACTTTGTCTTGTCACCTTCTGAGCAAAGGGAAAGGGAATCTTTTTCTTAATCCCAAAAATTATCATTTTGACATCTGGTCCAGGATCAGATATCAAAATATAAATTATTCTCCAAAGTTGTTCTTCATAGACCCAAATCAACTGGTTGACCCTGAGGAATAAAGGTATAAGCAGAGCCAAGTGGCACCCAGCAGGAGGAGTTAGATTGCCAGTGTGTGTGGGTGTGTCTGTGTGTGTGTCTGTGTATGTGTGTCTGTGTGTGTGTGTATAGAGGAGCTGTGACCTAAGGGTGGGAATCCTCTTCATCTGGTCTTGTAAACAATCAATCTTTGGAAAGATCTGTGTTTAAAACTGAGGCATTTAATGTCACTGGACTTAAATTTTAATAGGAATACTTTAGAAGGAAGGGAAGATGTTAAACCAGCCTTTTTAAAAAATTGCTGATAAGAGATAGATTTAGAATGTCTGAGGAAACATTCTGGGAAGTCATTATTATTTGCATTATCTTTATTGAGAGAAATCTCAGAGACTCAACCTTATCAGCGGTGATAATAGCATTTTATTGGCTACTCTGAAGATAAACCTTGGATGTCTCATTTATGAACCAGCCTTGGCTGGACTTTTATCAAGTCTGTCAACTTGCAGCCAAGTTCTTGACCAAGGCCTGAATGCCACCAAGATGAAGTCAAGTGTAAACAAGGTATAAACATTCCCACTTACCCCAAAGTGCCTCTCTTATAAAACTCCAGGTGATTGAGAGACTTTGGGTTCCTCTCTATGTTTCACACCTCAGACACAGGATGCAGTCCCCTGTTAACTCGTATGTTTCTCGCTTCTCGAGTTAAACAAAGGCACTTCCCAGACACAGCCGTTAGAGTGGGTGTTTCCTGGAAGGCTCGGCCACCAGTGATTCAGAAGATTAACCCCAGAAATTGGATTTTCAAGGCTCTTTCTCATCTCTCTCTTCCCTGAGGCTGTTTGGTAGAAATCTCACCTGTGTACAGGAAACAGGAAAAGGAGAAAAACACTGAAGAAATTTCATTTTGTTATCATAAGCAGACCTCGTACGAAGTTATGTTTAAGTCACAAACCAAAACCATTGGGTACATCATTCCAGTGGCCACTGAGAACTGACTGTAGTTGCTGTCTCCCCACAGAGATCTAAGACCTCACTGAGTCCTCTTTCCCCCAGTTTCCCTCTTCTAGCTGACAATATAAATATTTTCTGGAAATCAGTGCCAGTACATACCCAGCGGAGCATTTTGGTTTAGCTTTCTAAAGACTAACCTGGTATGAATAAAGTCTTTCTGTTGAGAAATGAAGGAACTAGATTTTTTTTTAATCACGTCTTTAGGGGCCCAAGGGGCCTTATCTGAACAGGTCTGAATCTAGCAATTTTTGGCTTTTGAGCCCTTGCTGGGCCTAGCAAGCTCTACAAGGGAAAATCTCACCAGGTTTAGCGCAACAAAATGAAGTCAGGTTCTGGCTCTGCCATGACCTGAAAGATGTGACGTGGAACACATCATTTATAAATACCCCTTTGAGGCTGAGTTTGCTCATATATAAAAAACAAATAGTGATACCATTCCAAAGTAACCATCCTCAAATGCAAATTCCATGTTTCATCCCTGCCTCAAACCGGACACTCCCTATTTCCTATAAGGTGACGTCTGGCTCTGAGCCTGGCCTTCAAGTTCCTTCACTACCTGGCCTTTCCCACCTGCTCTAACCTCATCCCCACCACTGGGTCCCCTCTTAACGGCCATTCGCACAAACTCTCCGGCAGCCTTGGCTGTTGTCCTGTTTCCCACCTCTGCTTCCTTGCACCTGCTGTTCCTGCTCCACGGCAGTTCTCTCCCCTCATCCCACCTTCCCCACCAAAAAGCCACCTGCAGCGGGGAAACATCTGCTTATCTTTGAAAACTCAGTTCAAACATCACTTTCAATGAGCAGCTTTCCCCCAACGCTCCTGGGCGCACGTGCACACACACACACACACACGCACACGCACACACACACACACACACACACACAGCGTCTTCGCAGAGTCTCTGGCTCTGTGACTCAGGTCTTGTTTTATGCTCCCTGCACTTTCTCTAACTCATCTGCCCGTGTCCAATCTGCACAAAGGCCGCGGATAGGCAGCCCATGGCTCTGGAAGAACGGGGGTCCGTGGGGACAGGAAGGTGGCTTAAGAGTTCATGTGTCACAGTGGACGGAAGAGCCTGGAAGTCAGGAGGGGAGGTGCCCAGAGACCCAGTGGGGGCTCTGTGATGGGAGGGGCAGGATGTGGTGGCTGGAAAGGGCCGGCAGTTGCCAGGGAGGCTGCCAAGGAGCCGTCTGTGGTGTTAGCCGTGGAAGTCTGGGGCTTAACTGAGGTGGATTTGTGAGGTGGGAGGGACTGTGCTGTCTCACAGAAGATCCCTGAGAACAAAGAGGATTATGCAGTTTGAAAATCTCCAGTTCCAGAAAACATGGTCCACCCTGATAGTGACCCACTTCACTCACACCAGTTTGACCCTTCCCCCCACTTCTGCCTCATCAGGCCAAGTCCCTCCTTCCATCCTCAGCGAGGGGACCAACCGTCCTGGCCCGAGGGAAGCTGTGTCCCTAGGGCCGCGCTCCCTGCCTCCGTGCCTCCTTCCTCCCCGCCCTGCTCCCGTCCTCTGTCTTCGCTGCCCTCAGTCCGTGTTGGTCACCTCTGTTCTATCTCTCTGGTCGTTTCCCCCCTTTCCTCTGGCTGTTTCAGGGGCCCTGTCCCCACGCAAACCTCACTCAGGCCCCCCTCACCTTTCCTGCATCTCCTTTATTGGGCTTTTTCAGCCCTTTAGTTCATTCCCTTCAATATTTGCTAGCATGAATATCTTTTCTCTTCAATATCATTTCCTTTTTGTCTTCTGGGACCCTTCAGCTCTGCCACGCTGCCTGACTTGACTTCTTTCTGCCACTGCGTCCCTTCGTTGGACCAGCACCACTTAAGCCCTGCTGTGTTCCAGGCAGTGTGCCAAGTGCTAGGGAAACGAAGATGCAGGAGCCTGTTTCATAAAGCCGGGCACGGCCATCATCCAGAGAAGCCTGGGCGGGGGGACCGAGCGGGCCGCTGGAAAGTTGTGGGACGTTCCCACCGAGGGGTCAAGGACAAGACTGACCCCGCAGGGCCTGTCTGTCTCCTCACCACGGCTCTTCAGAAACCATTTCTGCTCTCTTGTTGATTTCTCTGAATCTCCAGGTTGCGTTAAGTCTAAACTTTGCGTGAATAGAACAGGAAGGAATTCGTACCCTTAAAGGAGAGAGAGAGACACCTATAGTTTAAATGTGACAGATTTTCAAGACTCCCAAAATATGCATTTTGCATAGATGTCCAGATTTAGTCAGCAAGTCAGAACAATTTGAGAGACACGAAGGCGTGTTTTTGAAGCCACAGCTGACCATACACCAGTCCTGTGGTCACTTTGTAGGATTAGCCAAGTTTCGCAAATGAGAAAATGTGGAAATACAAGCACTGAAAGATTTTCCAAGGTCGCCCTGAAGGCCGTGATGGAGAGGGTTAGGGGCTGAGTGCTCCCTCTTGGGCCTGTTTCTGAGCTACTGTACAACACAGCTTCCTGAATGCAGATGTTAAACAGGTTTTCGCCATTAAAGTAAGAGTAAAAATGTTCTTATTTTGGCCATATTTCAGTGCCAGTCTCCTAGGGAAAGCGGGCCCCGTTGTAGGGAAATTAATTACTTCAAGCTCCTGGAATATGCATCAATCCGACTTCTTTTGCCTCACTAAAGAGTGCTTTGGACTTTAGAGAGAGGTCCTCAAACTTTACTGCTCATTAAAATACCTGGGAGCTTTTGAAAACCTTAATGCTCAGACCTCACCCTCGACCAGATTGGAAACTCTGAGTGGAACCCAAGCACCATTGTTTTTTAAAACCCTTCGATACACAGTGAACTTTGAGAACCAGCACTGTCGGAACCACACCCTGGGATCAGCTGTAGAGTTTCAACCATGACTGATGTTTGCATTGGGATTTCATTGGTTCGGGGTGTGGTCTGCGGTTGTTAAAAATCTCCAAATGATTCCAATATGCAACCAAGTTCAAGAGCGGCTGCTGAGGGGCCTCACCACTCAAAGCATAGCTCCATGGACCAGGAGCTGGACCAGGAGCATGGGCATCGCCTGAGAGCCCTTTGGAAATGCAGAATCTCAGGCCCCTCCCCAAACCTGCTGACTCTGAATCTGCATTTTAATAAGATCCTCAGGTGATTTGGTTGCATATTCAAGTTTGAGGAGCATTCTTTTAGATCAATGCTCCTTCCAAAGTAAAAAAATTTAGGAAGTAAAAAAGTTTTTACATTTTGAAACACTGGAGGTTTATCTCCTTCTTCCAATAAGGTAGGGAATAGGCACAAGAGTGAATCGCAGGATTTTAGAAATGGAAATAATAACAGCTAGTAATAAGAAATAGTATCTAGCATTTATTAGCATTCACTGTATACAAGCTACTTCGCATGCCAAGCACTCCACCTGCCCTGCTTTGTTTGCTATTCACCTCCTATGATACAGGTACAAGCACCGTGCCCATTTCACAGCTGACCCAACTCTGCTCGGCCCTAGGTGAACAGCTGCAAGACCACGCAATAGACAGAGGGAGGACTCCCCACAAGATTTCCAGGCCTTGAAAGCACACGCTCTTAACCACTTGGTCTGACTTTCCCAGCCGAACATTCTAAATGGGTTACAGATGTGCCAAGATATTGGTGCCCTCAGTCCCCGGTCAGTCTAGCGGGGCCTGGGAGGAGGGACATCCACTACAGAAAAAAGATCAGGTGGCTCCACTCTAAATTACACTTTTTCCAAATTATACTTGTTGCCCTTTGTCGGACAAAGAGGAAGCTGTGTCTTCTAAGGCTTAAGAGACTTGCCTAAGGTCATGCAGCCTCGCAAAGCCAGGATGGGCCCAGAGCCCAGAATCCCAACTGCCTGATGTCTCCTCCCACTAGGCTGCGTTTCTCCAAGTGTGGTCTCCAGACCAGGGGCGGCAGCAGCATTTGGGGGTTGTGAGAAATGCAGATGTCCAGGTCCCACCCCGCAAGCCGTTTAACAAGCCCGATGCTTGCTTCTCTGAGAGCCAGAGCACTAAGGCAAGCAGCCCCAGCGGCCCGGCCAGCGTGCGGGCTCACGGCTCCGGCGTGAGCCCCTGCTACAGGCTGCAGCTTCTCTGCAAAATAAAGATTTCTTACGGGGCTTAGCTTTGAACCAAGCTGAAATGTAAGTGCTGATTTAATCTTCTTAGGGCTTCTTTACCCCCATGACAGGAAAGAACTGTCATGCTCTAGAACAGAGGAAGAAAATGATGGATAACAGATGAAATATTAAGCACTCTTCCCATGCCTTCAGCCCACTTTCTGCTAGGACAGCAAACACGTGGGCATCAGAAAAGGGAAAGAGAACTGGCATTTCTTGAGCACCTCCTGTATGCCAAGCATCAGGCGTGCTGTGATACAGCATATATGCCTTGCTCACCCATCATCTCATGTGATAGACTGATCCCTGCCTGAGAAATGAGGAAACTGAGGTTCAGAGAGATAAAGCGACTTGACTGAAATCACAAAGTGGCAATGGTAGGTAGCCCCAGGGTTTTTCCAACAGCCTGTGCTCTGGTGTTTCTCGCCCTCCAGCAGGAAAGGTAAAGAGCTTAGGACACACGCAGTGTCTGGAATGATTGGGTCGGAATTCCCAGAGCAAGCTCCCAAAACAGCTCCACCTACTCAAAGCCCCTGGGATGCCTCATTCAACAGCCCTATGTTCTGTATCCTCACTGCACCACGGAAGCCGCTCTCAAAGCATGGAACAGACCGACCACGAGAACTGAAATAGTTCAGCTGTGCTCGAGCACCCTGAAACACTTAGAAATCTGTTCTTAACCGGCAGCATCTGTTCCAAGGCAGCAGGTCCTGCGTTGCCAAGACCCTGCTACGCGTCCTTGAGCTTTGCTCTTCAGAAGACCAGGTAACCTCTTGGCCACATCTCAAACTTGGGAAATGAACTCCCAAGAGAAAGGAACACATGGAGGCAGTGCTAGTGAGCCATGGCCTCCCCACCTCCCCAGTAAGAGCTCTTGTTCGTGCTGTTAAATGCAACAAGGCTCTGAGCTAGGATCCAACCAGTACAACAAAAAGGACACCAGTGAATTCAACCACAGGATGAGACAGATGTCTGGTTAAAGGGTAGCAATGGGTTGCAGATCCGTACAGACTTCCTTCCCTGTCTCTTTGCCCCAGTGCCTGCCCAGCACAACCTCTGAACACCCACTTCCTGACTGCCATGTCCATCCACGGGACAGACACACCCTGGTTAATCTGGACCCCAGGATGTGAGAAGCCCTTCCGACACTTGGTCCAGGTAGATAAGTTCTACAGAGAAAGTTTTGTCTCAGCCCTTCTCACTCATGCAAAGAGTAATTTTATTTGGATTAGATGCTCTGGTCAAAATGCAGATCAATATTTCTGTAAGGACCTCCATGGGCCGTTTTCCCCCTTGTTTGAGGTTAAGTCAGGGATTCTGAAAATCTGCATCCAGCGCAAGGGTTACCGTGTACTTGCCAATATCGGGACTCCAAGTTCCACTTCCCATTGCCCCTTCCAGGTACATACTATGGCCGACTCAAAGTCAAGAAAAAAGTTATTCAGACATGATGGACAATGGTGTCTCAATTGTACAATTACAATAATACGATTAACAATTGTAAGCCCTTGAAACAGGAGTGATGATGGAAAGACCCACAATGGTACCCACATGTCAGAGAATGTGGGGCTTCATTTCCCAGTGAGTAGCAGGGGCCGTGAGCAGCTATGTGAGGGGGTGTTGGAGAGGCAGGAGCCTTTGTATGTTTAGCTCAATTGTTGTGTTTCATATTATGAAAAGATGTTGCTATGTAATTACAGTAATATTGGAAATGGTCTGAAGTATAATTAAAAAACCACTTGACTAAAAGAAGAATGAAAGGTGAGAATGGTCTAGAAAAGGGCATAGGTGATTAAAAAGGTTAGCTGTTGAATGGATATGAGAGGCTGCAGATACACTGTCAGTGGTGGATTGTTGGTGGGGCAAAGTTTCTTTAAGAACTATTTTTCAAGAATGTCTTAGAGTCTGTTAACATTTACTGAGCATAGTCTCATGGGCTGTTTTATTTAATCTTTCCCAAACCATTTATCATTCCCACATAATAGATGAGGAATATGAGGCTCACAGTGGTTAATGGACTAGCCTGAGATTACAGAACTGATTAATGGCATGGGAGATCCTTGAATGCAGGTCTCTTTCTTTTAGCTTCTACTGCTTTGTGTATCAGGAAACCCACCTAAAAGTGCCTACAAGGACAGGGGAGACAGGGCAAATAAATGGAAGCTGCCAGATTTGAGGGGGTGGGGGGAGTGAAGTAAAAGCAATCAATATATGGCTTCAGTGTCAGGGAGATATTAGGGATTGGTGGGGACTATGGCAAAGTGGAAAATTATAGACAACATCTAAAGTGAACAGCTGGTACTCAGAACCAACTGTTTGTTACCTTTCAGGAGTGCAGACTCGATTGCCAGATCTGCTGATTGTTCAGATTTTCATATAAGGTTTCCTGTTAGTTTCTTTTAATGTTAGCTCAAAAAAAAATCTTAAATATCAGATGTTTACCTGTTCCATCAACAGGCAAAACAAAACCTATCTGCAAACTAATTTCAGTTCATGGACTTCCAGAGGTAACTTCAGCTTTTTCTCAACCAATAACATCAAATCTTTCCATTTTATCACAGATAAGACTTCATGATCTGATCAGCTCCTCATCTTGTACATGAAAAATTTTACAATAAGGGATAAACACTAATTGAAATTGTCAATATCAATCCTCAGATAATGTTATTTTTGACATAATTCTATTTCCTATATGGGACATGTGTAGGAAAAAACATGTCATCCACTCAAGGTTAGAATCCCAGTCCTGCTAAGTAGGAGTGGTGTGACTTTAAAGCAAGCAACTTAATCTCTCTGAGTACTCAGTTTCTTCGTCTGCAAAACGGAGACATTGACATGTGAATTATAAAGTTGAAACAAGATTTAAATAAGGCAATTATTAGAAGTTGTAGTATACGAAGCTCATCAGAAAGAGCTCAGGCAAGACTCTAGGGGTTGCCACTGCCCACCCTCCACCCCTCTACCCTCCCTCATCTGTAAATTTCTTTTCTTTGGGTGTTGGGACATCCCACTTAGAATACAACTTATTTTCTCAAAAAGTGAATGTAAAGTAGAAACTGGAACTTCTACTTTTGTCTGAAGCAGGCTCTTGCACTAGACTTCTGCACGTCCTTGGCACACACTGGGCCCCTTGTTTGGCTGTCGTCTTGCCTTATCATGATTTGAAAATGCACAGTCAGGATTTGAGCGTTACCCGACTCTAGAGGAAGAACCCAGATTTTTCCTTCCTGAGTGGGGAAAAGCCAAATTCTTCCCTTCTGTGTTTCTTCCCTGTGAGTCTCCTTTACTGTGAGTCACTCAGCCCACTTCACTTCCGACATTTCTGGTCACCAGATGTGGAGGAGGGCTTCCCCACAGCAACGAGCAAGTCTTGGGCACCAGCTGGGTGTCCTACAGTTCACTCAGTGCTGACACCATCTACCAGGAGATAGCATCAGATCTCACAGGTAGGGGCTCAGTCCCACAAGACCACTCCCCTCACCCCACTTCAGATGCGGGTCGCAAGCCCACATTATCCCTTGTGCTATTCATTGGAAGTTCCCCTGGTTTGATCAACTTGCCAGAGAGGCTCCCAGAACTCAGGGAAATCCTTACATTTACCAGTTTGTTAAGGGATATGATAAAAGATACAGACAAGCAGAAGATGAAGAAGCGCACAGGGCAAGGTCTGGGAGGGTCCGAGCACAGAAGCGTCTGTCCTGGTGGAGCTGGGGTGCATCGCCCTCCTGGTGTAGATGTTTGTCCATCTGGACGCTCTCCAAACCCCTGCTAGAGGGGATTTCAGGAGGCTTCCTCATGGAGTCATGACCAGTTTTTAATTCCATTTCCGGCCCCTCTCCCCTCCCTGGGGGATGTCAGGTGGAGATGAAAATTCTGTGTCTAGTCATGTTAGTCCTTCTGGTGACCAGCCCCCATCCAGGAGCCACCAGGGAGCCCACCCAGAGTGACTTCATTAGAACAAAAGATGCTCCTAGTGCTCTTATCCCTTAGAAATTTACAGGGGATTCAGGAGGCCTTGTGTCAGGAACCAGGGTCAAAGACATATATATACATACGGGTTTTTTGCCTTTAATCTCACACCTAATATAGGTGTTTTGTCAGTTGAAAACAGGCAGAAAGCCAAGGTGCCTACATCTCTTCCCCTTCCCCCATCAGTTGCCTAAATTCAACATGTTCTTCCCCACTGTAAACACCAGCAGCTACAAGAGAGGGTAGAAACCTGGGGTTTAGTTTTCTTTAGTTTTCTTTGAGGTTAAGTGAATCCCACAGCAATGAAAAATCAATATTGTATTTGGTCAGATAGACATTATTAAAGCACCTAGATTAAATGGAACATAATTAATAGTCCATTGATTTTTTTTATCTAATGTTTTGTAATTTAGTTTGTAAGAAACAGTTATTCACAAGGCACCAAGTTCTTGATTTGGCTGAGTATATTCTACAGCATTTCATATGAATTTATGTTTCATCATCTCATCTTATTTGTTCTATTTGTTTGTATAGATACGCATAAGAAAAGAAGATTATAAAAATTTTCTTCCCTTTTTTTACTGTCTGGTCCCTAATTGAATGTTCAGTTTTAACCAAGCATTTCAATACCTCCCATAAGGATTACAGAGGCATTCAAAACACTGGCTTTTGCTAAAAGATGGAATTCTTCAGTACTAATAAATACTGTAGGAATCACATTTTAAAATCTGATCATGGAGATTAAACCACCTTCTGATTCTGAGACTACCCGCTGCTTCAGTGTCACATTATTCAGGAATTTCCAATTCCAGCCCAGATAAGACTCAGATAAGCTCCCATGATTGACAGTAGTGTACTAAATTTCACAGCCACCAACCTCCATCTCAGATCACATTCAACAACAGAAAGGGAACTTGTACAATGATGTGCAGCCCTCAGGTGGGTTCCATTTTGAAGTTCCTCTCTCCCATAAGCACCGAGGATCCTGAAGACAATTAGCAGGAAAATGCCGATTAAGACAATAACAGCACAGCCAGAGAATGATAAACAGCATGGATTAGTCTCCCCTCTCAAGCCGTTTCCAAAAGTATCCACTCATGACAGGTTTCCCATCCAAAGGTGTGATTGCAAAGCTAACGTTATGCACATACTATTGATTTTTGGTGGAGTGAAGGCAAATAATATGAAAATAATGTTAAGAATGAGGAATACATGCAGATGCACATAACTGCCAGCCCACTTGTTAAACCCTGCCCGAACTAGTGCATACAAGTAGGTCCCTGTAAGTCGATGCAAACCAGGGCAGCTCCCCTGGCAGGAGACATTAACCTGCAGGAGAAATCTTGCAGACAAGTGATACATTTTAGCCAAGCAGCTGTATATATTATTTATGAATTGATATAAGCGTAGAGATACATGGGGAGAGGAAAGCATATTACACTTATCCTTAAACATACTCCAAAATAAAGAGAGATGGGAAGAGACATTTATACCCACACATTCTCCAATTTAAAGAGTCTCTTCCTCCACCCCCACCCTGACCCCTCCAAAAAAAAAAAAAAACTGATCTCTATTTACAGCTCCAGGGCCTTAATGCAGTTCAGTGCCTTCTATTTTATCCCCCAGCAAGTGTAGCATTAACCAGCCCCGGGTTCCTGTCTCAGTTAAGACCACCCATGCCACAGCCAGAGCAGTGCCTTCAGGGCACAGAGGGATCAGGGGATTCACGTGTGTCACTTGGTCCAAAAAGCACCAGGGTCTTGCATTTTGAGAAAGGGAGGCAGATTTCCCTCCCTAGGCATCCACTTAGATGTGAACCCCATTTTAGACAGTGGAACTTGTTTGTTTAGAGTTATGGAATGAGAGGTCAAGAAGGAAACTTCTAGATCATCCAATCCACAGCTCTCGTTTACAACTCTGGGACATCCCCCAGCCACAAAGACTGCCCCAGAAACACAGGAAAACGCAACAGAGGACCTCCCTGTGGCCAGAAAGAGGCAAGAGGTAACAGAAAGAACAAGGGTTCAGGAACCAGGCTGAGTTGTATTCAGATCACAGATGTATAAACTGAGCCAAATCCCTACCCTTTCTGGTCCTCAGGTTACTCACCTGTCTGATGGAGATAATAGTATAAATTCACAACCTGTCTTCAGGCGTTCAGAAATCCAAGCTGCCCTGAAAACCAGAAGTGTTTCCTAATTTCTTTGGTGGCAAAAGTCAGCCCGGACTGAGCTTACTCGGAGGTAAAGACTGACATGATGAGGCTGCAGATGGTCGTTATTGATCCTGTCGCGGCCGAGCACCACGCCGGGGGCAGTGCAGGAAGGGCACTGGCTCTGTGTCCTCATCCCATGTGCTCAGTGAAGAGGCTTCCCATACTTCTAAACCCCTATCTCATCCTGCTGTTCTGGCTGAAGGAGTAGGCTAGGCCAAGAGGATGGCTCGCTCTTTCTTTCTTTCTTTCTTTCTTTCTTTCTTTCTTTCTTTCTTTCTTTCTTTCTCTCTTTCTCTCTTTCTCTCTTTCTCTCTTTCTCTCTCTCTTTCTCTCTTTCTCTCTTTCTCTCTTTCTCTCTTTCTTTCTTTCTTTTTTGCGGGGGTGGGGGGGTGGGGGTAGGGGAAGCGGTGTCAAAATCTAAACTCTGAAAGTCTAAAGCATTCTTTAGTAAGGCACAGGGAGAAGTCAGACTGATTCATATCCCAAGAGCTTAAAGTAATTCATCTCCCTGCGAAGGGACCCCCCTTTCCCCTAGTGGGTCCCCTGTCCCCCACCCCCCCGCACTGGCTTAGAGCAGCGGTGCAGGTGGCAATCCCACCAGCTGGACTGGCTTGCACCTCATATCAGCTCAACTGCAAAATTTCACTACAGCATCTTCTGATTTTTCTCCCCTTTTAGATTGGAAAAGGGACAGTGAAAAAGGAGGAGACTCAGCGTGTAGCTTCAAGAAATTCTGTCATTCTGGAATAAATAATTAACTTGAAAGAAGGCATAGTATCTCAGAAGAAAAAAAAAATCAAAGTTACAAAGATTTTGCAAAAAGATTATTCAAGACAAGCTTTTTAAACCTGTTGCCAGCGAGCTGGATTGAACTTCTGAGTGCCATCTTTTTTTTTTTCCGCCTCCATTATTGGGTGGTGTTAAGTTGGTTTTAAGTGGCTTTTCTTTCCTGATGTCTTGGGAACACCAACAGCCTTGTCCTCTTCCTTTCTGCCCCGTGAGGCCCCCTGGGGTGATGGAGAGGGCACTGGGCTTGGGTGCCTAATCAGGGTTCACCTCACAAGTGGGTGGAGTGAGAAATACAATGTCCCATCATGGGGCGGCAGGACCCTGCTCAAAATAAGCCCTGCCACTGGCCTCCTGCCACTCGAGCTGCTCTCCCTTGAAGCCAGAAGGGTGTTAGTCAGCAGGAAGCATCTAAGCAAACAGCACTGGGTGAGGCTGAGCCTCATCAGCTTAGCACTTTGGTAAATAGACACTGACAGCCAAGCCCCGTGGGAGTGGACGTCGGGGAGGTGGGCTGGGAACAGGGTATGAGGCCAAGGAGGGCACTGCTCGAAGGGAGGGTGTGGGGCGTGACAGACAAGCTTCACCAACTTCATTGTGCCCCATGTCATTTTCAGGCAAGTCGGCATCCTCCCGTTTCCTAGGCCACCTGCAGTGCTGGCCTGGCAGGTTACCTGGCTTCCCCCACCCCATGCTCTTCGGTCCTCAGCTGAATGCATGGCATTCTAGGCCACATGCAACAAACTTTTTTTGAGTGTCAACTGTGTGCCAACTGGTCTAGGCAATGGGGAGGGATGAGTCAAGTACAGCCCTGGCCTTCAGGGACAGAAAGCTTTCATCTACCTAGAGGTGTCTGGGCGACAGGACTTTATTGATTCTCAGAGCAGGTTCCATGGAACAGGAAGTCTGGGAGATGGGACAGGGAAGGGGGAGAGGTTCTTTGTCTACCTAAATTTGAGAAACGCTACTTTTCTCACAGTGTTTTAAAAAAAAGTCTTAACAGTAAAGAGACGTGCTTAATTTCCGTGACTTATTTGGGCCCAGAACCCATTTACCATTTAATATGTTTTACATCCTAAGGTGCTTATCTACCAGGAAACACACTTTGGGGCCTGACCCGTCTGCTTCATTTCAGCCAGATGTGCTCTGGAATTCAGAATTTGGGCGGTGTTCAAAAGGCAATCTAGTACACCCCTTTTCTGTGCTATTCTTGATAGCTGAGGGCTTCTTCAGAGGGAAAACAGAGAATTCCTAGCTCCATTAGACATGGAAGGTTTGGGGACAAATGATTTCACATCAGATTCTGGAGTCTGGGACCACATGACCAGACTCCTATTTGCATCAATCATATTCATCCTTTCTCTCATTTTACTTAAAAAAATACGTTTTGAGCACCTGCTGTGGAAGCAACCACATTGAAAACTGGGCATTCTCTGTCATTGGGGAAGTTGTAGTCTGCCAGCCAGGGTTGGGGTGACCTGGCCAGTTAACAAGCCGTTTGAAGGTGTGTGTGGCCCATGCCATGCTTAGGGTGACCACACACCCTGGTTTGCCTGACTCAGCCCCTGTTTATGCCTGTTGTCCTTGCATAGTGCGTACGGCTACCCCCTTTCTGCTCCCTTAGGTGTCCTAGTTCTGACGTTAGATTACGAGGTCCCCCTGGTTATAATGGCTATAGGCTGTGGAAGTCCAGAGGTGGGAGGGCCAGGGGAAGCTTCTGGGAGGACCTGACAAGAGTCCTGAATATCTGAGGGGGAGGAGGAGCCAGGGACAACAGTGGGACCAGCACTCAGGTGGAAGAAGTAGCAAGTGCAAAGGATGAGAGAAGATAGTAGGGCTCAGCACATGTGGTTACGTCGAGGGAGGCAGGAGACAGGTCTTGAAGAGTTCAGTTATATCATGGTAAGGAGCTGAGACTTTTCAGGGCCTTGGGAAGACCTTGGTGGGGTTGTAGGCAAGGAGGTGCCTAGATGGAGTCAACGTCGTTGAAGAACCACTCTGGCTGTGAATGGGAGCAGAGGTGGGGCAGTGAGCTGGGAACAGTCAGAGGAGCCCCTAGACCAGTGAGGAGATTGCTGCAGCCACCCAGGGGAGAAGAGCTGACGGCCTGGGTGAGGACCACAGCTGTGGGCTGGAGAGAAGTGGGCGGATAAATGGGTGGATGGATGGATGGAAGGATGGATGGATAGGGAGGTCTTCATTGATTGATTGATTGATTGATTGGCTGTGGTGGGGATGGGAAAAGAGAGTTGAAGGTGAAACCCTTGCTTGTGCATGAACATGGATGCTGGAGTCTTCTTCAAGGAGACAGGGAGTGTAGGGGGAGGAACAGGTCTTGGGAGAGGGAGACAAGGAGGCCAGTTTTGGTCAGGACATATGTGCGTGTCTTGGCCTTTTCAAAGCTTCAAGGCTAAAAGGGTAAAGACAAAGGGGCATTTTTTTTAAAATGATTCAGAAACATTCTTGAAACTGAATGAAACAAAAAGCCAAGTCACAGCGTACCGGAGCAGCCTTGTTACTGGCACGATGTGTCACTGGCCGCTGTTGTTTGGGAGGCAGGGAACTGAGCCTCCAGCACCAAGCTCCTCTGTTTAGCCCTGCAGCAGAGCAGGTGTGGACAACGGCCCTGTGAGCACCCCTCCCGCCCACCCTGAGCACAGGACCCTCCACTTGCCGCCTGTGCTACCACGGACAGTCCCCCGAGCGGACTGGCTGTTAAGTGGCCTCAGTCCTTCCCCAGCCTGAGGCAGGTTTCCTTCTGACGCTGGAATGCTCTCGAAGCCGTTCACCAGCCCCCTGAGCCGTCCACCAACAGTGTCAGTTCTCTTGCCTCTGCTTCCTCACTGTCCCCAGGGCCATTGTGCAGGTTGGATGAGGGCAGAGACAAGGGGATTTGGTTTGCTTTGGGCCAGAGAGAATCAGAGCTTAAAACTGCCATGGCAGCTCTTGGATCTTCCAAGGCCATATGGCATTCCCTGCTTGATTGTCCAGTCATTTTTGTCTTTCAGCTATTGATTCAAGGTTTATTAACATTATGCATCTCGGTCATGGCCTGAGAAGTTCAAGTGACTGCATGTCTGTAACGGTCCCACCCTTTCCAAGCAAAGAACAAGAAAAATTGCTCCATGGCTGTCAACGGGGCTCTGCCTGATAGTGATGCCGTAGCAGGAGGCGTTCCCTCTGTAGCAGTAGTGAAATCACCTCACCCGAAACAGTCCGGTCCAGGCAGTGGAATGATTCTGTTGTCTGAAACCCTGAGCCATCAGCAGATGTATTAGTCACCCCCAAAGGCCTCCTGTTGTAGTCCAGAGGGCCAGCCTTTGCATACAAAGCAAGCAAATTCCAAGTTCAAGTTTCATTTCATAAGCTGTAACAGTGACCCAGGGCCAAGGTAAACTTTTTAAAGAAAGCCTAAAAAGAATTCTTGGCCCTGAAAATGCAAACAAGTAGAACCTGAACTGTATTTATATTTTACTTAGCAGTCCCAAGAAACCTATAAGCATTTGGAGTTTATGAAGTGTGATGTGTTCCTTGGTTTTTGTTATAGCAGGAGTCTGGGCTTAGCTTTTTTTTTGCATGCTCTCTCTGTGTAGAGCTGGAACTACAATCATCATAATCAAGCATTTAAGCAAACAAAAATAATCATTTGAAAGCTATTTTCCATAAGCTCTTTAGTTCTCAATTCACTACAATTGTGTTCAGAAGAAAATGTTCCATTTCTTTCCTATTGTAGTACTTACTGTCAGCAGCAGAAGCAATGACCAGTTCTCCACATATAAAATTAATTCCATTTCAGCATTTCTGAATAAAAACAAATCAATCAAAAGCCTAAATTTGTTTTTCTTCCAGGAAGACATTTTTTGGGACCGTCCAGAACCTCCCAGAGGATAGCATCCTAGGTACACTTGAGTGTCAGCACTTGGCATAATTTTGAGCCCTTCTGGCAAAACCAAATAGTTCACCTCTGTGAAATTTTTTCATGTCTAAAATCCCCTTTGGCATTCACTTCATGCGAATTCTCCCCTTAGCCCAGGCCGTTCCTAATTAAAGTGCAAAGGTTTATAGATACAAGGAGTCTATAAACTAACTCACTGCTAGTCCGTGGCCGGTGGAGGGCAAGGTGCTGAGCAGAAAGTGGGGAAATGATTGCACTGGTTGCAGGAATAGCCTAACGGGAATGACTCCAAACCCCGCGGGAGTAGCTACCGTCAGCTCCCTCACTGTGACCGGCAAGGGAGCGAATTTGCAGGGATAACTCAGAACAGTGGGCCATCTGCTCCCGGTTCTTCTTGTGAATCCTAGAAACAAGATGCGAAGTCACAAGAGAAGCTGGCAGTGGTGAGTTCAGGGCGAGAAGCTCCCGGAGGATAAAGTTGAGGTCTGCCTCTTAACAGGCTATTTTCTGAGTCATCAAATTCTTCATAGTTTGCTTTATTAGCACTTTTCCAAATTGGCAACGCAAAACTTTTGTCCCAGGTGTGAGCTGGCCAAGCCTAGCGTCACACAGAGAGTGGGAAATGGTACCTGCTTCTCTGCCTTGTGCAAGTCACACCCACGGCCCATTTGAGAGCTGCCTAGCTGGCCTTCTTGGGCCTCCCCTGCTTGCCAGCAGTTTTCCCCCATCCCACGTTGGCCCAGCTACCAGGACGGAGAAGGGCCTGAGAGGTGGAGAATTTGGCTGACACATCCCTTGTGAGGTTCAGAAATAGGGAGACCACATTTTGCTTTCAGACTTCTGACAACCGAGGCTGTAATGACTCAAAGGGGACCTGCATTGGCACCAGTGTTCACAGTCGGTCAGACACTGTGAAGTTTTATTCTAAAGAGTTTGGAGTTAATCTGAGTTATTTCCTTCCTGGGGGAGACACCAGAAGACGCCACAGTGATGGGTAACTGAAGTCCCTGAGATCTGGGGTGACTATCTCCAGCTCCTCTCATAACTGGAGCTGCATCCCTGAACTGGGAAGAATCAATGGGAGAAAAAAAATGTCAGTTTATAGTACGAAACAATGCAGCCTTAGCCTGAGCAGGAACACCCTGTGAGGCCCCAGGCGAATGGAAGGGTGGGAGGTGGAGGGGATGTCACCAGGCTGTCAACTTCAGTGATCACCAGGGACCTGCACTGAGAATGCCTTGGCCTCATTTCAAAATATCAGATTTATTCCAAGGGCTCTGCATGGCATCAGGAGCCCTGTGGGCCCACAGAAGCCAATAGAACGAACTGTAGAATGCTTGGCTGGGCCTCCTCGAAATCCTCCGGAAAGTCGCAGCTCCTCTGCGTCGAGTGACACTGGTGCACGGGCCCAGGGCCTGACTGGAGCTCACAGGTTTGTGGAAACCCCACCACTTCCCCACTTCCCCCTCGGGAGCACATGCCCACCTTTCTTTGCAAACACTCTGAAAATCAGCAACAAAAAAGAAGCTCAATTAGGAGAAAATGTTAATTGTGTTCAATCAGCAGATGGTGCGCGGAATGTGAAAATTCTCTAACCTCCAAAGTCACCAACTTTTGAATGTTCTTGATTTCCCTTTCGCTGTTTGAAAGAGAAGGGAATCTTTCCATTCCGGGTACATTACTAACCTCTATATTCCAACCTCTCTTGGATTCTGGGTTATAAGCCACATCTCATACTCCATAATGGTGTATTCAATTCCTAAAATGCTCAAAAAGTGTCACTACAGCTCATGAATAGAACCTCAAAACTGTAAGTAGTAGAGAGAAAGGGGGGAGGGTGAGAGAGCATAGTTCCTCTTTCAGGGTATCCCCATTTTCCTCTCCTTCTCCGCCTTTTCCTCAAGGAACCAGAGATACATGGGACAAAATGTTAAAACTCCAACCATTGCAAACGGAAGTCTCCAGTAAACTCCCGCATGGCAAATCTTTTCATACCAATAATACTGCTCCCAAACCAAGCCTATGAATCATGCCACAGAGTTCCCGGGCCTCAGTCACCTATGGGGTTGATGGCCTCAGGTATGAATGGTGCTGAGGCAGCCTCAGAGGATGCAGGAAAGGGAAGGTCTTTTCTAAGAGGCACCTCTGATGACTCCTTCCAAGGCCAGCGATGTGACCGTGTGGCCCCAAGCTCCGGAGTCAAAGCGATGGGGAGCCAGGCTGGCAGTGCAGTAGCCTGAGTGCGTGTTCTGGCTCCACCACCTCCTAGTCATCTCCCAGCGCCTCAGTTTCCTCACCCATAAAATGGGGATAATGATAGAGCTACTTCCTAGGATTAAAGGAGATTATTCATGTAAAGCACTTAACACAGAAGTGCCCACGTGCCTAAGTGTTTAATAAATGCCCAACATCACTAATTTGCAATTCTGAGCCAGAGGCATGAGCTTACTGCTTTTGATTCTAACCCAGAGCAGAAACTCAACAATATTGCACAGAACGTGAAGTTGGAGAGCAGGAGTTACAGGAACTCACCCACACTACAGAAAGGCCCACTAACACCAGCATATACCCACCTTCTCTACCCAGTTGGTAGTCGAGCAACAGGAATCTCAAGAGACTTGAAACCCCACGTAGAGCCAAAGGACACGGCCGATTCGTATCACTCATTTTGTCGACAGATGGTTCTACTAGGCTTGGCAGATTACCCATAAATGCTCACTGCTGTGTGGGGCAGGGGAACCCCTGGGAGAGTAGCCAAAAAGCTAGGACCATCCCATCCTTCCAGAGTGGTTCCCGTGGGCTCCAAGTTTTTGTCTGGACACCGAGGTCCAATTAGGTTAGGTGGAAATCTCATAAGATCTAGTTTCCTTACCATATTCCAGTTCCTCGGATTCCAGTTGAGCTGAAAATGTCCTCAAAGTGATCGTATTTCTGAGAAACTGCCAATATTTCTCACCTATGACCCTACTGAGTCATAGAGGGGTGTAAATGAGGGAAAGTTCTCCATCCTGCTAAAATATTTAGGGAGGAATTCTGACTGAAGGTCACAATCAATTCAGCCTTTCCAGTTCCTCAGGGTGATTTCAAATTGGGTTTCAAAAAGAGGCCAAGAGCCAAATCCCACAGAAATTTCAGGAGCATTAAATGAATCTTGCACAGAACTCCTAGCAGCGGTTAGATATTAACAAGGAGAAAAGAACAATTATCGTTTGGGACTCCAAGTGCCACTTTATGTCACTTTAAAGAATGAATAGACTTCCAGCTCCACTCAGCTGTCTGCTCACAATTACAAAGCAATGGTAAATAATCGTGGCAAATGGAAGGTTTGATTTAGGAGAGTGAAATTGTGTAACGACTCGGTGCTTTTTCTTCCTTTTCTGTGGCAAGCGGGACAGCTCCTGCCACTGGTTTGGCTTATATCCAGACCCATGACTTACAAAAAAAACAGGTTGGTGCCTGGAACCACTTATTAAAGCAGACACACTGACACACACAAAACCTACCAAAATATTTTTTATTATTTTTACAAGGAAAAAATAATCATATTGTGTGGCATGGTTTAATTTGCTGTCCAGTGGTTTTATTTAGCCAGAATCATCTTTGTCCATGCCAATAAAATTTTTCAGCAGCTTTAATAGAAAGTGCACCTTTCCATTTTCTGAGAGCACCAGTTTCCGAGGACACCCCCGGAGCTCTGCCCCTGAGAAGATGTGTTGATATAGTGGGTATGCAGGACTTCTCTCCTTCTGCACCCCTAATTCACTGGAAAGGGTGGGGCAGGTTTTATACTCGATCTGAAAGGGGTCTGGGCCCCTGGCAGGGAAGACTTTGATCTAGGGCCCAAAAGCATCTTATCCAAACATGCATTCATTTAATCTTGCAACTCAAGAGTGACAGGCCCTTCCAAAGTGGTTTGGGAGGACCAAGGGGACAGAGTAGAGGCACACAGGAGGCCCCTGCAGGCATGCCCAAGGAGCCAGTTATCTGTGATACCCGGTCTCGGGAGAGAAGCTTTGCCTCTCAGAAAGGCAGGAGGGGCGACTCAAAGCCTTCCTAGTGCAGACGGCCTCCTCTCAGGGCTTTTCAGGGGAGCTAGGTTTTGTGGACTGGAAAGCCTAACAGCAAACAAGAGCTGCCCGAGGGAGACCCAGACAGGCTGGAGTCCACGGCTGCGGTATTCCCCACCGTTCCTTCAGTGGCCGGCCCAGCCCCTACTCATCCCTCTCACCCTTATCCCAAAGGCCCTGTCCAGTGTCATTTCTCATGACTTTATTTCTTGCCAACTAAATCCCAAATAAGGTTCAGGTTTCAGATAATACCCTTTCCAAAAGAATTTGCTTGTTAACAGAAAACCCCAAATCTTTTTCAAGTCTTAACTGAATTTAACAAACATCAATTGAGAGAACTCATTTCTGAGTACTGGGCGTTAAGCACGGCAGACACAAAAAGGAATGAGATGTGTTCCTCACTTAAGGAGCTCACAGTCTAACAGGACAGGAGATATATAGTCAAATAGTTCTTATATATTAAGACAAATACAATTAGAAAATTGAGTGAAGGCCTATGGGAGCCCCAGTAAAGAAATTCTCTATGTTTTGTTGCATATAGCAAGAAAATACAAATAACAATGGCTTAATCAAAATAAATGTTCAGCATTAAACAGTCTACAGCTGGTAACAGACTTCTATGATGTCATCAGTATCTCTATGGTCCTCCTATCTTTCTTTTCTACCATCCTTAGTATACAGCTGCTAGCCTCAAGTTTACTTCATGGCCCCAAAATGGCTGCTGGAGCGTCAGACGGCTCATTCCAGTTCCAGGCAAGAAGGGAGAAAGGACAAAACTGATGCTCTCTTTGCAGAGCTTCTCTCAAAATTCTACCCAACAAATTTCTTCCATTCCATTGGCCACCAAATCTGCTGAGGAAATAAAATCTCTGCCCACTGTAAGGAGGAAAGGGAGACTGGATATTGGCTAGGCAGAAAGCAATCTATCCCACAGGCTTTAAAGAATAAATAGGCCTCCCCAAAAGACAAAGTGAGGAAGGGCATTCCTGGTAAAGGAAACAGAGCATGCAAAGATAAAAGTACTTAGTCAATGTGGGAAATGTGAGTAGCCTACAAAGGCCTTGCCTCTCAGCCTTAGTCGATCAACCTTGTTTTTTCGGTCAGTGGGTTTCCTAACTTTGGGGTATGTGTTTTGGTTATTGTTGTTTATTATGGTTAAAGGTCATAGGGACTCTTTTATTTGGATGGAATTTTGTGTGGAACCCCAAGATGAAAACGCTAAAAGAGAACAGCTCTAGTTCAAGGTGGGGTTAGACAAGGAGCACTGTACTTTACTAACCATTAGGTAGAAAGTAGCAAGTCCTAGGAGAGGAGTAAGTAAAAGATCCCTGGGGTTTCAGAGGCAGTGACAGTTGATCTGTGTCTGAAAGGATTTAGGATTTCCAAGTGCCAAGGTGCAAAGAAAAGCTGTTCAAATGGAGGAAAGAGGGAAAGGCCCCAAGGGACAAGGGATACGTAAACAGGAATCAGGGCCCAATTTCCCTTACCAGAAACTAAGGCTTTGAGGAGAGTGTGGGGAACAAGGTTGGAAAGCTGTGGGATCAGCTGAGGACAATGAAGTTCATGTGTCTAGCAAGGGACGTGGCCGCGATGGAGGCCACTGACGTCTCCACTCCACAGGACAGTGGTAGCAACCATGCATCTGTACTCCAGCTTCTTTTAGTAATAGCCAGGATACACCTGTAATTTGGGTTCTCAGTGCATGTAGGCCTATTGATAAAACACAGAATACATGAGGCCTGAATCTGGATGCACATAGAGCCAAAAGGCAAAGTCCCACAGGAAGGCAAGTCCACGATTCGGTCACCTTTGGAACTTGTTCCCAGTGACTCCCCAGTCAAAGCTACTGCAGCCTGACTCTCTATGTCCCAAGTCACACAATCATCCAGTCCTTAAGCCAACCAATCCTAGGAAGGTGGAACCCTGAGGAGAGACGGCACTGCTACGTGCTCTCCCTCCTCTGTGGAGTTCTCGCTCTGTCTAAACTTTGGGGCTATCAGTGTGGCAAATGCTTTGGAAAAATGATTTGCAAACTGTAGGAGGCTACCCATAACTCAAGACCTGCATTTCTTAAAGAAAAGAAAAATTAGAATAAGACAGAATACCATGTTAGAATAGGTAAGACTATCTTGTGGTAACAAACACTTCCCAGATCTTAGGGGCCCAGCAAACACTTTTATTTCTCTCTCACTTAAAGGCTGCTGAGGATGTACATGAGCCTCTAGGGCAACAGTCTACCATGTGGCAACTAGTCATCCAGGAAGCTTTGATGTGTGGCCCCACCATCTCAACCCGAGGCGTCCTTGGGCCTCTGTGGCAGGGAAAGCATCAGCTGGGGGGTTGCTGGCTTTCTATGCGTCAGTGTAGAAGTGACACTAGAACTGGATATCTGGATACCAGTGCCTACCAGCAACGCCGAGCAGAAGCACACAGCAGTCAGAGGGGACAGGGTAGGATGGGACAGAATAGGGCTAGGAATAAAAATAGGAATAGGACTAGATCCAAGTGCATCACAGAAGTATTTTTAGTTGTAAGACTGAGCAGATGCTAGGACATGTACTGAGGAGCAGTTGTAAAATGTATTTCCAGGTAGGGGTTTGAGGTGAAAAAAAAGTTTGAAAGTGACTGCATCTGAGAGAAAAATGTGCCTGGAGATAAGAATGAGATTATTTATGACATGCGACCTTGTAACAGTAAAGGGCTCTCCCCTGGTGTCCTCTCAGTCAAAGGAAATAGAGTTTGTGATGTCCCCTGAATGGGCTTCATCCCATAGTGCAAAATAGCCCAGTGTCACTTATCCTGACTCCCACACGCGTAACAAACTCAATGGGTTAAAGCAGTCACCGTCAATGTGTGTGTGTGTGTGTGTGAGAGAGAGAGAGACAGACAGACAGACAGACAGACAGACAGTCACAGACAGAGAGAGAGAGATAAGGGGAGGGAGAGAGGGAGCGATCTGTCTTCTTCAAAGAGCGTTCTACTAAGGAGTTTGTTAAATGCCCTGGAAGAGGTGGTGTCTTCAGAGGATGGGAAAGTCAGATTGGCCTCAATGACCACCAGGGCCCAGAAAAACAAATAGGATGATGAGAAAGGGTTACTCTAATGTGACCTTAAAAGCCTGATGCCCAATACGAAAGCCCCACCTTCTGAGTGAGTGCCTCGTTCCCATGGAGGAGCCTCGAACTGTAAGCACTCCATGGAAATCCCGCTGACATGCAGCAGTGAGCAGAGCCTCCCTGGACACCCCCGTGTAAGGGGCACCTCTCCAAGAATAGAAGGGAATCTTCTGAGAGAAACTTGGACATCTCTTTCTCAGGGCTCCAGCAGACAGCAGAAGGAAAATCAGGAACTCCGCAGGGCATGTGGGGGCTGAGCAAATTGACTTGGGGATATTTGAAATAGATTTCTAATACTTATAACTCCTCCAAGGGCACAGTGGAAAAAAATAATAATGTTAACTAATGTTTGTCTATGCTTATTAGGTGCCCAGACCTGTGCTAAAAAATGGATCTATTTTTATCTCACTTAATCCTCTCCCCTCTGAGGTCACTATTGTGAGCTATTTCCATTTTTTGAATGATGAAAATGAGGCTCAACGAGCTTAGGAAATTTGCTTACACTCAGAGAAGAAGTAGCAGATCTGTGATTCAAACCCAGCCTGTCTGTCTTTTTAACTCCTACCCCAAAATAAATACATACATAAACAGAAGATTTAGGATTATCCAGAAGGAGCAGGAGGTTGTGGGCTGAATAGTTTCCCCCCAAAGAAGATATATTGAAGTCCTAACCCCCAGCACCTCACAATGTAACCTTATTTGGAAATAGGTTCGTCGCAGATGTAATTTGTTAAATTAAGATGAAGTTATACTGGAATAGGGTGGGTCCCTGATCCAGCATCACTGGTTTGCTCATAAAAAGACAGTCATGTGAAGACAGGGAGAAAGCATGGAAGATGGAGGCAGAGAGGGGGTGGTACACCTACCAGCCAAGGAACACCAAGGAGTTCTGGCCGTATCCAGGAGCTAGGAGAGGGGCCTGGGACCGCATGGCCGTCACAAGGAACCAGCCCGGGCCATACCTTGATCTCAGACTCCGGGCCTCCAGAACTGGGAAACAATACATTTCTGTTACTTTAAGCCACTCAGTTTGTGGTGCTTTGTTACACAGCCCTCGGAAACAAAGACACAAGATAATTGTAATCTCTAAACAATTACCTAACCAGATCTAACACAGCATCATGTCTCTCCTCAGTAATGAGAAAACAGAGGCACAAAGAGTTGGAGACCTTTGCTCAAATGGAGAAGCAGTCACAGAGCCAGAACCCCAGCCATCTGTGTTTGGTGTCTGCTGTCTTCTTCCCCAGGAAAGCACTGAAGATAGTTTCCTCTTTAGCTTTGTGCTCTGAGCATCCTGACCCACAGAGTCCACACTGAGGCTGCCAGTGCAGAAGTGACTGTCTCTGTTTCCCCGGAGGTAGGAGATGAGTAGAGCCACGCATCCCCATGGGCTTGCTGCCCATGCCCACATGGGGACCAGGCCCCTCTAACCCGCTCTCGCTTCTGGATATCGAGGGAAGGGCCCAGCCCCATGGGGTACTGAAGGAACCACAGAGGGCTCGGGCAGGCCTGGCCATCTCCATCTTAAATGTGACGTCCAAGGGAGCCAGCTGAGGCTCCAATACTCACATGACCTTATCTAATCAGTGTTGGGGGCAGAAATCAAACAGAAATTTCCCTCCAAACCAGCGTGGAGACTTGGAACGCTGGGGCAGTTACTTCAGAGAGCCCAGTTCTCCAACACGCTGCAAGGGAGGTGACCCGTCAAGTCCTTTTGTCAAAATCACCATGAGCCAGCAGGGGCTCCTGATCTGGGCAGCCCTTCCTCTAACCAGAAGGCCTTGAAAAGCCAAGACCCACTCCCTGTGAGTAACAGCAGCATTTTTCTCCAGAACCACTTTCTCACAAAACAGTGTGCCAAATGTCCCATTCCATACGGTGCAAATGGATTTCACTGCATCTGACAGGCAGCAAAGATTCCTGGAAATCTGGTGATCCCATCCTGTGCCCAAATGGAAAAATTTTAAGGGCACAATAGTAGGAAGAGAAGCGATAGTAGTAAGAGTAAAAGTAATGTTGTCGTCGTCACTGTTCCTGTTGAATGCCTGCACCGTGCGGCTCGTGGATGTGGCCCCTCCACATCCAGAGTCCCTTAAAAGCCGAGGTGCCATTCTCCTCTGCATCACTTAGACCAGTGGTTTTCAAGGGATTGTTAATATGCAGATCACTAGGCCCCCACCCAAGGGGGTCAGGGTCAAGGGCCCAGAACGGCATTTTAACAAGCAAAAGCCATTCTGATGGAGATGATCAGGTGACCAAACTTGGAGAAGCCCCAAGTTTGGACTTGCCTTTGTATTTAGAGCTGAGGCTGTGAATCAGGTGAATTCTCAGGTTTCCTCCAGCCTCGCGATTCCAACATCTCTCCCTGTTTATCTTGTGTCCACTTGCCCTACTTAGCTGGTTGCTTTGGTCTCCTACAACTGTCTTCTTTTCTTTAACCTTTCCAATGAACTCCACTGCCCTTTCTCTGTCCCTGAATTGTCTGTCTGGAATGGCAGAGCCCAAGAGAACTATCAACATTTGATAGGTAGATCCTATAGATACCTGATAAAACTGGCTCCCAATGCAAATAGGATAGCAGGCACACCGCTTTATCTGCCTTCAGTCGGCCCTCATGCTTAATACTTAATCGCCCTTGACCAGAGTTTCCTAGCTCAGGGGCTCTAGGGGAGCACTTGAAACGTCATGTGAAACTGTATGCAAATAATGAGCACACGGGCATTTTTTTCAGAGACACCAGTCCAAGGCCAGGGAAGGGTAAGAATCACGGCTCTAGGTACCACCTGACTCACCAGGCTGTGACATAGGAAGTCCATTTTGGTAGATCTAAGCTACATTGGTTAAATTACAGACAGTTTCCAGTCAGTTAAGGCAGTTCATACAGAGCACAATTTACAAATCTAACTAGACCACATCTCCATTCACATGTAATATGCTAGATACTAATCACCAAAAATAGGAGATCAAATAAAATACAGTTCCAGGAGGATTCTGGGAAGATGGCAGTGGTACCAGCAGCAGTCTTTCAATCCCTCCAAATCCCTGCATCAAAATAGGCAGAACAATTAGATAACAATGCCAAAATCCTTGGACACATTTACAACAAAACTAGGGGCAAGTTTTCTCACAAACTCCAAATGACAAGTGAGTAGAAATGAACTACCCATAGCTCAAGTGTCCATCCAGGAGGAAAAGGAAGCAATGAGGTAGCATCTGACGGACTTGAAATCAGGAGATCTGCCAAATGGCCAATAGTATTTCCTGGAAAGTGTAGTTGGACCAATTTGATAAATGTTCCTAACACATGTGTTGGGGTGGGGAGTGAGGGTATAGCTTTCTCTGAGAGGAGCAAGTAAAAGTCCCCAGGAAGAGGTCCTGAAGGGGACGGGGCAGTTGAGACTCCCAAGAGCTCTCAGAATGGATCCCCCAGGGCCCTCTTCCAGGTCAGGGCCCTGCACTCGGGAGAAACATCCTTGGAGTGGAATCAAAATTGAGCTGCATAGAGACGATAGTGATAAAGGAAAGACAAGGTCCAGACCAGTTAGTGGGGGAAACATGGCAGGAAAGCTTAGAATGCAAATTCTGGTAGACCACCATGTCTACCACTATATGAAAATAACAGAAGAGGGAACCCTATGGAGTCAGAAAAGCTTTCCTGAACCTGGCCTCATTCTATAAGTTCAGGAGAACTAATTTCACATAAAAAGGAACAACAGAAAAGAAATCAAAACCCATACAGTGTTATTATAAGAAAAAAAAAAAGGATGAAAAAAGGCCAGAATAACATCTCTGCAAACAATGGAAGCATGCCAGAGAGATGTGCCCATAATGTATCAAAACTACAACAAACTATACTAAAACAAGTTAAAAGGCATTAAGAAAATGATATAAGATGTATCTGAATTAGAAAAAAAGAACCTCTGTAAATAATTTAAAATTTAAAAACCCTTTCAGACATGAATAGTAAATTAGAAGGACTACAAAAGCAAATCAACACAATGACTAATATCTTGAGAGGAAATATCAGGTGAAAAGAAAGAAAAGTTTTTTGAATCAAAAAGAATGAAGAAAAAGATTAAAAGGATTCAAGAGAAAAATGACAAATATTGAAGACAGGCAAAGAAGATTGAACATTCAGAAAATAGGAATTCTTGTAAAAGAAAAGCAAAGCAAGGAAACAGAATAATTCCTAATTCCAGAGAACTTTTCTGAAATGCAACACATTTAACACACTTGAAACTACACATTGAAAGAACACACCATGTACCTAAGACTATCAACTAGGATCAACCAACATCAGAAAAAAATTAGTGAAATTCTTGAACTTTAAAGAAAAATTCTTCAGGCATCTATAGAAAAAAACACATGTGATTTAGAAGGGAAATAAAACTATATTTTCATTAGACTTTTCAGGAAAAACTCCTTATGTCAAAAGAAGTTAGAAACATATTTAAGTAATCAAGTAAAGAAAATGCAAGTCAACAATTTTATGTCCAGAAAAATGGACTTTCAATGTATAAAGAGTACAAACTGTTATCAATACTCAAGAACTCAGAGAATGTTCCCGTGAGTCCTTACTGAGAAATCTACTGAAGAACAAGCTTCAGACAATCAAAATGACTAGAAAGACATTGACAAGAGGCCTGAAAGTGAGCATTAAATATACAGTTACCTGTAGAGCTAAGATTAAGTGAGAGCTGAGAGAGAGAGAGTATGGAATGCAATGGCTATATGATCTGACAATGTAAATATAGTCCAACTACGTATAGTTGTACTATAGATTTTCCTTTTTTAATGAGATGTTAGAATGGAGGGAGGATAAGCAAAAAATGTTAACATATTATGTAATTATTATGGTGGTAGTATCAGTATTCTTATTATGAGACCCCGTAAGTGTAATACCATGGATAAAACAAATGAGTAACTATGGACTATTCTATCATTCCTATGTCCTTGAGAATCAGAAACACTTGAAATTGAATTGGAAGTATCCATAGGAACTCATGACATATATAACCAGTGGTGTGGTAAAGCTGGTTTGCAACAGCTGGTGAGAACAGACTGAACACATCCTGTTCAAACTCCACATTTAGTGACTTAGTGCTGGTGTACTGGAATCAGCCATAATGGGAGTATTTACACCACAGAAATTGGGAAATGCTACAAATCTGCCCTTTTTTCCAGAGAGTCCATTGTTAAACATTTACCAATACTGTATATTGCAACCCTTGGTGCCCAGATGGTGCAGTTAAAATACCATTTCTCACTAAAAGAATCCAGAGAATTTTGGAGAAGTAGTTGGTTTGAGGTCTGAAACAGGAAATGTACGAGATGAGCCTACAACACCTTGTCAGACAGATGACCAGGAAGCTGTCAGAGATACTGGTATCATGTCAGTAGGACTCAGAAGCCACACTGAGGACACCCGCTGACCAAAGAAGGGTCAGTCTGAGCTTCAATAGTGATAATAATTACAATAAACTTCATTTAAATTCATTACCTTATAGTGATATTTAAACAAAGAATCCATTATTTTCAGAGGGTCATAACCAATCATTACCTGGAAAACAAATAAATAGATGGAGTAAATCAAACATTTATCTTGCTCTTCCTATATTGACTATTCCACAGAATATCCCAGTCAGACAAACGAAAAGTGGCTCTTTATAGAAGTATTCTACCTAATAAAATAATAAAAAGATAAAATTAGAATTTCATCATTTGTGCATCCCAGAGAGCAAATAGATAGAGGTATTACACATCACTGGCCGTGAAGATCACACAAAAAGAGACAACCAGATATGGTATCTTTAGTCTTGCCAAAGGGATAGAATTAGAACCTAAATCTTACCCAGTCTCCGGATCCAGCTGGCAATTTGCAGCAATACCAAGGGCAGAGGAACATGCTGGGCTGCACATGAGTTTGCAATCAGAAATTCAGAACACGGGAATGTCCACAGGTCAAATGGCCCAGGTTCTTCAGCAGATAAATTGTAAAGAAAAGGGTGGAAGAGGAATCTATAGCTTAAAAGACATAACACATTTTTTTAAATAGGCAAGACCAAACTGTAGTGTGCCAGAATGCACATTTGAGTGATAAAACTGTAACTAAAAATTCAAGGAAGTGATTAGTATAAAAATCATCATACTGGCTTTAGGGGAGACAAAGAAGTTTTGATTAGGATGAATCACCTGGAAAGGGCTTCAAGGGTAGGCGACAAAGTTCTATTTCCTGGAACTTGGAAGATTTCCTCATCTTGTAATGATATAAGGTAATGAGGTAATGATGTAAAGATATACACTGGATCTGTGAGGTTTGATGTAGCCCTTTTTCATTTTACAATAAAAAGATTTTATTTAATAATAAATTTCTTGCCCTCAAGGAGTTTAGAGTCTAAAGAGGAAGACGGAGATGTAAGCAATTAGCTTCACTCCGACATGATAAACGCTATCAGGCAGGTATGTACACGTTGCTTTGGAGCTGCCATGGAGCTGAAACAGTTCGGCATGGCAGATCTGAGGAGGCTAGGGGAGGAAGGGACACACCAGCTTGGCTTGGAAGGGAGAGCCATTCATCAAACAGACGTGAATAGCAGAGCGAGACCAGGCTGAAGTGGGTTGCAGTCACTCCTGGCCAGCTTTTTCTGCTGACCCAGCAGGTTTATTCAGGCTTCCTTTCTGCCCCAGCAGTCGTCTTGGGCAATTTCCTTTAAAACGGGCAAGGTCAACCAAAGGAACACATGTTCACCTGTGTGTGTGGATAGTGGGTTTCTACCTTTTCCTTGTTTTTAAACCAGAGCTTCATGCATAGCCTAGGAGAAGGTACCATCCTGATAGCTTGTTCTTGAAATAGAGTGGCTGCAGCAAAGACAGGATCCCATTCATGTGTTCTCTACTTGTGTGCAGAGCAGAATCAGAAGTCCTTCCTTGAACTACAGAGAACAAATTGATGAAACAGCTTAAAGAGGAGGGCTTTTGGTTGGACTCTTAAAGCCTTGCTCCAATCTGAACACCAGCTACAGCTCAGCAAAATGATTTATCACAATCTTAAGCAAAAGGGCAAGACAGGGAATGTCCAATTACAGAATCCAACATATCCAAAGAAAAGAGGGAGAACACATTCAGTTTGTTAGTCCCCGTTTCCTGTGAAACAAAGCATGAAGGGTGTGACTTGTATATTGGAATCAAAGAGTGATGGGGTGTGTACAATTTGGGGGTATCCTCTGCTAGTCCTGTGCATGGGTGCTGTGTAAATAGCAGTGTGGGGACATAGCAAGTCAATAGCTAGTGGGACCTGGTTTCCTGCAGTAACATACGGGCCTGGAGGGCAAGGTTGGCTTCCACTCCAGGATGTGCTTATCCTTCCCCACCACCTGGCATTGATCCCTGACCATCACTGGTGGCACGTCAGCCCTAAAAGCTAAATGCACTCTTGAAAGTGAGGTATAGGTAGGTTAGAAGAGAATTTAAAAGCCATCGGATTACACTTGCCTTGATCTGTAAAATGGGACTGTAATAGCCACCTATAGTTGTAAAGAGAAAATAAGACATATAGAAATGCCTTATAACTAAAAAGATGCAAGGTGTATTACTGAAAAGATAAATGTGCTTTCCTTCTGTACACACCTCTGCTTTAACAAGTATTTCATCCTGATAAGAAGACCATTTATCAAGCCTATACATACAAACACATTCAGATGCTTTTGGTAGACACAAAGTCTTCCTACAAAAGCCAAGGTGCGATGCTTCATTAATCCACTCTCAGGAGTTACATCATCAAGACTTCAGCTTGTTAAGCCAAGTTGCCAGCCCATCCCCTAGATGATATGAAACAATTGGCACCGGATAGGTCTGGGCTCTGGGCAGATGGGTCTTCTGCCTATCCTTACGCTAAAAATGATGGCTTTACAACATAAGAGGCCATGTTCTTTTTCTCCCTGTTTGAGATTTGAGTCCCACATAGAGGGCAATACACTGGAGAGAGACCACTGTGCTCCATACTTGCCTGATCACTGGTCACCTGGGACACTTGAAATACAGGAACTCTGTATTGAAAGTACAGAGTCCAGGGCTACTTCCCAGAACTGCCAAGTCAGAATCTCCAGGGGAAGACTTGGATATCTGAATTTTTATCAGATGCCAAGATTATCTTCATGATCAGGCAAGTTTAGAGAAACCCAAGATAGAACATAGCTCTTTAGGGTTCTCAAATCAAAGACTTTTATGAAGACCAGCAAGAGGGGTGTGTTAATCTGCCCAGGCTGTCATAACAAAATACCACAGACTGGTGACTTAAACAATGAAATTTATTTTCTCAGAGTTCTGGGGGCTGAAAGTCTGAGATCAGGATGCCAGAATGGTCAGGTTCTGGTGAGAACTCTCTTCCAGGCTTGCTGACAGTCACCTTCTCACTGTGTGCTCCCATGACCCCTTCTCTGTGGACAGGTAGAGAGAGAGTCTCTTCTTACAAGGACACTAATCCCTCTATAGAGGCCCCACCCTCATGACCTCTTTAAACCCTAATTACCTCGCAAGGGCCCCATCTCCAAATACCATCACACGAGGGGTAGGGCTTCAACATGTGAATTTGGGGGGAACACAAACATTCAGTGTGCAGTAGAGGGCATGGATCTTTGCTTGGGGCTTTTGCATCTCACCAATCTATGTGTGACCATGTCATACGAGGCATAGGCATGAGCAAGCTGTGCACCCAATTGTTTTGGCAACTTACAATCGACAAAACACGAGGATTTAATCAAAACAAAAACGAGAAATTCATGTTACTGCATATTTTAAATATTAGTTCAGTTAAGCACTGAATTTAGTTCTGAACCTGATGATAGCAATGCACTTTCTCCTTTGGCCTGAGGTAATTGTCTTCCCTATTTCACACATGTTAAATTCCGGGTAGAGTTCCAGCTTTTACTTACATCTCCTGAACCAAACTGTTATTTCCAAACTTATGCCCTTTAAAGATGAGAAAAGTTATTGTTTTATTCCCCCAGAGCTCAACATTTCATCTCAATGCATTTCTAGCTTATTAGGGAAGCAAAACTAGCTGTACCAAAAATATCCAATGGGGAATCTCTCTCTCCAAACCTACACTAGAACCTGATAAGAAAAATTACACATTTTGCCAAATTGGCAGTTGGGGTTTTTTGGAGAGCAAAAGAGTTTTCTTACTTTTTAATAATTCAGGTAAACCTAGAGATCCAGCCACTTTCCAGACACTGCTCGGTAGTGAAGAACGAGAAAGTCACGGATTCCCGGATTCCAAATCAGTTATTCAGTCAGATGAGACCTGTTGTTCCGTGTCTCTATGCAGAAGGAGGACGCCCAAAGTGGTGGAAATGTCTGGAGTCTGGGGCCCAGCTCGGCCGATAACTAACTGGCTGGGTTCCTCTGAGCGGTTCTTTTACTCTCTCTGAGCCTGTGGTCTTCATTCACTTAACAACTTTTTCTTGAACATCCAAAATGTGCCAAGCACTGTATCCAGGTGAAGGAGACAGCCCTGCCCTCAAGGAAACCACTGTCTGGAGACAAGGGAGCTTTCTATTTTATAATATAGGTATTCATTTCTTTATGTGGATGCCTCACTAGTTTAGCACATAAAACAAAAACATATGAGCATATGCAGGAACACAGGAGGGACTGAGTGAGTGACACATAAAAGTTGTTTTTAGCCTCTTTATTCTGTGCCATTACCACATCATCCCCTCTGTCTAATAACTTAGGCCTAAGAAGTCCACCTTTGAATTGACATTTCTTAGCCTTTTACCCTCAGGAAAACCTCATTCATTGGCTGTAAATCTGCCCCCTTCATTCTTGGCATAGTTACTCAGAATCTACCTCCATCACTCATAACACTCCTGAATATTTTTTTTCTTCTTTTTTAAATTTTTTAAAATTTTTATTCTTATTTCTTATTGACGTGTAGTCAGTTTACAGTGCTAGTTTCAGTTACACATTCAACAAACATCCACTGAGCCCATAATATACGGCAAGCACTGGGCAAACCAAGACATCAGAGAAAACGGACTCTGCCCCACGCCTGCCGCGTCTGTGGATGGTGCTTATGCAATCCGTTCACTGCCTCACGGTGTATGTTTTATTCCTCTGACTCACAGCTACTGAGATACCAGGGCAGCCAGAATAGCATCACGAGTTTCCTAGAAGAGTCTTACATGAACAGGTTCTCCCCACCTCTCACCTACCACCTCACACTAGCTCCCTACACAACATTTAACCCAAATTGCTATTTTTGGTGTAGTGTTGCTACACCAAAAATAAAAACAGCTTCTGTACCCCACTTACTGAATTGAGACTCAAGGACAGAGTTTTGGACGAAGTAGAAAAAGGCAGCTTTATTTCTGCTGGGGAGAGAAGGCAGGGGGTTTTATAGGGAAAGTTTAAGAGTTCAAGGGGCAGAGCTAGTTTCCATAGAGATCATGTACACAGTAACAAATTGTAGCAAAGTTGTTCTTGCTTTTGCAGATGCAGTGGTCCCCTTCCCTCTTCTGGGTATGAAGTTCACCTCCAGCTTTGGGACTCTTAATATTCTTGTACCTAGAACAAAGAATGCATAAGAAGGTGTTCTGTGGGAAACAGCTCTAGAGAAAAACTTGTACAGTTTAAAGTCAGGTTGATAAATGCTTTTAGCCTTTTAAGTAGGCTGAGGCCTGGGATCTCCTGCTGCAGGCTGAGTTCAGAAATCACAGAGCCTGTCCAGAGGAGGACAAATGGTAGCCGGCTTGGTCCAGGCCTCACATTCACAAAAAGTTACAAAGTCAGTCATTCACTGTTAGCTCTGACAACATTACACACAGAGTTACAGAGATACCACATCAGGATTAAAAGAAGAAAATGTTCATTACACAGTTTTAAATTTGTGTTTTACTTTTGTAGTATTATTTTGGCATTTTGATATTTCAGTGTATTAAGAACCTCAAGCCGGGAAAGTTGCCAGGGCCTTTCTAACTCTTAGCGCCCTGACAAACCCCTTCGTTTTTGTTTCTACAACGTCTCTAAACATGTTGCTTACTTGCTGTCACTTTTCTATCCAGAAATAAAGTTTGTAGGATTTTCTTTGATTTATACTCCAGTTGTACATGTATCTTGTCTGCCTCACCTCCCTAAAAAACTGATATGCCCACCATAAACCCTAAGACAACTACATGTCTATATATAAAATAAAGAACAAACTTCTTCCGTATAGCACAGGGAACTATATTCAATATCTTGTAGCAACTTTTAATGAAAAAGAATATGAAAACGAATATATGTGCTGAACACCAGAAATTGTGCTGAACACCAGAAATTGACACACTGTAACTGACTATACTTCAATTTAAAAAAATTTTTTTAAAAAGCAAAAAAAAAAAAAAATAGTCAGTTGATTTGGGAACTAAAAAAAAAAAAAAGACCACATGTCCTCCTCCTGTGCCCCGGGCTGAAAGGGTCCGCAGCTCACCAGCAAGGGTGAGGTCTGCAAGCTTCTCTCTCCAGAGGACCAGCTGGTCAAGCACATGATTCTGCCCTGATAAATCACCTTCCGCTGGGATATGCTGAAGGTGGATTCAAATAGCAAAGGGAGACTTTGGATTGTTTAAAATCATCATATCCCTAGGCCTCAATTCCTTTATCCAACAAATGAAGGAAATAACACTCTGTAATCAAAATTAATGGAAAATCATCAAGGGCTTTCCAGAGTTGTAGAAATACTTACAAGGTGTTCCAGGGAATGCCAGGCTCTGAACTTTAATATCTTCCCGGTCCTTAACTGAGCACAACAGTTGCTCATCTGAAAGGAGTTATCAAGTATTCCATTTGCAGTTGGAATTACAGACCCTCTTAAGCATCTTTTCAGTTGCTGTCCTCTCATCATAACTAGGCTACGTTCAGGAGCCTCTCCCGATCTGTCCCCACTGTGGTGGTGAGTGGGTTTGAATCCAGGGGCAACCAGACTCCCAGCTCCTGCGGGCTGCATCCGCCCTCTGACCCACACACTCAGGGCATCCCAGGAATGACGGAGTGGCACTGTCCAGATGTGGACCAGCTCCAGCAGCACCACCTCCAAGATAATCTCTTGTCTTGAGTGCCTGGGGGTGACTGTATCTCTACAAGCCAACATTAACCTCTTTCCATTTTTTTCCCCTTTCCCTATTTATTACAGCATTTCAGAAAGTTGATGAGGTGAAATATTCTCCAGCAGAGGAAATTATATAAAGCCTAAGAGTTAGTTCTGATGGAACGGTGAAATAATTTCACTACTTTTCTTTGAGGGAAAAAAGAAAAGGACTAAGGCCACCTGAGGCAGCCTCTAGGGATTTCATTATTGATAGATCGGAGGGAGACATAATGGCTTTATACGGACAGGTTTTTCTTTTAACTTGGTAGAGCACTTTGGGATGAAGAGATGAGAAAGACAGACAATAGAATAAACCGGGCACCAGCTCATTGACATACATTTTGTATCAGGATGCACTGAGGTATGAAGTATAAACCGACTGCGTTGAATGGGGAAAATAAAGTATTTTGGCAGTCTCTGTTCACTACCCAGTTTGAGAATGACTGAACATTTTATGAAATGCCTCTTGCTTCTTGGTGAAAATTTCTGGTGGTTTAAGCTGTGTGTGCAGTTTTAAGAAAACACAATCCTTTATGCTATTGTTGAAGATAATGCTTAAGGATGCATTCTCTAAGCAGATGAGACAGAGTGGGAGAAGGGGAGGGAAGAGGACCGTTTCCACATCTCTCTGATACTGGCTAGTCCAGGCTCCATTTCTCCATGATGAAAGGCTACCAGGAGAGCTGGGAAAGTGTGTGGAGCCAAGATTATAAATAGTAATTTTTGCAGGCCAAATTACCTCCTACAAGGGGGAGTAGGGATGTCGAGGTAAGAATGACTGTCTCCTTTCACTGCATGCAAATGTTAGTGCTGTGTGAGAAACTAAACCCCACCTTCCTTCCAGCAAGGATTCCTTAACAGGCCTCGCAGATACCTGAAACCGATTTTAACCCACTCTGGTCCTCCATTGACCACAACGTTACCTGAGTGGTGCGGCCCAATTTCCAGACTGCTCACCAGTCCTCAGGCCTATGGGGTGAGTAACTATCCCGAGAGGGACAGGCTTGGTGAATACTGATGAGCCCAGCAACCTCGAGGCTATTACTTCCCAGCTTGAGGAGGAAGGAGTTAAAATTCACTGCACCAAGAAGCATTTCTCTTCTCTCTCCAGTTGTAGCTGATGTGGGCTCATTCTTCTTTTAAGAATGCAGATTTTTTATGGTGACCAATATTTTTAGCCATAAAATGGATTTTGAAAATATAAACGAAGTCATGTGTCCTCACAAACTGCTGTGTTTTGAGGTTTTGACTATTAAGCCTGTGCTTTGTAGCTCAAGGGAGTGGAATAAAAAAACCACTGAGAAGCAATTAGACTCATTACCAGTAAATCAGAGTGCCAGGAATTGGAGAGGAGCAGAATCTTGGAGTTTGTGGCACCTTTGGAGGTTGTCCAGCTGGTCGACCCCTCATATAAACAGAGAAAAAGGGCCTCTCAAGTCTCTGATGTGCTCAGGGCACAACAGTCTGAAGCAGTGGTCATCAAAGTGTGTCCCCAAACCAGCAGCCGCAGCATCACTTGGAAACTTAATAGAAATGCAAATTCGGTCTCAGGGGCCCAGCGTCTGTACTTGAACTAGCCCTCCAGGTGACTCCAGTACAGGCTAAACTTGGAAAACACTGACCTGAGGTCACCTAACCAGGGCCCATTCTACAAGTAATTTTGTTTGGGTTTCCCCAAACAAGTGGAAGAAGAGTTGAGATTTTAATTCTCTTCTTCAAGGAAAGCTCTGTCTGAGGAGAACTTGTTGGCCAGACCTAGTTCATTTCCACCATCATCCACTATGGTAACTTCCAACCATGTTTAGCCTTGTGACCCTCATCCCGAGAAACAGACTGTGAGGACTTATTTTTCAAAGAAAATATAAGAGAAACTGTGTTTTAAGAATTTTGTGATAGGCAGGAGGATTACAAAGCCCACACTGAGAACCATTCGGTGCTATGAGGTCACAGGATTCTGCAGACTCCTAACTCCTCTCACCCAGATTGGGTACCAATTCAAAGCATCCACTGCGTTTAATTTCAACTCCC
The DNA here is from genome assembly GCF_009834535.1 of Camelus ferus. NCBI lineage: Eukaryota > Metazoa > Chordata > Mammalia > Artiodactyla > Camelidae > Camelus > Camelus ferus. The sequence goes on from NC_045696.1 coordinate 102,441,884, forward strand.
TTAACCCACAGAGGCGCTCAGTTAGCACGGCTAACTTTCACCGGCTAGGCCTGGAGACCCTGATGGCCATGTGATGATGTGAGTCCCCAGTGCTGACTCGGGGAAACGCTTCAAAAGCCCACGACATGCAGGGGGCATAGGCACTAGCAGAAACTTCAGCAAAGACCGGGCCGTTAAAAAAGGAAAACGAACATCCTATTTTCGTACACCGTAGGACTGCTATTGTTTTCTGCCTTTATCAGGAAGTGACCTCTCTCTCTCTTTCCAAAATCCAGGAGCAGCTAAAAGAGGATGATGGAGAATGCATCGTAAATCAGGACGAGCTGGCCATGAATTTCCAGGAACAAGCCCCCTCACCTTGCAGTCCTCCCGCCAGGCTGGATCTGGACCAGAAAGCTTCGCCCCAGACTCCGAGCAAGGAGAACATCTATGAGGGGGACCTGGGCCTAGGAGGCTATGAACTCAAGCTCCAGCAAACTCCGGGTCAGTCCCAGCTGAACTAACGGGCACGAACAGCGCCGAGGTGATCGCAGGCCGTGCGAGGCTCGCGGAGGGATACGAGCCGCTGGTGAGGCCGCGCAGAGGGGAGGCTGGAAGATGTATTGAGGGCATAAATTGGAGAGATTCAAAACCTTGTCACATGTATCCTCTGGTGCCTGAAGAAATGAGAATTTATTATCAGCCCTCTATATCATGCAACTGAATTTAAGATTTTGACAGCGCCATTTTTATTCATGAACTTGGGGGTGGGGAGCGGAGAGGGGCAGGGGCGCCAGGAGTCTAGCTGCTGAAGGATGAGACGGATGTGCTTGTGTCTGCAGGGGGTTTCTTGTCTGTGGGCAGCTCTCCTTCACTCAGATTTTGGATTTTTATTCCCTTCATTAGGGAGAGTTAAAAAATAAGAAAAAGAGTTTCTGAGCTTAAACGTGTGGCTCCTAAACTGAAGGGAATGCCCAGTTGTTCAGAAAGTGATAGGTTTTCTATTTTTAGAACCTAGGCTCCCACTTGCTCTTAACGAAGTAGGGCTATTTGCAGAGCCCGGATACGTGCCCGACAGCACTGTTGACGCCTCACAGAACCCTTGGCTCGTGGGGACCTCCTGTTCTCCTCCGCATCCTTTTCACACCGCTTTTCCCATTGAGTGAAGGGGCTGGCTACAGCTGGGGTGCACTCTGCTCTAAACACGGTGCCACTTTCCGCCTCGCTAGGACACCGTCCAGGGAAAGCTGGGTTCTCTTCCCAGTACCGTGTTTCACCTGAATAATGAGCCTTCCTGTCCTTGCATTTGAGTCACTTACTGGCTCTGCGGCAGGTGCCTCTGGGGGCTGCGAGGTGATGAGATCCCATAGCACAGGGCACTCTCCCCCGGGCAGGAGCCGGGACCTGTCCTCCAATCCTAACTTTCACGGCTGAATAGCAGTGCAGGGCAGGACCGGGAAGAGCAGGGCTGAGGATGTGTGGGGACCACACGGAGGAGGCAAGGACGCAGCATCAGGACCACCTCCCCTTATGCGGTGTGGCTCTTGGCCCTTGGAGGAGAGACCAACACAATAGCTTTGAATTCAGCTGCATGACCTGTGCCTTTAAGCCATTAAGATACCTCAAGCCCAGCTTCTCTTGAAATACAGATGTAATATTAGACTCCAAAAAGCAGGCCCCACTCACGGGTGCCCAGGCTTTGATGAGTCTGCGTCTGAGGGAGGCAAGAATGGCGTCTTCCTGGGACCCAAAGTTTGGAAGTAACATATGCTTGCTGACCAGTTGTCAGGCTTTAAATACAGACCATGGTGGTGTCAGGCACGCCACTATGCACACGGGTTCTCTTGCTTTCCAAACAGTAAAATCCAGGGGCACAAACTGTTTTGTACTCAGCTAAGTATAACTTGGCATTCCAGGTAGATATGGCAAATGGCAAAGCATGAAGTTTTCTAATTTGACTTAATCCTAATAAAATTTTGTAATACAGTAAGATGGTGTTGGCCAGTTCTTTATTTAGACATCTTCTCTGTCCATGCTAACTGGCAGTGCTAAGCCCTGACTCTCAAAGTGCCAGGAGAAGCAGACACCGAAAGGTGACATCAGGGAGATGCTGGGGTCCTCTGACCCAGGAAGAGCCGCAGGGGCTGCTCACCGAGTCCATGACGAGTGAAGAGAGCGCACTGGGCTGGGCTAGGCTGGGTCAGGCAGAGGGATGCATCCCCTTCTTTCACAATGCAGGGGACCAGAAATCCAGAAGAGCTTCAAAAATGAGGGAGGAGATTGTAGAGTAGAAAGAAGAAAAGGCAGAAGAGGAAGATTCATCTTATTTCTGCCCTTATCACATGAAAGGAAGGGATGAGAGCTCGGTGTTCTGTTTCTTTCCCTTGGCGTGGAGAAAGACACACCAGGGAAAGAGATGGTCTCCCCAGACAGCGGGAGCAGAAGTGGAGAGAAGGGGAGAGATACTACACACCAGATGCAGGTGAGGTGGGGAGGGGAGGGGAAGGTACCCCGTCCACACCTGGAACCAACTCGCTAAGAGGGCAGAGCACAAATAGCCTCACGCCCCACTGGCAAAGCCCTCTTCCTGCTTGGGAAAAAAAAAAAATCTCTTTCCAGTTGAATATCATGACCCACTACCAACATGGAGCATGACTGTTTGATCTGGGCTGGACTGCTCACCTCAGCTGACTCCAGGTAAGAACGATATTGTGAGTTCAAGGAAATTGGGTCCCACCCAATGTGTGAGAGCAGGTTCCAGCTTCCATATGTAATAAACAGATTCCTTCCCTTTGAATCAGCTCAAGACCCAAATGGAGGCTACCCAGTGTCCCAGTTAGCAATTCATAAAAATCAAATTCCCTTGATGCTACTGTTGTGAAGGATAATAATTTATGATCTTAAGAAATGCTCTGTGCTTTGATTAGCAGCATCAGGACTGTGAAATTCAAACCTATTATTTACTGCCAGTTCCTAATGAATAATAAAGGCAAAGGAGCTTTATTCAAACCACTAATGCTTGCACTCATTATTAGAGCTTTAAAGGACTCTCATTAATTGGCTTACAGTTCTTCCTTGAACTTCTTACTGTGTGGACATCACACACACATACGTACACATACACAGTTCCTCTCACTGTCAGGGTCCCAGTTGGCCCCTTTGCAGTGTTCCCCTGGGTCCTCAGCACATGTCTGAGCAAATTCCATCACAGTCTTCATTCAGGAAGTTTCTAGAAACTTCCTGGAATATAACTTAATGATATGAATCAAAGCTGAACATTCAAATACGTTTCATGGGCAGTTTCATGGGCAGAAAAATTTTTCCAGATATTGGAGAATTTTATACATATAAAGGGTATTTATTAAAACTACTGAATTGTCATCCTGGTGAAATAAAACATGGCACAGCCCCCTCTTGAGAGAGCATCATATGGACTGATATGGAATGATCTCCAAGATTTATCATCAGATAAAAAGAGCAAGGCGCACAGTAGATGGGGTGCCGCCATCCTGGAATGTTAAAGAAGAAACTGGTAGTATGACTGCTTCTGAAGAACTGAGGAGAGACTTCTCACTTTTTTTTTTTTTTTTTAATTTTCAAAGCCAGAACATTTATTGTGCAGCTAATCGTTGAAATCTTTAAGATGAACTGGATGCCACAACAGCTGCCCTCTTGGGCTCAGAGAGCCCTTCCCTCACGGAATCCGTGCCTGAGTCTGCAGCGTACAGTTCTTAGGCGCCTCATTCGCCCGGTCCCGGTGGTACTCCCATCTTTCAGCTTCAGCGCTCCAGTTACACTTCCTCGTTCACTTGGGAGGGTGGCTGCATTTGCCACAGGTAGACTTCTGAAGATGGTGGGCCTTACAGCCAAATCGGCCGCCCACGGTGTGCGTCTCACTCCGACGCTTTCCCAACGACGACGTTCCCTTCGTCATCTCGCTTCTGCAGCCGAGACCAAGAGGCCGGAACAGAAGGTACTTCCGCTGTATCGCAGCTTCTCACTTTTACACCTTTTGGGGTTTTGTACACTGTGGATGCATTGCTTATTCAAAATAATAATAGTAAGAAGCAGCTTACGAAATAACCCATTGAGGTACTGAGCTACAAAAGGAGGTAAAGACTGGAAAAGTTATTTTTCACCACAATCTTTGAGACCTTGAGAATGCAAAGTACACGATCAATAGCACCGACATCTTCTGATTTATTCATTTGTATCAGTTTAACACACATGGATGCAAACTATGTAAAAGGTTTTTAAAATTCAAAGACGTATGACTCAACCCCATCCGTCAACATTAGTAGAAGACAGACAGCTAAAATACATTTGATTCCTTATAAGGTACCAAAACATATGATAAAGCTATAGTAACCAAAACAATACAGTATTGACCCAGAAATAAACAAAAAGATCAAGAAAATCTACTACTAAGGACAGAAACGGATTCATGAATATATTTAGAAACTTGGTTCATAAAAAATGTCATTTCAACTTAAGGGCATGGTTGAATAGACTATTACTCAATAAATAGTCAATCTGGAAAAAGAAAGAAGACTAGGTAGTACCCTCGAACATGTACAAAATTAAATTCTAAATAACTCAAACAGCTAAGTGTAAAAAATAAAATTACAGGGTAACAAAAATATAAAATAGAATATATAAATAACTCTGGCATATGGATGGTCTTCCTGAGAAAGATACAAATCAAAAACAAAAATGATAAATTTGACTTCATAAAAATAGGAACTACTGAATTCAAAAATATGTCAAGAATATGTAGAATCAAATATGTATAGCTTCTACCCAGACTTCTACTTTTAGGCATCTCTGTAGAAGAGAAATACTTGGCATTTATGCATAAGGAGGCACACAATATATTTATTGTGACACCATTATTGCAAAATATTAGGGGGGGAAATATCCACCAATAGAAGAAGAGTTAACTAAACTATTATACCCATACTATGGAATTCACTGCAGCAATGGTACTCTGTGTAGAGATGTACTTACATGCATGCACTCAACATGGAATATTTCCAAGATAAATTGCTAGTAAAAAAAAAAAAAAAAAAACAGCCTGGAATGATTGCACAGCAGATTGATAACCAAAAGGGGAGTGGGAATAGGAGTGCTGAATCAGAAGAGCCTTTTGTTTTATCTGCATTAATTTTCATTTTTACAATGAGATCACATTCATGTACAGTCAGTTCTGACAGTGGCTCTGGCTTCAAGATGGAGGAAGGGAATTAAAGTGTAGTCAAGAACAGCTTCAAGGAGGAAGCTACATTTGAGGGAGGTCTTGAAAGATGAGAGGGTTTGACAAAGCAAGCAGATTGGCTCTGGTCTGTGGGGCAGGAGGTGGGGTGGGTCACTAGAATATGGAAAAGTATTCCAGCCAAAGGGAACAGCATGAGCAGAGACAAAGGGATGTGAAGCAGCCTGGGATGTTAGAAGAACTACAAATTATTCCCTACGGCTCCTGGAGGGGCTTGAGTGTAGGAAATGGAAGAATATGAGACAGTTCTGGAGCTGTAGATCAAACTAAGCAGTCTGGGCCATGATCCTCTGAGAATGGGGAGCTATTGAAATCTCTTCAACAGGGAAGATAATGACCTGTTTTGTGAGGAGATGGAGTGCAAGTTAAGGCTGGAGGTGGTACAATAGCCCAGTTAGGATGCTATTTCACTAGCCCAGGAGAGAGATGATGAGAGACTAAGGCAGAATCAAGGAGGATGGAGGGGAGGACAGGTTCTAGATAAGTTTCAGGCCTAGAATCTACAAAATTGGTAGCTGATTGGCTATGGAAGGTGAGGAAGCTGGGGGAGCCCAGAACGGTCCCAGGTTTAAGGCTTAGATGACAATAGGTTGGAGGCTCCATTCACCGAAGTGTATTGGGAGGAGGAACAGGTGTGGGGAAAAGCCAATGAGTTCAGCTCTGGACACGGTGAGTCTGAAGTTCCTATGCAGAGCTGCGTGGAGACAGATGTCCAGAGGTTTACAAGGAACTGAAGTCTCCAGGCTGGAGATGTATATTTGGAGGGATGAGCTGTGCATGCCAGCTTCACTGAAGAGTTTCGCAAATGCCACATGCCCTCCCTCACCTTTCTCTAAGAAAGAAATTCTAATACTCCCTCCCCACAAAAGGACCATGTCAGCAACTCCGAGCAGACAAGCCTATTTTTCTTCAAAAGGTACCACAGATGCTTCTCATTCAAACCCTGGGGAGACCCACTGACAAGAAGAAGAGGGAATCAGACAGAGGCTGAAAAGCACTGCATTCAGCGAATGGACAGAGTGTGCCCTCGTGAAAAGAGCCCTAGACAAGCCCTCACTGAGAGTCTAAGAAGCTCCAGCATTCCCCAGGGGACAGGGAACTAGATTAGAGAAGTACTGATTTCTACTGTTACTGTGCTGGTGGCCTCATACAATGGCCCTAACTCTCCTCAGCTGTGATGGTTTCATTTGTCAGCTTGGCTCACTGATAATCCCCCATGATTCCATCCAGCACTGATGTAGGTGTTGCTGTGAATGCAGATGTTGTGGATGTGATGAGCATCCACAGTTAGCTGACTTGAAGTAAAGGAGATAGGCGTGATAATCTGGGTGGGCCTGACTCGATCAGTTGAAAGGCCTCAAGAGCAAAACTGAGGTTTCTGAGGAGAAGAAATTCTGCCTATGGCTGCAGTTTCAGCCCCTTCCAGAGAGTTCCAGGCGGCCCCTCTGATGCCTGCCCTGAGCCACGATTTCCTTCCCTCCCCCAGCTCTCTCTCCCTTCCCTTTTTCTCTTCCCCTCACCCTCCAGATTGGAACACAAAGATAAAGACATGTTCATTCATGCAAAAATAAATGAAACAGGTTGATTATTTGATAAATTCCAATAGTTTTGAAAGGAGTACTTTGGGGATTTGTTTCTTTAACAAACCACATTCCACACTACGTTCTGATTTGATCATAGTGTTGACCGGGTCCCCTACCCCTTCTCCATCTATAGCACAGTTGAAGAATAACCGATGGCATAAAGATGGTCCAAAAGCACAATCCTGAAGTGCCTGTGAGATTAGCCAAGCATTCAGGTGTGTTTGTTACCCAGCACAGGCAGCTGGCAGGCTGGGTGTGGCGCAGGCTGCAAGGACTAAGAGGCCTGTCTGTGGAAGGTTCCACATGCCTCCCAGATATTGTCCATCAGCCTGTCAATCATTCAGTTTGACAAATACTTGTTAAACACTTACAGTATACTGCTGATAATCCTGTGGAGGACCAACAGAACCATTCAAATGACAGCTCTTGTAGTGGAGGAAAAAAAAGTCCTCTCTGAGAGGTCCCCTCTCACATTGATCTGTGTAGCCAATATGGTGTTGTGGAGATGGTAGCACATAATTCTTACAGCCACTCCAGCTTCCGCCTTGCTTTCTTGGATGCTCACCCTGCAGGGAGATTGGCTGCCATGTCGTAGACACTCAAGCAGTCAGTCGTATGCAGGTGGGGTGGCATGGAATTGAGGCCTCTTGCCAACAGCCAGCACCACCTTGCCAGTCCTGTGCGTAGCCACCTGGGAGGTGAACCCTCCGCTTCAGTCAAGCCTTCAGATGAGCCCAGGCCCAGTTGACTGCAACTTCATGAGAGACCCTGAGCCAGAACCCCCCAACTAAGCTGCTCCCAGATTCCTTATCCGCAGAAACTACGTGAGACAGGAAGCGTGCACTATTGTTTTCAGCCACTGAATTTTGCAGTCATTTGTTAGGGAGCAATAGATCGTTCAAAGGAAAATTTCCTGAACAGACGAAAAGAGGCTTGTAGCCATCTATACATTTAAGCACAATTTTTTCTAGCAGAGTCGAATCTTTTGCTTAATAAGAAAGACCCTAGCATTTCAGAGCTCTTGCCTCTCTCAGCCTCATCTCATGCATATATGACTTCCCTGCCCCTAATCTTCGAGTCCAGAAACAGAAGTGATGGTGACAGCAAGAGCAGCAGTAACCACATCCCCTCTGAACAGGGTCAGTGGTCACCCAAGGGGCCCACCGCAGGTGAAGCATTGGATGGAGAAACAGTGTGATGTCCACTGAGTCCGTGCCAGATGCTGTGAGGGGTAGGAGATGAGAAAACTCTGCCCCTGACTTCTGGGAGCTTACACTCTGGGCAGAGGCAACAAGTGAAGACAGTGGTTTCTTGTGTAATCCAGAGCAGCATGAGGCTTAAGAGGAACCCTGAAAGGAAAAGGATTATGGAACTGATCCTCCACCCTGGCCAAACACTGGACAGCCCACAGAGCTGTACAAACTCCTGATGCCTGGGTCCACCCCCACCAACCTGACTTAACTGGTCTGGGCTGTAGCCTGAACATGGGGATTTCTTAAAGCTTCCCAGATGATTCCAATGGGTAGCCAAGGTTTCCAACCACCAGATGGCAGGGACTTTGGAGGAGGGCGAGGTGTCATCCAGGTGCAGGAAATTGTCAAAGAGGAAGTGGTGGCAGGAATGGGCTGTAAAAGCTGGGAATGTGGGGGGGCAGTCGGGGAAAGGGACGATAAGGAGCAAGCCGCAGGTGCCACAGGGCCGGTGGGATGGCTTCCCGCCTGCTGGAGCAACAAGGAACCACCCATTGGCTAAGAAGTAACAGAGGCGATGGGGATGCTGCTCTCGTTTGCATCTAATTCTCAACCCTCAGGCTGTAACTAAGTATGTTGCCGAGACCACTGTCCAACAAGAAAAGCACCAACTCACAAAACCTGTGAATCATCAAGTTTTAAATCCCTGGCGTGCAGTACATTTGGGAGCCGCAGCTGCTGCCTGAACAAAAGAAGAAAAAATAACTGCTCCCTTCCAGCCCCCATGACCACACAACGTCATCCGCCAAATCACTTCAAATTGTCTCCTCTTCACAACACTGGATCCAAAGATGAGAACTGCATCAGGGGCTGGCCTTGGTCTCCAAGAGCACCCTTCTCCCGGTGCAACCTTGACAGAGAGCCAGCCCCGCCCTCCACCCCCCACCCCCCAGTCTGCACCAGCTCCAGTGAAGAGATGCCTGTTGCTTCACTCAGGGCTTGTGTAGGGTGGGGAGCGCTTCCCTCCTTCCCTTCTGGGTTCTGTGCCTGGTCTAATCATTAAGTTGACATGGATAGAGTCAAGGAAAAAAACACATGTTGTGCGTTTGGGAGCCTCATAAAACGACGAGACTCCCCAGCAGTCAGGTAACTGAGGCTTACATACCAGCCCGAGCTAAGGAGAAGGGGGCGGGGGCCTGGGGCTTCAAAGAGGAGGAAGGCAGTTCAAGAGAAGCAGGGAAGAGCAGATGTTTGGGAACAAATGTTTGCCACGCCGTGTAGATAAGTCCTTCGGCTATAAACACTCTCTCTGGTAATAGCCGTCTTCCTGGTCCAGGCCCCCTATCTAAATTCTTCTAGGCAGTGAAGTGGGAGGTACAAAGCTCCTTAGGAGTCTGCCGGGCCCCAAATGTCCTCAGCGTGAAAGAATCCACATGCCGGCGTGGCACCTCCTCGGGTGGCCGATTCTGCCCCTCCTCGGCTGCCCGTGCGGGCGGCGTGGACGGCCATCCTCAGGGGCTTGTGCGCCTGCTGCTCCTTGTTAGGAGAGTAAATACGCCCTCCTGACGCCTGTCTTAGGAAGGGGTGTCCGGAGCATCACTTCTCAAATTTTAACTGCATCTGAATGCCCTGACAACTTTGTTAAAATGCAGATTCAGATTCCGAAGGTCTCAGATGGGATCTGAGGTTCTGCATTTCCAGCCAGCTCCAGGGTGATGCTGATCTGCTGGTCCCTGGACCACACTTGGCGTCACCGGGGGCCAGAGCAGTGTTTCTCAGACTTGAGACTGGGTTAACAGGTGGTCCTTATCTGTCAAGGGATCTGCAAACAGTTTGGCAGTTTCAGAAATTAAGTGACAGAGCCATGTGGTTCACAGCCAGGGCGCTCAGATGAAATGCAGTATTAACTGTGACTTTTACAAAAATCCTTCTATTTTTAAAGTTTGTCCATGGCTGGTAAGGATGAGAATGTTGAGTTTGCCCCAGCTGCTACTCAGTTAGCTAATCCTTCAGATATCTGATCTTCAGTAAGAAAGCAGAGCTTATCTTGATGAATACATTTTCTCCTTATTTGGGCAAAATGGCTGCATTTGTCATATACACATTTTTGTGGCTGGTATGGCGTCACCACAGTCCTAAAAATGGATCTAGACTCAGAAGTAGTTCATTGAAGCACAAAAGTGCAATAGAAATAATAATGTAAAGACTATGATTCAAAATGTTATACATGTTGATACAAACAAGACTCAAGGGAGAGCTTCGATCTGGGGTGCTGGTGTCTGGGCAGGCAGGTGAAGCCACAAGGATGACCGCTTCACATAAGCAGCCAGAGGAGGTGCAGCTGAAACTCGGCAATCATCAGGTCACCCCTCCCTTGCGGGACATCATTTGTTAGAAGACGTGTCAGAGAGCGTAAAGCTTTACCTTCACTTCAGAGCAAGGAGGGAAACTTCTTTTAACTTCTGTGGTAAGATTCTTCTGTTTTGCTAGAACAAGTACAAAATAATACCTTCCAGGACAAAATTAACAGATTTGGCCCAAAGTTGAAGAAGAGTCATAAGGCAGAGAAACATCATTAAAAGTTGTATGCCTAACAGCAAAAAAAAAAAAAAAAAAAAAGAAGGATCGAACTCTACTTTTGCCAAAATGTCTGTTAAACCAGTTTCATTACAAATCTTATGCTTAGAGGGAAGACAAGAGTGAACTTTCAGACACAATTTGCAAGGTGAAAAGCCTTTGTGGTCTTGTGTTTGCTAGTGGATATTTGTCTTTGGTTGGACAACAGCACCAACAAATAGAATATAAATCAGCTCTCAGCTTATGTGAAATAAATGAAGTAAAAATGCCCTGTAAGTTTTTGTTCTCTTTGTTACTAAAAGCCCTTGCTACAGAAAACACTGTCCCTTTCGAAAACGATTGTTTTGTGCCTGAAGAGGTAGACCAGGAAAGGCGTGTTCGGATCAGACTGACAAAATGTTGTTAGGTGGTCAAGGAGGCTTTTTCCGGCAAATGGAAAAGTCCACCCACTCACCACATTCTTCAGAGAGAACCTTGGTGATCATCAATATACCTCTTGACCCTTATGTATTCCACAAATACTTAATGAGTATCTCCACTATGTCAGGCACTGTTCCAGGTGCTTAGAATACTGAGTAAACAAAACAAAGTTTCCTCCCCTCCAAACATTTACATTCCAGCAGAGAAAGGTAGACTCTAACAGTGAATATCTGGTAGATTACCACGGGATAATGCTGAACGAAGGGAAAATAGAAGAAGGTTGGAAATATAGGGTGGAGTAGGATGGAAGTTGGGATTTTTAAATAGGATAATCAGAGTAGGCTTCAGTGAGAAGATGGCATTTGAGCAAAGACTTGACAAAGGTGAGGGAGCAAACCATGGAGATACCTGCAGGGAGAAAATTCTAGTCTTGTCTCAAATGATCAAGGACTGCAAGGAAGTGAGTGTGGCTAGAGCAAAGCTAGCAAGGAGGAAGGTTGTGGAAGATAGTCAGAGATGAAATTAGTAGGGCAAGGAGGTAGTTCATATTATATGAAATTATATTTTCACATTATATATGAAAATAAAGGTTTTTGTTTGACTTTTAGGGAAATGAGAACCAACTGCAGGGTGCAACAAATAACTGACAAAATCTGGTTTCTAAGAGGATCATTCCATCTACTGTGTTGAAAATAGGCTCTAGGGAGGTAATGAGAGAAATAAGGTATTTTGGTCAGCTAATGCTGCGTAACAACTACAAAATCTCAGCAACACAACAGTAAGCATTTATGTAGCTTGTGTGTCATGATTCGTTGTTGGGGGGTGGTGTCTGTTAATCCAGGCTGGGTCCTACTTGGCTAGTCCCACTGGTCAAGCCTTGCTGCACCTCCCATCTTTCCCTGGGCCCAGCAGGTAGACCTGGAATTTTCTCTTCATGAGAATCATTGGCATATAGATGGTATTTTAAGCCATAATCTTGATTTAACAAGAAAAAAAAGTTGCATATCAAATCAAATTGTAGCTACCACATGGGTACATGTGGTGGTGAGTCCTCTGTGCTCCGAAATACTCTGAATGTCAAGGGGAAAGGGGCTTATATGGTTTTTTTTAAAATGGATGATAAAAATTTTTTTAACTTTGATGCTGGATTCTAGCGGAGACCATTTCAATAACTAATCATTTCAATCATATTGCTAAAGTTACACGTCACAGTCACATATTCAATGTCTTGAACAACCTGAACCTATCACTTCAGAGCTGAAATGCCATATTTTTAATATCAGAAATGAGACATCTGGATGTTTAAGAAATAAACAGTGGTGCAGACGAATCTATCCCTGGAAATAGCTATTTTCCAAAACAATTTCTTTTTTCTTTGGAGAGAGAAATATATGGCATATTGAAAAGCTGTATCTAAATGTTACAAAAGATTATAAAGAAAACTTACAAATAAAACTAAATCATAAATAAGGAATCCGTTCACCAGCATCTCCCTGGTTGAAAGTCCCTATTGCCACAGAAGGACATGCTAGTTGACAAGGGGGCTGATGGACATGAGGACACTGAGAAAGTGCTCTGTCATGCGGGGTCCCTGTCCTAGTCAGATACCCAGAACCATCCAACAGAGCCACCCTTCATGACCCTCCACTACCCAACACATAATTATGAATAAGGATTTTCAAATTTAGAAGAAATACAAACTAAAAAGCAATGGACTACAGGGAAACTCATCTGTGGCTCAGACTCTCCACCACTGATACGTTCTAGGGATCTGTCTACAGATATGGATACGTCAGTGAAGGATGGTCAACTTACCATGTGTCTCTTGCTAGGACAAAGCAATTGTTCTTCATTGTGAATGCACTTTTCACTTCACTTTTTAAAAATTGTGTTCCATCTTTTTTTCTCTGAAGATTGTGAGCCATGGGTGTATCAGCGGCTGCTAGGTATTCTTATAGGCTAAGGTTTTGAGAAACACATGCCAAGAAGGCACAAGTAAATCTAATTCAGTCACTCACCTACCGCCAGTCAGGTTACACTAAGTACTTTTGACAGCTAAGCTAGAGGAAGAAGTAGGGGAGGCTTTCCATTTGAAGGAAAAGAAAAATTACTCGCGATAATTTTCAGTCCTCAACACCCAGCGGTGCCAATAAGCCAAGCCAGTTAGAAGAAAGATGAAATAAGGACAGCCATGAAAACAGTGACCCGTCCACATTAAAAAGAAAAACACACACACAACTCCATTTAGCAGCTCAATGAAGATGACCTCTAGCCATCACACTTGTTACAGCGACGGCTTCTCCCTCCCACACCCACTAGACTCAGCTTTCTCATGTGGCCTGGAAACCAGGGGGAGGTGATCAGCATTCCATAAGCACTTGTGGTGGCTTTAACCTCGGAAGAGGCCGCGCTCTGAAGGGTGAAGTTGTCTCCATCATGTGTAATTAGCGCGTTGATGCCTCTCCCTCACTGCGCTCATCCCCCCGAGGGCAGCATCAGTAGGTCAAGTTCAAGTGACGAAGGCAGGCAGCACAGCTGCGGAAGACGCGAGCGAGCCCTCGGTGGAGAGGGGGCGGGAACCCTGAGGTCTCGGAACCAACACTGATGCCCTGGGAGACGCGAAAATTGTTTGAGCCTTATGACGTGTGACTCCCGTGTCTGGGGGCCGGGACAAGGAGCACGTGTCGGGCGTGGCCCGTGCGGCTGCGCCTCCCCCGCGGCCTCTCACGGGAACCCGGAGCCAGGTGAGGGCAGAGCGGGTGGCGGTGGAGCGAAGAGGAAGCGCGGCCAGACCAGAAGCTGTAATACACACACAGCCACGGAAGGACGTCGGGGCCAAAGAAAACGGTTGTTTCGACAAAGATGTTGGTTAAGCACAATTACGAGACCGCAGCGGAAATCGCAATGGACTGAAAGAGAGTGAGAAATATGGGTGCTGAGCCGCGCAAAGCTGAGTCAGCGCGGTCACACCGGGGAAGGGGCGGTGGGGATGGAAGTGTCATTATCAGCTGAGCTGCCTGGGAGCGTTCCCTGTGTTTCTTTGTTCTTCTGTTCTAGACTGGTTAGAAGCAGGGGCATTTAGGACTGCTGCAGAGCAAACAGAGCCACAACGCAACGTTCTCAAGTTCTGAGGCTGAGTTTATACGCTGTGGGTAGTTCTGATCCAACTTCAACACTTACGGTCTTCTCCCCCTCACAGGCACCCTGGCTAAGCTAATGGATTGGTTTCCCGCTCAAAGGTGTGCCGGGACCACACATGTGGATACAGCACGGGAGTGACCGTCGAACCCAGCAAACATTCAAGAGTAAACTTGCCCCCTGAGACACCACCTGTAAGTCCCCTCCACAGTGCAGGAGTTCAGCCGTCTGTGGAAACCAACCAAAAGCCTGTAAATGTGTGACTGCAAAGATTGGGAATATTCAAAACTCCAGTCAAAGGGACCAGTGTGTGATTTTAAAGAAACAAAACCGAACTGTAACTGTAATTTAGGAACATCAATCCTAATCAATTGTATTGTACCCAGCTGAAGAACAGCCTCGGGAACACAGGAGGCACGGCTGGCCTGGAGCTCCCAAAGGGGCAGCACAGGGACCCCATCACTGACGGTGTTTGTTCAGGCCCATCGGGCTTGATGGGAGAGATTCCAAAGCTGGCGGCAACAGGGAGGGGCATTGTGCCACGGCCTGGGCTGACGCATCAGGCCTGTCCCGGACGGAGCCCTGGTGCTGTCTGAGGGCCCTCGGGGCCACCACAGGTGGGGAGGAAACCCCCCACCAGATGCACGCAAAACAGCTCTCCCTCAATAACTCACACATACTAGACTTCTCTTGTTAAAAAATGTGCCTTCTTTTGAAAACTGTCCTGAATTAAATGCCCCCAAACTCTGATTTTTTTACTGAAATATAGTTGATTTACAATGTTGTGTTAATTTCTGGTGTACAGCATAGTGATTCAGTCATATTTCTTTTCATATTTTTTCATTATAGGCTTTTACAAGGTATTGAATATAGTTCCCTGGGCTATAGAACCTCTGATATATTAATACTTCCCTTTGCTCTGACTTCATAGCTACTAAGCAAGTTTCTGATAATTCTTCTCTACGAAAGGTAAAGGGGCTCCAAATTGTATCAGTACGAGGCACCAGCATTCAGTGTGCCCAATTATGGATGCATAAAATCCTGCTTAGTCATCAGTCTCTTTGGAGTTTAATTGGCTCCAGTGACTCCCAGGACCTACCCCAAGTCAGGTCAGCCTCCTGTCCGGCTGAGGCCCTCGATACCCTCGTGGGAGCTGGCCTTCCACTGCTGTCTTCAAGTTACAACATGGAAGTGTGAAAATTAAATGGTTAACTCCGTATTCGTCAACTGACAAAAACTCTTCTATTATGGTAAAACCCAGAGAAGGAGCAACTGGACAGATTTTCCTGGCAGCTGCTGTGGCAGAGGTAGGTTGGGGGGTGATTATTGGTGCAACACAGGAAGCAAGTGGAGAATCAAAGCCTTGAAAGCAAGGGGAGCATTTTTGAGGATGCACACAAACCAAAAGTGATTCTTTCCTCTTAAACTCAGAGGAAGCCACTCCCCAGGTGGCTCAGGAGAAGTTGTCTGTACACCTTCAGGAACATCACTCAAACACTGTGGCAGATGTTTGCAGAAGGCATTGGCTGGAGGAAGAAAAAAAAAAATCCCTCCAGCATGTAAGCATCGGTGTGGAGCATTGCTGCTATAACAGATTACCACCAGTGCAGTTGCTTAAGTCAACACAAATTTGTTATCTTATGGTGCTAGAGGTCAGAAGTCCGAAATCAGTCTCAATGGCCTCACGTCAAGTTGTCGGCAGAGTCTGTTGCTCCTGGAGGGTCAGGAGGAGGATCTCCACCTTGTTCTCCATTTGCTGCCCCGGCCCTTGGTCCATCACCCCTCCCTGTACTCGCTCCAACCTCTTACTTCTGTTACCGTATTCCCTTCTCCTGACTGAGCCTCCTGATCCCTCCTCTTGTAAGGACTTTGTAATTACATCGGGCCCACTGGGTTATCCAGGGTCATCGCTTACTCTCAAAATCTTTAACTTAATCACACCTGCAAAGTCCCTTGCTCAGTGCAAGGTAACGTCCAAGGGTTTCAGAGATGAGGGCCTGGACATCTCCATTCTCAGCCTACAGCAAGCATCACAGCCATGGGTGGACTGAAAGGTAAACCGAGGCAGAGTGAAAATTTTAAGAGTTTATTTGAGCAAAAATCTATTCTATTTGGGCAGCACCAAACCTGAAGTGGTTGGGGCCCTTGGCAGACAGAAGCCGGAGAGAGACTTAGGTAAGGATGGTGCAAACACAAAGAAAGGGAGTGATGTCACAAAGGGAGTGAGATCCTGGTTGGCTGTTGGTGATCGGTGGGCCTCGGCATTTTGAATATGTAACTGGGAGGCATTTACGGGTTCAGAGATGGGTTTGCTTATATAGGTCATCAAGGCATTAGAGCCCGTCTGATGGCCTCCTTGTTTAAATCATGGAACAGTTGAAACAGGAGTAAATGGCACAACTGAAATGCAATTGATAAACCTTAAAGACTGAGCTCCAAGGGGCTGCCTTCTAAAATTCAGAGAATTCTTTGTGCCTCGGACATCGATTCTGACTCAGAAAGAAGAGCATGTCTGAAGTGGGCTGGCATGGGTCCCTGTGGGACACAAATCACCTCGGGACGTCAGCACAGATCAGCAGAACTCCCAGGACCTGGGAGAGGACACTAACAACACCCAGCAGACACCCCCGAATCCCAGCCGCCTCCACATTCACCAACTGGTAATCACCCCAGATTAAGAAGCATCCAGGATGTTTAGGGTCTGGGTGGGTTTTAGTTTATAATATATAGGCTGGATGAAAGCTGTGTCCTTCCGTGTGTTCTTAATTATTCCTTCTTGTTGTCTTTACGAAGTCCAGGGTAGGAAACTCCTCTAGAGCTTGTTAAGCAAGTAATCTGACCAGAGGTCCCAGCTAGAGCTGGTGGTCACTCTGCCAGGGCTTGAGCTGGGGAGCTCAGGTCAGCATCGCACATCATCTATGATTTGCCTCTCTTTCCAATGTGAGCCACGCTGAGAGACACTCAGCGCAAAACGTCTCCCCAGACAACCCCATCACAAGCCTGTAACAAAGACCTGCTTCCTATCCAGCTGGCTTCCAGCCTGGGTCTGTCCGGATACTGATTTGCCCTGTTTTTAGCTGTGTGATGGTGAACTTAACCTTCCTGGTTCCATCATCCATACAAAATAGCTCTTAATCTCTACCTTGCAGGTTATTATGATTGCAATGAATAATGTAGAATTATAGCTAACAACAGAATATAGCACTCAATAAATAGTAGCTATTTGTTATCGTCATTGATATTATTTTCCAATCGGTGAAACAAGGATAATAATAGTCACACAATTTGTACAAATGAGCTACTGCGTGTTAAAAACCTCACTCGGGACCTAGCATGTAGAAGACGCTCAGTGACGATTCACTCCTAGTCCCCTTCTGCCCTGCATTCCTCACAATCACTCTGTTGGGTTAATAGAAAAAAAGAACTGTTGGCTCCAGAAAAATGCTGTCAAAATGTAAACCTTTTTCCCTGGGACAAGGCCCTCCCCATCGGCTCAGCAGTACAGACTCATTGCTCAGATGAGCCCGCCATCAGCACTGCCCTGGGAGCCTGTCCCTCAGGGGGCAGGAAAGACTAGTTTTAATGGGGTGGGCCATTAAGGTGTGTAGGAGGGTACTTACCTCTCATGAAAGGATCCTGTGAGTAACAAACACAGTTTTAAGAAGCTTAAGGAAAGACATGTAGGATGGAGAATTTGTTGGCTAATATAACTGAAAAGTCCAGTGGGCATAATCTGGTAAATATGACCAGATCCAGATACTCCAAAGATGTTGTCAAGAAGAGTGTCATGAGCCACCTCTTGGCTTTGCTTTCTTCTGTTTTTACTTTCTTCTATGTCTCAAGACGTGACCCTCCTCGGAGTGGCCCCTGGTCACCAGATTAGCAAACGCAATGGACAGAGGGAGCCTCTTTCTCAAGAGTTCCAGCAAAATCCCTCGGTCAGAATTCACTGGACCAACTTGGGCAAGGCAACCAGCCCTACACAAGTCCCCGGGGCCAAAGGGATGGAATATGCTGTTGGCCAGGTGGACGGGACAGGCCCACCTTGGAGCTAAGATAGGCAGAGTAGGGGAGGCTGTTTATTAACAGCTCCCACCTGGACTGAGTGGGTGATGAGTCATTTGCCAAAGAAAGAAAAAAGTGCTAAGGTGAAAAGAAACAGAAGTAGATGCTAGAAAAGCCAGTTCTTCAGAGGGCCTGGGCTGTCTGAGCAACCCGTGGTCTCTCCTAGAGATGCCAGGAGAAGCAGCTCCTCTGCTTACAGTTCTTACCCACCCTTTGATTAGCAGGGGACCACATCCCACCAGCCTTTCAAAATAGTCTCTAGAAAACCCATGATTCATCTTCTTTACAAGACTCTAGAAGATCTTACATCTTCAGAGGGTGAACCAAGATCTGGGGTTAAAGCCAGACAAAAAGCCACTGAAACTTGCGGCTCTGTCCTGGACGGGCTATCCTGCATGGGGTGGAGGGCAGAGAGCTGGGAATTAACCCCTTTGCTTGAGAAGCCTTGTCAAAGGATGCTTTAAATTGGTTTAAAAAAAAAAATCTTAAAAATCACAAAGTTTGTTGATCGGATCATTGATCGGGTCCCCACGAAAGGGGGCTACACTGATCAGCTATTTGTTCCTGACCTGAAGTGTCCTAGCTCCTGATCAGTCCTTAATCCCTGGCAGCTATGCAGTCTCCCCACTTACCAATTCCTGTCTTATGCAGAACTTTATCAAAGGCTTCTAGAAAGACTAAATAAATTATAGCAACAAGTCCCTTTTATCCACTGCTTTATTTCAAGGACTTCTGACGGGTTCAAGAGGCATAATTTTACTCACTCCAAAGGCATGCCAGCTTGTTCCATTCAAATTCCACCCATCTAGGTGCTTCAGAAGACTCTTGAGTGATTCAGTTTACCTCGTCTGTCTCGGCCTCGTTACAGGGGAGCTGTATCATCAGTTTGTGATTCCCAAGGATGCAATTCTTTCTTCAGCCTCTGCTGAGTACCATACATGTGGCTTAAATTAAAAACAGAACAAGGTACTGGCCCGTTTGTCCTCAGCTCTCCAAAGTCTGCTTTTTTTTTTTTTAATTGAAAAACAGTCAGTTACAATGTGTTAATTTCTGGTGTACAGCACAATGTCCCAGTCACGCATATACATACATATATTCATTTTTATATTCTTTTTTGTTAAAGGTTATTACAAGATATTGAATGTAGTCCCCTGTGCTATACAGAATAATTTTTTAAATCTATTTTTATATATCTTGTCTAACATTGGCAAATCTCAAACTCCCAAATTTATCCCTTCCCAAAGCCTGCTTTTAAGGGTGAAGTGCCACCCACCGAATCGACGAGCTAGCCAAGAGCATCTGATCTTCACCCTGGACATACGTTAAAGTCATTTAAGGAAATTTTTAAAATAACCATGTCAGAGCCTCACCCCAAACCAATTAAATACAACTCTCTAAGGTTGGGGCCTAAATTCTGGAATTTTCTTTTAAACATGCAGCCAAGTTAAGAACTACTGATTACAAGAAGCTGGGGTTCCCACGGCATGGGGCCAGGTCATCATTTCTGATTCATCCTCAGGCTGGTGTCACCTAGAGAAAGACATCTGCCAAACGTCCCAGGAAATGTGTGCCCCACTCATTGTGTTGAGTTCCTGAGAGTGATGAGCTTATGAATTAAGGGATCCTGAGGTCAGATTTAAAGGAGACCCAAACGTCTGTGCTTATGAGAAAAAAAATACTCTGTCTAGTCACAAAGGAGGACACTGACTGATAAAGGAAGTCTGTCCCCTAAACTCTAAAGGGTCAGACCATCAGGGTACAGTTAGCAAAATCTCACAGTGACGGCACCTCTGGGTCTGAGTGTTTAAGTGTTTGTTCTTCAAAGACTCTGACACTTATTTGCTATATGACCTCAGATAAATCTATTAACCTCTCTTGTCAAGTTTACCCACTTGAGGACTAGGTTGGGCCTTCTTGGCACTTTAAAGATCCTTTGAAGAAACAAAAGGCATTAGCTCTCATCTAAAAATAACTTTTGACCTATAATAAATGAATGATAAAAACAGGCCATGGAAGCTGTTGATAGGAAAGAGAGGTCCCCCCGATAAATGGAGGGACCACCCCCCCTTCCCATCACTTTCCTTCTCTCTCTGCAGCAACAAAAGACAAAACTAACAAAATGCACGAAACTAGGTAACGGATATATTAAAACTCCCTCCATGTGCTGCAGATAAATGCTTTGAAAATGAAGATGATCAAAGCCACTCAGAGTTGAAATATGATGAGGGTAAATCAGAGAATCACAAGTCTCAACAATCTGTTAAAAAACATAAAAACCCACACGCTTTCAAAGAGCCCCCCCACCCCATATGTACAGATGAATTCATGCATTGTCAACATGTCTTTCTTGTTACAGAGAAACAGGAAATGATAGTGGAAAGTTATTAACCATGACAAGGCTTCCTGACAATAAAAACCAATACAAAAACGAACAATAATTTCTAGCAGGAAAGACCAGAATCAGAGCTGACATACAGTATCTTGGATTCAGTCCTCCTAAGTCTTCAGTTCTCGCAGGTCAAGTAGCTGACCAGGTGAGCTCTTAAATTTGGTCGCCATCGTCAAGGGGACAGAACTTGGGAAGCAGGCTGGTTCCTTCCTCCCAGGCCCAGGCACCTGACCCCAGTGGGCAATGTCATTTGATTCGGGAGAGCACAGTAAGCAACTGAGGGTCTCTCCACGTACAGGTAGCCGAGGGAACACAGGCAATTCGTCTCATGATGCAGTCCCCTGTGGCAGTTACTGAGATGCAGACATCGTATCTTGGAGGACCATCTACTTTCTTGATTTATTTCCATCAGAATGATTCATTTCTTCCTTCCTTCTGCTAGTCACTCTTTCAGGAAACACATTGTATTTCTATTGTGTGCCAGACTTAATGATAGGTATGGTGGATAATGCAGAGCTTAAAAAAAAAATCCCTTCATTCAAAAAGCGTGGTAAGGGTTGTGACTAAGGAATGCCTAGCACGCCACGAGCAGTGGGAGGGGAACTGAATCCAGATTTAAGGGGTGCAGTCAGGAAAGGCTCTCTGGGAGCATCAACCTTGATGAAATGAGTAACCCAGTGAGAAAATGATGGGTATTACAGTTCAGACAGAGGGCAGAGTTTATGCAAAGTCCAAGAGATGCCCATCAATCAGAAAGAGTGTTTCAGGCACTCCAATATGGCTGAGTGTGTGGAATTTGAAGACAAAGGGAAAGAGCTGGGATGAGCAGGAAGGGTGGACCAAATCGGGAAAGGCTCTGAGGGCTCCAGTAAGGAGTTCAGATTTCACACTGAAGGTCATGTGGAGCCACCAAAGCTTTCAACAGTGTTATGAATGGATAAGAGCAACACAGTGAAGGATGGATTGGGAACATGGGGAAAATGGAAATGAGGAAGCCGGTCAGGGATGCTTGTTGCGTAAAATGGCAGAAATCAAGGGGCACAGGACAGGAGTAAGGAGGAGAGAGTCAGAGAGAAAGTAGGGGGCTGGGGTGAGCCCAGCTTCCGCATTGGGTGACCGGGGGTGGAGGTGAGAGACAAACCTTGGAGGAAAGCACATCTGGGAGAGGGCAGGGAGTTCAATTTTAGTGCTGGTGGCAAGCTGGGTCCTAAAAGGAGGTGAATCTGTGAATCTGGGACTGGGAAGAGAGGCTTGACCACAGTAGAAGTACAAAACTAAGGATACAGGATGGAGAGAGATGCAGTTGCCCACAGAAAGCGTGTTCATGAGATGAGAAGGTGGCCAAGACCAGAATCCTCCCTCTGGGAAAGCAAAGGTTGACAGTGATGGACTCTGTAATGACTAATGACTCAAAGCCCCCAAATGTACAAACATAATAGACCAGTGCTGGCTCCCTCTTACTGAAACTTAGCAGGTGCCAGGCAGTGCATGAGTGACCCCACGCCACCCTCCAACAATCAGGGACATGCCTCCCATTTTTATCCTCATTTTCCAGATAAGCAAACCTAGATTTGTGGAGGTTACAGGACTTGCCCCAGGTAACACGTTAGTGAGGGAAAGAGCTGGGTTTGAACCTAGCGCTGTCAGAGTGCAGAGCACAAACCTTAACTGACGTGGGATGGTCAGATACCACATGCTATTTGCAAAGAAGAAGAAGAAGAAGAACTTTACCTCTGCTCTTTATCAGGACAAAAGGTGAGATTTTAAAATGCAAATGTTAGAAGAAGAAACAATGACTTAGAGGACAGGAGAACCAAGAAGAAAGGCATGGTTTACTTAAATCGAGTCAGAAACTACCTCAGCCACAGTCTGCCCGTGCTTGGGGCGCAAAGGGCACAGTAAGGAACAGATCGCAGTCTGGTCCCTCCTTTCTGAACCTGACAAACCCTTGCTGATGTGTTAGAATGGTTCGCACCACATAACAAAGAATGATGCAGGGTGAGTGGACCAGGGACTGAGATGCTACACCACAAACTTCGAGGCAGAGGAGAACTTGGCTGAAACAGTGCATCTTCTTCAGCAAATCATCCAGAAAGTGCCTTTCACTTGCTTAACATCAGACAAGATGTCACACATTTTTTTCCTTCCTTTTTTTTTCCCCCTGGAAAAAAATGTGTCTCCACAGGGCAGTCTGGTCTTGGGGCTTTTTCTATGATTTTCAGCATTCAGACCCAGCCTAACCTCGTCTCAGAGAGAAGTCCTGGGGGAGATTGTGCCGACGAGCCCCTCCCCCAGAACTCCACCGAGGGCCATGTTTGCCTCTTTGGTTTCACATGGCTGACTGGATGCCATCAATTCAGGAACCGATTTTTTTTTAAAGGTGAGCATTTTTCTTCACTAAACTCAAGGCTGGCAAGCCTCTCTCCTCTCTCATACACACCCACACCTCTTCCTTTCTAGCCGTATCTTACTGCGTTGGTGAAGGGTGCAGTGAAGCAGAAAACAAATGCAGGAAGTGACAGGCGACACAAGCATTTCTCCAATTAGCAATGCGAAAATCACAAGTGCAGTGATGACCACTCATGTCGAACAGCCAGCTCAGCAAAGAGCCCTGCTCCACATCTCTCTAATTAGAACCACTCGGGCCCCCACTGCCCAGCATTTCCCTGCATTTTTATCCTGCACAGTGACCATCTTGGCCATTAATGAGGGATATGGAACCATCAATAGTTTTGATTAAGCCACAGACAACCGTGCTGTTTAGATGGACCACGTTTCATAGATTCTGAGACCTGCTTCCCCCCAACATTCAAAGCAATCATGAGCTCGTCATCATTGCCTCTGTGGCGAAATTGGTCCCAGCTGTTCATGTTGTCATCACTTCACTGAGTTCAATACATCGTTGCAACCACGGGTGTTGAGGTTCAATGGCTTTTAAAAGGCCCTCCAAAAAGTATCCTATATTTTGGCGTTCAGTGAGCTATTGTGTATCCAAAAAGGAATAAAGGTAGGGGCTGTAAATTTGACATTTGTGAAGCAAATATTTGTTGCTACAGGAACAACTGCCGTTCAGTACTTTCTCACAAAGCAACTATCAGCCACTTTCAAGACCTAAAAAAAGATGAAATCTACAAGAAATGAAGCAGTTACATTTGCCCCACATTCAGTAATGGGACTCAAAGCAGGAGTAATTGATGACTCCTTCAGAAGAGGTGAAAGTCATTTCAAAGCAGCAAGAAGGCTAGTGTGACCGACTCCTGGGCCATACAGAACTACAGTTCAGACATTATATGAGTTCAGAATAACTTTTTCATCTTAGAAGTTCACAAGATAATGGTGATCCTTGTCCTATGGTTCTATGGTTTCTTAGGTTTGATGAAATACAGGATTTCAAGAATAAATTTCACCTCCAAGAAAACACATAACTGCTCTTTAATGTGCTTGAGAATTTGAAAAGGGAAACTTCACACTTCAGGAGAGAGTAGCCCCTGCAGACTTCGATTAGAGAAAGAGGTAGGTCTGAGTACTCACAGACACCACCCGCCCTGCAGCAGGTGCTCGCTGTCAGCCTCTACCCTGTCTTTCTTGCTAAAAGGACCCAGAGTTCATTCAATGCTTAAAGGGCCCTGTGCTTCAGAAGACTTGATCCTTCTTCCCTCCAGAGAATCTTCATAAATCAGTCCCAACAATGATGAGTCCTTCTTATTCCCATTGGTTGTTTTGGGGGTCGCATGTGACCCAGTTCTGACCAATGAGATGTGAAAAGATGGGAATGGAAGGGTAGGGAAGAATTCTAGGATCTTAAAAAAAAAAAAAAAAAAAAGATGCATGAGAAGAAAAGAAAGGTGTCTATTTCATCTCTGGGCTTGGTGATGCCTGGAGTGGCCCTCGCCAGCTTGCAAGCAGGAGGGAAGCAAACTGAAGGACAGGACACGCACTGAAGGTGGCAGAGGAAGCAGACGGAGAAGACCTAAGTCCTCGACGTCGGCACTGAACCACTTTCTTAACCAAGCCTAGAGACTGGTTTCTGGTTACATGAGCTATTAAGCATCTTCATTATTCAGCCCACTGTTAGCAGCTGGCTTTTCTGTTCCTTGCACCCAAAGTCATGTGACTGACACCCTCTGCCCTCCCCACTACTTCCCAGGTGCCACCGTGCCTTCTAGACTTCTTGAAACTCCCACCTGGGAGGAGTCAATAGAAGTACGGACTCTAAAATGAGGGATGTGAGAGTGCTGGTCAACGCCGAGCCGAGCTAGTCAGTCAACATCTACAGGAGGTTGTTGCAAGCTAGGAAACACCCAGTTATGAGGGGAAGCGGAGCATGTGTTAGGAAGAACCTGGCACAATAAGGCTGAGGCCTGTTCATAGAAGAGTGACTGATATTTGTTATTTTACTGAGTGGATCTGTTAATGAATAACCGGGATTATACAGTGATATCAAAATCACGTAAGAAAGCGGAAGTTGGATAATATTGTACCTTGGGGGAAAAGAAGCCCTGTTTGGGGTAGGGAAGGACAGGGTCTTCATGGAACTGAAGGTGCAGCACGTGTGAGCAGGATGCTGTTGTTCCTGGGTGGCCCCGGAGGGTAAGACTAGAACACACTATTGTCATTCATTCATTCATTCATTCATTCAACAAAGATGTCCCAAGCTGCCACCTCACAGCCAGAACTTGCCCTCATGAAACATATGGCCTAGTGGGGCAGATGGATGATAAGCAACCAAGTTAATTATTACAAAGCATAAAATGTGCAAGGAAGGAAATGAAGTAAGGCCCTGAAAGAGAGAAGACGGGCAGAATTCTAAAGTAAACGGAGAGACACACGATGTTTCTGCGGCAGTTAGGTTTAAACTGAAGCCAAAACACAAAAAGAAGACACTATTCAGAGGGCGGGGGGAAGAATATTTAAGGTGCCATAACAGCATGTACAAAGGCCCTGAGGCAGGAAGGGCCGAAGAGATTTGGGACTCATGTATCCAAGTGAATGAGAGGATGGGGAAGGAACGAACAGGAAAATGGTGGGAGGGTCCACGCCGTATAGGGCTTTAGGCTACCTGAAAGTCTGAATTTTATGTTAAATACAAAGAAAGCCATTTAAAGTTTTTTAAAAGTAGAGGGACATAATTCAAGTTCAGTTTTTGAAAGATCGCTGACTATGGCCTGAAGAACAGTTTGAAGAGAGGCCTGAGGGAAAGAGCAGAGAGCAGTCAGAGGGAGTTGTCACTGCTGAATGGGTGGTTCGGGGAGGCTTGGACAGGGTGCTGGCAAGACAGAGGGAGCTGAAGGGACACATTCAAGACATTTTGTTTTAGTGGGGGGAGGGTATAGCTCAATGGTAGAGCATGTGCTTAGCATGCACAGGGTCCTGGGTTCAATCCCCAGTGCCTTCATTGTTATTAAATAAATAACAAATAAACCTAATTAACTCCCTCTAGAAAAAAAGACATACTCTTTTAGTTGAAATAAATAGGACTTGCAGGGAGTGGGAGTGGGCAGGAAGGATGAGTGAAAGCAAGAAGTCAAGGGTGACTCTCTAATTTCTAGTTGAAACAAATTGGTGGCTGGTGATGCCATTTATCACGACGAGGAAGAAGGCCAGGCGATTAGGTCCGGGGGTTGGGAAATAGAGCATGCAGTTTGGGCATGTTAATTTGAGATGTCTATGAGGTAACCAAATAGAGGAGTCAAGATGGCAGTTAGATATATGAGGCTAGAGCTCAGAGGATTGTACAGAGGACCTACGTGTCTGGGGGCCTGCGGATGCTGTTAAAACCCGTGGGGGGCAGGGAAGTGGATGAAGTAATAGAAGGCAAGAATATGTAAAGAAAAGGAGGGCATAACACTGCACTGTATGGAACTAAGAGTCTGATTAGAACAGGGTTATCAGCCAAGGACAGTAGGAAAAAAGGGTCAGAGAAAAGCCAGAAGAGCGTTGTATCATGGAAGTCAATGGGGTATCTCAAGAAAAAAATGAGTGGTCAGCTATAACAAACGCATCTGAGATGACAGAATAAAGGAGGCATTGGACTTATAAACTAGAGGTTATCCTGACAACGGAATGATGCAGACAATGACTAGATGGGAGAAGATTGAGCAGGGAATGAGAGGCAAGGGAGCGGAGACAGCTCCCAGAGAAAACTCTCTGATGAAGGTGGCTATGAAAAGCCTCGGGAGGTACAAGGAGAAGACAATAACAACAAAGAGGAAAGCTTCCATGGACGGAGCGCCCACTATGAGCGAGCAAATAATCTCCAGTCCATACAAGAACCCTTTGTGGCAGATATTATTATGCTTTACAGAAAATCACTGAAGTTAAGAACAAAGCCCAAGATTGTATAGTATGTTATTCATTTTCTTGATTGTGTAATAAATTGTGCAAATAGCAGCTTAAAGAAACACAAGTATAGGATTACACACCTTCTGAGGGTCAGGAGGTCAGGAACGGCTTAGCTGGGTCCACAGCAGAGCTGAAATCAAGGTGCCAGTCAGAGATGGCTTCTCATGTGGAAGCTTGTCTGGAGGAGGGTCCACTTCTAAGCTTTCTCAGGTTGGTGGCAGAATGTATTTCCTCATGACTGTAGAATTCCTCACAGCTCACTTCTTCAGAGCCAGCATGGAAGATAGCAGGCGGTCTGCTGGGAACATGGAGTCTTGAGTATCACGGGCGTCACATAAGGAAGGGAGGGACATCACCCTGCTACACAGTGTAACGTAATCAGAGGAGGGACAATCCGTTCCTTTTACCATATTCAATTGTTAGAAGTCACCGATTCACCTACACTCAAGGAAAGAGAAGTACACAAAGGCATGAACACCAGGAGACCAGGGTCCTGGGGTCATCTTAGAGTCTGTTCAACTCACACAGTCATTCATTCTCTTTCAGGTTAGCTGCAAAGCCTCAAAAATATAAAAATAAGTTTCCAAAAATGTAGTCATCTAAAAATGGAGTGTACTGACTGCAGAGGCACTAACTTCTCTGTCACTGGAGATGTCCACGCTTAAGCCGGACGGTCGTTAGGCGTGGATGTGCTGGAGGGCGTATGCGCTAGCGGCATGGGGCGTGGCAGGAGGGAGCTGTTGAGTCAGGTGTCTTCCGAGGTGCTTCCCAACCTTGCGATTCTGATTCCATCGGGCACATCATGGAAGCACAGGACGTGACGTTGGGCAGAGTCTTTGAGATGGAGGCCAGCCCCTGCACTTTCCAGATAAGGAAACTGAGGTCAGAGAAGCCAAACTTGTCTCAGGCTCAGCAAAAGCTGCTGGTGATTTTCTATGAATGGACATAATGCCTGTCTTCAAGACACTTATAATCTAACAGGGAGAAAGCAGTAAAAGTACAACGTAATAGACAAAAAACAAGTCTTATGATGAAATATAATTTCAAGCACCGTAGGAACCTAGAGGAAGAGAGGAACCTCAGGACGCGGCAGGGTTATGGGGGCAGATGACCATTTTAGATCTGGGCCAGTGGACATTGAGTACTTAAGGGACATCCGAGTTGTGATTTCTGGTACGGGGCTTCTCAGACCTTCATGTTCACACACATTCTCCCAGAAACTTTGTTAAAATGCCGCTTCTGGCTCAGCAGGTCTGGGATGAAGCCTGAGATTCAGCATAACAAGCCCCTCAGGCGGTACAGAGCCTACTTATCCTCAGACCACAGTCTGAGTAGCAGTCTCATAAGGCAGTTGGATAAACCGGTCTCATATATTGGCTCTCCATTCCTTCCCCCGTCATTCCATTGTCCACTCTCTGAAGAGGGACAAGACTGGAGTCTTTTGCCAGGATGAGGAGGAGAGACCCCGAGAGGATGTCCAGGTAGGCGCACTTTCACCAGAAGGCCATTGGAGGCAGCCACGTTACCTGGGAGGGGAAGATGCCTTTTAGTTGATGCAAAGGATTCATCTACTATTTCTAACCTTCGACTTACATTTACTAACTGTCCTTTCTAAGGGAATACAAAACTGAATGATGCAGCCCACCACTGCAAGAATTTAATAGTGCAGATGTTCGTGCCTGATCAGCCAGGACCTGTGGCCTTGAGGGCAGGTGATGTAATAGGTTTCGGTACTGAGGGTGAAAACCAAAAGGAGGCAGTTGGGGGTAAGACACTAAAAGGACAATCAGGGCTGAATGCAGAAGAGGCTAGAGCTAAAAGACAGTCCTTTCCCTTTATCAAGGTAGCTAGTGGCCCAATCCAGAGGGGAGTAAGTTACAAACGCACCGAGTCTACAATCCTGAGAGACTATTTTCTCCATCAGGCGCTCTCGGCCCAGTACCTGAGTTTTTCGGGGACCTGTAAAAATGTTTGAGGCCAGAATATAAAATCTTGACTCCCAAATGTGAAAAGAAAGCAGCAAAATGGAAATTAATACATGTTAATTTCCAAAATACAACATTATTTTAATTCAGTTTAGTACTCATAAAAATTCCATTACATTGAAAACTATTTGTAAGTTAGATCTGCTCACTTTGCAAAACCTCCAGAGCAGGCAGGATGATTGCCAGGAAATCCTAGCAAATTGTCAACGAAGGAAGGTTCCAGTAGCCAATAATTTCTAAAGAAATCTTTTGCTTATTTTACAGCAAAAGATGTATTTTTAATGCAGGCATGTATTAATATCAATACATAAGATGTCTGATATCATGTTAATATTAACACATTGATACGTTAATTAATGTGTTAATTAATACATATGTGTGTATTAATACATATGATGTCTGAATGTGGTCTGAAACCTGGTGCTGACCTCAGAACGTTACAGTTACTTTGTGAAAATTCTAAACTGAAAACGAGCGATGGATCTCTAAGTGACAATAATCGTTCAGGTGAAATGATAGAATTTTGAGAGTTTCACTCAAAGCAGTCTAAGGATAAAAGAGACGAATCCATTCACTGAACACTTTCATTGAGCACCTACCATGTACTAGGTGCTCTCCTAGGCAAAGGGGTACAACAGAAGTTAGGAAAGGTAGCAGGTAGCAATGTAACGTAAGGGGAGGTCACTAAGCCATGCTCCCCCCAACCCGTAGGCAGGGCCAGGTGAGCTCAACGAAAGGAAAACAGATGTCCAAGATGCCTGGAAGGCCTCCTTGCTTCCTTAAAGAGAGGGAAGAAAATCCACATTAAGTGCCTACCTCGTGCCACACTGTGCCAAGCGCTATGTCATTCCTTCCTCTTGACGGGGGTCTCTTAGGTCACATATGACCAGCAAGGGAACTGAGGCTTAAGCGCCTGGACACCTGGCCACCTGGCTACCTGCCCGAGATCAGACAGCTAGTTAGCGAGTGGGTTACTCGGGACTCAAGCCCAGCTCTGCCTGACCCCCAAACCCCACTTCTCTCCTCTCTTAAGGAGCAGCCAGCGCTGCCCGCTGTGTGCTCGGGAAGTCCTCTGAGCTGGCAGCTGTGTGAGCCAGAGCCAGCAGGCAGGGCGGGGTGCAGGGGGGCTGTTAGTGCTGTGCCTTTTTGTCACCATCTGGGGACACAGGGCCCACCCAGGCCCCAGCTCTGTCAGAGAGCCCCCAACGGTGGCCTGGAAGGCTCCGGATGGGTTCTGTCTCTGCCCTTAAGTAAACATCTCTCTGACGAGGGCAGGGTTATCTGGCGTCTGGGGAGAACGCCACCCCAGCCCTCACCAGCCCCTCTCGTCCTGCAGATACTTGTCTGTAGCTGCACCGATGCCGCCTGGGGATCCAGCTCAGTGTCCTCCACATCCCTGAGCAGCATGGCTGACGGCTCCTTCCCTCCCTCTGGCTCATGTCAGCTGCTCCCCCAGCGGCCCCCAGAATTAAGGGGACAGTGGACGGGCCTCTCCCAGGCTCTGCCGCTCACCCAGCTCACCAGCCTCTCCTCTTCTCCCCACGCCCACTGCTTCTCAGGTGTCATCGGCTGTCTCTCAGGACCAGGTGCCAAAAGTACAGGGAACAGGACTCTTTAAAGAGTGATGGGCGTTCATGGCTCACTTCCAGGCACTCCATCCAAGGGTCCTCCTGTGCAGGCCGCTGGGGAGATGTTAACGACCCCACACCTGTCTCGGGTGTCCCTTAAAGTGCATGCAGAAAGCAGCCGGTCTTCTGCTTAGTGTCCTGGCTTCCATCCCCTTGTCTTCAAAGTACTTAAGTACAAAGAAAGAGACAGCGGTGCTTACATTTCTTTCCCCTCCTGCTGAGGAGCGGTTCTATGGAGGTAGAGGCAGGGTGGTCCCAGACCTCGTATTTGGACTCTTTCCCCTCAGTAGCTGAGCTAGAAGTCCGTCTCCCTGTCCTTTTAGGGGCTGCAGGTACCTCAGTAAAGACCTGGCCGGAAGCCAAAGCTGATCAGAGGCAGGGAAAGCCAGTCTGTCTTGTAGCAACAGCAACAGATCCCAGCCAATAACAAAAATAATCCGACATCAACTCTCGCGTGCGCGTGCTCTCTCTCTCTAGCAGACACCACCAGTCATCCCCTCAGTATGCCTTCTCCTCATCCTCCTCCATCATGTTTAAAGTCTCCACTTCCTTGCATCGATCCCAGCTCCTCCTTCCTCCCAGGAGGACTTCCAACAGGGTGACTGGTAGCCAAAGCAGAGTTTCAAAATATGGGGTCCGTCCATTTAAAGAAACCCTGCAAGTCTCATTCCACTCATTCATTTGGGATTTATCTTCATGAATGTTACTAGACACAAGTCCTCTTTGATCTTCTTCCAGGTGGATAGCCTGTTGGGCTCACATCACTTATTAAATAAATCATTCTTCTTCCACTCAATCGAAATGCCACATTTTCATATATAAAATCCTTCTATAAAATGGGATCTGTTTCTGAATTGTCCATCTGTGTCCTGATCTGTACTGCAGTCCCTATGCCTGTATCAGACTGATTTATTACAGCGGCTTTTTAGTATTTTAATACCAAGCTAAGCAGATGCCTCCTTCTTGTGCATCTTTTTACACTCACTGACTGTTAATAGGCATTTTTTCCCTCCATATGAAATTTAGATCATCATCATCAATTATCCCCTCAAAAGCCCT
Source organism: Camelus ferus (assembly GCF_009834535.1). NCBI lineage: Eukaryota > Metazoa > Chordata > Mammalia > Artiodactyla > Camelidae > Camelus > Camelus ferus. The sequence continues at coordinate 102,473,511 of NC_045696.1, forward strand.
CACTGGAATTCTAATTGGAATCACACTGACATATTAATAGTGACATAATAGGTTATGTGTGATATTAACACTTTCATCCAAGAACATAAGTTCTCCCGTTTATTCAGATGTCGACTTACATCCTTTCATCTCATATTATCATTTATTTTATAGGTTCTATTCCTTTCTTACCTATATTTTAAATTTTTTAAATAAATAAAATTTTTGTTGGTGTAATAACTGAAATGCTTTCCCATCTCCAGATCTCATTTCTAGAATAAAGGAAAGTTTATGCCCAACATCACCACATTCTCTTATTAATCCTACAAAATACTTAAAACTAGAATTTCTTGATTTTTCTAGGTGTCAAATCATATGAATGGTTTAGCTCTTTTTTTCTCCAATGCTTATACGTACTATTTGATTATTATTTTGTCTTAGTCTGTACAATAGAACCTCCAAAACACCACAGACTAGTAAAGGTAGTCACTGGTGCCTCTTTTATGAATTTCGTTAGCTTGCGTTCATCATTTCAGTACGCAGGGTGATGTTTCCTAGTTTGTTTTCAAAAATAACCTTTTGCTTTAATTGAGGTATAACTGGCATATGTTAGTTTCACATGTACAACACAATGATTCAATATTTGTATATATTGCAAAATGATCACCACAGTAAGGCCTGTTAGCATCCATCCCCCTACATTTTTACAAGTTTTTTCTCTTCTTTTTCCTGTTAATCTGATTTATATCAATTTAATTTCTTTGTTTTCTTGTTTTTGAGGAGGAGGTAATTAGGTTTGTTTATTTATTTATTTTTAGAGGAGGTACTGGGAATTGAACCCAGGACCTCATGCATGCTAAGCATGCACTCTACCATTTTGAGCTATGCCCTTCCCCTCTTTTTCTTTTCTTTTGATGAGGATTCTTAAGATCTAGTCTCTTAGCAACTCTCAAATATGCAACACAGTATTATTAACATAGTCACCATGCTGTACATTACATCTCCAGGTCTCATTTGTTTTATAACTGGAAGTTTGTACCTTTTGACTCTCTTTAATCATTAATGATGTTTAAATAGCTTTCTGTTATTGTCACTTATTTAGAGGGCTTTTCTTTAGGAATAACTGCTGGGTTTTTGTTTTGTTTTTTTTTTTTTACTTGTATTGTTTGTTTTCTGAGATGGGAGGTAACTAGTTTCTTCACTGATCTCCACAGATCTCCACTTGAGGAGGTACTGGGGATTGAACCCAGGACCTCTTGGGTGCTGAGCATGCGCTCTACCACTTGAGCTGTACCCTTCCCCCCTGCTGGGGGGTTTTCTTAAACAATTTTTTCAGCATTTATTGCTCTGATCATATGGCTTTTCTCTTATTTGCTGATATGATTAATTATTGATAAGTTTCTTAATATCCAACCACGCCTTTCCTCCTAGGTTACTATACACCATTGACTTGATACTTTGCTGTATTTATTAGTATATATTAGGTAGGCCAGCTATGTTTCCTGATCTTAGAGAAGTGGCTTTCTATAGGAGACATTCCATGGGGCCCAGCAGCACACTTCCTTCTGGTCCCCGGAGCTATATTCTCTAGAGGTGCCCTTATCTGGGTTCATGGGCCTTTCTGTTCTGATGAGGCTGACTACAGTGGACTCACTGGCCATCGAAACTGGCTCAGCCCAGTTGGCTGCCAACTTCTGCCTTGCTTAGTGGTTGCCAGCCTGCTGGTGGACGAGGCCAGGTCCCCCGGGTGCAGCTGGCTGCATGGTCCAGTGTCTGAGGCTGGTGACGGCCCATGGGTGGTGGGGCTGGGTCCCAAGGCTGGTGCCAGCCTGCCGGTGGGCAGGTAAGCCCCTGGCATTACTCAGCTATAAAAAGGAATGAAATAATGCCATTTGCGGCAACACAGATGGACCTAGAGATTATCATACCAAGTAAAGTAAGTCAGACAGAGAAAAACAAACATCATATGATGTCACTTATATGTGTAATCTTTAAAAAAAAAAAAAGATACAAATGAACTTATTTACAAACCTGAAATAGACTCACAGTCATAGAAAACAAACTATGGTTACCAAAGGGGAAGAGTCAGGGGGGAGGGAAAAATTAGGAGTTTGGGATTAACATATACACACTACTATATATAAAATAGATAAACAACAAGGACCTACTGTATGGCACAGGGGACTATATTCAATATCTTGTAAAAGCCTATAATAGAAAAGAATCTGAAAAAGAGTCTATATATATGTATGTATAACCGAATCACTTTGCTGTACATCTGAAACTAAGACAACGTTGTAAATCAACTCTACTTCAATAAAAAGGGGGGAAAAACTAGCTGCTCTGTAAGCAGTGGTAACCTTGGTGCGCCTGTGGACGGAGATGAGCTCAGAGTCTTCCTACTCCATCATATTGGCCACATCTCTCTCTATAAATATTTAAATGGCTATTTAAATACCTACATAATATCCTCAATTTACCTCTCACAAAGCCTAAAATATTTACTACCCAACCTTCTACAGAAAGAGTTTGCCAACCCCTGTTCTCGATTTTCAGATAGGTTGCTGATGAGTTGCATGCAATTTTCCCTTACTGTTTTAATCTGCACTCTCTGTTAGCTGTCTCTTCTTAATCCTGTGTATTTTTGCTCTCACACGTCACTTTTGCTCTTAATCAGCCTCATGAAGAGTTTACGTATACATTACCAATCTTTTCAAAAATCTAGTTTTTGTATTTATTTATTCATTCTGCTCTTTTAGTTTTCTATTTCATAACTTTAGCTTTTGGCTGTGTTACCACATTTCATCATTATTTTGGATACCACTAAGAAAAATAGAACATTTTCACATTATCTGGGACATAAGGCTTTCTTATCACTTGGAATGTTTATTTTATACTTATTGGATGAGCTCTTTTAGACTCACTAGGCATACATTTTAATCATATTTATCTCATGCATTCATAAAAGAAAATATAAAATCACTTAAGATACTTCTAAGATGTCTTCTCATTGAGAGTCCGGCTCTTTAAAATCACCATCCACTCAGTCATCAATGTCCCAATCTTTCCACACAATTTTGTCCTCTGTGCTGGTGACACAGCATTTCCTAAAATAGCATTGCAGTGTTGTTTCTATGACTTTCTTCCAAATTGCTGATCTTCATTCTTTAAGTTCTGATGGTAGTTCTCTCTTCCTAGAAGTGCCATTCAAAGTATTTCAGACATCAACTATTATTCACATCCCTTCTCAAACAGTGCTCAGATGGTTTTGTGACTGACATCCCAGGGGATTTCAATCATACCACCAGGAAGAACAGCCACGGTCTCACATGCATAGGCAGTAATGAGGTCACACTGCTACATGGTCAATAGAAATTGAGGACATATTCTGATTTGAGAGATGTCAAAATAAATAAAGTGAGCCTTAGAACAGATGAAATGTGGTAATCCTCAGTTCATGGCTTATTTTGATTTATTGTATTTTTTTTAAGATAGGCAATAAGTTTATTTTTAGTCCTATTATAATAATGAAGATATTTAAGGCTATGAGTTTTTCTATGAGAATAGCTTTTGCAGTGACTATTAGGTTTTAGGATAAAGCGTTATTTTCATTGTTTTAAAAAGACTGTAAATTCAATTTTGAGTTTTGATTATACCAAGAATTTTCTATTTATTTTTATTATCCATGCAGTGATATTTTAGTTACTTCCCAGTCTTTGGGGTTTTTTTTTAATTAACTTTGCTACAATACGACATTTTTCATCTATTATTTCCATTGGAATTAGCTTTTTATTTTTTTTTAATTTTTTATCAAAGTATAGTCAGTTTACAATGTGTTAATTTCTGGTGTACAGCATAATGATTCAGTTATACATATATATTGCTTTTTCATATTCTTTTTCATTACAGGCTATTACAAGGTATTGAATACAGTTCCCTTTAGGGCAAAGGACACATACAGATTGAAAGTGAGGGGATGGAAAAAGATATTTCGTGCAGTCTTGGCTTTTAATTGTATTGAATTATGACCACACAATTTGCCTTGTAAAATCTCTACCTTTAAAAGGCAGTAAGATGTCCTTTTGGGTAACATAAAACTAGTTTTATAAATTTTTATGGACATACAAAAATGTGTAATATTAATCCAAAGAAAACAAGATTAACATTAATTAAAATAAAATTCACTAAGAATAAATCAGTTTGATAATTGTTTCATTCAATTCCTCACTGTCTTATTTTTTTTTTCCTACTAGTTATGAAAACAAAAAATTAAGCAATTTCAAGAAGCCTAGAGTTTCTGGGTAATACAGAAACCTAAGTGGAACTGGGGTGTGATCTTTTTTAATCACACAGTCAAGCAGAGCTCACATTCATCATGCAGCCACAGCGTTAGTAGTCAGGCCAGAGGTATTTCTGTGGGTTCATGACTGAAAGGGCCATGAAGGGAACGTCTAGGATCCTGGTAATTCTCTGGGGTTTTTATTGTGATTATTATTCCTGAGCCAGTTACATGAACATAATCAGTTGGTAAAGCATTGTATGGTTTTTGTACATTTCTTTATATATGTTATCTTTTTTTAATTTTTAGTATTATTGTCACTTTTTAAAATTCTTTTATTTGTTTTTTATTTTTAATTATGTATTTTTTTAATGGAGGTGCTGGGGATTGAACCCAGGACCTGGGGTCTGCTAGGCACGCACTCTACCACTAAGCTCTACCCTCCCATCAATTTTTTTTTTAATGTAACCCCAAGGTGAAATTATTTAACGTCGTTTCTTCTTTCTTTCCCTATCCCCTGTTCTCTTCAACAAACATTGATCGAAAAGAAATATTGATTCCACCTCTAGGCCTGTGTTTGGGAAAACTGCTTCATTTCCTTTCTTCATTGTTCTTTTCCCACATATTAATCAAGATGGTTTAACCTATGGTTTAACCCAGCACCTCTAGGGCTGAGCTTGCCCACACAAAGCCCTTTACAGATCAGGAGAACTTCCTTTGTCTCATCTTCATCTAGAAAACTGCACAGTAGCAGAGAAAGGAAAACCTGGAGAGTCGGCCAGGCTTTGAAGAGCAGGGTCTGCAAGCGGTTACACCACTTCCACCCTCGTCGGATGGTCAGAACCCAGCTAACTGCCAGGGGCCCGGGGGAAAAGGCGCTCTCTTTTTGCTGCTGGGGCCATGCCTTAGTGGCCTGGTAGCGTGTGTTTCACATGTCAACCCTGCAATCTTCCCAACTGTCCAAGCTATCTCTTAATCCTGCAAACCAGCTCTTAAACTCATGCAACTGGTATCTTAATCCCTTTTCCTCCATTGTAAATCCAAACAACGTGTGTAAACATTTTACTTTCAGAAAGCAAAAAGACTCCAGTGCTTGTTTCTAGTTAAGTTCAAAGTGGGAAAGGAAGAGTTTTAATCATCTATTTACTTACTTAGCACCTCTTATTTTTCTTGGACACTCCTTCACACATGGTCAATTTTGCCTTCGATATTCTCACGTCAGCCAAACAGTAAAAGACTCAAACTCATGTGTGGCTTGATCATTTTCTCCTCCTACCTATTCAAACCCATCCTCTGGGGCCTAATTTTCCCCCTGCTCATTAGATGAAATTTAAGACAAGTGTCATGGTTTTATGGTCAAGCATCACCAATTTAAAAAAAAAAAAAGTTTTCCAGCTACTTATAGTCATGAAAATAGTCTTAGTTCAAAAAAAAAAATCCAGATTTATCGAATTTGAAAAAAAAAGAAAGTAGCCTTAGTTCAATAATTAAAATATCTAGTCTTATAGAATAGTCACAAGATTCGATTCCATTTGGAATGAAATCTTCCTGTCAGACATGCTTTGAGAAGGAAATGGATGTGGTTGACTCCTTTTCTGTTTCTCCACCTAGAATTTCTGTTCCCCTCCATTCTCTGGGCTGTGCTCGCCTCGTCTAGGCTTAGAGAGCAGGGAGAGGCCAGGGGCAAAAACATTCTTATTAGACAGATACTGTCATGAGCTTGTGCACGGAGAAGGTTGATGCCAGCGAGCCTGGACTAAACCTGAGCTGTTTTACTCAAATAAAAAAATGCACCAGTGTGGCACTGACTCCTGGTCCAGGCATGATTAATAGTGTCACTTTAAAACCATGTGTCTGAGGAGTTTCGGTGCTTTGTACCAGCTTGTCAGCATTGCTTAGTGATAACAGTGTCATTGATGATTTGCACCTGGTCTTGGTGAGAGCCCCCGAAAGTCTCGGCCATTGAGGCTGGTTGCATAGCAAAAATATACCCAAGTGACAAGCAGAGTATAAGAAACCCTGGTCCAGACTCTCCACTGGGCTCCCCAGCTCCTATGTATTCTGTGCACACATCAGTGGTTCCTGCACTGAGAGGGCAGGTGCATCCCACCTCGGCCTTCACGGAGAATGACGTCTGGGGCTTGTACCTGGTCTCCCCTGACCCCTTGCTGGGAGGCAGCCCTCGGCTGAGATGGATGTCCTTGCTTTAATGCCGGTGCTCAATTTCCTTCTTCTCCTGCCATGAACTGTAGACAGGCAAGCACTGACAGTTGGGGTCCTGTGAGCCTCCTTTAGTGATCACACCTCACAAGCCGCCATCAGTGCAGTTGACACCAGTGTTTCCTAGGATTGGCAGCTGTAGATAACTGATTCTTGGTTTTGAGTGGCAATTTTGTGGGTTCTTCAGAGACTCCTCCTAAGACTGGGTTTCTCCCATAAACCTGGATGCCGCAGGACCCACCAGCACTCTCGGCTGACTTCGCCCTGCCCTTCCAGGCAACCTTCCTGGTTGGCATCTAAAACAACCCTCATGAGCAACATCTGATCAGAAGAAAACGTATCTTCTTGCCCAAATCAGCTTGGAGACAGGAAGCCATCCCCTTTGCAACATCTTTTCACTCCTCTCCAGTGAAGCGAAGCAAAATTGACCTCTTGCTTTTCTGATTTCTCCAGCGTGGCTCAAACATCAATCGGTTAGGACACATGTCAGACTCACTGGGGGTCCATTGAAGACCTTCTTGAGGTAAAAGGCTTGAGATAAAAGAAAAATCTTCCACTTTTCCAAATAAAACTATCCTAATCTCTGTTCAATCCTTTCATATCCTTAAAGGCAGAGGGGGTAAGAGTTCCAAAACTGATTTTGAACTTCCTGGCAAGTCCTGCGTGGTGGCTTCATACCACACTTGGTTGCATAAGTTCATATCATCATCTTGAAGCCCTGGCCAAAACTGATAGCAAAAAAGTTCTGTATTAACACCCTATTACACTGGCATTAATGGGAACTCAGGATTTGAACCCACATCTACTTGATTCTAAACTTCATATGCTTTCTACTAAGCCAGAAAACATCTATCTGTGTGAAATTAAGGATGCCATTTAGAATTTATTTAGTACGTTTTTGATAGTCTCCATTTTGGTCCTGGGGAAAAAGCGTCTCTAAATATGTGTGGCCGCATCCTCCCCTTTTTGGTGATTTTTGTTCACTTTACCAAGAGATGGAAAAAAACAAAGGAAGCTATTGGCTTCTCTTTCCTTGGTAAAGTGGAAAATTTTAATTAGCTCCTCTACTCAAGGAATTATGCGGTTTTAACCACTGTCAAACTGTAGTCTTGTGGCATCACTCTTTCCTTAGAGAAATGGGGAGGTAAGGTGGAGGACAAAAGGAAAAAATACTTTCTCAGCAAACGCTGGGAAAAAGCACTTGAAAGATTTTTGCCAGTCACTGACGCGGAAGTCTGGGGTTTCCCAATTTCCACTTCCGAGGGGGGGCCATATCAACAAGTGTGTAAATCTCTTCACATCCTGTGGGTGTCGTTGTTGTAGAACTTGTGGGCAGTCACTTCAGGGCTTTCTGACTCCCCTTCTCACCCTGAGCTTTGGCCACAGGATCAACAGACATAGAAAACAAATTTATGATTACCGAAGTGGAAAAGAGTGGGGAGGGATAAATTAAGAGTTTGAGATTAGCAGACACACACTACTATATATACAATAGAAAAACAACAAGGAACTACTGCACAGCACAAGGACCTATATTCAGTATCTTATAGTAACCTATCATGAAAAAGAATATTAAAAAGAATCTATATATATAGATTTATATATATATATAATTTATATATAAAAAACTGAATCGCTGTGCTGTACACCAGAAACTAACACAACATTGTAAATCAACTGTATTTCAATTTTTAAAAAGTGTAAAAGTTTCTCTTTACCCACCTCTTAGAAAATCAAAGTTAGAAGCTTGGCCATATACTTTCCCACCTTTCTTCATGATCATTTCAACATTTACAAATATATGTGCATATGTACAAGGCAGATTCTTTCACAACTATTTCTTAATCATATCCTACTATACATATTACTCTACAACTGTATTTTTTTTCCTGCTTATATAAGGTATTAATTGAGCGGTAAGTCTGGCTGCAGATAACAGAGATCCAAATGAAGAAGACAGAAGTTTCTTTCTACCTGACTTAACAGTTCCTGGGTAGCTAGTCAAGGGGCCTTCTGGAGCTCACCCCAGGCAGTGGGCCAGGCATCCAACATTTTCTGTCTTGTTACCCACCCTCCCCACGCAGTACCCCTCATCCACATGGCCTAAGTTTGCCATCACAGCCACGTTCAGGGAATAAGATGGAGGAAAGAGGGAAGAAAGGACACGCCCCGCCGCCCTCCTTTCCAGAACACAGTACAGAAATTGCCCATCTCACTGGCCCTCTAATCTCATTAACCTGGACCTGGTCACATGGCTACACCTTGCTGCAAGGGGAGCTGGGAAATGTAGTCTTTCTGCCTGGCAGCCATGTGCCCAGCTAAAAATCATGGAAAGGGATAGATTTATTTTGGGGAAGATGGTGTGGGGGAGGTAACACACAGCCTTTGCCCCAGGTGGAGCTCTTACTATAATACATGTCACCCATTTTAATTACCATTCTTTTTAATACCCCATCATTCTTTTTATTAGTGGCTCAACTCTCTAAAGTGTGGGTGTGTCACAGTTTATCCAACCATCTTATTTCTGAAAATGTGCACTCTTTCCCGGGTTTTGCTGTTTTCTCTTTGCCATGACAGGCCAGAGTACTTGAATTTGAGTGGAGGTTTATCAAACAAGTTTAAATAAACGTGTCACATTTTAACTCTCGTTGACAGGCAGGTGGAGGGACCACTGTCTCTGCTTCTCTAGTGAAGCCCATCGACAACGGGTGATGAGACTCGTGTCAAAGGCCCCTTGCTATCCCCTGTCCCCGGGTGTTTGTTATCCCCTTCTCCGCTCAAAGAGCTGCTGAAGATCACGCAAATGGAACCCGACATCCGTACTTAGCTCAGGGAAGGCTGCCTTCAGGGAAGAACAATGCCTTTGCTTATTTCCCTCAGATAATAGGTTGTGAGCTGTACTCTGGGAGGTATGCCCTTCAGCTTAATTAAGCCTTCAAAGCTGAGGGTTTGTAGCTAGGGGATTCCTGGCAAGAAAATGGCTTTGGGTGAGAACAGGGATTCTCTGTAACCTGAATACACAATGATAGTGCAGTTTTGGGGGGAAATTCAAAGAAAAAAAATGAAAAGGAGCAGGGAGGGAGGAAAGAAGGAAGGAACATTTTGCAGCAACAGGTGGGCACCAGAAGTATGTTCGGGAAAGTGGGTCTCTGCCTGGTACGTCTCTTTGGTTTGAAGTCACAGAAAATAACTCACGCGGGCTTATAGGTAAGGGTAGTTTATAAAGAGAGAGGAATATTCAGGGAGCAAAAGGAAGGGAGGATCAGGGAGAGGTGGAGGCCAGAAAGGAGGAAGCTCTCTGAAATCTTCTCTTTTCCCTCTGAAGACCAGCCTTTGGTGCTTTCTCTGCACGTATGAGCAGGAAGTGAGCGTATCCCAGCTCCTGAGACTCTGTCCTCTCTCCTCAAAAGACCAGCCCAGACTGACCGGGTTTCATTCTCAATTCCAAGTTCCCAGGAGAAGAAATACCGTTGGTTCAGCATGGATCAGGTGCCCCACTTTTGTTTCAACCAACCGTGGCCAGAGAGGCAGAGTCAGGCAGTACAAACCTGGCTGGCAGGACAAGAGCCTGTGAGTCAAATCTAGGACTTTATTTTCTCTATGAAAGCATGTTATTGTGAGCCGGGAAGAGAGCCAAAGTACCTAATCAAGTTGAGGACAAAACCAACTAGCTACTCAAGTCTCTTAATAAGGGAAAGATAAGATATTCTACCTCAGATAATGTGAATTGCAGTGAGAGCCTGGCCATCTCTGGACAGGATTCTTGGATTCACAATTCCAATTACATAGTTGAGGATGAATTATAACTGATACAACAGTTCTTGTCCACAAGATGTGCAAACCTTAGCATCCAAGCCAGTAGATCAGAAAAAGGTCATCAGTTATTGTACCATCATCTGAACACCACTCCATCCCCTGAGAAGGGAGATTTGGCGTTTTCTCGCCACACTCAGACCCAACTATCAGGAGAGTCATTTCAGCCTTAGGCATATGACGACCTACCTGCTCCTAGGATGGTGTAAGCCAGTACAAAATCAAGCTCAGAAAATGACAGAGAAGTTAAATTTAGGAATGACACTTCCCACGTACAGCGTGGAGGGAGCTGCTTGAAACAGAGACAGGAAATGTTCTTCGGGACCGCAGGGCACAGCTCCTGGCATGACTCCCATGTTGAAGATTTGGAACATGGAAACAAGAGGATTGGCTTCTGTACCACCACACTGACCTGTTCTGCGGGCAAAGCAGCTCCCCTTGCCCCAGGATCACTCCTGAGGAAGGACTCTGCCATCGGCAGGCATGGGGAAGGGATGCCCAGTCCTCGGGGGAGGAGCCGGGAGGCACATCACAGCATCCCCCATGTAGATCAAAGAAGAGAACTGACTGCACAAACCTAATCTTCTAAATGCACTTATTAATAAGAATGAGATTCTGGGAAAGCGTAACTACGTTCCAATAAGATTTAAAGACCTGGCCGGTATGCAACAACGGTGGGACAGAGAGAAAGACAACAAATATCAAAAGCCTCAAAGCCTCCAAATCTTAAACTCTCATGACCAGCAAGAGAAACTGTTAAAAAGTGGACCCAGCCAGGACCATTGACCACAATTCTGGTTTAAATTATCTTGAGCTTAAAAAGAATCCACTGGTGCCTCCCAGAACCTGCCATCTCAGTGAGTCTGGTAAACTTCCACTGCTACCCTGGGAAGATAAAAGTATACAAGTGAGAATGAAGACAGAGATATGGATAGAAACAATACAACATTGAAATGAGTAGTGTACGCATCCTGAGAGACAGCAAGGTCCTACTGTAGAGCACAGGGGACTATAGTTAATACCTTGTAACAGCTTATGATGAAAAAGAACATGAAAAGGAATGTGTGTGTGTGTGTGTAACTGAACCATTTTGCTGAACACCAGAAACTAACACAACATTGTAAACCAACTATACTTCAATTTTAAAAATTGTGTAATCGTAACAATAAGGTCTACAATCGTTGTGCTGTTCTGAGTGTTTTCTCTCTCTCGGGGTGTTTAGATCATTTAAGAGAATCCTGATACTTTGGACTTGTGAAGATTTACTGTGTGAAAGTGTTCAATCAAATAACTTTCTAAGTTTGTGGAGGGGGGAAATATCTTCTCAAATTCCTACATTTTGACATTAAATTGCATGTAAATATTTAGAAGAAGATTAATTATTTAATCATTTTAATGCTTATTGTTTTATAAAGTCAAAAAAGTGAATAAACTGAGCATGAAAGGAAAGGTAGGTAGTAGTGAGTGTTCCTCTGCAAGCAAAAAAAAGCCTTTCACATATTAAGTCATAGAGATGATATCACAAATTGTGCCCCGGGGTTGGCAGAGAAGACATAGTTTGATCGATGTTGGTATTGCTGTAGCCATAAAATTCCCCATATTCAAAAGACAGTACCCAACAGAAGACAATTCCAAGCTAAATGTAAGTAATTGGGTATTGTCCACAGCTTCTACCTTCTTCTAACTGTCATGTCCCATTTGCCAGACAATTGTGGGCTGACTCTACATGCAAATAGTGATGAAGTTCTCTTGATTGGCCCTGATACAAGAGTTCTTTATCTCATCCTTAATCAACTCCTTCCATCCTTTGCTCTTCCTGGAAGGCAGCAGATAGACTGTGTTCCAGGAGCCCAGCAAGTGATCATCTGGAACTGGTAATTATTTGAGACTTTATCCAAAGTCATTTCCACCAGGAACGTTGCTTTCCTTCCAGGGTGGGAGAAAATCAGGAAAATCAAAGCAAATTCAGATTGATGTTTGTGTGATACAATAAATAGAAAACACTAGACTCCTGACACTCCAGAGAAGCCAAGAACCAGGCAAAGATTCAGATTTTAAAACCAATTCCTTCCCAAATATGTTTTTAAGTACTCGGGCTTCCAAAATGCATGCTGTACACTCAAAACAACTCCCCTGGAAGTATTCAAACAGACCCTAACGAGCTGACTTCCTTTTCTTCATAAAGCATGTAAGCTGTGCACCGGCAATGGGAGATCTCTGTCACTGGAATAATAACCTCTCTTGGAAGTTTTCAGTCCTCATGTAAAATGTAGGTGTGAGAGATTCCAGGCTTGATTCAAACCCACTTTAATGTCCAAAAACGTGAGCGCACAATGCCTACTCCATTCCCACAGATTTGTTTGTGTTTGGGGGTTTTCTATTTTGTTCTGTTTTTTCAGACTCTTCATTTCCTTTTCATTTTCTGTTGAGTTTATATTTACTTTTCAAGACACTTTCCTGAGCTAGCTTGTCAGCAAGCATCATCCAAGTTGGCTGGAGCTGCCCAAGAGAGAGAGACAGAGACAGACAGACAGACAGACAGACAGACAGAGACAGGGAGAGAGGGAGAGAAAGAGAGCATCCCGGAGGGCTGCTACTGAAACTGACCACCACCCTCCAGCATTTCCGCCTTCCCAACAGATACACAAAACATGGAGACTGTCCCCTGGAGAAAGAATTTTCTTGTCCTCCAAGGAGATGTTCCATAAGGTGCCGTGAAGGGGAGGAAAGATCTCTGGTCTCCAGAAGCTTGGATTCCAAGACCAGCACTGCCACTAGCTGGCCGTGTGACCTTGGGCAAGTCCCCTCCCCTTTCTGTGTCTGCGTCCTCTCTGGCACAATGAAGGCACAAGATTAGATCATGTATTAAGAAGTCTGACTGAACAGCAGCAGTTGTAATTGACAGCTTTTAACCTCATCCTTCCCACTTCCCCTTCTGCCCCACATCTGGAAAAGCTGAAAAGAACACCCAGATGTTCCCTCAGGGGAGTCTCAAGTCACTCAAGCCTCTGCCGGCCACATGGGAACCCTCACCCCCCTCCCACCCCCTAACAGCCATAAAAACCCCAAGCCAGCTCCCTAACCCTGCGCTCTCAGGCTATTTTGGAACTGCCTAGGACCTACCCTGCCTTCCCCAGAGAGCCTCACTACTTGGGCAGCAAACTTTTTGTGCCCTCCTGCTATGTGGCATGTAATCAGTCTCAGAATCTGAACCAAATTTGGGGTTGAAGTCCATCCAGTTTCTGCAGGGTGGTCACAACAGCCCGTCTCTGAGATCTTGGTTCTAAGGCAGGAGAAACGTTAACATGAGCTGCCTGTGGAAATTTAAAGTTTCTAGTAGCCAATTTAAAAAGTAAAAAAAAAAAAAAAAAAAAAAGATGAAATCAACTGTTTATTTAATTCAGTACATCCAAAATATTATCACTTCAACATGGAGTCAATAAAAAAGTTCCAAGGGGAATCTTAGCATTATTTTTTCCATTTGCAAGTCTTCAGAACCTGGTGAGTGTTTTGTGCTGCAGCACATCACAACTTGGACTAGCCACATTTCAAGTGCTCAAAACCCACATGGGGCTGGTGGCTACAGTTTTGAACAGCACAGTTCTAGGAGATTCTAATGAAGGCCCTACATTCCTGAAACCTTTGTTTTTTTATAAAAAGTATTACCATATTCATCCAAACTAAGATGCCATCAATTACAAGTTACATTCTTACTTTGTATAACCATAGGGAAAAAACTGTAATTATAAATGCCATAAATTGTCAAATGAATTCAAAATTCAGAGATTAAGTTGTGAAAAAAAAAAAGTCACCTTAGAACTTAGGAAACTTTAGAACTGATTGAAAAAGAATATATATATAACATATAATATTATGTATGTATACATTTAATTATTATATATATGTTTCCCGTAAAAGCCCTGACATCAGGGAAAGCTGCAAGAAATCAATATCTTTGCTGTTATCACCCATTTCCTACAAGATTCTATCTCTCCCCTTTGACCCTCTCTGCTTAATTCCTGCCAATCATTGCTTTAATTATCATTAAGTGATGAGTGAGTACTCACTGATAAGCACTCATTGTATTATAGGAATCCTTGATGTGACACTTGTATTTTCAAAGAGGGCATCTACAATGAGACATTTATTGAGGCCCCATGTTATGCAGTGAGCTCGTGTAATCCTTCCAGCAACCCTGTGAGTTAAGCATTATTTTCATTTCTATAGGCAAAAAAAAAAAAAAAAAAAGCGGAATCAGAGAGGTTAAGTATATTACCCAAGGTCAAACAGTATCTAAATGGCAAATTCAGCTTTAAAACCTAGCTAGATCTGTCTGATTTATGAGCCCAGGTATTTTCTCTGTAACAGAAGAAGGAGATGGAAACAGTGGGTGACAGGTAGCATCCCAGAAGGCAACCACTTACCCACGCCCCTTCCTAGTAAGACCACCTCATCCCTTGACAGAGACCTAAGGCTGGAACTGTCAGTGATCCTTCTATCAGAAACGCCATCAGATGCTAGCTCTGGCCACTACATTTAGCCACCCATGGTGATTCAGCAGGTTTCCTCTGCAAGACTGCAAGAAGCACTGGAAACCAAAAATCCCCTTGAAAAAAAACTGCACCATCCTGGGCTCCAGGGACATGCCTCAGTGAGCAGATGCAAATGCCAACACAGAAAGAAAGGGCTGCATGTGCATTTTTAGAGATGAGACTGCACAGTTGAGTGGTCGTGGTCCGTCTCTCAGGACACCATGGCTGCACAGCTGCCGTTCTCAGGAGCCCAGCAGCCAGGCCTGGGCAGACATGACTTGTTTTTCTTCTCCACCCTTGACAGCAGCCGTCCGAAGACCTCAGTCAGGTCTGAAGGGCTGCCCGGCAAGCCAGCCAGATGGAATTCCAACCCGGCTCAGAGAGCTGAAATGTAAGAAGGGGCTATTCTTCGGGATAACCAAGGTCAAGGCAGCACACGGCATTAGCAATGCTTCGAAACACACAGGCAAAGAGCCCTTCAACGAAGTCTCTCAGATGGAATCGTGGGTAGGTACCAGAACTGCTCTCCAGCACTATTTATCATTGACAAGCTGTGAATATGAGGGAGAAAGCAAACAAGAAAAGGGAATTTGGATGCCGTCATAGAGAAATAAGACAGTGCAAAAATGTGGTCCAGTCTGTCACTGACAAGGATTAGAAGTGGGCCAGCTCATGAGAGAGCTTGCTCTGTTACTTTGAGCTGGAAGTCAGGACATGTCCTATGCTAATCTTTCTTGGACACCACTACCATTAAAAAATACTTTACAATAGATAAATAACAAGTTTCTACTGTATAGCACTGTATAGGGAACTATATTCAATATCTTATAGTAACCTATAATGAAAAAGAATATGAAAAGGATATGCATGCATATGGATGACTGAAACATTATGCTGTACACCAGAAATTGACACAACACTGTGAACTGACAATACTTCAATTAAAAAAAAACACTTCACAAATGCCTGCCCCACAGGTCCCTACAAAAATCCATACTGAGTTGTTTTTGTCGTGATCCTTCAATTTCTAGGTATTTGGGATACTTTGGATGAGAACTGCTGCTCAAAGGCTTAACATGCCTCATCCCAAGCCAAGCCCTCGCATCTCCCAGTGAAGGACCTCGGCGTGGACACTAGGAGCCGTGTCTCCCATCTGCCCACTCTGACAGCTGCACCACCCGGGGCAGGTGGCAGGGGACGGGGGACATACAGGCACTTGGCCATCTCCATCTGACACGCGTCAGTAGCCACGGCTGCCCAAGGGTCAGAACAGAGCCAGCGGGGGCCGTTCCACGGAGCCCCCTTCACACCAGCCACACTGCTCTCCTGGGCTCACTGGGGGAGGGGCAGCGCCGAGGAAAGAGCCAGTTCTGCGATCCCGAAGGTAAAGATTCAGACCAACGCATTGTAGAGTGGGTCCCACCCACTTAATTCTGATGGACAGAAATGGAAGGAAGGAACAGACTTCATTTTTGTGCGATCCTCAGACCAAACTCAAAGTTCCCACGTGCCCACTTAACTTTCCCTAATGGCGATCTGAGTTCTATTAACTTTAGTAATAAAGGTGATAAGAGCCCTTCCAGTTTGCCAGGCCCGGTGTTAAGCAGTTCGCATATCTCATCTCATTTCATCTTTGTTGTACTCGTCACTATCTGAGATTATCTTGTGTACTTACTCATTGTCTGCCTCATACAAATCTAGTCACCAGGAGGGTTGGAAGTTCATCTGTCTCACACAACGCTGTTTCCCCAGAGCCGAGAATGGCGCCTGGCACACAGCGGGCACTTAAGAAATACTTAATTGCATGAATGATTGTATTTTCACAAGAATTCAATGATGGAAACCTTTTTATCCTAAGGAAATAGAGTCAGAATAACTCAGTTTCATAGCTAATAAGTAGCAAAACCACGGAGAGCAGAAGTGGAGGTAGTTCCTTGACCGTGTCAGTGCTGAGTTTCATCAAGGACCTGGCTTCTCCGTCCTTCCCTCTGACCTGTCCCCTTCAGTGTGTGGCTCCTCCTATTGGGCTGTTGGCTCCCTGATGGTCCTAGGATGGGTACCACAGGTGAGGCATCAAATGCAGACAACAGCATCCAACGGTAGCCTGAGAACCACCCTGTCCTTCAACCCCTATTGAGAACAAGGGAAATTTTCCCAAAACCAGCCCCAGCCAACTCTTCCACTCACCGTATTGAGCAGAATTGCATCCCCTGAGCATACCCAATCTAAACACTTAGTAAGAGAAACGAGATGGCCTTAATTGCCTTAGACAAATAAATACTCATCCTCAGAAGTCACAAAAGGAGCACAGACTCTCCCTCAGGTCCTACACATGCAGAAGAGAGTGAACAATTGGGATTCTGCCACTCTTCTGGCTATTACTGTTCCTGAAGCAATTCCCTTAAACTTAGTGGCATAAAACAACAATGATTTGATTATTCTTATAGCTAGCATGTTTCTCAATGTCTGGGACTTCAGCTGGGACAATCAGAATGGCTGGGGCAGTGGGGGGAGGGGACACAGAATAATTATCTGGAGACTTCTTCGCTCACATGTCTGGCTCCTTGGTAGGAATGACGCAAAGGCTGAGCTCAGCTGGGGTGGGTACCAGAATGCCTACACAGAGCCACACAGTGTGACTTGGGTTTCCGCACAGCATGGCGGCCTCACGGTAGTTGGACTTCTCTCATGGCTTCCCTGGGTTCCCAGTGTCAGTGTCCCCGTGAGCAGAGAGGAAGCTGTATCACCGTTTAGGAATCAGCCTAGAAAACCATCTAGCATAACTTCCACAATGTTCTGTTGGTTGAATCAGTCAAAAGCCCACCCAGACTTCAAGGGGAGATTACAAAGACCTTATCTTTTGATGGAAGGAGTATCCAAAGAGTTGTGGCAACTTTTTAAAACCCCCACTGTTAGCAAAACACAAGGAGTAGAATAATAACAGCATTTGCCTTCAGATCATAAATGAATTTCATTTTCAGAAAACAACCCCAGAATAACCACACTTTTAGAAAACTAACGACGTCTCACAAACTTTTCCTGGAGCTGAGTCTCCGTCCAGCAGTGAGGCTGCAAGACAGACCACCTACCCACTGATTTCATCTATAATTCAGCGATCAGTAAGGCAGGTGCTTTTCAAAATATATGAAGAGCACATTCTCTGCTCCCTAGGAGTTGCAAAGTTTAATGAGAAAAAATGAGCCGGTTTACAACTCCTTTTCTTTAGCGTTTTCCATTGGTTGGAAGTTCTCTCTGCATGCTTCCCAGCTCATCCTGCCGCTCCGGTCAAATGCACCCTTGTGCGGGTTTGCTCTGGCTTAGGCGTCTGTAAAATGGAGCTAGCCATCCCCGGGGGAAGCAGGTCCTTGTAACTTCTTTTTCCTCTTTACAGCAGACTGTAAGGTTCGTGGAAACTGTGCTGTGTAAATGCAAAATGTTGCAACTATCATTTCATCATTTGAAAAACTAAACAGCACGAGGATGCTTCTGTTG
The DNA here is from genome assembly GCF_009834535.1 of Camelus ferus. Classification (NCBI taxonomy): domain Eukaryota; kingdom Metazoa; phylum Chordata; class Mammalia; order Artiodactyla; family Camelidae; genus Camelus; species Camelus ferus. Next base: position 102,491,826 of record NC_045696.1, read on the forward strand.
CCACGTTGCCAGGTTACCGACAGACCTCCCCATCTGCACTGAAATGAGTCTCGCTGCAGCTCTGCACCAGGGCGGCCCTTCTCAGGCTGAGAGGAAGGTAGGGGAGAGAGGTGGCGGACCTCGAGTCAAATTGCTATGAACGTCACTGGGAAGAGAGGGTATTTAGCTACCAAGTACCATGGCAGTGTTTGCTTGCTCTTTGCAGCTAAGATCTCAGACTGTAGTATCAATGCCAGAGACGGCTCAACACCCAGCTGATGGGCTTAACCCTGACGAAGTTGAGACTGCTTCTCTGAAGGAGCCCAGTCCACAGGCACTTCATTTTCTAGAGAGTAAGGGATGAGATAATCAAATGTAACAAGCAGGTAATAGGTAATAATACCTGGAATGTCTCTCATATGCTCCAGGCATGACATTGCCCTTCTGACACATTTAAAGGGAGGAGAAAAAAATTGTGTGCTATTAATATGTACCATTAAAAATACTCTTTCCAGGGCAGCCCCAAGGTGGCTGCTACTGGAAATGTCTAAAGGAAGATAATTCCTCCCAGATATGACATGTAGATACAGTGACAAGTAATTACCCACACACACAAAAGAAGGAGCTCTCGCCCAGCACATCTCCAGCTGAGTACTATGTATTGAATACACTCTACTGCTAAAGAAAACTTCCAGCAGCTTTATCCTGGTGAGTCTTTGTCTCTTTAATAATGATTTAAACCTGGCACCAGCACCAGCACCCCCACCCTCAGAAAACCCGCGGGTATTTTCTCCCTGTCTATGTAACCGTGAAGAGTAATTTTAGAAAATTCTGAAATGATCTCATCAATGGGGATGTGATACTCAGTATTCATCTGAAATCCTCTACCCATCTGTTTCCTTCTAGAGAAACATGGGAGAGAAATAAAAGACAAGGAAACCAATAAAGTAACAAATGAACAGGGGAAGGTGGGAAGGACAGAGGAAGGCAGTGAGAAAGTGAAAAAGGAGACAGATGGAGATCGAGCTGTAGGTGAATTCTGCCTGCACAAGGCAGGGAGGGGAGCGGAGATGGGTCTTCCTGGGAAAACCACGAGGTTCAGTCCTTTGTCACCAAGGATTTACTGGGCACCTCTCTGTGCCAGCCCTGTTCCAGGTGCTGGGGGAGCAGCAGAAGAGCCCTGACGGGGATGTACAGTCCTTCCAGAGAAACCAGTAAACACGCAAGGAAATGTCATTCCACAGACAGCGGAGGGAGGCAGCTGGGAAGCCAGCAGGATGCCGGGAGTGCATACAACTGGGAGACCTGACTGGGATTGATCGGCAGGTTGTGGAAGGCCAACCTCAGTGAGTGACATTTGCTCTTGGGAATTACTGGGAGCCTGTGGACAGCAGGAGAAGATGCTGGCGGCAGAGCTCACGGGCAGCTCAGCATTGTGGGGACCTGACCCCAAAGGCAACTGGAAGCGAAAGTAGAGCTGGTCCACTGCTGCCACTGAATCTGGACCGAGAAATCCACAGGGGCTGCAGCCTGTGGTCTGGCTCTGCCCCCTTCCCTTTCCCGGGGTCCCCAGGGAAAACAAGCATCCTGTTTGCAAGATGGTTTGTAGATACTCCCTCTTTCTCCGGTCCAGAATGAAGTCAAAGAAATCTGTCTGTTTGGTTTTGTAATTTGGCGATATTATCCTCTCTTTTAATCCTGTCACTTTTCATAGCATTTTCATCACTCTTTTATCCACATGAACCACCCTCCTCCCTTGGTGGGTAGTTAAATGCTTCCCCAGAATCCAGTTATAAAGGAAGATTCGCAGTAAGCTATCTTCCACAATGAAATGGGACAGGATCTCAATGTGTATAGACAGGATGAATCTATTCTTTAAAAAAAAAAAGAAAAAGAAAAAGAAAAGGAAGGTTCTGGGGCTGCGATAAAACATTCATTCTTCCTGATGTTGAAAGAGTTCTTGAAGAGGACTCACCTCACAGAAACCTCTAACAGGACTACATTAATTAGCTGCAAATTGAGTTAACATTATATAAACTTTGTGGGGAAAACCTAATCCTGTCTCTCAGTCCCTTGAATCATTTTTCCTAATGCAGCGTGGCCACACCTTCCAGATGCTCGTAGCCTGGACAGAGAAGGGAGGCAGCATTCACGAGAACTGGCTGCATTTATTCACAGTCACAGCTGCCATCCTGCAATAAACATTCTGTATGCAAATTGCCTCAAGTGACTCTCCAGAAATTGACTAGTTTCTTGCTCTGTAGCTTAACACCAAAAGAAATTGAAAACATTTTTATGGCTTATGTCCATAATGCATTCCTTCAGTATGCGCTGTGTCTTTATCTGCCAATATATTAAGCTCTTCTCCCAGTGCTGGCTTATGCGTCACCAGTTCATTTTTGTGACAATAGGGGGAAAAAGAGCTTTCCAAAATATCCATCTAAATGAGAGCTATTAATGGCCAACACCAAACTGAGTGCAAGCTTCCATTGTTCTTGGAACTAAATTGTTTTCAAAAGCAATAGGGAAAGTTGTGCAGATTAAAACAATTTATGATGTAGAAATTAAGCCCCATTTCTCTAGGGGTGAAAGATCTTGGGTGGACCTGAAGCTTTGCTCTGAGTTATTCTGTCCTGGACATAAAGCTTGGGCTACTACTTGGTTGAAAAAGAATTTCCATCGGAGCTTTATAATCCAGTTAATGAGATCAAGCAAAGCCACTGTCTTTCGTGTTTTCTTTTTAATGGTGAGATGAAGATGATTGTGTTTTTGTTTTGTGGGTTCCTAGGGGGTATTAAATGTTTGGTCATGCTCTTAGAAGCCTCATTTTCCTCCTAATCCCATTGCTCTTAAGAAGAGTTTGGCAGGGACCTTCAAAGCAGCTCCATTTCTTTTGTTTCGCTTCCCTGGAGCTTTGCAAAATGGTAACAGTGCCCACGGCTCCATGCCTTCAACGTGAGGCCCACCTCCTCCCACCGAGAGCTCACATCTCACCCCTGCTTTGGAACAGCAACAATGGCATGGTGCGGTGGTTTTAAATTTGTTTTTATCACAGTACTGAAAGCTAGAAAATGTAAGAAATGAAACTAATTCCATAGTGTGCACAGTTCTTCTATTTCTTACTGACTTTCATCTAAGGAGTGGTGGGTGGGTGGATGTGTGCAGTTGAACTTTTGTGCACGCCTGTGACAGTGAGCTATAGTAACATTCTCCTCCTGTGGGGGACCACTTGCTATACAAATTTTGCATCATGATTCATGGAATCACAGGCTGCTGTTGCTGGAGAAATCTCAAGCCTTCCTCATTTTACAGGTGAAAACATTGAGGCCCAAAGATGTTCATTGTCCAAGTTCATACAGCCATTTGGTGGCAGGGCTGGAACAGGAATAGCCAGAATCCAGGTTTTCTGATTTCTGGTCCAGGACTGCTTGGGTTAAATTGAGAGCGGTGATGAGGCAGGCTTGCTGATCCTGGCTGATTATCAACAAGGGAAAGGAAAAAAAAAGAAAAATCCTAGCCTGTTTAAAAAAAAAAAAAAAAAAAAAAAACTACGGTATTTCTTTTATCCCACAGCTGACTCCTTGATTCCAAGGACATAGCCGTGTAACAAGACGTTTTATGTTCCACAGCCAGCACCTTGATCCCAAGGATATAAGCCAACATCTTTGTCTTTGTTCTCTTTTCCTCCGAAGTTTCTGTTGTAGGGCAAGCTCCAAGGGAGGAAAAAAGCCTGTAATAGAGAGAAGGTGATTGGCCTCCACATCACCGGAATAAAGGTAACGATGACAAAACCCTCCAATAAAAAAGCCCCACAGCCCGATCTGGAGGTGAAGTTGCCTCTAACGGTTACCTGTGTGGGGCCTCCCTGCAATGAGAGTTTGCTTTTCCCTTCTCTCTTTTGAGCAATAAAGCAATCTTTCACTTTGTCTCTCTGCCTCTGCTGAGAATTCCTGCTCAACCAGTGGGCAAGGACCCACACTTTTGGTGGGTTTCTAATTTGGAAATTTCTCTGTCCACTAACAAAATCATGTTTGTGTGATTTTATCAAAGATACTTATCAAAAATATTATATTGCATCAGAAGAAATCTCTAACTTGAAAAGATACCTGCACCCCAATGTTCACAGCAGCATTATTTACAATAGCCAAGACATGGGAACAACCTAAATGTTCATCCACAGACGGATGGATAAAGAAGATGTGGTACATATATACAATGGTATATTACTGGGCCATAAAAAAAGAATGAAATAATGCCATTTGCAGCAACATGGATGGACCTAGAGATTATCATATTAAATGAAGTAAATCATTTAATCAGATCACAGAGAAAGACAAATATCATATGGTATCACTTATATGTGGAATTTTTTTAAATGATACAAATAAATTTATTTACAAAACAGAAATAGACTCATAGATATTGAAAACAAACTATGATTATCAAAGAGGAAGGGGTGTGGTGGGAGGGACAAATTAGGAGTTTGAGATTAACATATACACACTGATATATATAAAATAGATAAACAACAAGAACCTACTGTATAGCAGGGGAACTATATTCATTATCTTATAACAACCTATAGTGGAAAAGAATCTGAAAAAGAATATATATATATATGTATATGTATAACTGAATCACTTTGCTGTACACTTGAAACTAACACAACATTGTAAATTATTGTAAATCAACTATACTTTAATAAAAATTTTTAAATGCAAAAAAAGGTATTATATTGCACAGGTATTTTACTGAATACCTAACAACAAGTTAGCTATTTGAATAAATGAGAAGGTTGATCATGTTGGGAAGAGAAGCCTGGGTCATGTGAAGATGTTACTTCTCTTCAAATTAATTTATAGGCTTAATACATTAGGTTCAGTAGACTGGGGATAGGAAAGAGCGTGATTAAGTTATTCTGAAATTCATATGAAAGAATAATTGTTTTTAAATATTTGGAAAAGGCATCTCATTGGAATTTTCACTACTACTTTTAAGAATACACTGCAAAAATACAATAATTAGAACAGTGTAGTACTGCTTTGGTAAGCAGATACAGTGATAGGAAAGAATTGATATCCTTGAGGTGAATCCTAATGCGTGTAAGAATTAAATATATTTCAAAAATAACAGTTCTTTTACATAAAATATTATTCAGTGAATGGTGTTGGTACATTTGGCCATCTGTTTAGCAAAACAATAATGTTAGATCTCTAGTTCACACTTGCACAAAGGTAAATTCCAGATGATCTAAAGATTTAAATTTCAAAAGTGCCAAAGCAAATAAAGCCATAAGAGAATGGATTCATGCAAAAAAATTAAAACTTCTTTATTTTAAAAAATCCTAAACAAAACTAAAACAAAAGTTAGAGACTAAAAATATTGTTTGAATATATATACATATATACACATAAATATAGTATATATACATATATATATTTATAAGAATTCTTGGAATTCTATGTAAGAGAAGAATATTTAACCCATAAAAGTCTTAGAAATAAATTAATTAAAAATGAGGCACACTAACAGAAAAAAATAAGCAAAAATATCTGAGCAGAAAAATATTACAAAAGAAGAAATGTAAATATTATAGATAGATAGATTGACAGACAGATATTTAATCTCAGTCGGAATCCAAAAAACACAAAAGAGAAACATTGAAAAATATGTCCTCCTATCATGCTTATAGAAAGATCTTTTTTCTCATTCTCTCTTTTTTTTTTTTTAGGATAATATCAAGGTTACATGCTAGTTCAGTCAAAAGGGAATGCTTACACACCCACAAAAAATGTGTTCATTGATACAGTCTCGACAGATGGACAATTTGGCAGTATGTATCAAAAGCTTTAAAATGTGTTGAAACATTTTGGCCTATATCTGCCATTCTAAGAATTAATCCAAGGAACTAAGAGATTGGGGGAGGGGAGCGAGAGGAGGGAAAGCTTTATGAAAGAGAATATTTCTTATAATATGATTCATAATAGAAAAACTTTAGAAATGTTCCCAAACTCAAAAGTTTAGAATAGCCAAATAAACTGTACTGTAGCCATGTGATAAATATCATGTAACAGCAAGGATCATGTTTGGAAGAATATCTAAAGACATGAGTTACAAATTTTTCTAAAGTAAAATAAAAACTACAGACTACCTATTTCTTCTCAAAAAATTTGGAAAAGATATACACTGAAATTGTAAACTTTCATATTGAGTGATATTTAATCTTCTAAACTCTGAATTTTTCAAATTTTCACAATGATTTTATACTCACAAGACAAAATGTTAGTAGTAAAATAATATAGAATACCAAGTTAGGAAGAGGCCAGAGCTGGTCCAGAGGTAGCATGCCCAGCCCCTTCTCTAGAAAACACATATTTAAACAGTTGCTCTGTATACTGAGTCCTGGAGATCTGTCGTGCTGCTAATGGTTGTGGCTGGGCCGGAGGAGATGGTTCTGACTGCTGAATTTTGAAAGGGGGAGGAAAAAATGGACCATCATTAAAAATCCTCTAAATTAGAAGCAAACAAGATGTCCTTCAATAGGTGAATGGATGAATAAACAATGGTACATCCAGACCATGGACTATTATTCAGCCCTAAAAAGAAATAAGTTCTCAAACCATGAAAAGAAGACATGGAGGGAACTTAAATGCATATTACTAAGTGAAAGAAGCCAGTCTGAAAAAACTAAATACTGTATGATTCCAGTGATATGACATTCTGGAAAATGCAAAACTATGGAGACAATAAAAAAGACCAGTGGTTGCCAGGAGTTAGGGGGAAGGCGTGATGAATAGGTGGAGCACAGAGGATTTTTAAGGCAGTGAAAATACTCTGTATGATACTGGAATAAAGGATACATGTCATTATACATTTGTCCAAATGCATAGACTGTACACCACAAAGAATGAACTGTAATGTAGACTATGGACTTTGGGTGATAGTGATGTGTCAGTGTAAGCTCATCATTTGTGACAGATGTACCACTCTGATGGGGGATGTTGCTAGTGAGAAAGGCTGTGCATGTATGGAGAGAGGAGGTATAGAGGAAACCTCTGTAACGTCCCCTCAATTTTGCTATGAACCTTCAACTGCTCCAAAAAATTGTCTGGGGGAAAAAAAAGAGCACCTCTAGGATTCCCTTGTATGCAATCAGCCACATTAAATACCAACTTATTACAGAACCACCACCTAACAGACAGACTCCCTTCTTTACATCTATCCCTCAAGCCACACGTTGACTTTTTCTAATGCCTTTTTCTCTTAAGCCTTCCCACGACACTCACTTTATTCTGGCTGCACTTGGATAAAAGTACAAGGGGTTATATATGGAGAGCAAGCAGTGTGATCTGCCCCTAGAGTATAAATAGTTCAGAGATTTTTTTTCTGAAAGGGAATGATCATGAGATCTGTTGTAGAAACAGATTTACTCAGCTCCAGAAGAAACTTACCTTAGTGGCTTACAGTAGAGAATCCAATCCTTTTATACAAATACAAACAAGCAGCCAAGACTCAGCAAATGGTTGAGGAAATCAACAACATGAAAGAAACTCTAAGAGAAATAGAGCAACTCATCCCCAAGGATGCACATGCAGGTTCAAAAAGACACTGCACCCATCAAAACTGAGTAGGATACCTGAACATGTGCAGAGACAACTACAATCTTTTGGAAACGAAATACATAATTGTCAAAAGAAAAATCCTAGAAGGGCTAGAAGACAAAGTCAAAGAAAGATGGTGGATTAAAAAGAGAGATAGAAGGAGAAATGTGTAAGGGAAAAAAAGAGAAAAACTTAAGCAATATGGTAGCTCTAACCTCATTCTGAGAATTCCAACACCAATTCAACAGGAGTTCCAGTAAGAGAGGGGAAAAAAAGAACTAGAAGAAAAGGAAATCATAAAAAAAAAAAAAAAACCATAGAGGAAAATTTCCCAGAGCAGAAGCAAGTGCAAGTCTGGGATGTACCAATTACTGAACAAAGAGGCCCATGACTGAATCTATTCTTATGAAACTTTGAAATGTAAAAGATAAAAAGAAGAACATAAAACTTCCAGTGGGGGGATAAAATATCTACAAAAGAAGTGGCATCAGACTTCTCATCAACTATACTGGATGCCAGAAGAGAGTGGAGCCATACTGGCAAAGTTCATCCCAACCTAAATTCTATATCCAGCCAAAACATCAATCAAGTGGGAGAGTGATGCAGTGCAAGGACTTTTAAAACATACAAGAACTCAGAAATTTTACTTTCCAGTTACCCTTTCTGAATAAATTGCTTGTCATTGCATGCCAGCACAAATTTAAAAGACCTAAGAGAAAGAGGAAGACGCGGACCAAACCGGAAGTGCAATAAAATACAGCTATGCAGCAGTACTAAACCTGAAAGTTTACATTGAAACGGAGTCAGAACCATCCCTACACACACACAAGAGGTCTTCACTTAGGAAAAAATAGATTTACTTCAATAGCAATGCAATTAAGAAGTTTGAGATGCTTACTGAGTAAAGACATAACAACATGATTAAAATCTCAGTCTCCAAAATTAGACTGTTTGGTTCAAATTACAAACTATGTGTGTGACCTTGAGCAGTCACTTAAATTCTCTTTGGTTCAGTTTTCTTGTTGAAAAACGGGTATAAAAATAATTTCTACTTCATAAGTTCATTGTGGGTTTTCAACAAAATAATACATGCAACATATTTAGTGCCTGGCCCTCAGCAACTTCTCTAAAAAGGTTTATTTTTATTGTTATAATTTTCATATCAACAAGAAAAAAAAAGCAAAGGAATCAGAGATTTGGGAAAAGACAAAATAAAGCCGTCAAGAAATGTCATATATCAAAGCAAATTAAACTGCAGTGTGATTTTTAGCAAGTAAAGGAATATGGAGTGGAAAACAGAGAATTCATCTGACCTTGAAGACTGGATTTTTCTCCTTTGAGTGTCATGAGTTTGGTGATTTAGGATTATTTTTCCTTTTCTACAAGCCCAATCAAAGTACTTGGTTCTACACTGAGTAATATTTACATAATCATAATTTCCAATTGCCATTTAATGATATTCGATTTTAAGAAACTAACCTATCATCAAAGCACAGAAGACTTAATTATAGTCACAGATCAGAATATAAATGTAATAAACCTTGATCATGTAAAAGTAACGACTGAAGCTGAGCAGGGAAGGGCAGGGGGTAGGGGAAGGGAGTCTATGTATATTTTCTCCTCTTCCATAAAGGGGAGACAAGAAATAGTGGTTTACATGCACTATTTATGGTTAAAAAGGTAACCAAAAGAAGACACTTTAAACAATCATGTAACTTTTAAAAACAGACAAAGAAATGGAGAGGGGTGATGGTAAATGCTAAATTCTACAAACTTCCAAAACCAACTTAGTTCTTGGGAGTGGGACCAGCAGAGGGAGGTCCTGCACAGAGGCAGGAAGATCACTTTACTTTTCATTTTATTCCTTGGTGTTATCTGAAAATTTTCTCATGCACTTGAATTACTCATATTATTCAATAAATCAAAACGCACTGGTCCAGTCAGTTAATAAATATTTACAGAGACATACTCTGTGCCAGGCCTTGTCTAGTTTCCAGGAATCACAAGATAAAGTCCTTGCCCTCAAAAAGCTCACATTCTGGTGAGGAAGGTTAAGAGTAAACATGAAATTTGATGAATAAGCAAATTTTAGATAGTGACTGCTATGAAGAAAATGGGGGGATGTGATACCAAGTTTAACAAGGGGGCCACGTGAAATCTCCTTTATCTGCGGTAATCAGAGAAGGCCTCTGGGAGGGGATGATTTGCACTGAGCTGTGAATGATGCTCTCAGAGCAGCCGTGCAGATGTTTGGAGAAGCATCACATTCAAAGGATGGAGACTGGAGGGAGCTTGGCATTTTCTCAGGCTTGAAAGACCAGCTGGTTGGCGCGGAATGGGTAAAGGGGAGGTAATAGCAGTTGAGTTTAGAAAGTTTGGCTGGATTTTTTCAAGGCATGCTTAACCATTTGATTTTGCTCAGTTGCAACACAAAGTAATGAAAGGGTTTTAAGTAGGAGAGTGAGATGGTCTGATATTCACCTTAGTAAGTTGACGCTCACTTTGATGAGTCTGCCATTTGCACCAGGCAATCTGAGGCCATTGGCTGTGCTTTTAACCACACAGTGACATCTTTACCCAATTAGTGAAGAAAAGGTGAGCAGCTGCAAGGTGATATCGTGGCTTGGACTGGGATGACAGTAACGGAGATGGCAAAACAGTCAAATTCAGAATATTTGGAGCTAGAAGGGAAAGACTTGGATTGAAGGATGGATGGATGGGTGGGTGGGTGGATGGACAGAAGGGCAGATGGACAGATGGATGAAGAAAAGATTGATGAAGAAAAGTAAGGAATCTATTGGGACTGTGGGATCTTTATCCTAAGGAACAGAAAAGATGTTGGCCTTTGCTCCAGTGGGAGGCTGAAGAACAGCAGTTCAGGGTGGGAGGCTAAAATCCATTGTTCTGTTTTAGCTGAGTTGATTTTGAAATGCCTATTAGACATTCAAATGGAGACATAAAATGAACAGCAAGGTATAAAAACCTAGAGTTCAGGAGGAAAGCCCTAGAGAGAGGTACAGTTCAGGAGTCCTCAGAGGATGGATTGTATAGGAGATTAGATGTGATCACCAAGAAGAGAGTGCAAACAGAAACAAGAAGACATCAAGAAGTTGATGATGTTAGAGAAAGGAGGGATAGATGCAGGAATGAAATATTTAATGAGGTGAGAAAGGATGCCATGCACAAGGAGAAGGGTTTGCCTTGGATCAGACCAGAAATTCTTTTTCCACTTCAGCAGAATGGAAGACAAGGTGTGTGAGTGCAGATTCCTGTAAGGTGATGGGTCTGGTAGTGGGAAAATAAGGCATTTCTCATCTGATTGCATATATAAATTGTGAGCTGAAGCTAACCCCGGGGTGAGTGAGAGGGATAGAATGACGCTGGGGATTTGAGGAAGAAGAAGACGTGTGACATGGTCCTGCTGGAGAGTGGGAAGGTGAACAGCAGGAAACTGTGCTGAGATTGTCTAGAAGTCTTCAGAGATCATTTGAGATTCATGTTAGTAAAATAAAAGTGAAACAAACTAGCTAGAAAGTTGTGTGATCTTTCTCCGGAAACATTCAGCTACTCAGGTGCAGACATGGAGTCAACTGAGAATTGGATTTGACCAGGTCAGGAATATTGTCAGGCATGGAAGAAGGGGAAGCAGATGAGGGCTGTCAGTGGAGAAATTATATTGCTGCATCATGATCAAATTTTTTCCAAAGATGGCGTCAACAAAACCCGCTATTCGACATGCTCTTTTGCAGTGTAATCTTGCCACTCGCCCACCAAGAGATACAGTGTAATTCTTCTACCTTTGGATCTGGGCTTACCATATATTTTGTTCTTTCTTTCTTTCTTTTTTTTAATTGAAGTATAGTCCATTACAACATGTCGATTTCTGGTGCACAGCAAAATGTTTCAATCATACATGTATATATATACATATATTTGTTTTCATATTTTTTATTTTGTTTTGACTAATGTGATACAGCAGAAGGGATGCTGTGTAACTTCAGATGTTGTGCAATTTCTGCAGCTTCTATCTTTGCTAATTAGAATACTCACTCATGAGATCCAACTGCTGTGTAAAGATGCCCAAGACGGACATCTGCAGTGCAGTACAAACTGAAAGAGGAAGAGGCCCCCGCCATCACCAACAAGGTTCCAGACACAAGACTGAAGCCATGTGGGACATTCTGACTTCAGTCACCATCTGACTAAACCCTCATGAGAGACTCCAGCTGATGCCATGCAGAGCAGAAGAACCATCCAGTCAAGCCCTGTCCAAATTCCTGGTCCAGAGAACTGTGAGCAAGTAAAATGCTTATGGTTTTGAACCACCAGGCTTTGGAGTGATTTGTTACACAGGTTAAATAACTGAATTGGTAACTGCTCCACCAGCCTGTTACCATCGTCCACTGAAGGGAAATGAGGACTTCAGGGGGTGTTATTGGAAGTGAAGTAATATAGGGATGCTGGAAAGTTGGATTTGAGGCTTTTTTTGAGGCCAAGAAACTTCTGAAGTAGGATTACTACAGTAGAGGGTTGGAAAAACAGGAGGTGATGCCAGAGAGGGGAAAACTTGAAATCAATATTTGGAGATAATGCTGTTATAACTGAAGCAAAGACCACAGGCGTGGGTCGTGGTGGTAGAACCAAGGCAATCAAAGGACAGAATAGCCAGGGTATCAAGTGGGTTGTCTGCAGACATGTTAAGGTTGCCAGGAACGTGCACAAGAAAACTGCTTAACACGGTATTTGTATGCACCTGCTCTGGAGCCAGACTATATGTCCAACCCTGACTCTGTCACTAACTGCGTGTGACATTAAGAAAAATAGATGACTCGCTGCACCTCAGCTCACTCATCCATAAAATGAGGGCGATGATCATACCGATCTCCCAGTGTTCTAGGAATTAAATACAGTAATGTTCCTAGAGTGCTTAGAAGAATTCCAGGAGATGAGAGGGGGCTTGGCAAATGCAAGTTCTCCTTGTCGCTGTCTTCGGCAGTGGAGACAAAGACAGCCGAGCAGGCACTGGAGGCACCAAGGACTAAGGTCAGTGAATGACAGCAACGAGGTGGGGGAGCAGGTGGTAACATCTGATGATGTGCTTCAAAGGGGCTCTGGTCTTTGAAGTTGGAAGCAAGAGCAATGATTAATTAGAAGCAGTAAAGAGCGAGTAAGGAAGAGATTTCCCCTTTTTCCAGGCTTTAAGATCCTTCAGGTATGAAATCAAAGTCTCTCCTTGAGAGGGCTGCAGAGGAAGCAGAGTCCTCAGGGAGAACCAGGGTCCAGTCCAAGTGAGACAATAAAGGGAGCATTCTGGGGAAAAGGGGGGTTTATGTCTGATAATGACAAGCCAGGAGCTCCAAAGGGCATGGTGGAAAGGCTTGGACAGATGGGAGAAGCATCAGATTTCAGGATGCACAGAGCAGGGTGGGGACAAGGGAACATGCAGTGAGGGGTTATCTGATGGGGATTAAGGGTTAAGGCAAACGTATTCACGACCCACAAGAGGTCAGTCCGAAAAGTCTCTCAAGAAGAAATTCAGGGAGATCCAGAACCAGCTGTCCATTCTTGTGGCCCAAAGTGATCTGTGGGTCTAGGGGAGGGTGGAGGCCTCCTCAGAGCTTCTCTGCTGAGCAATTCGGTTCCTATGCAAGCCTTAAAAAGGTACGAAGTCAGGGGTGATGGTGAAGGGGGTGTTCGTCCCATCTCTCCTTGGCTGGAAGGAATTAGAGCATCCATCTGTGATCCATTCGTGGAAGCCCAGAGGGTGATCATTCTCTTCCGGGGCTAAGCCAAGCAACCCTGGCTGATTCAAGGGAACCAGGTGGTTGACATGTCTCACAGCAAAAAGTGACCACTACTGGTCTTCACAGTGCAGCTTACTTAGTCCATTTGGGCTGCTGTAACAAACAGACCATAGGTTAGGTGGCTTATAAATAACAGACATTTACTCTTGCAGTTCTAGAGGCTGGGAAGTCCAAGATCCAGGTATCAGCAGATTGAGTCTGATGAGGGCTCACTTCCCGGTTCACAGGCAGCTGTCTTCTTGCTGTGTTCTCACATGGCAAAAAGGGCAGGAAGCCCCCAGAGGTCTCTTTTCTAAGGCCACTAATTCCATTCATTAGGGCTCCACCCTTGTGACCCAATCACCTCCCAAAGTCCTCTGCCTCCTAATACCACCACATTAGGGATTAGATTTCAACATACGAATGTTGGGGGCACACAAACATTCAGTCTGTGGCAGCAGTGCCCTAATGCAAATCAGGAAAAGACACTCTCTCCTGGAAGGTGCAGCTTCCAAGGTACATGGCTGGACCAGCACATGGGGCTAAATAGGAAGAAAAAGGCCCTGCTTCCTCTGAGCAGACACAGCCTATAGCAAGGACATCAAGCTTGATGTGGGCTCAGCCAGGGGCCCCTCTACAGTGCACAGCCTGCACATCATCCCTGGTGGCACCTGCTGGACGTGGACCGAACTTCAGCTGCACTGGGTTCTTGTGTTGATTCTCACTTTGCAACCTTGGATCCATCACTTCTTCTCTCCAAGCTCACTCATCTTTAGGGGTCTTACTTGGCTCATATGCCAGATGAATAGTTGGGGTAATTCAATTCATACATCTTCTAATGCTCTTATGTGTCTGTCACTTGTGCTGGGCACCAAAGACACCAAGATGAATTAGAAACCCGGTCTTTGGGGGAGGACAGACCCAGAAAAAGCTGGTTCCCACACTGTAATGCAGGGGCTATGACAAAGGTGTGCACAGGTAGCTGTGGAAGCAAAGAGGAGTCCCTGCATCTCCTGTCAGACATATGACAAGTTCTGGCCAAGGAGATGTGAGTAGAAGAGAAGTGTGTCACTTTGCCCAGAGGCAGTCACAGCCCCCCTGCTATTCTCCAATCTCCTCCCATCCCGCTACAATGCTCCTAGGGAGGTCTCCTGTCAACATGGGGAAACGAGCAAGACCAAAGCATCCTGGATCCCCAAGGAATCAGTGACAGATGGCTGCCGACCCACAGTGGACTATGTATGAGCAATAATTAAGCTGAATCCATTAAGATTTTGGTGGTTATTTGTGCCAATGACAAAACCTAGACTATCCTGACTGATATTGGAAAGAGATAATTAACAATGGATGATGTCTAAGTTGCTTTCCAAGGTGGGTAAGTCTGATTAACTGCTGGGCTTTTGTTCGGCTGAACGTATATGCAAAACTGGGGCCAATGTTGAATCATTCAGGATAACAGAGGAAGGCTGAACACACTGTCCCCACGGGCCTCAATCTCCTCAGTCAGATTTCCTCCAAATAAATGTGGTGCAAAACATTTAGTTTTCTTTTCCTTTGAGGACCCTTCCTCCCACACCCTCAGTTCATGTGAAATAGCTCCAGGAGTGAGGGTGTACCTGGCCGGTTACAGCCCCACATCTTCCTGGCCACATTGACTGAGTCAGCAATGGGAATGTGATCCAAGCCATGCAGAGACAAGATCCCAAGGCATCTTTCTGGAGAATCACTGGGGGAGAGATTTCTGTCTTAAGATGTGGTTATGTGAATAGATGTAAGGTTGGGGCTGCTAGTCTGACTTTACCACGGCATGGAGAGAACCTTCCTGAATATGAAGACAACTCAGAGGAAAGCAGAGTCAAGAAATGAAGAGACAGTGGCTAGGCAACAGTGTTTATTCTGTCCAGGACACCCACTGTGACAGTCCAGTCTCACCACGCTGTAGCCCAGGAGCCCACCAGTCCCCCTTGTGGTCCTTGTTGCTGAGCCCAATCTCCGGCACCCAGCTCATCACGTCCATCCTCAGGAATGCAAACGAGGTCAAAGGCTCACGTGCTCTGAATACGCCCACCCAGCCCTAGACTCCACCCCCTCATTGGCAAAGAACAAGAAAAGCCCCCAGAGATTTGTGTGTTCCTGGGAAGGACCCACACCCCCTTCCCACCTCCCTCCCACCACCAACACTCACAGCCTCGACATCACTGTCTGCTGGAGAGCCCATCTGGATGAATCCCACCATACTTCTCCCCCCTGCTTCTCAGCCTCCACAGACAGGTGACTCCAGGTCACCCCTTACACCCCAGCTCCCACCTCAGACATCCTCTAGTCTGATTCTCTCTCCCACCTGTCCCCAACTCCTGAGACTCTCCTGCTGTGTCTGCTGAAACTCACTGCACATCAACAGAATCCCGCAGCACACCGCAACATCTTTTCTGAACACCCCGTCACCTCCCCGCTCCAACGGAAACTGCCTGTGTTCTGAGGGCACTGCTTTCCCTTCGGCCCTCACATGTCATGGGCTATTTTCCCCCTCATGGTCATCATATCCCTGGGCCTGGAGGTGGACTTGCTCCTCACTGATATCTCGCTTCTCCCTAAATATCCCAGATGTGCGTGGCCAGACAGCAGCCTAGACGTCCACTGCCTCTCCTCTTGAGGTCACCTCTAGACCCTCGTCACACTCCCTCATTGCTGTTAGCTCCAAGTTCACAAAAAGCACATGTCTGTCCTAAGACTGGTTGATTTCAAGATCCACATAAAGGAAACTTCCAATATTCTGGCTTCCCAATTCCTAGACCAACTCCCCTTCTCCCCCCACCACTGAGCTACCTCAGCTATCCATGCACATAGTCACACATTAAATCTTGTCAGTAACAATAATCACATGCTCTTTATGATCTCAGTTTAAATCTCCTGCTGTCTGTTCAACAATTACTATCTCTTCATCCATCTCTCTGATACTCCAACTGCAACAACTCTGACTCCACCAGGAGAAAATCTATTGATCCTACCATTTTTACTGCTCAGATTCTCACTCCTCTCCCTACACAACTTAGATTGGATGGTTCACCATTGTCATCACTCCCTTTCCCTTTCTTCCTTTCTTCTTTTTCATCTGAAAAAAACACAGCCCAGTGACATCCCACACTCTCCTTGATTCCCCCCTACACACTCCAGCTGGATGTGGCTGGAGAAAAGCACACCAACAGGCTGACAGGTCCCACCCTAAATTCAAGACCATGATCGACAGTCCGTCACGCTGCCGCCACCTCTACCGTTCTGCCTGAGTTCAGTCCCTCTCCCCCCTCTCCTGGACTCTCCTCCCTTCTCCCCTCTTACATGAATGACCTTAAGTGTGGGGCTTAACCCTCAAAATCTCAATTTATCATCCATAAAATAATTCCAAAACCTACCTCACACTGTTGTTGCTAAAGTAACTGACATATGCTTGTGAAGTATTTCCACTGTGCTGGGATTTGATAGGAGCTAAATAAGTTCTTACCATTGCTGTTGTCATCACAACTGATGTCACTGCAGCAAACTGTGGTCAAGAATTCCGTTTGAAGCGTCCCCCGAAAACCCTCCTCATCCAGTTCTAGAAGCTTCAGGGGTCAAACACACTCCCCAGGCTTGCCCTGCCCCAGCAGACCCTCAGCCAAGCGTCCCTCAGGGCAGCTGGGGGCCTCAGGCTTGTCGGTACCCCGAGCCCTTTGTGGAGGAACACTTCTGCTTGGGGAGAGAGTAGCTCACCTGTGTGACACCAGTTCCATCTTCCAGGACACCAAGGTGGTGTTCTGTGCAATGAAAGTAATTTACTAAATAGCTCTCTGGTGCCGCGGAAAAGTGAATTCATTTTGCACAGGTCACAAGTTTACTTCCAGAGAGCAGTTTCCTCCCTGCCAGAGCAGGCCCAAGTCTAATGGAAAATTGAAGAACAGCACTGAGGGTCCACGTGACAGTGGTTCCTGACCGTCCCGAACTTTGGGAGCCCGGCTGAGGGGGAGAAACGGGAGCCGCAGTGATGACTGTGAGAGGGGGAAGTCGTTCTCTATGCTGCTCTTGGGACTGCTGGCTTGTTCAGAGGGACCAAGAGACCGGGGTAGGGGTGTCAGGTGACTCCCACCAGGAAGAGGAAGAAGAAACAAAGAAATGAACACAGTGGGAACCAGTTGTCTAAAATACAGTAAACTTAAACCTGACGGTGATGAGACAGAAAGAGAGAGTGAGTGTTATGGTAGCAGAGATAGACTACAGTTCTTAACCATAGTCTTAGAATGTGGCTGGGAATTCCAGCCCCCAGATGTGTAGGCAAGTTCAAACATGAAGTGATTGTGATGATGACAGAGTCTTCAGTAAATAACAAATCCCTACATCAAGTTTCTCTCTTTCTCTCTCTCTCTCATTTCTGTGTTTTAAAAAGATCTCTTTCACATACACGTGCACACTCTATAGCTGTTCCTCTCAGATAAGTAACAGAATTTCTCACCATATCTGCGTTTAGAATCTGCCCTTTTTGAGCATTTAGAAATCACTTGAAAATGTCAAAAGAAAAAAAAAAAACACGGCTATTTGAGGAGATGCTGCAGCACACACAGGGAGGGCAAGTGAGGTCCACCACTATACTTCCAAACTCACATCGAGAGCTGACCGCGTCGGGAAGAAATCCAACAGTGTTAGTCCACAGTGGGAAATGTCAGCTCAGCAGATTATCATAGACCTTAAAAGATGAATTTAGACCTCACAGGCAAAAAAGACAACCATGTGTATCATGGTTTCACTTCTTGGTCATTTTTTTTCCAGCCCTTTTTTGCTTGCCTTCTTTGATTTTTAAGGAATCAGATTGAAGTTATATAACACTGGTTCTACAGGATATTATTATTTTGTGAATATAATTTCACAAAAATTGGTCAGCTTAACTTGGTAAATTAGGTTGAGAAAAGTTAACCAGGTGTCTTTCCTGAGGGACGCTTCTGTACCTTTAGTATGTGTCTGGTGAATCTCAAATATACCAATACAGCATGTGAAGTTCGCCAAACTTATTTGATGATAGAAACCACTTCACAGGGACCATCCTGAAGGGGCATTCCTGCAAGGAACACATTTTGAGAAATGCTAATTAGGTCTTTCCTTTTTATTGGCCCAGAGAAACATTAATGGAGTCTCTTGTGGTCAAATTCTAATCAACCGTCTTTTTAAGGTAAGGACTTATATACTGGGCACTTTTGAAAATCATAGTTTGAATGTTTGGTAAACATGTCAGTTCACGATACGGACATCTGAACCCCGCAGTAGTGGAATTATCATAAACTCAAGCCGCGTTTGAATGCAGACAGGCTGGCATAGAGTTTCAGGCCACGGACTCTGGAGCCAGACTTCCTGCATTTGAATCCCAGTTTTAATCTCATTTATTAACTGTGCAGCCTGCGTTAGGTACTTAACCTCTCTGTGCCACCGTTCTCAGCTTCTCCGTGTGTATGATGCAGATGATGATAATTATAGCCCCTGCTGACAGAGTTGCTTGAAATTTAATGAGTTAAAATTGCATAAAGTACTTAGGATGGTAAATACTAACTAAGCCTTCGGAAAGTAGTATGTGATGCAAATCGTTTCAAGCTCTCAGGAGCAAAATGGCGTACGTACCCTTTGAACCAGTGAGATTTGTCCCATTGCCCTTCTCTGTCTGAGAACCGTCTCGTTTTCAATGTGAAAAAGGAACAGTGGAAATTGGAGTTAGACATTAAAAAAAAAAACAATCAGCTGAAAAGTTATACAATATTCAGATGCAGAATGAGAGAATGTTCAGTTTGGGATGTTTTAGAGAAAATAATCCGATGTGAACTAAATACGATCCACCGAGTCTTCGGGCCTGGGAACCCTGACATATTGTGGAGGAGGGTATGCAGGCCCGCATGTCTGGGTGCTTTTGTAGACACTGGGCAATAACATTTTTAAGATTTTGCTATTTTAATTGCTGGATTTAAAAGATAACTATGTGTCGTAAAACCATCAGTGTCACGAGCCCGTCATTAATAAGCAGATTTTCAGCATCTGTCTAGATTCAGTGTGGGGGCTACCGATGATTTTACATTGGGCAATCCGTGCCCCACCACGGGCCCCTTCTTCCCTCTCTCCAGGCTGCACCTTCCTGCTCATTCTCCCCTGGTCTATCTCTTCCCCCATCAGCACAAATGCAAGACTCTGCCTTAAAATAATCCTTCAAAACTCCACTGAGCACTCCAACCCCATCGCCTCATATTCTCGCAAGCTCATTTCAGCTTCCTTCAAAATAACTTTCTGTCCTCAAAGACATGACTGAAAATCCTCTGGGTTCTCTACCCTTGGTTTGGGAAAGGCACTTCAGATCACGCAAATCTAGTGAGGCTGCAGCTTCCAATGAAGCCTGTCCACTCTCTTTGGATTCACTGTTGCCTGCAAAAGCAAGCGTGTTATGGCTGGTTGGCTGCCTCCTCCCGGGGCCATCTTGGTCTTTCTCAGGCTGCTTTGAGCCCTGCAGACCGACTCCCATGGGCTGCATCAACCAGGCTCTGCTCCCAGCTGGCTCTTGGCAGGGTCTGGCCAAGGGAGACACCTTAAAGCGAGACAGGAGAGAGAAGACAAGGCATTTCTTCTTTGCTCCCTCCCTGTGCCAGGCCATGTTTTCCCGCAGCAGCCGCATCCCTCCCTGACTCTAGCTTGCACCAGACTCAAGTAGGCGCCTCGTAAAGCCCCGTGGCCCTGCCAGCCTGCAGCGATGGCGCTCACTGTTCCTAGTCTCAGGGACCTGAGCCCTGTCCACATCCCTGTAAACAGCCTGTTCTTTGCAGTCTCTTGACTTTTGTCCCTGGGATTCTGCTTTTGCTGGGATCTGGACTGATAGAGAGCCCTAGTAAAAATTTAATACTTTCATGTCAATTATAATTAATGTGATTATTAAACAAAATAGCATATTTGCATATCTATAACCTCAAAGGTAAGAAAAAAGCCAAGTATTGCTTCTTTTCAGTTCTACCGCCCTGGTGAGTGAGGGACCCTTCTACAGGGACGTAAGCCTAGTACAGGTATCTTAACTCTTTCATAAGTAACATTCGTGATTCCTAAATGAGTTAAAATACCTTGTACAGGGCACATGCTTACAACCCAGACACAGTTATTTCGCAAAAATTAGAAATGTTTCAAAATGTATAATGTTCTCAAAAAAAAAAGGGGGGGAGAGAAAAAGCTCATGTTAAAATTTTTAATTTAGAATCTCACAAAATTCAGCCCCTTTAGCAAACACACTGGGTCTCTCCCTCGCCCCTTGCTTCGTTTCTCTACCTGGAATTCTCCAGATATCTTGATAGCTGACTTTTTGTTATCATTCAGGTCTCAGCTTCATGGGGACTCACCTTCTACCCCAACATTCTAATTTAATCCTGTGGAAAATATCTTTCACTGTTTGGTTTGGGGGCAGGGTTTGTTTGTTTGGGTACCTTCTCCCCAATCAGGACATAAGCTTCAAAACTGCTGAGACCTTGTCTATTTTATACACCAATGTATCCTCAGCATTTGACCCACAGTAGCTGCTTAAAAAAAGGAAAGAAAGAAAGAAAGAAAAAAAGAAAGAAAAAAATTATTGACTGAATTAATGAATGAACTGACATTTTATAAAAGATAAATAAAAGAAAAAACTGTTCCTGCTCTCAGGGAAGTCATAAATGGGAGAAAGAAACACACCTGAAAATTTAGAGTATTTATAGATTAATAAGGATAAATGATAAGATTGAGAATTTTATCAGAGAATTAGAATCTCTAAAAAAGAATGAAATGGAAATTCTAAAACTGATGTCAGAAACTGAGAACTCAATAAATAGATTTCACAGATTAGACACAGCTGGGAAAAGGACAAATAATTTGGAAGATGCGATAGTGGAAATCATCCAGAATGAAGTACAGGAGGAAAAAATGGTGGAAAATATTAAAAGAGACTTATGGGACCCAGTATAAAACTCTAACCTAAAGAATTAGAGTCCCAGAGAGAAGAAGGAAAGAAAGGGTCAGAACAATATTTGAAGAAATAAGAATTTTCCAAAGCTGACAAAAGACAGTAAGCCACAGATTCAAGTAGTCCCCCAAGCCCCAAGAAGGATAAATATAAAGAAGAACAGACCAACCCACATCAGAGAGAACTGCTAAAAGCCAAATGCAAAGAGAAAAAACTTGGAGGAATATGGCAAATGTTATCGTTCCATAAAGGAGAAAAATAGTTTTTGCTTCGGAAGATCAGATAAAGATTCCCAAAGGAAGTACAACTCATTTATCTATTCATTCAACAAGGACTCACTGAGCAGTTAATACATATCCATCACTAAGTAAAATCTTAACAAAAAGATAAAAATGACACAGCCCCTGCTCCCTGGGAGCTCACGCCTGGTGTACAAAAGAGGCAGAAATGTAAGCAGAGTCTCCATAAAGCCTGCCAAGGGGGGTTGTTTTTAAAACAGAGGATGGGAGATGCTTGGGGAAGACGGTGGGGAGGGGCTTAAGGAAGACGCAGGACATTTGCTTGTCGTCTTGCTGGAGGCTCTAGGGGTGAAAACAACCCACGCAAAGGCCCTGTGGGCATCTCATTGAGCAAAGTGAGTTGCCTTTTGGAGTTCAGTGTGGGGAGAACGCAGGAGGGTTGCAGAAAATGAGGCTGAAGTGTTAGGTTGGAAACAGATTCAATAGGCAGTGGGGACCCACCACAAGGTTTTCGGCAGGAGAGGGGCAGCATCTGAGTCGTTCTTTAGGAAGAGCGCCCAGAGGGAATGTGAAGGTACTTTTGAGAAGGACTCGATGGCAGCCCATGAGACCAACCAAGACAATTATTTGTTGTCCTGGCCTGGGCAAGCAAGAACTATGGCAGTGGAAGTAGAGAGGGAATCCAAAGAGAGTATTCTGTAGACATTTCAAAGTCAGAATCGACAGGTCTTGTCCACCATGGATTGTAGGAGACAGAAAAATGTCAAGATTGACTCCGGTGTGTAGAGGATGTCAATGGTATTAATGCAAATATTGCTTGGAGTTAATATCATGAGGTCACTGTTAGTTTGTTGAGTTAGAAATACCAATAGGATTTTTCTGAAATGTTTCTTAGGGAACTGAAAAACCCAGTCTGGACCCCAGAAGCAAGATCAGGGGCTGACACCAAGCTCTGAGGGCCCAGAAGGGGCTGCCTGGCAGAGCAAGAGCTAAGACCAGTCATTCCAAAGCAAACACGTCTCAGGAAATACAGTTCATCCTAACAATCTATTCTTGGGTTTCTCATTTTGAGATATGTGAAACTATATTAATTGAAAAAATCATCAAGATGCTCGGTACATAGGAAAACTCTTTGAGAAACAGATATTTATTACCCTTCATATTTTGTTTTCCTCAGCCTTTTGCTAAGCCGCATCCCAATTTTTCCTGCTTAGACAGCAGAAACACTAATGATGTGAACTGCAGTTAAAAGCTCTCTCCAAGTCGGCTGGTTGAAAGCTTCGGTATGAATAATGCCAGAGGCACAGAGGGGTTTAAAAGCTACATCGGTGTCATGTTTCTTAAAATAATGCACATCAAATTAAGAAAAACACCACTTAAAACTGAGATGAAGTTTCCACAATATTAACCAATTACTTTGATTTAAATATATATGTATATATATACACACACATCATACATACACTGTTTACTGTCGCTGGGGAAATCTTTTCCCTGCTATCAGTCAGTTGGCTCCTCTCATTTCAGATATGATTTATGGATAGGAATATAACTTTGTCAGTGAGAATAGAAGCATTTTTGCAGCCACCACATTATTGCAGAATACTGAAGTTCAGGTCAAGAGTAACAGACTTCCTCTGCTGCAGAAATTCTCTCACAGAGTTACACCGGATGCAATTTGAACTTTTGTGTTTTTCAGCTACTTGTGGTTTATTTCTTGAAAAGTCTGTTGATCTGCACCAAGTCCCCTGAGGACTAGAGACAAGCAACCTCAGTTAATCTTCACACATTTGGTCTTTGGAGATGATCCCCCCAAATTACTTTCCGACACCCCTGAAAATCAGCACCCTTTGGTATCTACCCCAACGCGGGTTTAATTAGAGAGTGAAACAATGAATAGTTACTGAGTTCCTTCTACGGGTTCAACTCTGCCTCATGTGACAGGAAGCGATGGAAGAGATGAGCTTTGAAGCGAATGAAAGACGTTATTAAAGAAACTAACTAAAAATAGCTATCATCAAGGGCTGGAGTAGCATCAAGGATAAAGCACTGTAGGATCTTCTGTAAAGGAGTGATGTGGGTGGACTGCAAAGATCTGAAGGCTTCATGGAGAAGGGAGAGTTTAACCCTGGAAACACTAGTGTGCCTCTCATACAATCTTTGGTCCAGATGTAACCTGTGTGGTGCATTTTTCCAACCAGCCAGGGAAGACTGTAGCATTACAGACCTGGTGTTTAGATCAGGCTGAGAAGTCAACCCCTCTTCCTGACACATTGGAGTAAATGGTCAAAATTGCAACTTCCCTCACTCCCATGCCCACGTTTGTGCTGCCTGCCCCCATCTTACACACACACACACACACACACACACACACACACACACACACGAGTGCCTGAGTGGGCATGAAGAGGTAACGCAAGGAGAGAGGTGTAAAAGTCCCCATAGGCTGGATGTCTGGAGAGCCCCAGTCCAGGCCAACCCCAGGCAAGACGGCGGCACGATGGAGGTGGTCCACAGAGCTCCTCGTGCTGCCCCGCCTCCCGCAGCTCTCTTTTCACTCTCGTTTAGCTTCTCTCTGGACTTTTTCCTCTGCAGATTTATATCTCATGGGTGGTCATTCACCAAACATTCACTAAGCCCCTACAAAGTCCTCCACACGAAGCAGACAGAACCTGTGTACCCAGTGAAGGGACTGCCAAGCTGTGCACAGCCTGTCAGGGGGACAGACAGACAGAGAATTCTCAGGCGGGCAGGCGGTACTGTGTGCTAGAACTGGGTACAGACAAAGCTATTGGGGATGCGAATAGTGAGTCCACAGACACAGGAATTTTTCAAAGCCTAGTGGTATAAGATCTGCAGGGAGGGGAGGAGAGTAGGGCTCATCAGCCAGTTAACACACAGAATTACAAGGGAGCCCCTCTGAGGACAGCCTTGTGATCAGCAGGGGAAAGGGGACCAGGATGGCACTCAGAGGAGAGGAGATCTCATTAGACTCAATATGAGAAGGAAGAGCAAAGCTTACAACTGCTTACAAAAAGAAGAAGGAGGTAGGGGGTAGTGTTTGAAGAAAGTACACTTGAAAAAAAGTCCCAGCATTTGTTCAACAAAATGTTCTTGAGCTTTCATTTTGCTGAAACGTTTTCTTTCTGTAAAACTCCATAAGGTCGTCTTATGAAAGTTGGAGCTGCTTTCCGCCTTAAGGATGACTAAGGGGGAGAGAAAGGAATTGGGAGGCTGCAGGAAGACTATGTAGGAGGTGGTGTACGAATCCAGCCCAATGCGCAGACTTTTTAAAGGCAGTGATGGGGGCACAGCATGATGGGAATCCATGGCGAAAGGGAGCAGCAGCTTCCAGGAGCCGCACAGACTCCAGGAGAGCTGCATGTCCACACATAAGGTAGGACGGGGAGTTCAGGAGGAGTCTGATCCAGAAGAGGAGCCTGGCACTAGTTCTTGCAGCCACTGTGTGCCAGGCTGGACTGTGCAGACTTAATCACGTGGGCACTGGGGGGCCACTGAAGGTGGCTGGAGCCTCCATCCCACCAAACCATCCCCTGAAGCCGCTCGTGAACATTGCCTCAGGGGTGGTCCTCCTGGAAATATTCATATTTTAATTGAAAACTTCCTAAAGGCAAAAAAATAAATAAATAAAGGGTTTGTTAATCCAAAGAAATAGGCATCAAGTGTCAAGTGAGAGAACACTTACAAGGAATGTATCTTGGGACAGGGCCTCCAAATACACCTCAGACCACTCCTTCCATGCCAGGATGCTTGGCCTGCAAAATAAAGGAGGTCTAGCCCCAGATTTCCCTTCCCTTTTCCCCCTGAGGCACCCAGGACAGATGACGGTCACTGACAGAACGTCCTCCCATGGGTGCAGATGACGGTCACTGACAGAACGTCCTCCCGTGGGTGCACCCAGGCTCACGTGGGAAACCAGCTCATCGAACGGACTGAAGCAGGCAGGGTTCAAACAGGAAACAGCGTTGTTGTCCTCCAGCCGCTGCCTTCAGATGGGCCCTGGCAGACCTCCCTCCTCCCTCCCGGCGACACTCTTGGCTGATGCCATAACTTCCCCGACATTTCTAAGAGCAAGCCTCATGTTGATAGTGAAGGCCTGGTCCAACCAAAATCGAAATTGCAGTCCCGTGCAGTCAACGCTCAGCCTCCTCTCCCTCAACCACTGACCGCCCCTCCCCCCCAGCTTAACCCAGACCTGCGTGGGCCGGAGAGTGGTGTGTGTCTCTGCTGCCCTTCCCCGCCTCCCCCACCTCTGCCCAGCTCTCTTCCATGGTAGGAGTAGGGAAAGGGGGATGGTGCAAAGGGGACATGCAAATGTTCCCTGATTGATGCTTCTGTGACTCAGTGTTGGCACCCTGGGGGACCTTCCACCCCAGGCTCAGAGGCAAGAGCCAAAACTCTGTCACGCAGAGCATCACTCATTTCCTTGTTAATCCCTTTGAAGCTCTGGTCTTCTCTTCAGGTAAGTTGAAGGTGGTCATTGGCTGAAGCTCACTGGGCTGGTTTGGCCTCTTCTTTTTTTTTTTAATTTTTCTAATTGAAGTAGACTTGATTTACAATGTTGTGTTAGTTTCTGGTGTACAGTATAGTGATTCAATTATACATATACATACATTCTTTTTCATATTCTTCATTATCAGTTATTACAGGATATTGAACCTAGTTCCCTCCCCTGTGCTATACAGTAGGACCTTGTTGTTTATTCTGTATATATAGTTTGTATCTGCAATCTCAAACTCCTAGTTTATCCCTCCCCATCTTTCCCCTTTGGTAACCATATGTTTGTTTTCTATGTCTGTGAGTCTCTTTGTGTTTTGTTCATTTGTATCATCTTTTTAGATTCCACATATAAGTGATATCATATGATATTTGTCTTTCTCTGATTTATGAATACTACTCAGCCATAAAGAAGAATGAAATAATGCCATCTGCAGCAACATGGATGGACCGAGAGATTATCATACTAAGTGCTTTGGGCCCCTCTTAGTAGGTGCTGCAGGACCATGGCTAGCAGCAACTCCCTAGGAACTTATCATTCAATTATTATTATTGGCTTTGGGAGTTTAGTTGAATTTCTCGAGCCAGCAGAAGTGCCATTCAGCATCTAGTGTAGATGCAAGTTACCACTCACTAACTGCCACAAAACATTTCTCTCCCACTCCCTCATGAGATCGTATCAAATATCAGCCAATGAGAATAAAATTATTACATAGAAACCCCTAAATCTACTCTAATTTATTTTTCTAAATATATATTGTTAGCACAACGAATAACAAGTTAGACTTGACACAGCTCATGACTGATGTTCTACAACACACATAGAACCTTTCCTTTACTGGGGCAACTACAATCTCCTTCCAAGGCGAAGAACTCAGTAGAGAGAGGTCCACTTGTGCAGATATAGAAGTGCTGAGATGCCAGCATTAAGTACTACTTTGTATTACTAAATCACGTATCACGTGGGCAGGTTTAAAGAATCCTGACTAATCGCACCTTGCATTTTTGAGTCACCTCTCTGAGGCAGGGAAGAAAGTGATGGAGAATCAGGAGACTGGAAAAGAGCACGTGGCATAGAGGGAGTATGGATGGTGCCAGACATGCAGCCCTCACAGCACACTTCACAGCGTTTTCCGGCTGCTAAGTTGTGAGTGCCTTTGGTCTCTGTGACCTAATATGTGGTGAACCAGCATTATAAGAACTGCCTGAGAGCCTGACCCAAATGGACCAGTGTTTGGACACCAATATCCATTCTCACCCCTTGGTCCCTTGCAGATTAGGGCCTTAATCTTCACAGTGATGTATTAAATCACCACAGCATCCATTAGCCTGCTTCTGTGAACAGGGAGAGGCTGGCAGAAGACAGACAATTTTTGTCAATTTCTCAGTCTCTTCTCGGATACTGAAAACATTTACCGTCACAGGCAAATCAATCAAGGAACAAAAACCTAAGAAGCACCCACTAGGCGCAAGACCCTGCAGGGTACCCCCAACCCCAGTTCTAAGGAAAAGCACAAGCCAGCCTACCTCTAAGACAGAGAGGCTGGACTCACCCCATGGCACTTGACCTCACAGCATGTTCCCTTTAGGGGATGGACTTCAGGGACGGACTTCAGAGTTTGATGTGGGTCAGGAGGGAAGGAAAGAAAGGAGAGCGCTCATCAAGAGGTAGAAGAGATCACAAATTACTCATGGAAAATGCCCAACTGATAGATAGAAATTAGGGGATGAAGAATTAGGGTTCCTAAGAGAAGACAGATCTAGCGATATAGTCAGCTCTAAAATAAGGAAGGATGTCTCATACACAGGTCAGAGCCATCCATTTAGCTGATGGTGTTGAGTGACTTCTAAGTCCTCCATGCTGAAAACATGGTCCACAGACAGAGCATCAGCATCACCTGGGAACTTGTTAGAAATGCAGACTCTCTGACCGCATCCCACAAATGGTGGATCAGAATCCGCATTTTAACAAAGATCCACAGGTGATTCACAAGCATATTAAAGACTGAGGAGTCCAGGTCTGAGTGCCAAGCATTGACTACACAGACAAATGGAGACCAGGAAATCTGCTTGAGTGGGCCGTTCTGAGCTGCTGAGAAAGACTCAGTCCTAAGCTTGTCCTTCCCTATAAACCTAGAGAAATCTCAAGTGGCTGGTGCTCTCAGAATTCCCACCTGGCACTTAGTTCCCTCAGTGGGGGCCATTGACTGCTACGGCTGCTTTGGAATTCAAGACAGCCTTCTCTTCAACCACTGAGCCAGCAGGAAAAATGCTGAATTACAACTCAGAATGCACTTTCCCATTGGCCAGGGTTTGTTACATGTTGTTGTGCATTGGCTTTCTTGGTATTTCAAATTAATTTATAGAAATTATTTACACTTCCAAAAATGATCTGTAACAACTTGCAGCAAAAGAGATACATTCAGGCGGGGGTATAGCTTAGTGGTAAAGCACATGCTTGGCGTGCACAGAGTCCTGGGTTCAATTCCCAATGCCTCTGTTAAGAGAGGGGAAAAAAGACAAAAAAAACAAACAAACAAAAAATAGAGAGAGAGATAGTCAATAAAGGGTGTTCGAAGAAAAAGAAGAAAAATCAGACAGGTAGGAAAAAGAAGAAGCAAGAGGAAATGCTTCAAGCACCTCGGGTATCACGATTATTTAGACTAAGCAATAGTGGTAGCTTTGAGGTTGCTGGTAGCCAGAGCAAAAGTAGAAACACGGCGAGTTACGAAATTCATTATGTGAAACATACTACTCCACTCAAGAGAGGTAAGAGTTATGTTTGCAAAGCCTCAATATCAGTGCTAGGAGGAAGAAGTTAAATATTTAGAGAAAGAAAAATTAAAGAAACAAGTCTGGTTCCAAAATCTTCAGATCAAAAAAAAAAAAAAGTTTTACATTCTGCATACATCCTTCAAACTCTATATAAAACTCTTCAGGATAAGAAATGTATTTCCTAAAACTTTTGCGCCCCCCACCAAGGCACTGAATACAAACTGCAAATTCAATACTAGTGAAAATATATGTCCCTTTTTCCCTCTCCATTACAGACTTAGAATTTCAAACACTCAGATTTTCACAGCACTTTCAAGTGTTATATCTTGTTTGACCTTCACAGCAACCTTCCGAGATTACTTCTTCCATTGCACCATGAGGAAAGCAGGCCCAGGAAGGTTACATCACTTGCCTAACATCACACAGCGGGTCAGCCCCAGAAGTTAACCTGAAATCTATGTTCCCCAACACCCGGTCTGGTCTACTTGACGCTACAATCTGCCCATTCTTGGAAGTCAAGATTTAATTCCAGTGAGCAGTCCAAAAATCTCATTTCCAGCTACCAAACAGCAGATTCTTAAGGGAAGTAACTCCTTAAGACAAGAGGAAGATGGATCTGTAATATATCACAAGGCCAGTGACTGCCTGCTCTTAGAAAACTCATTCTTAAAAGGGTCAAGGGGAGAGAGCACTCCATCTAAAAAAATTCCTGCATCCACGCACTTGAGAGCTCAGCTGAAACCCTAAGAGGAGATTTTAAAGTCTGAAAGAACTGAGAAGGGGAGGGAAAAGGTAAGTCTACCATAATCAAAGAAACACAGCCAAGACAAGTGAAAGAGACCTCTGCTGGGATGGGCCATTCAGCAGCGAGCTTGTCTTGCCAGAATATAACTCAAGAAAAGGTGTCAACATTAAAACTGAAATTGCAGAAAAACAGCGTGAGGATGAACTGTGCAGTGGGGCAAGCTGATCACACAGAGGATGACAACAGAGGTTCAGAATATAAATAATGTCGTCTCCACTGCAGGGAGAGCCCTGGCGCCACTCACTTCCAGAAGGAAACCTTCATGTCTTCCTGCCAGGAAAACCGAGCCAAGAACAAAAAAAAAAATCTCCAGTTCCTTCTCTCCTCACCACTAATCCACCACTCGGGCAAACAAATCGGACACCTGGGGTTCTGAATAATAGATCTCAGCTCAAGACGCTGCTTGAGTGCATCTGTGAATCTGCACTGTGGGCTGTTTAGTAACTAATCATGTTTCCCTTTTTGTCTCTGTGGCTAGGAAGCTCGGAGCCAAATCTATAAACCTGCGTCTAGTAAGGGTTCAGGACCAAATGGTGTCTATTTATTTGTGGCTTTGGGTTCACATTTACTTCCTACACCATTTTATCCAGTGGCTGACATGTATTTTTATAAGCCACATTAAATTGACTTTGGAATGAGGTGGGATAAAGATGAGAAATGAATTGGAAGAAGGGAGGGAAGGAAGGAAGGAAGGGAGGGAGGGATGGACAGTCCATGATTGTGTGTCTGTGTGTGTGAGTCAAGAATTCAGGTGCGTCGTTGTGGGTTACAATAAGAACATCACAACATCTGCCAAAACTGGGTCCAGAGGGCCCTGCTAGGCAAAGTGGGTGGCTAACAACTCTGCTGATTTATTGGGGCAGCAGATCAAAACTAAAACCACTGGTGTTGCTGTCCATGCCTGTCATACCCACAGCCACCACCCCTGAGATATTACCCTGTGCCCTTTACTTCCTTGTCCTTTTTGATTTAGGGATAATTTACATACACTACTATGCACACATCTTTTAGATGTTCAGCTCAGTGAGTTCTGATAATTGTATACACTCATGTAACCACCAGTCCTGCAAAGATAGACATTATGTCCATCACCCCACAACATGGCTTTGGGTCACTCTCAAGTCAGTTCCCACCCACGAAGGCAACCATTGTTCGATTTCTATCACTGTAGATTCATCTTGCTCTGTCTTATAATTTAGCAGAAATGGAATCACGCTGTATGTTCTCTTGTATCTGTTCTCTTTCACGCGGCATAATGAGGTTCACCCATGTTATTATGTATCAGTAGTTTGTTCTTTCTTATTGCTGTGTAGTATTTAATTGCATGGAAATACCACAATTTGCTTATATTTTCACCTGCTGAAGGACATGTAGGTTGTTTCTGGCTGTTATGAATAAGACTCCTATGAACATTCTTGCACAAATCTTTTTGTGGACATAGGTTTTCATATCTCTTGGATAAATATCTACAAGTCTAATTACTGGGTCATAGGGTAGATGCATGTTTACCTTTGTAAGAAACTGGCAAACCATTCTCCATAATGGTTGCAACATTTAAATTCCTCTGAGCAACGCGGAGGGTATAGCTCAGGGATAGAGTGTGGGCTTAGCATGCACAAGGTCCTGGGTTCAATCCCCAGTACCTCCATTTAAATAAACAAACAAACAACAAACAAACAAACAAACAAACAAACAAACCTGATTACCTCCCCCCAAAAAAACAAAACAAAAAAGAATTTTAAAAGAAAAATATATTTTAAACAAAAATTTTAAAGAAAATATTTTCAAAAGATGAGACTGATGAGGGCTTAATTTCCAGAATATATAAACAGCTCATACAACTTAATAAAAACAAATCTCAATCCAAAAATGGGCAGAAGACCTAAACAAGCAATTCTCCAATGAAGACATACAAATGGCCAATAGACACATGAAAAAATGCTCAATATTGCTAATTATCAGAGAAACGCAAATCAAAACTACAATAAGGTATCACCTCACACCAGTCAGAATGGCCATCATTAAAAATTCCACAAACTATAAATGCTGGAGAGGGTGTAGAGAAAAGGGGACCCTCCTACACTGTTGGCGGGAATGCAGTTTGGTGCAGCCCTTATGGAAAATAGTCCAGACATTCCTCAAAAATCTAAAAATAGACTTACCTATATGATCCAGTAATCCCACTCCTGGGCATATATTCAGAGGAACCCTTAATTCAAAAAGATACATGCACCCCAATGTTCATAGCAGCGCTGTTTACAATAGCCAAGACATTGAAAGAACCTAAATGTCCATTGACAGATGACTGGATAAAGAAGTTGTGGTATATTTATACAATGGAATACTACTCAGTCATAAAAAATAAAATAAAATAGTGCCATTTGCAGCAACATGGATGGACCTGGAGATTGTCATTCTGAGTGAAATAAGCCACAAAAAGAAAAAGAAATACCATATGATATCACTTATATGTGGAATCTAAAAAAAAAAAAAGACAAACGAACTTACTTACAAAACAGAGAATAGGGGTCAGAGAAGCCACAGCCCACCCACAGGATGATGCGGTTACTGAGAAGTTAAATCAGTCCTTCAAAACTGCCTACCCCTTGGAAGAGTTGTTGGAGTGATTTCCATCCCAAAGACACTGTCAGCAGGAAATCATGGGATGACTGGGCCAGAGGCTGAAGTCTCCAGGGAAGAGATAAGGCAGCCTCTAGAGAAACATAGAGGTGATCAATCAAGGACAGAAGGACAATGTCCAAGAATTCAGAAGGAATTAAAAAGCAAAATGGCTTCTGTACAGCACAGGGAACTATATTCAATATCTTGTAATAACTTTTAAAGAAAACAAATATATGTACATATACCCACGACTGGGACCTTATGCTGTACACCAGGAATTGACACAATGTAACTGATTATACTTCAATTTAAAAAAAAAAAAAAGCAAAATGGCAGCACTCATGATGAAGATATGAAATCTAAGTGGAAGAGAGAAACCAATGCAGAAACCAGTGAAGAATTCAGCTTTAAAATCATTCTCCTGGGATCTATGGACCTCCCTTACTCTCAGGACACAGACAAACATTTCTGCCTCCACAAGCAAAATGGGGAATTCAGCAAATCTCTGGGAAACTGGGCACAAAGAATTCAGGCTTTTTAAGAAAGGACCGTCTGTTGCTCTCTTCATCCGAATTACTAGGATGTATCTTCTGCTCTACCTTTAGAGCTCGACAAATAGAACTTGGCAATTAAACACAAGGCTCACCACTTCAGTAGCTTAAGAGAAAGTTAGATTGTTGAGTCAAATCAATTCATGAAACATTTCTTTTCTAAAACTCTCCTCAGGTCTTTGGAATCTTTTATTATCCTCTAAAGACAATAACAGCAACAGGGAGTTTCTCACCAGATACAAGGCAATTTGCTTAAAATGTATGTCCAACACAGGAACTCATTACCCACACAAATGAAAGGAAGGACAGGTAATTCACAAACAGCCATGAAGCCACGTAGTATCAGTGGCCACCATTTGTTAAAAGTTTAGTGCAGTAGGGCAGCCCCTATGCCAACCACCTCACATACAGGAATTTAATCCTTTAAAAAATTCTATGATAATAATATCAATGGCAACTGATGTAAACGATTTCATTTGTTTCTCGGATCAAGCCTTGGAGTGACGCACTGTCATTAGTTTATAGATAAGGAAAGAATTTAAAGACGCTAAATAAATTTAAAGGCACTAAATGTACTTCCCATGGTCCTGTTGCTACGGAGTGTGGGCCACAGAATCAACCCAAGTGCCTGATCTCATTGTGTCTTTAACTACTAAACCCTCCCCACATTTTACACGTGAGACAACTGAGCCCTAGAGAAGATAATTATATCAAAGGACACACAACTGGGAAGGGGCCACATCAGGACTTGAACTCCAGTCTTTCTAACTCCAAGTTTCCTCGCTCTTCAACTTGGCATTGTACTAAATTGACTTTCACACCTACCCTAACTTTGATCTGCATTTTATTTGAAGATTTCATAAGATATGAAATCAGGGAGATCCCAGGGCTTCAAACCAACACCCAAACTCCACGGTAAAAGACTACCTCAAGAGAAACCAGATGGACATCTGAGTGACCTGCCCTGACCGTGCCCTGAAGGATGGCTCAGAGCACGTTTTGGTTGACAGCAAAGCCAACCACGTATCACCATCTGACTCACACCTACCTTGGCAGGGAGGGGATAACTATCTAGGATTTAAAGTGAATACAATATGTATGCATATGCATGACTGGGACACTGTGCTGTACACCAGAAATTGACACATTGTAACTGACAGTACTTCAATTAAAAAAAAAAACAAAGTGAATACATACTTCAACTAAAAAAAATTAATCTGAAAATTTTTAAAAATTTAAAAAATGAAGTGAATACCCGTAGGGAATGTGGGGAAAGACAGTCTATTGCTCTGTTGTTTTACTGATGAATTAACTCCGAGCTCACAATAGATAGAAGATGAGCACATCACAGAGGGTAGAAGGCCTCTGCTGTTGGCAGTTTACCACCCTCTCCCCATCGGTGGGTTTCTGCTAAAGGTGCTCTGCCGTCCCACAACCTGAGTGGGCACCTGACTCAGGCTAGGCCAATAGGACACTCCCAGAAACTGAGTCTTGATGGAGAGACGCAAATTTCTGAAGTTGATTCATTCTTACAACCATGGCCTGGACATCGTGACAGTTGGTTCCTGCCATGGAGATTCCCAGAGCTTCTAAGTCCCTGTCTTTCTGCAGCAGGGTCCAGCAGATTTTTCTTCCACTCTATGAGCAACCGTATATCCTCCGGCACATTCTTTTTCTACTTAAGGTAGCTAGGGTTGTTTTCTGTTGCCAGCAACCAAAAAAAAACCCCAAACCGAATCTCAGGTTGGCCAAGGGAAGGCATCTCCTGACTGGTGAATCTCAGCATCAGAGTCCACTACAAAAGCTGTCAGACTAACTGATGTGACAGAGCAAATGAGTGGAGAACTGGGGGCTGTTTCAGGACAAGAAGATGGGGTAGAGGAGGGTAGAGCTCAGTGGTAGAGCATGTGCTTAGCATGCACGAGGTCCTGGATTCAATCCCCACCACCTCCCTTAAAATAATAAATAAATAAACCAAATTAACATCCCAATAAATAAATAAATAAGATTTCTTTAAAAGAGAGAGAGAGACAATAAGATGAGGGAACAAGTGCTAATTTTGTTGGGTTTCTGCATAGTTTTACACCCCACAGATACTCCATCCCTTGAATGATTCACACCTCTCACAGTTACTCATCATTTAAACCTGTGATTTATTGTCCTGCGAGAAGCAGCTCGGCTGTCTAAAGCATGATGCTAATGAGGGCAGCACTTCTGACTTGACTTGTGGGCTGGGTACCTTAGTTCTGAGTCACCGACAAGAATGCACACGAAACCTGAACAAAGCTCTTTTGACATTTCATGGGGCAGGAGCAATGAAGTTGATGGACAACACTAATCATTGCCACTGGTTCAGCTCATATTTCTTAAGACCTTGCTCCATGCCAGGTAGTGCATTAGGCACTCCACATGCATTATCTCATTGACCGTCAAGCAGGCACCCGTGACAAATGAGTCCAAGGGTACTACAAATGAATGACACAACCACATTGAAAAGGGTGGGAGGAAAGGAACAGAGCCAAGTAACTTTGGTAAATATCATCTTAACTGGGTACTGCAAGGCTAAAGACACAAAGACTATACATAAACATTATACTCTAGTTGGTAAATTTGTTTCTCACTGGAGTATTGGGTTAGCAATTCTGAAATGACTCTGTATGTATGCTAGCGTTGAACAAATGAGAAAATATATTGCTAATAATGAGAACCATCCTGCTGCTAGAGAAAGAAGTTACAAATAAAGCAAGAGGGAGACTAGAATAATCCCTGTCTGGCTAGATGGGAGTGGGAGGCAGCAATGTGAATTTACAGCTATTTTTTTACACAACATACAATTCAGTGGCATTAAGTGCATTCACATTATTGTGCAGCCATCACCATTATCCATCTCCAGAACTTTCCCATCATCCCAGACTAAAACTTTATACCCATTAAACACATACTCATTATCCCATTGTTCTTTTCTTATAGTGTCTTTGGCTTTGTTATCAAGCCTCATGATTAATTGTGGCACATGTACAGCCAAAGAAATATAGATGTATGTGTATGCATAGATTACTATACACACATGTGGGTCCTAACTTGAGAGGGCCTGGAAGTAGTAATAACCCTGGAGCAATGAGCACACCTACTGCCCTGATCTTGGTTTCTAACACCACACTCTACTAAAAGGAACCTGTGTCCCTTAGAGAAGTAGTTGTTTCCAGGTCTGAAGTGGGGAAAATATAAGATGAACTTGGAATATCTCACAGTGGTGTAAAGTTAAAAAGTGATGTATATTTTAAAAAAAAAAGATAAGGACATGTTAAAAAGCATAGGAGCCAACCTGAAACAGCTCCCAAAGGCTAAAGATGGAAAAATTTGTGTAACAAAGTAAATAGCAATAGTATTGCATCATAGCCCAAAAA
The DNA here is from genome assembly GCF_009834535.1 of Camelus ferus. Lineage (NCBI taxonomy): Eukaryota > Metazoa > Chordata > Mammalia > Artiodactyla > Camelidae > Camelus > Camelus ferus. The sequence goes on from NC_045696.1 coordinate 102,528,084, forward strand.
TTAAAATAATAAATTCCCTGAGTCCATAGTAAGATAAATAAATGGTTGACTGAATAAATAATAAGCAGATGGGAGAAAATGGACAACGCTTCCTTACAAAAGAATTCCAATAAATAAATGCAGGAGAAACTGGGGGAATGGGAAATCACTGTTAGAACAGGACAGCAGTACCTGTGAGAGGCGCAACCCACTGAATAGTTGTTAAAACTAGTGAGTGAAAATTTAAGGAGAAACAGGATATTTCCAGACTGTCAAACGATCTCCCCCCAGATAAATATTTCGAAGGTAAACATGGTCATTTCACAGCGGAGAAACCACCTTCGCCACTTGATCAAGGCCAACATCACCAGTGACGTCATTATGACATCATGTACCCTCCAATACGACCCACTGACAAGGGCGCATCAGCTCCGTGGTGCTGGCCCCAATGATCCCCCGCTCCGGTCTAGTCAGGAGAAAACATCAGACAAACCCAAACAGAGGGACATTCTACAAAGTCCCCGAGCAGTATTCTTCCAGACTCCGAAAGCCATGAAGAGCAAGGAGAGACTGAGGGGTTGCCAGTCTGCCAAAGGAGACTAAGAAGACATTACTCCTCAGTGCAGTGTAGCTTTCTGGGCTGGATTCTGCAACAGAAAAAGACATTAGCAGACAAACGAGAAATTCTACAATCATCTGTAGTTTAGCTCATTGTACTGTGCCAATGTCCATTTCTTAGGTTTCATAATTATGCTACATTTCTGTAAGATTTTAACATTTACAATAGCCTGATAAAGGGTAAATGGAACTCTCTGTACTATTTTTGCAACTTCTTTGTCAGTCTAAAATTATCTCAAAATTAAATGTTTTTTAAATATCTGAAGGAAAACAAAAGCACACAAAGTCTATACTTTGAGAGTCCCAAGATGTCATCTTTCTAAGCAAACAAGGCACACTTTCATTTTGCGTGAGTTAGTAATTCATGGCAGGAACTCACTGTCTCTCCCACCCAGGAGTACAGAGCCCTGAAGGGACACTGGTCAGGCACTGTATTTGGGAAGCACTGGGGCACGGGGCTGAGGCAGATCTGAATTTGAATTTGGGGAACTGGTCGGGGAAAGTTGTTTCTGACCTCTGAAATGTAGTAAGATCTTTCCAGAGTCGTTGTGCCTATTAAATGAGGCCATGCTTAAGAAAGCACTTTATCCATCACAGGTATGCCATCAATAGCCTTTCTCTTCTCTTCTCTTGTTTTAAACATGTTGGAATACAAAAGGAGAACAAAATGTGCCCCCTTCTACATCAGGGCCTTATAATCTAGATTGAGACCAAATGTGCACAGGTGTGAAATAACGACCAAAGAACAGCTTTACACTCTGATACAATCGAATGCTGAGTTCTGTTGGACAGTGGGACAGTGTGCACCAGAGCACAACCCGCACAGTAGAGAAGGGAGAAATGCGGGCCAGCATCCCCCGGGGCGGTCTTCTAGAGCAGTGGGGCTGCCCTGAGCATGGTGAGCACCAGCTAGGAAAGGACGGGGCGAGGCGGGGCGGGGCTGGGGGAGGTGCAGTGGGGAGGAAGCCCAACTAAGGAAGAGGCAAAGGCGTGAAGACAGGATTACCAGTGGGTGGACGCCAGCTATCTCCACTTATTTTTCCATTCTTTCTGCAGATAAAAGCAGACCAGTGGGAGGCACATTCATTGGGAGCACAGGATGAATGCGAGGAAACAACAGATCCACACAGACTGATTTGGGAATGGAGTCAAGTTCTGGAGAGACCGAAAGGCAGCCTGAGTTGTTCAGGATGCCAGAGGAAAGGGAAGCTGTGGCTGGTTCTTGAGGAAAAAAGTAGGGCTCAAGGGAAGCACAGAATGTTTTAGTTTGGACTGAATTTGGTACCCAGAAGTGTTTTAAGCAGAGGAGTCCTGTGATCATAGCATGATATATCAGGTAGGAGCCTGTTGCAGGAAATCAAAGCTACTTTGGCAATTTTAAGTGGAAAGAGAATTGAGTACTTATAAAATCATGGAAAAGGCTGGAGAACTGGGTTCTAGGCTGTTTTAGTAGGACTGTAAATTGGTAAAGCCTTTTTCAAAACCTGTTAGAGGGTGCCTATCAGAATTGTAAAAGTATGTATATTTGACTTAGAAATTCCATTCTTGAAAAAACAACTCAGTTCTGGAAAAAAAAAATCTAGTCTAGAAAAGAAAATGACATAAACACAAAGGTAAATATACAAGGTTGTTCACAGGAGCACTTTTTCAACTAGTGAAAAAATTTTTTTTTCTATTTTGTAAATGAAAGAAGTTAAATAAAACATGGTATGGAATATCATGCAATAATTAAAAGAATATATGGAGCCTTTGGGGAAAAACCTCCCAGACAAATTTTTAATGAAAAATCAAGTCTCAAAGCAAAGCCCATAGCCTGTCCCATTTATATGTGTTACAGTGTGTGGACCAAACGAATGCAAAGCAGCGGTCACAGGGCTTGTCCCCTGGGGCAAGAGACAAGAGGGATGGGGACATGCCTGCCATTGGGAGGCTGCCGTGTTTCCCTCTGAATATTCTTGCATTGTTTGAACCTTTCATGAGGACTATGCATTCTTGTATTCCTTGTGTAGTAAAAATAGGAGTAATGGGTGACCTCCTCCAAATCTCTCCTTAAAATGGATAAAGAAAATAAGCCTGACCTTAATTGAGACCGTGACAGGGATGGGTGAGGAGCACCATTCTTCTCGTATGAGAAATGAGCTATTGTTCACCTCGGGTAGAGAGGATGACTGAAAGGGAGCACCAAGCCAGCGTCTCCTGATTTTGTTCTAGTGGGTTGGGTGGTGGAGGGAGGAGTGGAGATTTAATTTTTCCTTCATGAGCCAGTTACAGTCATACCGAAAGGGATGTATTGAAAGGGCAGAGGCACTCTCTGAATCCACTGGAAAACTGAAGGCATGGACTTGGAAAACAGATAGAAAAGGGCTAGCCGAGCAGCCAGGAACACCAACAAATTTCCATCCAGATGGGATGTTGTCAGGTCATCTCCAGCCAGGCCAACGCCACCCACCTCTGACTGCCTCAACTTCTCTTCAAAGGACCCTGCATCCTTGCATCACTCCCTGAAAATTCCATATCCTGGTGGAAGCATCTTAATTGCCAAGAAAACAAGGAATAAGGATTAAAGAGCATCTGTCCCTCTCCTCGGTTTTGTCACAGACATCTGGGACCTGCCCAACTCCAAGACCCCCACAAGCACAGACCTGTCTCAGATAAGAAGAGTGCTTTGATACTGACAAAGCCAGCAATGATCAATGTCAACCACACTTGGCTGGTTCAACTCAGATGTAACCTGGTTATTGAAAATGTCCCACATGCCTGTCCATTTGCCTGTAGGTCTAACAAATTCATTTGCTTCTGATTTTTGAGCACTTCATGTTAGCTTAGAACTTCACAAACCACGTGAAGGAGGGAGGGAGGCTCCACAGAGAAAAGGCAGCCTCACTTCTGAAGAAGGCACCGGAAGCGGCATCCATGAGACGAGTATTTACTGAGCTAAGGAGCCAAGGAGATGACGGATGCCCCGTCCCACAGCCTCCAGCTGAAGCGACACGCCCCATTTCAGGTGCCCCATCGCATCAGGAAGTGAAACAAATGATTGGGAAGCATCTAGGCTGGCTGGCCGGGAGGGCTGGCGGGTGTATTCGCTGGCTTCAGCAGGCAGATAGGTTATACTCTGGAAAAGAATTATTCAGCCTAGACTAGGGAGACAAAAAAGCAAATTCAATTGTGGTTCATAAAACTTATGAAGCATATGCTGAAAAGTGCCTCAGCAACTCACTCCCAGCCTTATCCCATCAATAACACAAGGACAAAGGGGAGAGGAAAACGAAATTGGAGACTGGGAAAAAAGATCTCTTTTGCACAAGCAGGACTTTAGATGAGGCAGGCAGGCCCTTCGGCAGGCTGTGGTTGCCAGAGCACAAAGGAGAGCAAAATGTCTTTGGAGAGGCCCATCTCATTTGATTTTTCTTTGGCCTTTGCAGGTATGGGGTATTGGCACGTCTTGAGTTAGAAGGCAATTATATGTTTATTGGAAAAGGAAGGACTCAGAGGGTGATTATTTCCCGTGTGTAAGAGCAGTTCATAAAGACCACATTCACGTCTGCATCTCACCCCAGGCTCTCTCCACGTGCCTCGCATCACTCTGGGAAAGGGAATATGTGAATTTCTTTTCTCTGGGAAATCTCTGGGCCGATGTAGGCATAAGCAAAGAGGAGTCTAAAGGCTGGGTCGCATCTTGGCAGACATCAGAGTCCCTGTTTGCTGACGGCTGAAGGAGCGGGCATATGCTGTCTCCAGCAGTCTCTGGCTTTTACCAAGCTACACCAGGGAGCAGGTAGGGGAGCACCAGTCCCCGAGTTGTAACTGCACTCCAGGAGACCTTGGCCCAAAACCACGTTCCTCCTTCTCCTCCAGTAAATCAGCAGCTAAAATAAGGGGGTTAGTTAAGCTAATACAATTACCTAGGAATGCTTTGGTTGTTGAATTTTGTTTTTAAGGGGCCAAGAAAAGCAAATAGGACCACGGCTGGCCTCTCTCTGGCCATTCTCCTGGAGTTAGGTCAGGTCACTCCCTGTCAAATGAGGGGACAAGGACAGCCTCTGAAACCATTACTGCAGGGAGGACAATATTTGTGTGGCAAACAGAGCTAAGAAGACGCCAGGGGATGTGACCAAGAGGAAAAGAGCCAGGACAAGAAATTAGGCTAAATAGGAGCAGAGGGAACCCTGCCAGATCTGGAGATGCAAGTGGCCTGTCGGCGTCCTCACAAAGGATTGCTTCCATTTAAATTTTTTTTTTAAGGAACACAAGACACAAGAGGCCAGATGCCATAATTTAAGACAAAGCAGTAGCTAGAAAGGCCAGTTCTCCTACAGAGAACTAGACTGTGTATCGTTTTCATTATCTGCTCATACACCCTTTGTTTTCACATAAAATCTAGAGCCCATTTCAAAAAGGGGAAATTTATTGCTGTCTGCTAGCCTGTTGTTATGGAAGCTATTTGTATCAGTTAGAAATATGTGGCAGATGCAAATAAATGAAAACCTGACTACCAGGGACTTAAATAGATAAGGATTTATTGGTCTTTGGCGATAAGCAGTCTGGGAGTCTTCAGTCTAGCAATAGCTCAGAAATGCAACACTGGCGTCTAGACTCCAGTCTCTTCTCTTCTTCCTCTTCCACAAGCCTTATATTTTAGGTCTCCTTTTCCATGCTTGTCGCCACACAGCGCCAAAAAAGCTGCTGCATCTTAAGTCATCACATGTACATTCCAGGCAGGAAGAAGAGGAAAAAAACCAGAAAAGGGAAGCACTTGAATCCAGAAAGCAAATGCTTATCCAAAAATCCCTTAGCAGCATTCTGCTTACAGCTCAGTGACCAGAGTGGTGTCCCATGGCCACTCAGCAGCAAGGGAGTCTGAGAGGTGTGCGTTTTTAGTGGAACACATTGCCACCCCCTCACAAAATCACCATTCTATCAATAAAGTGAAAGTGCGTATTGGAGAAGCAACAGTAGGGCCATTGCCATGATTGGGCTACTTGTACTAGACACGACCACGAGCACCAGCCCAGACAATTAGCAGGTCTGTGGTTCAGCGCCAGTGTTGCAATCGGCTGAGTTCAGAGAGCTGTCAGAAGAATGCTGGCATTTTATATTAATGTATAATGCTGATACGTGTGTCATATACGAGTTAGTCTCATCAGTAACTCAGCTTTCTACATCTATAAAATGGGTCCAAGCAGAGTTGGAATTATCTGGTGAGGAGAAGGAACAAATTGCCCTTCTAACAATATGGAACATGTATCTGATTTAGTTTTCCTCCACAGCTTCATAGAGTCTACACTTTGCGATTACCTGTTTCCATAATTATTCAGTTTCTAATGCCATTAAAAGGAGTAGCTATGGGACGACATAATATCTCAGGGACATCCTACTGCAGGACTACATCACAGGCGAAACTCTCTTGAAAGTTCATCTTTCTCTACCTCCAGCTGTTGATGTAGACTCTAAGGTCACCCTGCATCCATCATATGTCTTATCAAATATCACTTTCTCAGAGAGGCCTTCGCCGGCCACCTTCCCTAACACATTTGGTGTTTCCTTGTTTCCTTGCTCTCCTTTATTGTCCTTACCAGGTGCTTCTACCATACCTGGGTGGCTCACATGTCTAACAGCTCCATGAGGGCAAGGACCCTGCCAGCACTTTCTCCTGTGCCTGGCACAGAGGAGACACCCAATGAATGTCAGCCCAACAACTTTTAAGCAAACATTTATTGAGTATTCCTTGGCATGATTCTCAATGCTTGACATAGATTAATTCATTTAAACTTTACAGCAACCCTGAGGTAAGTGCTGTCATCCCATTTTTCAGATGCAAAAACTGAGGCTCAGGGAGGTTAAAGTTGCACAGTAAACGACAGATCTGGGACTCAAAGCCAGACAGTGGCTCTGGAGCTGTGACGTTAGTCCCTGCTCCGTTCTGCCTCCACCTTGTAGAAGTTTCCACGACACCGTGCGGTGCGTTGTATCACTGCCCGTCTGCTATTCCTGACACCTTATCTCGGGACTTCATTCAGCTCTTCAGTTATCCTTACTTCTTAATCTTTTTCTCCCTCCTCCCCGTTGCTTAAAGTGACCCTGGCCCTCCTTTAACACTTCATGATAGGCACCGGTAAATGTTTATTAAAAACTTCATTACAGTCCTTAAGTGCTCGGGAGAGTCACCATTTGTTGGAAATAACCTACATTTTCAAAGCCAGCTGTGAAAATAGTTATCCTTTTCTGCTCAGGGAATTTCAGTGATGGCAGATATAATTGATCGAAGTAGGTACTACTTCATGCCAGCAGCGTGCCGGGCACTGCTCATACGTTATTTTTAATCCTTTCAGCAATCCTGTACAAAGTCAGCACTTTTCCATTTCTGCGTTGAGAAAGACAGCCTTCAGGGGTTAAAGTGAATTGTCCAAAGGTGTGTCATGAGGTGGAGGTGGAGGATCGGTATTCCCGTTCACCAGTTTTCACCATTTTGTGAAAGGATTAAGTGCCTTCCCAGACCTGAGGTCTTCACAAGGAAAACCTGAGGGACAGTAAACGTTAAACCACCGTCTCAACGAAAAGCAAACTCCATAGGCGTCACATGCCCCATAAGAGAGTTGAACAAGCAGAACTCCTTCACCCCAGTAAGAAGGTGCTGTACTTCTTCCAACAATTGTGCCAAGAGAAAGGCACTTCTGAAATTTCCATAGAGCCAGGTCACAGGGCACACGAGGACAGGAGCACCGTGACTCGGCCGTCTCATTGCATACGCCCAACTTCCCCCAGAGAGGAAGCTCACTTTGCTCGCAGCTCCTTTCTATAAAGGATTTTTAGCTCTATTCCAAAAATCAAACCCACCTTCAAAGGATAAAGATTGGCCTGTCACTAGAGACGATGATGAGGTTGTAATCATCTCCAGTTTATGAGGGAGGAAATGAAGACTCAGCGCTTGAGTCAAGGGCCTGAGGTCATTTATTTTGTCATCCGTGGAGCCCAGTCTTGACCCCTCATCTTCCAACACTACACCCCGTGCTTTTCCTCAATTTCTAAGAAGAGCTTCATTGTCCAGGACAGGTTATAGAGGCCAAGGAGTTGGAGAAAAAGAGAACATGTTATAGGCATTGGGGGCATCACTGGAATCAGCCCATCTTGGCTCAGGTTTTGACTTTGGGGGAAGCCACACCTACGTATGTTAAAAAGCCATTGATTTACTTCACAGTCACAACTCATGAGATGTCACTGTATGAAATGAGATGTCATTGGCGGTCCTTGTCCCCAGGGAGAATTATCCTCAATCCCTCTCTGTAGGACGTTTTCCCATGGACACTGGGGCTTAGAGACTTCTAGGATTTCTGCTCATTTCCTCAGTCAAACAGATGGTGGGATTGAAGGACCTTCTGGATCCCTTAGATGACAGGCCACCAGCCACAATGTCTTGGAGACTGCCATGGGCTCTAGAGGCAGACAGACCTGGGTCCAGCTCCCATCTCTGCCACCTGCCTGGTGGAAAACCTCAGTTTCTTACCACCAATACAATGGAGTAACTGGTACGAAACTCAGGGGTGGGCGTGAGGGCTGGAGGAGCTCCTGCTGCAAAGCCTTTAGCGCAGTGCTGGCACTGAGCGAGCTCCCCATTATTTCTGCCCTTCCAGCTGGAAGTGGAGGGTCCCAGAGGAGTCACCTCCATCCCACTGTGGGGACTTCACGGGGCAAAGGAGACAAAAATTGCTCTCCCTTCAAAGGTCAGCAAGACATTGCCTAAAGGGACCCTGACTTTAGACTGAACCACACGGGCTCCCTGAATGAACCTCGCCAGGTGTGGGAGCTGGGAACATCCCTGCCTCTGGTCACAGCAGCCGTGGCCATGTTTGCCGAGGGGCACCATCCCTCCCACGAAGAAAACAGAGTGAAGAAAATCTCCAAGAGCAGCTTGTTTGCAAAGCAGCCATCCAGCCTCTAAGCATACTTCTTCAATAAAAACGCAGGAAAATACTGTTTTTCTTTGTTTATACCATTTCTAGCATCGAAACGTCGTCTAAGAGACACATTACCATAACTGCAGTCACCCTCTGTGCACATAACCTGCTTCTTTCACAAAATATAATTACTCCCACTCTCCATGCTTTTAGCCGAAGATTAACTTGTAGCAACTTAAAAGGTCAAAGCTGAGATCAAACTGCGTGTGTTTTAATCTCCAAAAAATGTAAATTGGGCCAAAATCTCAAAAATAACAAGCCCTGCGGGTAGACTGTCTATTCATGAAGAGTGTCCCATGACACAGGAGCTGGTCTTTGGATAACCAGCTTGGCATCTGAGCAGCAGATGTAGCCTCTGAGGAGGTACTTGCCGTGGTCGGGTAAGTGCAGATGCTTTACGGAGGAAGAAACAAGCCAGCGGAATAGAAATACCAAAACATTCCACGGTTGAAATGAAGGTTGTCTCCAGCGTGGGGGCCACGATGATTTATTCAGCCAAATGTTTAAAATAAATGCCTTGGTATGTTTGTATTGATCACTTTTATTTTCACTGACAGAAATCGTATCTACTAACTCCATCTCTGGAGTTAGAGGGGTTGGATTGGGGGATATAAATTCCACCATTGTGCACCATAAACCATCCTGAAGAAAAGAAAATAAATAAATAAAAAGCTCCACTTTGCACAGAAACAAAAATGCATTCCTTTCCACATGGCTGTTCTTCAACAAGAAATAATGAAGGAAAACAGCGCTGAAATGTGCCGTGCCAGTCTTAATGGCATTTTAATAGTTTAAATTAGGAGCGAAAGGCCACTCGGCATGTGGTTTTGCATAAACATTGCCCTTTCGTGATAGTAATTGGGGTGAGGAGAGTTGTCAGATGGCAGGGCTCCGCCCCGCTGGCCCGGGGGGTGGCCGGGTGGCACAGACCCGCCTCGGCCCCTGAGAAGCAGCAGCCAGACCCGGATGTCAGAGTAAAGCAAATCTTATCCTTACCCCCACATTAGGAACTGACTTACAGTTCCTTACACATGCGGGTGACAACTTGCTGGTCTGCACACTGCAAGTGCTTAATTTATGTAACGTTCAGCTAGGGAAGAAGGCTGACGACCCTTCGCTGCCACTCAAATTCATCTTTCCTAGTTTCTACAAAGAGAGTGATCATAATCATGAAATTCCAAGGCAGATAGCTACGGGGGCGTGTGAATTTACAATTTGGTGGTGGACCTGAGACCACAGCATACCAGTCAAGGAGGCCCAGAGACTTGTTCCTTCCAGGTAAAGTTGATGGCTCTGTCTACAAATAGACACAAGCATCATGAACCTGTTATCAGACAGATTTCACTATTCCTGTTCTAAACCCTGCTCCCAAGAGGTTCCTAGTCTAGCCCCCTAAGTGTCGAGTAAACAAGGAACCAACAAAATATCAGGTAATGATGAGTGCTATGAAGAAAATAAAACTGGGACAGGAAAGAGAGTGCCTGTGTGGTCAAGAAAGACTCTCTGGAGAGGGTACATTTCAGCTGAAACCTGAATGGCACGAGGGGAACAGCCAAAAAATCTCAGGAAACAGCATTCCAGGCAAAAGGTACCACAAGTGCAAAGGCCCTGGGGTGAGCCTGTGCCACGTTTCCTTCCTTTCACAGTCAAAGCAGGTCCATGTCATGTCAGATCTTCTCACTGCAGCATTTCTTGGACAGATGGCCTAGCTCTCCCAGGAAGAACATGGGCATGTTTCTAATGCAGAAAACGACCACCTTATTGAAGAAGTGAATGCAGTGCTAGAGGATCATACAGGCATAGAATCCCAGGAGAGGAGGAAAACATAAGTCCTATTTCCAAGGTACAAGAACTGGTTTGCAGAATCCCCCTAAACCCTCTAGGGCAATTACCTACAGAAACAACACATGGAATTAAAGTGTACGTGGGAGGTGGGAGGTGGTCCTGAGAAGGTGTTTGACAAACGCCAGATTGTGTGTTAGGTTTTTGACATATACTGAGGGATAGGATACTCTGTTGCCAGGTTGGCTGATCTGAGTCAGTCGCGAGTTTTGCTCTGCCCCACAATTCCCATGATGGCAATAATACCTGCCCACAGGGGTAATCTACCAAGGGGAATTGAAGTTGAGGCCTATCCACTGGAGCAGTAGGAGCCAACAGGAAGACAAGTCTCTAGGGGCTGACTTTTTCTTCATCAAGAGCTCTGGAGGAAGAAATAATGCTCCCAAGTGGTTTCAGAATGGTATCACATTGTGTCTCGAGAGGCTAAGATGGAAGACTGGAATGGATCTTATTCTTTCAGAATACAATTTTAAGGGAAGAGCTACTCATAAAAAGCACTCTTCTGTTGAAGTAATTCTGAGAGGCACACAGGAAGTATCAGAGATATCCAGATGTCCTTTCTAAGCCTGTTGGGAATGCCCCTCTCTTTGAAAGGACGGTGCCATGGTCAAGTCTGGTGCCATCCCATTCAAGCATATCTCTTGATCAGCAACTATTTTTATAGTCACAACCCAGGTTTGATCATACCAGGAAGTGCTCATTTTGGGGGGAAGTGGCTCTGGACAACAGAAAAAAAAATTTTTATAAGAATATGTAAAATTCCTCCCAACTTCTCTTTTGAAATCTTGCATTTTTCCTCCTTAGTCTGTCATCCGCCACCAAATACATCAAATACAATGTAGGGAAGTCTTTGACTTTCTAGATAAGAAGAATTAAGTGTTTTGATTTATATGACTGCTCCAACAGCACTACTCACGTGGGAAATTGTTGGCTAAATCAGCATGATTGAATCGTGTTCCAAGGGTTTCCTCACTGCACTCTTATTTGATCTATAGAGTGAATTTGACGAGGAATCCATAGAAAATGAAATAGAGATATCCTTCACCAAAACAGAACAGATTAGCTTTTGCACTGGGATATTTGGCCTTGAAGTTCGTAAATCACCTGTTGACTATGCATATAACTATGATATCCTTCAGGGGAAGGTGTACTGGAGAGTATTAAGCTATGCTGACTTGATATGACTCAACCATCTTGGCAAATACATCACAAACTGGGCAACTGAATTTCTAACTAAAGCTATATCTACACAAAAACACAGTTGTTTAAAAAATGAAAAATACAGTTAGTTGTTTAGGGTCTAATTCTGCCAAACAACCAGCCACACTGATTTTTCCTCCACTAAATTGTCCAGTAGCTTGAGCAAATGGATTGAGTTAACCAGTTGATAAGGAATTAAATAGATCTAGTCTATTCATACCAAAACATACAAGTACATAAGCAGAGTTAGATTATCCATAATCTAGTTTCCTTTCAGCTATAGTAGAAATCAATTTTGGTGCTCACAGGGGAAAAGATGAATTGTTAGAACAGTAAATAGTCAATAAATATTTGTTGAAATAGAGTAAATAAAAATAAATATGCACACTGGTAGTTTCTGTAACTGTTAGAACATTAGCTTATATCTCAACCTCTCACGGGCCATAAAAATAAGTTGATGATAAAGAAGTAACTGAGCAGGAAAGAATGAGAAATGGCAATACACAACCAAAGCCCCTTGTATAGAGGCATACAAGCGTTCCGGTTGATGACCAGATCTAGCACTCAGATCTTAATTTCTAAATGTCATTCTCCAATAAAAGGAACCATGACTCCTTGGAGAAATGGCTGATTCCAGCACAGGGAAAGAAAAGTAAAAGACAAGCCTGGACCACCTTACAATGCCAAAAAGTAAGAAAGGCTCAAAAAAGTGATGGGACTATGTCAAAATGACACAAAAACCAACTGGCCAAATCTGGGATAATTTTAGCCATAAAGTAAACAATGATAGTAATAGATAATTGCCCATAGAATAAAATAAAAGCCATAAACCTACACTGATATAAATAAATAATTGAATAAACAAATAAATAAGAATGAAGGAAAAGCTCTTGCAGTAGAATTCTAATTAATAAATGTAGAAGGAATGATGGAAATAGAGAATTTGACAAATACCACAGGAATAATTGTTCCCAGCAAGAATTATCAATGGGTGTGAAAATTAATAGGCATGAGTATGAGAAACGAGATGTTTACATGGTCTCGGATTATCTCCCCCTAACATACTTACCAGTTACAGAGGGGGAAATAGTAACTTCCCAGTGGAGAAACCTGTCAGACAGCACCTTAACTGAGTTACCAAAGTTAATACCACCTGTTATGGATCAAATCAATCTCATGTGCCTCCTGATATGTTGCACAAAGACACAATATCACTTCTGTGCTGTTCTTGTCAAACATGCGTAACCTGAATTTAATCACCAGGAAACCTGGACAAATCCAATGAAAGGACACTCCACAGAATAACTGGCCAGTATTCATCAAAAAAGGTCAAGGTCATGAATGACAAAGACTAAGGAGCAAGCTGTCACACATTAAAGGAAACTGGGAGACAGAACGACTAAGTGCAACATGCTATCCTGGATTGGATCCTGGACCAGAAAACAGATATTAGATGGAAAACTGGTGAAATGTGAATACGGTCTCTAGATTATGCAAGAGTATTGCATCAACATTACTTTTCTGGTTTTTATAATTTTACTGGGGCTAGATGAAATGCTAACATTTGGGGAATCTGAGTAAAGGGGAAAATTCTTTGTGCTATTCTTGCACCATTTTGTGAGTCTGAAATTATTTCAAAATTAAACATTAAAAAATAAAGAAAAAGTTCATAATAGTTCTGGATGGAGTTGTGGTTGGAGTCGGCAAGTAGGGATAGCCAGCTGTGTAGAGACCAGCTGTGTGATCTGTCAGAGAGCTAAGGGGTCAGCCACCAACAGGAGGTAGCAGCAACCTGAAAGTTCAAGGTCTAGATAAAGCCTAAACCCTAAACTAACCTACTAATCTGAACCCACACCTATGGCCACACTTACCCATTTACATCCACAGATGCTTCAGATTCCAGCCTGCTTCCCACAGCTCTCAAAAATGGAGAGCAAACTCCTTCATGCGACTTTGGACAAGGTATTTAACCTCGTCATTCTCCATCTATAAAATGGGGCCATAATATCAGTTATGTCATGGGGCTGTCATGAGAATTACATGAAATAACATGAAAAGTACTTAGTATGGTGTCTGGCACAGAGACAGCTCTTGATGAACTTTGGCTACTCTAACCATCATATTCGTTCCCATCCTCATCCTCATCATCATTATTACTCTGTTAGCAAAGCCCCACAAACAGCCTCACTAGAGTCTAGTTCCATGGAAGTGGGCACTCTGTCCAGCTTGGTCACCGCTATAGTCCCAGCTTCACACAGTCCATCCACAGAGCAGACCCTCCATAAATGTGCTACTCAAATGGAAGAAAGAAACATCTGGCCCAGCTTACCTCTTAAATTATTTTGAATAGAAGGACAGCTGCTGTAACAGAGACCCAAACTACCAGTAACTTAAATAAGACAGAAGTTTACCTTTCTTTCACATCTCCATCTGAGCATCAGCTGTCCATGACTGCAAGATGCTTCCAGGAACAAGACCCAGATCCTCTCTTGGGGCAGAGCCATTCCCAGAAGTTTCATGACCTCATTCACATTCCAGCCTGATGTGGGACGCCCCATGAAAAAGACGGCAAGATCCCCAGACAGGGCCACTACTCTCCTGCCAGCACCATCCAGTTCCCTGGCCCAGCAGCATTATCTCGCTTTTTGTCTCTGAAAAGGCTTGCTTCTAGGAAAGCGGAACTTACCCCTAAGATTCTATTGGTTCCCTGGGCTAACTCCTGATTGGTCCACTTGTAGTGCCTTATTTGCATGGAGCTTACTCCTGGTTGGTCCATTTCTATCACTCCTGATGGGTCCATTTCTACAAAGCTCATTCCTAATTAGTCAACTTTGTTACATCTTATTTGTGTATGATGTTGCAAAGTCTAGACTGGCAGCCTATAAAGGCCTGTGTAAACCTACAGACAGGGTCCAGAGCTTGGAATGCTAACTCCTCTGGGCCTGCCGGCGTAATAAACTTGCGTTCTCCAACCCTTCAAGTGCTGCTTGGTCTCTCGCCCGGATCCAGGTTGCTGTCACAACTGAGCTGTAACACTGAGCTGTAACACACTTTGCTGCAACAAGCCCACAGGAAGCAGGAAGGGCAAAGAGGAAGGACACACTCTAAAGAGGGCACAGCCAACAGGATACGCATATAACTTGTATTTCCTCCTCCCTGGCCAGGACTTGAACGTGGGTGACATCCAGTTGCAAGGGAGGCTGGGGAATGTAGTCTTTATTCTGGGCAGCCATGTGCCTTGTTAGCATTTGGTGGTTCTGTGACTGCAGAGGAAGAGGATGATGCATTTGGGAAGCCACCAGCAGTCCTGCCAATCTCTCCACCTTCATCACTCCCCCTCTAGACACTGGCCCCACAGCACTTCTCCCAGGTCTTTGCACCCACTGCTTCCTCTGTCCAGTGCCCTAGCCCAGCCTCAACGGCACCCCTTTCAGAGAATCCCCATTCACTTTTCAGACCCCTAAGGAGACATCACTTCCTCTTGGAAACCTTTTAGCACCCCCACCCAGTGGGGATTAGCCCCTCCTCCCTCCTTGAAAGTCTTCCTCTATCCCTGATCTTGCCCTACAGTGGCACTGTGTCTAAACTGTTTATTAGTCTGTCTCTTTTCACTCCAAAAGGGCAGAGAATATCCATCTGTCTTTGTCCCTTGCACATTACAGCGCTTGAAACTTCTGCTGAATTATTGTATATATACTTTTGAGAATCTATATTTGAATTTTTAAGCTACTGTAGCTTTGCCCAATACAAGAACATTCCTGGCATAAACGGGAGCACCCCGGACCCGGGTAAGTAGTAGAGAAGATATCAGTGAAATCAGACCCGCTGCTTAAGAGAAGAAGGAATCCAGATGCTGTGGGCCTCACAGGACCCTGGGAATGTTTGTCCGGCTCCTGACTCCTGTTTACATCTAGCCAGGCTGGAGGACAACAGAGCCCCATCACCAGCGCCTCCCTCAGTGAGCGCAGCCAGCCCGGGGGCCGCCTCGCCCTCAGGACAGTACAAGCTCACTTCCTGGGCAGGGAACATGGCAACATCAAGACCCTGCTGGTTGAAGTCACAGCACAGATGGCTTATGAACATGAAAAGGCTGTTTAATGTGAAAAGCCTTTGATTTTTTTCCCCCAAATTAATTCCTTCAGTGCCCTGCAAGCTGTAGGCAAAACTATAGGAGCCGAGGAGAAGGGGCGTTTCAGCCAAAACTCCTAATTTCCTTGCCTGATACCGTTTCCGTGAGTTCCAAATCTGAGTCTTAAATATATGTTTGTGGAATTAATGTTTGTTTTGTTTGTTTGTGGTAAGGGAGTGAAGGATGCCGTTCTGGGCTGTTTTGCTTGCCTAAGTCTCAACAAAGGGTAAGAGAGAAAAATATCAAGCTTGGATGGAAGGATCAAGAGAAGTTACCGCTCACTAAGGATGTTGTATTGAAGGAAATCGAATCTTCAACCTCATCCTAACTCACATCTTACTCGCGGGTTTATAACCCCTGCGCACCCTCTCCTCCTCCCTGATGCCATTTCCCTCACTCCCAAATCAGTTTTAAACAAGTTTGTCCATGGAGGGCTTGCTTTTGTTCGTTTCTGGAAGAATTCCTTCAGTATTAGACCATCTGGCACTTTTACATGTCAGGGTCTACAAGGAGTCTCATCTCATTTAATTTTTTTGCCAATGAGATAAAGTCAATAACAAAACAGGCTTTAAAAAAGGTCCCCAGCTGGT
The DNA here is from genome assembly GCF_009834535.1 of Camelus ferus. NCBI lineage: Eukaryota > Metazoa > Chordata > Mammalia > Artiodactyla > Camelidae > Camelus > Camelus ferus. The sequence continues at coordinate 102,544,397 of NC_045696.1, forward strand.
GGGTGACAGTGTCTCTTCATCAGAGACCACCACCTGGAAAAAGACACCAAGATTTAATGTTTTCTTTGGCTGCTCAGGGAAAGTGAAGGGAACCCCAAAGACTCTTTCCTGAGGAAGTTAATAAGCCCATAGATCACTCTGGGTCCTTGGCTCATACTCGTCTGTTCTGTCACCCCCCCCCCATAACACTACTCTTAATCAAAATCCCCCCAACTTCTTGCCTCTTACTGATTGTTCAACAGGCCAGCATGATCTGTGTGTACTCCCTGGGTAACCAAATCTGTGCCCCTCCACTGTCTCCTGTCAGTGAACAGAGCTATGACATGAAACAGTAATACTTGTCACACCAACGCAATGTCTTTATCTTTATTTTTAAGTACATGATACTCTGGAAGATGACAGTTTTGAAAAAAAAATTTTTTAACCTGCTCTGAACATCACAGGATATTTTCATAATGTCTTGAGGATTCAATCTCTAAAAAATGACATCTATGTGAGATTAAGTTTTCAATGTGCATCTTTATTAACAACACGGTCACTGAGGTCCCCTGCCCACACGTCTGACTAAGAAAACACATAAATAAGTCCTCCTAAATCATGCGATGTCAGCTGATTCTAAATGGCATGAAAACAGAAATAATTGCTTTCCTCTTGTACCCAAATAGGACGTTTCCATTAAAACTGTTCATTTGATTCAAAGTAGGGACAATACATGATGATGATGATTCAGATCAGAAATTATATCCTAATTGGGTCTCTGGATTAGACAATTTGAAGTTTTCTTTAAAAAAAAGAAAACCTGTAAAAGCAAAAAACAAAGATCCCTCCACAATTATTCAAACTCAAGGAAGGGGTTGTGTGACGTTTTCCTCTTCCTGGCAAATCAGTAGCCCTGTTCTAGGTTTTCAACTTGACCAAAGGTAGCCGTGTCAGCCTGAAATGAGAACAACTATAAACTCTTTAAAAAAAAAAAAAAAAAAGAGTTAAATGGTAAGATCTTGGGCTCTGGGCTGAGACTGCCTGCTCTACTGGTTACAAGCTGTGTGACTGTGGGCAGGTTACTCTACCTCTCTGGGCCTCATCTGAGAGCCGGAATAAAACTAGTGGCCACCTTAGAGGGTCACTGTGGGGATGAGATACATGCACAGCACAGTGGCCGGAACAGTACACTCAGTAGAGGTCAGCAGTGATCATCCTCTGAAGGTCAAAGGATCTTTTCTACCCATTCACGGCCAATATGAAGTTGCTTTGGAAAAGTGAACCAGCCACCAATTTGGCAAATCTAAAGGGGCTGGTACCTATCCTGGAGGAAGGAAGCACTGCCTGCGCCAGCTGGCTGTTAGGTGTACTTAAGCCCAAGGTGGAGTGTTTAGCCCCTCTTTGCTCAGCTCTTACATGTTAAAATGCTATTTGTCCCTGAAATAGCTTAAAAATACATTTATACACACAAACATATATATGTGTGTGTGTGTCTATACAGATAAATGGATATAGCATATCAATAACTATCTGTTGCCACTCTTGATTTTCCCCTGCACTCTGAGGGCTGTCTTCCACCCTCAGCAGTGAGAACCAGAGTGGCCAGCTGTCCCGAGCTCTCGCCCAGTGAGTCCTCCTCCAGGCTGCCGCCAGGTCAGCGTGTCCCACAGTGTGTCTTGTTTAATCTGCAGTGCTTTGCTCTCGACCATTAATTGGAGCTGTAAACCATGCTGGCTGTTAGACATGGTGGAAATGAAGGCACTTAACTTGACACGAAGAAACAAAGGCTGAGTAACATGTTGGGTATCAAAGTTCAAGTTCCCACACTGGGATACTTCCATCAGAGGGGTTAGGTGATAATCTATAAGCCATTAGGAATTCCTAGAAGCCCTCGAGTATTATCAGGCACCAGCATATCATTGCAACCCAGAGAACTGATCCCCAGCCAATGCTCAGCTCGACACTAGAGGCTGGAAGAGCAACTGCCAAAGGCAATGCCAGGACCATGTTCCCCAAGGGACGATGCTGAGTCAGTCATCACTCCCGCTTCCAGGAGAGCAAACCGCAGCTAGGAAGGATATGACTGTGTTCCTCTCCTGCTCCCAGCTTGAAGTCTCCAACCAGCTGTTTTTAAACAAATTCTTAAGTTACAGAAAAGAAATGACTCATTCCTTCTGCCCTGTGTTATTGCAGATCATTTATGTCACATGTACATATGCATAAAACATGCATATGTGATCCTTAGATGAGACTGCCTTTATAAATCCACTCAAAATTCAAATTATGATGAGTGCAAAATTCTTATGGTAGAAATATAGTCTTACTAAATTGAGGCAAGCAGAAATCAGAAAAAAAAAAAAAAAGAACAAGACCAACATTGTCATTTATAGCTAACATAATTTTTATGTGGTCTGGCTTGTCAAATATGCTTATCACCTGAAAACAAGCTAAGAAAGGAGAGTATTCGTCATTTTTTCTGTTATTTATACAATGCTTGCTTGCCTTTTGCCCTCTTAAAAATGCATACTCAAAAAGACTCAAAATCAAAATCAAAATTCTGGAGTCAGCCACCTGTCAAAAATGCTGCAGGACCGAAGCCCAGAATTCATTTTAACATGTAGTCGTCCCTAGACTGTGACAGAATTCAGGTTTCAATTAGCTTTCTTCAGGCTCCCAAAACCAAGAAGAGTCTAGTGGGTTGTTAACATATTCATAAGTAAACAAATACTTGGTCCTTTGACGAGCAGCCAGGATGGGAGGGATCCAGGCATCCACGGGGAAGCCGTGGGGAGCTTGCACTTCCCTCACTCCGTGGGAATGGACCCACTGTGGATGCTGCTCCTGTCTTTCTGAGCATCTTTATCTGTACCTTTATGGAACCCTGTGAGCAAGATGCCCACTGTAAGAAGCCTGACATGCAGCCAGAATTACTAAACTGAGGTGGTGCTTCTTGTGCAGAACCCTGCCAGGCTCAATGTTTGCAAAATGAAATTGCCCATAGGTCTACACAAATGTGAATGTGCACGTCAATCACCGGGTTCCTATTGAATGCAGATTCCAATCTGGCAGGATAGGGAGGGGCCAGTACTGCGGATCTGAAGACCCTACTTCTGTTCACAATTAAATAAACATGGTTTGGAGGCATCCCAGGTGCCAGGCACTGTGCCTTCTGCTGGAAACACAAAGATAAAGCAAGGGTCTTGCCCCAGAGATGCTTGTGCAATAGGAGAGACAGCTTACAACACACTGGAAAGTTCAGCATTTGTTTGGATCTTTTGCATTACCAGGAAGAAAAGCCCATCCAAAGTGGCTCATGCAAAAAAAAATGTAACTGGCTCCTGTAATTGCAAAGCCTGGGTAAGGTGACTTGCGATCCAGTTTGAAGCAGGGCTAAAATGATGTCACTAGCACCTGGTTTCTCTCTCTGTGTCTTTTGGCTCCGCTTCCTGTTGTTTGGCTCCCTTCTCTTGGAGGCAACATAGATACCAGTCCATATGTTTTCTCCTCTTAATAAGTGTGCCTTCTTATCCAGGAAGTCTCAGCAGAAATCTCAGGGTATCTCATTGGCTCTAACTGGGTCATGTGTTCAGCTCTGAACCAATCTATGTGTCCAGGAAGTCAGACTTCCATCATGGTAAGCCCTAGAGTTTAGGGAGGAGTTAGCGCCAAAAGAACCCCATGTACCAAAAGGGCAGGAGGCGTGGATTCCCACAAGAATCAGAGGTTGAATGCTGGGCAGCCAAAAGCCCACAGTCACCACTACAGAGATGTGATAGAATCACAGGCAGTGAGCATGGAGAAAAACACTGGTGCCTGATAAATACCATCACAACGTGTGTGTGTGTGCGCGCGCAAGCGCGTGTGTTATGTGTGTGCGTGTGTGAGTGTCACCAGCCACAGGCAAAGTGCACACAGTGCCCAGTCTGGAAAGGACTACTGATTGGTTTCTTGGGGGCCTTTAACACAACACCTGCATCCTTCCACCTCAGCCATGGTATAGTTCAGTCACTCCAGAAATACTTCATTCACTACTTTCTGTGCAGGAGTTGAGAAGTAGAAAGTATGGTTTCATTGTTCCTGAGGTTAGAGTTAACTGGAATATAGACGAGATTAACACACTAAATATTTGAAAGCCAGTGCAAAAAATACTGTGTAGCTGAGCACTAATTTGTCCTAAAAGAAAGGAGGCATTGTTGTGAGCTGGAATAGAAGCTTCCACAGGCATAAACATACAGATGCACAATCCCACTCCTGGGCATATATCCAGAAGGAACCCTAATTCAAAAAGACACCTGCACCCCAATGTTCATAGCAGCACTATTTACAATAGCCAAGATATGGAAACAACCTAAATGTCCATCAGCAGATGACTAGATAAAGAAGATGTGGTATATTTATACAATGGGATATTATTCAGCCATAAAAAATGACAACATAATGCCATTTGCAGCAACATGGATGTCCCTGGAGAATGTCATTCTAAGTGAAGTAAGCCAGAAAGAGAAATAAAAATACCAAATGATATCACTCCTATGTGGAATCTAAAAAAAAAGAAGACAAATGAACTTAAATATAAAACAGAAACAGACTCACAGGCATAGAATACAAACCTGTGGTTGCCAGGGGGAGGGGGTGGGAAGGGACAGACTGGGAATTCAAGATTTGTAGATACTGACAGGTATATATAGAATAGATAACAAGTTTATAATGTATAGCACAGGGAAATATATACAAGATCTTGTAGTAGCTCACAGTGAAAAAGAATATGAAAATGAATATATGTATATTCATGTATGACTGAAAATTGTGCTGTACACCAGAAATTGACACAACATTGTAAACTGACTATAACTCAATAAAAAAAAAAAAAAAATACAGATGCAATGGTGAGCTGGCTTGTATACTGGGTCAGGAAGGGACCAAACAAGTTGTAGAAGAGGACAGTGTCATCTTCCAACACCAGGGACAAGTGCCCAGATCAATGACCTCTCCACTATGGCCCCCACCCTGACTGCAGTACCCATGGTGGGAACCCATCTGACATCCTAGCTCCAGTCCAACACAACTCCCTTAACCCTGACCCAAGAACAAATGTACCATCTCAGAAACGGAGGTCTCAAGAATTCCTGCCTACCTGTGCTACACTCTGTCCTGCCAGAACTGTGTGTGTGTGTATATATATACATATATGATCTGAAATCTTTGTCCTCATTAAAAGTTTCAATCCGGTATCTCTCCTACTTCTTCCCTATCCATTACCCATCCTCCAATCAACCATCTTCTCTACGCCTAACCCAAAGCAGCAGAATGTAGCTACAGGCACGGGCAACCTTTAAATTCATTATAGCCACAAATGCCCAAAACAGCAATGATGACTGATGACGGTGATGATGAGGATGTTGACGACGGCGGTGATATCATTATCACCTAACGTTTATTGAATATCATTTTGCAGCAGCCTTGTTGTGGGCTCTGAATCAGTAAGAACATAATTCTCTTTGGCTTAATTTTGCTCAGTATTCCTCAAAGGAACGCTATTGGCATTTGGAGCAGGACAATTCTTCATTACCTGGGACAGTTCTCTGCTCAACAGAACATTCAGCAATACTGCTCGCATTCCCCAAATGCCATTACCACTCCCCCGTCCTGGCAAAACACACACACATAACCACACACAGTTTTCTAAAGACTGGTCTTCAATACTCCCCTCCAAGCAGTTTGCAGAAATAGTTGAGGACCACTGGCTGATGGAAAGAGTGCTAATTTGGACGTCAAAACTGACATTCACTGTACTTTGACCTTGAGCAAGCCACTTAGCCTCTCTGGGTATCAGTTTCCTCTTCCATAAAAGGTGGATCATAATCCTACTTCTGCTTAGTGGTGGCAAGTTTCAAATGATCTAATAAAATATTAGTGAGACTATGTAGTGTATTCATTAGGATTGTAGTTGGCTGTGAGTAACAAAAACGGCTTAAACAATTAAGCATTTCTTCTTCCCACACCGCAGGTATTCGGAAGGCTGGTGGTCTGTGGCTGGTGTGGTGGCTTCATGGTGGCCTCAGTATCCCCAGCTTCTGTCTTTCTGCAAGTGGCTTTTACCTTTGTGGCTGCCTCTCAGTCACAAGACAAAGACCCCACTTCCAGGCTCATGACAGACAGACAGACAGAAAGGAGGCAGGAAGGAAGGAAAAGGAGGCAAGAAAAAGCTCTATTTATATCAGAAACTAAACTAAAAAGGGAAGGGAGGAAAGAAAGGAGGCAAGAAAAAGCTCTGTTTATATCAGAAACTAAACTAAAAATCCCCAGGAGATTTCTGTTGACAGCTCACTAGCTGCCACGTGATCATCTCTACCTGCAAGGGAGACTGGGAAATATTTTTAGCCAAGCATATTGCCTCCTTGAACAAAATTAAGATTCTGTGAGTAAGAAAGAAGGGGAGAAGGTGGGAAGCCAGCAATATTTGCCGTACTTTTCGGTAAAGTAAAAAGCATCATAGACATGTAAGCAGCATTATTATAAACCCTGAACGAAAGCACATCACACAACACAGTAACTGCATGAATTCCGCTCCATGATTTAACCCCCGTCACTTAAATAAGTAAATGTTCTTATTTACATCCAACAAGCAGGGCAGCCCAATTAACTAATAAGGCACTTCTCTGCCCACATCCTAACATAGCAACGCAGAGTCAACCAGCTCTTGCGTAGCAGGCTCTAAAGCAGGTTGGCCCCAGTTATTCAAGGTAACAGGAGAGTATAAGAGAGCGTGTAAATGAATATAGAAGATCTTTATTGGTTTAAGGCCACCTGACAGTTATTCCCGTACTTTTGATAACTGCACCCTGCTGTTGTTGTGGGAAACTACTTCCCCACATTGTGTGCAGGTTGGTGGGACTGCCAGTCAAAGTGCCCTGCTTAGGTGCCAAGGAAAGACACCTGCCCCAGCCTCAGCCAATGCAACTCTCTCTTCCAGGACTTCGAATTCTGAATGTGTGAAGTGAGACAAAGAGAGAGACAGAGACAGAGACAGAGACAGAGACAGAGAAGGGGAGTTGGAGAGTGGGAGGGAGGGAAGAAGGAAGGAATGAAAAAAGAAATGAGAAAACCAGTGTCCAGCCTTGCTTTGTAGCTGTTCTTCAATTCTCTGGGCTCCCAAATCCTTTCCGGTTAATTTCCTGTTTTGTTTAATGTAACTGAGTCAGTTTTTCAACAAAAGAACCTTGACTGATGCCTCTGAGAATGACACTTGCAGATCACCCGGAATCTCAGCTGTCTGCTTTGGTTTCAACCTCATCTCCTACTAAAGCTCGACCAGAATCCCAAAGGGCACTTCTTCTCTGATCCCCAGACACTATAGAGATACCGCGAAATCATGGAGTGGCCAAGACTGGGAGGAACCAAAGAAATAAAAGCCTTAGGGTGAGGACGTGTCAGGCAGCCCCCAGTTGGGAAGCAGGAGCTGTGATTTCTAGTTTGCACAATTTCTCTGACTAGAGACTCGGCGTACATCTTTCGGCCTTTCTGCACCTCGACTTCCACACTTGTAAATGACAGAGCTGACTCTATCTCATCAGCTTTTAACACACCAGAATTACTTAACTTTGCTAGGTCTCCAGCTGCCCACTAAGTTCCTACCTGCAAAGCCTTAGAGTCACCAGCAATGTCAACCTCCCGGACAGTCCTACGTTTTTTTCCTTTAAATTTTAAATAAGGTTGCCCAGAAGCCCCATCTCACAACTGGAGAGAAATTTCCCACCCTGCTCAACACCTCCAGGGACTCCTGGGCTGAGCCAGCGCATCCACAGATCAATTCTATCTCTGAGTTTCTGCTTCCACTGAATTTGCAGTCGCCTCCCTGCGTTTCACCTCCTGCAGTTTTTTGCCCCGTGCCAGCCTGGGAGGCACAGCTCTGATTCCTTTGAGACAGGAAAGGGGCAGGGCACAGCCATTCAAGGAATGATACAGCAATTAACATCAAAATGGTGGAAGTTTCAACCCCCAGTAGGCCTTGAGGCTCAAGATGGTGGGAGATTTGACTTCTAGCAGATCCTGAGCTTCATTATACGCTCATTGTAATTTATTAACGTGGTGAATAACATGCCCACAGGCACCATGATAGTCCCAAGGCTAGCCACAAAAGGTCAAAGAGTGAGAAATGGCCAACTTCCTGGGAATCCCAGGCTAGTTAGACTGGTCCTTACACTTATTAGCATATGAAGCCACTGAGCCCATAAAAACTGGCAATAGGGTGCCCCGTGGCCACCGCCCTCTCTCTCTCTCTCCCTTCAGAGACAGACTGCACTCTGTCTATGGAGTGTGTACCTACTTTTACTCTAATCTGAGCACCCAGCCCCCACATCTCGTGGCCTTTCTCTTGCCTTTCAATGTATCTCTCTGAATAAATCTACCTTCACTCAACTGTGGCTCGCTCTTGAATTCTTTCCTGCACGAAGCCAAGAACCCACACTTGGCAGGGCATGTCCCAGGGGCTCAACCGAAGCCTGGGATGTGGCCCTCCTCATGCCCCACATCCGTTTTTCCTGCATCGCCTTCAGCTACAAAGCACTACCCGCTCAAGGCAAAGCACGTAGCAGCCTTTACTAGAAGTTTAGGGTAACAGAAGCTACCACACTGCCACTTGGTGGGGCAAACACCTCCATGCTGAACGTGGCTTTTCCCATCACTGGCTTTCCCTTCTCTTCTAGGAGCATCACTGTAGCATCATCTCCTTGGCTCCCGCATCCTGTCATATTGCGGGTCTCCTATTATCCCTCCCTCGACCTCTTCCCTTCTCCTTTCAAACTCTCTTTCTCCCAACCCCCAAATTGCCTGTTGAGGTTTTACGCAGCATTCTTCTGCCACCAGAATGACCTATTACCTGTTTTGCTAAACAAAGGTCATTCTAAGAGGAATTTTAACCAGCAGCACTTAAGCCAACAATTACTTCTCTCTACTGAAAAAAAAAAAAAAACATCTCCAATGATACGGATGACACCTGCTCCCAGGCTGAAGGCATAGTGCCTCCAGCATTTAGGAAGCATTTCTCAGAAAGCATTAGTCTGGGACAAAAACCTTTGCTATTTTGTTGCTATCCCTTCAATGAAAACAGTGTGACCTTTCCTGTACCATGCAAAAAGAAAGAGGCTTTGTCATTTACTAAGCCCTGTGACCTTAGGAAAATTACCCGTCTAAACCTGTATCTCCTTTCTGTAAAGTGAGGATATTTCTTTGCATCACAAGGAAAAGATTGTTTTTTACTATTTCATTAATTTTGTGTCTATATGAGATGACAGATGTTCACTAAACTTACTGTGGTCATTATTTCATGATGCATGTAAGTCAAATCATTATGTTGTATACCTTAAACTTACACAGTGCTATATGTCAATTATAGCTCAGTAAAATTGGAAGAAAAAATGAGGACAATAATAATACTTCTATTAATATCACAATATTGTTATGAGAATCAAATAGAATCATACTAGAAAGTCCTCTGCAGGAGGTGGGAGTGTAGCTCAGTGGTAGAGCATGTGGTCAGCCTGCCAGAGGTCATGGGTTCAATCCCCAGTATCTCTATTTAAATAAATTAAATAAATAAAGTACTTTGCACGAGGACCAGCACATAACAAATGCTCTACAAAAGGGTAAAGGACAGTACTGTTAGGACATTTGAAAGTGAAATTAAAATGGGGATAGAAAGTTATAACGAGCACAGCACATCGAGGAGTCACTTGGGAAATGTAAAAATATAAATGAAGACTTAACCTCAAAAAGTGCACTCAGAACTCACATCCTAAGAGGATACTGGTCTCACCAGCAAGGAGGGCTGGTTAAATAACAGGGCTAAAAAGTGTAAATGTGAATGCTGTCATTTCAGAAAGAAAATGTGTTTCATTTCTATTTTTCTTTTAAAAAGGAATAGCACAATATCCATCTAAAGATACTGAGCACCAATATGAGAACATCAAATATTTTCATTCCTCCCAGGACCTAATTCAGTCCTAGAGAGAATAAGAGCTTGCCAGAGTAACTGGGACATCTGCAAACAGAAATGTAATATTCAGAACTCCACGTTGTTCCTTGAAAATTTTCCAGTCCCTGTAAAGGTTAAAAGATGATCATACTGACGGTATCAAAACAATTACACAGGTTCAGCCTGCAGGGCAGTAACACGTTTTCCTAGTGGGCCCTTAAAAACCTGTGTCATTTCTACATTCACCCTAACGTTCTTAGCAGCATTTTTTACAGCTGCCAAGATATGGAAGCAACTTAAATGTCCATCAATAGACAAATGGATAAAGAAGAACTGGATAAATAACCAGGTCCTACTATGTAGCACAGGGAACTGAATTCAGTATCTTGAATAGCCTAGAACGAAATTGAATATGAAAAGGAATATGTGTATGTGTATAACTGAATCACTATGCTGTACACCAGAAATTAATACAACATTGTAAATCAACTATACTTCAATTTTAAAAAATTAAATAAAATAAAAAATAAAACCCTGGAAAAAAAATAATGGAAAAAAGTAGATACACACACACACACACACACACACACACACACACACACACACAATGGAATACTACTCAGCCATAAAAAGAATGAAATTTTGCCACTTGCAGCAACATGGATAGACTTGGAGGGCATTATGCTAAGTGAAGTAAGCCAGACAGAGAAAGACAAATACTGCATGATATCACTTATATGTGGAGTCTAAAAAATACAACAAACTAGTGAATATAACATAAAAGAAGCAGACTCATAGGTACTGAGAACAAACTAGTGGTTACCAGTGGTGGGAGGGTGCAATATAGGGGTCGGGGAGAGGGAGGCACAAGCTATTGGGTGTAAGACAGGGTGATGGATGTATTGTACAATACAGGAAATATAGCCAATATTTTATAATAACTGTAAATAGAAAGTAACTTGTAAAATTATATAAAAATTTTTAAATGTGTAAATATATACATTCGGTGCATGGCTACAACAACAAAAAAACTATCATTTCTGTTTAATTCAGTTCTTACCATTCTTTCGGGGGCTTCAATTTATTGTTTCTCTGTTTCAAACATTAATATGGAAAGTCCCCATTTGAGGCCTTCCACAAGCCTTATGTGGCATTTCTTTTGCCCATATTAATTTGTCTGGCTATTTCAGCTTCTGCCTACCACACATATGAAACTCAGGCCATGGTGGAACGTCACCTAGTGACTCTAAAGCCTCTTTGACAGTGTCAGTCCCTCAGTCCCTTCTGCTCAGACTTCTTGGGCGCCTTCTTTTACTCGGCACTCACCTTCTAAGGACCTACTAGCAAAGCACTGTTTCAGTGTTGGGGAGACACACACACACAAGCAGGATCCAGTCTCTTCCCTCCTGAAGGACCATGACTAGGAAAGGATGTAGGCTAGAAACCAAGCATCCCAGTCTGCAGGGAGACACAGCAACAGATCAACACATCAGGTGGTGAGAGGGACCAGGGGACGAAATCTTGGAGCAAGGCTGATACATAAAAGCTTCAAAGAGAGTCAGGATCTTCAGTAATGAGCAGGAATTCACAAAGCCGAGAGGACATGGGAGGCAGGAGAGGGGCAGAAAGTGTGGAGAACTTCACCCAGAGGAGAGCGAGACATACCACACCCATAACACACCACACCCATAAGGAAGTACACGCAGTGGACCAGACTCAGCACAACGAGGAGGCAGAACAGCTGGCTGAGCGCATCTGACATCCTGACTCCTTGAGTTTATTGTGACTTGACCTTCTGCTTTTCTAGACATAGACTTCCCCTCTGTTACACATGAAGCAAATGGAGAGAGCCCCACGGTAGCTTCAGAAGGAAGGGAACATCGTCATCAGCAGAACTTGCCAGCATCCCCAGTTGAGGACGAGGAGGTCAAGCTCTCCATCCTCACAGAAGACATCTGTCTTCGTGAGAAGGATCCCCTGACAGTACAGGCTGTCCTGGTCCTGAACAGGATTGGTCCCCAAGGGTCTCCAGCCCAACTGATGACTCAGAGAGCATGTCAATCGCTTGCTGCAGTCACCAAGGATTATCTGTCGTCTGTGCACCACCTCCTTAGAACATCATCAGGCAGAATGCACTTGTCTTACTAGGATGTCTGAGTTTTAATTAGCATTATGCACAACCCCCTGCAGCCACTTTCCAGGAACTGTGCAGTCTGTGGGCCCCACATTCAGAAGGGCCCAGGCTTGGTTTAATTCTCTGCTGTTGCGGAATCGAAATGCTTAATAATTTGTTTTTTAACAAGAAGCCCTGCATTTTCAGTTTGCACTGAGCCCCACAAACTCTGCAGCTGGTCCTGTCTAGAGGACTAACTGCTTCAAGGTGAATTGCTATCAAGCCCTGGCTATACACTCAGGACGGGAGCCATTACTGAATGGTTCTGAGTATAGCCTTTGGTTACGGTGATCATTTTCACGTCGTTTACTTGGCAGGATGATTGTCAAAAACCTGAAAGTTCAGACATTCCCAAAACTCTTTTGACATCTGATTACAAGTAACTGATTGGGCCACAAGCTAAGCTTTGGCCCCGGCCAGCCCCTGTCATCCTGCCAGGTAGGCAGGCAGGCTCTTGTTCCTTCAAGCCTCCTTCAAGTTTATAAACAATACCACCCCCCAAACTCTGGTTCATAAAGTTTCCCATTTTATAAACTTAACGTGTTATTCAGAATTTAACGATTTCCTTAGCATAATTTGGTTAAGGGTATGCAGAATTGCATCAGATGTAATAAAAGTCAAGCCCTGTCATTTCAATTATTAAACACTTGTACCAGATCCTGTACCCAAGCAGCTCAGTGGCTCGTACTTGAACTGCGAAAGTTGCAGCTGGGCAGCCAGAAAGAAGGGAAGGTACAGAAACCAATGGTGTGCTTAGCCGTGACAGGTCAGAAAGGGCCCTCCTCAAGGAGAGTGAGGACTTCTTTTGAGGAGTCCATAAACTGTGCATTGACCTCGGGACATCCCATTACACACCTGAAGCCATTCCTCCGATTGCAACTGTCATTTTCTACCTGCCCACACTGGATCCTTACTGTCACCAGTTCTGACAGAATAATCATTCATGTGCTCTCAGAGGCCTGAGATCAAAAAGTGTCCCTCCCAACAGACTGTTAGCTGGCACAAAAAATAAATAAATAAAAAATCTCTCTTCTAGACATCAAGACAGTGCAGAAACTCACTTATGGGGAGGGGTGGGGGAGCTGTGCATAGAGAAGGAAGAAGAGTGGGGAGGGAGGTAAAGTGACACGTCATCCTTATTCACAACTACAGATAAGGCACACCTTTTTACTTCCCTCTTGGTTTTTCTGAAATCTTTATTTCATTGCTCAGACCAAGGTAATATTAATTTAATGGCCTCGCTCAGATTGATATTAATTTCAGATGGACAGCGTAATCCAGCCACAACTATCCTGTGTGCAACAGAAATCTGGACACAACTGGCCAGGACCAGGCAAGAGACGCAGGGGAACAGGCAGTCCTTGTCTCGCTCAGCGTCCACAGCAGGACTCACTTCCTGCGAGGGGCCAGTCTATGCCTGGGTGAAATCCACCGCACAGTCCTCCCAACCTCACAGGCACAGCGCTTCAGACAATAAATAAATATCACAGGCTTCTGTAATCATGAACGTCACAGTTCTCCCTTTAGCACCAGGGCAGCATTCAGTCTGCAGGTATGTTCTGATCCCTGACCTTTCTCTTGTTTGTGCAACGGGAAAAATAAATAATAAAACTTGAATTCCTCATCTGGAAACTTTTATCTCCCCACATTCAGAAATGCTAACTCATCAGTGGGCCTAGACATAGACCCCTTGGAAACCTTGAAGATCTTCCTCTCACCCACTCTCTTCAGCAAACTTAATGAACAGCCTGGAACTTTCTCCCAACAGGTAACCTGTTCTCCCACTCTTTCCCTTCCGACCACTTTCAGGTTGGATAGTTACCTGTTTCATTCACTTAATGAATATTTATCAAGTACTCAGGGCGTGGTAGACACTGAAGGGTATAGGATTTGCCCCGGTCCCCACCCGCCAGGTACCCACGGGTCAGCCTGAATGAGGCCTTTGAGTACCTCGGAGCTCCCTGAAACTCAAGCCCCCAGCCCGGGCCGCTGCCTTGCTTCAAACTCGTATTTGTTGGCTAAATGCACTGGCTAGACTTCATTTTATAAATAGAGCTTTCTAATTAACACAGGCATTCCAAAGTCAAAGGGGTAAGTCAGGCATGCTATCAGTGGAGCAGAATCAGAAAATAAAAATCACTCTGATAACCCGCCCTGAAGAATATTTCCTCCTGCCAGTGGACATATTGCCCAGTCGGGAACCACGAAAGGATCTCTTTCACATTTGCTGTCTCAGAAATTGTCACAGGCGCTGTAGCAATTTGGTGTGGCCCCGGTCTGCCTGTACCAGGGCTGACAGAAGCTTATTAACGCCAAAAACTGCTTCTTTCCTTCTCAAACCCGAGAAGCTGAATGTCATTGATATGACTATCTTGGCCGTTAGTGGGAACTACACCTGTCTCCCTTTCCTAGAATGCAGCTTGGTACAAATCTCCGGAGCAACAATTCACCCTGTCAAATTACAGAGCCCGGGAGTGGTGGGGGGAGAGAAGGCAGCTGCTTCAAAACAAGGGAATTACAGGCGGAAACCCCGTACAGACACAGCAAGGGGAGAACTGTTGATGTTTTGCTTAAAATTTCATCTGAGCAGAGACCACGAACATGCTGCCGGCTGCAAAGCCTCTACGTGGCATCTCACGTTTTTTTAATATACAAGAGCCAAAAAGATTTAACATACAAGAGCTAAATTCCACTGTCACGCAAAGTCCTTGGATATACTGAGAGAAAAATGAATTAATTCAACTGCTTAAAAATCCGTCACTCCAAAAAACTCAGCACGAATTTTACTGTGATTAAGTGAAAAGAGTTGATTCTAATGCCACATGAAATTTGTTTTTAAATGGTTCTTTTATTCAGAGTGGTTGCTTTTTAATGATGCTGTCTTCATTTCCTGCTAAACCTGTTTCATCTATAGTCATTGAACATTAATATTTATTTTGTTCATTTAATGTTGAAGTATTCTTAAATTAAAGCTATTACAGATATTCCACTGCTGCTGAAGATGATTCAGTATAGACACTACCATGAAAATATCATAGAAACCATGATCAATCTGGTTACTAAGCTGTAATCTGGCTTAATAAACACACTATAAACTATTTTAGTAAATCAAGAAATAACCATTCTAGAATGTGCTATAAAATCCACTGCTAAATACATCCTTTTTTTAACCTCTGTGCTTCTTTATCTCAGAAATTGAGTGTAGTTAATTGCACACCATAATGAAAATTATACTTAAGATTCATCTTGTGTTAAAATATTTCCCATGTACATATTATTTTTCATCGTATTTTCCTTGAAATAAAATCTTCAGCATTTAACCGATAGATTGGTTTGCACAGATCTCACAATCAATTATTGTAAAATAAAGTCAGAATGAGCTTGAACTTGTACCGTATTTAATGTAATATATAACTATACTCTCTTGTTCCTATTTAGGCTTCATAACTGCTTATCACAATACAACATTCTGCAGAATGCTTCAGTACAAATGGGCTCAGGACAGCAGCAACACCAGTACCACTGCAGGAAAATTGCAATGGTTTTTCCCCTGGAAATTAACAAATCTCAAAAATCCAACATACTAATTCATAATTCATTTTTGTTTCCTCTTTCCTGTAACTTATTTTTCCTATCTAAAAGGAGCTCTTGGTTGAAGCCTTATACTGTCAGCAACATGTTGTAACTTCTTTGCAATTTTACTTTTAGGAAACATTATAAGGAAAGGCAATGGGCCCCCCGGACATTCCAGGTAAACCAGTATGAATTCACATTCTCTGAAAAAGAATATGAAAACAAATATATGTATACATGTGCATGGCTGGGATATTATGCTGTATACCAGAAATTGACACACTGTAACTGACTATACTTCAATAAAAAATAAATAAATAAATAAAAATTCACATTTCTCTTTTGCACTAATTTGGTTGGGAAGCCAAGAAAAGGGGAAAAGCTTGTAGGTGCCCTTACAGTTCTCAGATAAAACTTCCCTTTTCATATGCCTCCATGGACTGTGCCAGAAGCTGAAACACACTCCAAACACATACACTTTCTGTCACTTTTCTAATCAAAGAAGTTGCTACTGTTGCCAACACAATGTTCACACTAATTTTTGAGGTTTGTGTTCTCATCATCGTAAGTTTCTTAAATCACATACTTTTAAAAAAAAAAATCCTTTTTCTGAACTAAACACAAGACCAAAACATCAGTCTCTGCTTCAAGGTTTCCCCGTCTCAATAGTAATCAAAACCGAGTGCCTTCAAATCCTAAGAGGTTGCTTCTTCCTTTCTGTGCTCCAAGTGGAAGAGGAAAGTAGCCCTGTGCTTTTTCCTCCGCTGCCCTGCTTGGTTTTTGCCTTTAGAATTTGAAGATTTGTTCCCATTCCTGGGCACCTGACAGGCTGTGATTTACATGTGAGAAAACAACTCCAAGGTTCTTATCAAGGAATCAGAAGCTGTTCCCACCCATCGTGGCTGTTTTCTAGGAAACAAACGGGCAGAAGGGGTGGCGGGAGGGGAAGCAGATTCTGTCTGAAGCTGCACAGGACAAGTAACACAGGTAAATCCAAAGTAACGGAGGCAAATATAAAAAAAAGGAATATTATTTATTACCTTCTTTATTAATACTCACATATAACCTTTGTTTTTTACACAAGTCTACTTTAGAAGAATGCCTCCTTGGTTTAGTTTGCCCAATGGGGCATTTTGCTCCTGGACCACTTCCCCTTTCTCCACCCCAACCTCCACATCCAAATGACTCTTTTACATGTTCACAGATAAAGGAACATTTTGTAAACAAGATCGGGGTTACTGGATCTTGATTTAATCAACATCCCACTTTAAAATGGAAGGTAGAGGAGAGGGTAAGAAACGGGAGCAAAGGGAAAGGAGAAAAGGTAGTGCAGAGAAGAGGAGGGGAGGCTGGTCTGAACTTTCAAGTCTTGCCTTTTCTGAGATGTGTGTGTACTGTGGCTGTTCCTTGAAACTCAATGACTCAAAACATTGACAGCAAGTGCCTGTGTGGTTATTTATATTACGTATCTATAACAGAATATGTGGGCTTCCTCAGTTTGGATCTGGGCTGTTTTTGTTGAAACACACCACAATCCTCCTGAGGGTGTCTCCACAGGGAGTCAGGTCTCCCTGGAACCCTTCTCAGAGTCGGGGTTTCCGGAGCAGGGTCTTGCTGAGGTCTTTGACCTCCTCGGGGCTATTGACCCGCTCGTAGCCCAGCACGGCCATGGGCTGGTAGCAAAACTCCTCCACCTGTTTGATCTGCTGAAAGGTGAGGGCAGTCCGCCAGGCGTTGGCGGCCTGCGTGGCGTTGCGTGCGGACACCACAAAAGGCTTGGAAGAGGAGCCCGAGCCACTGGTCATGTTGAGGGCAAACTGCTCCATTTCGGGGCTCACCAGCAGCCCAACGAAGTCATACACCCTCCGTAGGGTTTTGACGGGGTCTCCCACCAGGTCCTCATACCGCACCACCAGGTAGTGACCTTGCAGCCAGTCAGGGGGCTGCAGGGCCGTCTGCAGCGTCTTGGCCATGCTGTTGCAGATGACCTCCATGGCGCCAAGGGCATGGTAGTCTGCTGGCCCTCCCATGCCTTCCTTCTTGGGACCCAACTTGTGGCCAGCGGCCTCCAGGAAGGGCATGCGGTGGGCTCGCGGGTCCCGGCTGCGCACCACCTGCAGGCTTTCACGGATGAGACCATGGCGCGAGCGGATGCGTGAGCTGGCCACAGCACGGGGATCGCGCACCAGGTGGATGACCTTGAGGTCTAGGGCCGGGTCGCGCAGCAGTGGCGCCAACACGGCCACGTCGAAGACACGCACGCCCTTGATGACCAGCGTGCGGTACTTGCGGCATTCCTCCTCGAAGCGCGCCAGGCGCTGCGGCGGGCACTTCTTGCACACGCGATCGTCCACCAGTCCCACGACCTCCTTGCGATAGGCGGGGCAAAGTGGCGACGAGCACACCACCTTGTTGGTGGCAGCTCCAAAAATGCCCAGTGTGGTGAGGTTTCGACCCCCGCTGCCAGCGGGGCTGTACAGCTGGAAGACCGAGAGGTCGCAGCGGTAGAGAGCGCTCAGCATGTCCCGCGCCGCCCCTTGCAGAGAAACGGCGTCCCCTGGGTACAGTTTTTGCCACACGTGCCACACTGGCTCGTAGAGGAAGAACACCTCGGGGTTCTGGTTGAAAAGCTCGCCGAAGAAAGACGAGCCTGAGCGCCACGTAGTGAACACGTACACCAACTGCCGCTTGTCCCCGCTGCCCCCCGTGCCCCGAGTACCATTACCAGGAGGGACTGCTGCCCCTGCCGCGCCGGCCCCGGCTGCCGGAGCCGCTCCGACGGCGGCGACCGGAAGGCGGTACGGGGTACGGGGATCCAAGCGGGTGTGTGCGCGGGGCGGCACGGCTGGAGGTGGCCCTGGGCGTCCCAAGCTGCCCGCAGCCGCGCCTGCCACTGCACCCGGAGGCCCGTCGGGGCTGCACTGCTGCAGTGGCTCCTTGTGCCACTTGTAGTCCAGGAGGTTGAGCATGGTGAGCACCAGCAGCAACGCGTAGCCCGCGCACAGCACCAGCGCCTTCCTACGAAACACTTTCATTCCGAGCGGGGAGGCGGGCCAGCGGCGACCCGGGCGCCGGGGCCACGGCGGGAGCAAGGCGCGCGGCCCGGCAGCAGGCGCGGCCGGGAGCAAACGAGGGGGCGCGCCGGCAGGCAGGGCTCGCGGCGGGTTGCGGCTCATCACAGGTACTGCCCCGGCCGGCAGCGCGGCGGAGGCGGCCGTGCAACCCGGGAGCGGGACGTAGCGGCCCGGCTTCGTGCGCGGGGACTGGGGCCGCGGCTCCGAGGCGGGCGCGGCAGCAACGGCGGCTGGTCCCCGGCGCCCAGGGCTGGCTCTCCCATGGCAGCGGCTCCGAGAGGGACCTGCCAGGAGAAGCAGAGTAAGCCCGTGCGCCCCAGTCCTCCTCCCCAACCGCCTCTTCCCCCTAAGTAACGCCCACCCTCGGGTCTGCCTGGCTCCCCCGCTCACCTGGAGCCGCGGGCGCGCCCCGGAACGGCCCGGGATTACGGCCCGGCGGTCTGTCCTGCTGTCACTCGTTCCTTGATTTCGCGAGCGCTGTTTTCCGCTGGGGGTCCCCGCGCCTCAGAGGGAGCTACGGGAGTCGGCAGCCCAACCTCTGGGCAGAGTTTCCGGGCAGCGGACGCCCTGCGGCTGAGGAAAGGAAACTTTCACCGGGCCCGGAGCCCTGCTCTGGGCTCCGCTGAGCCCAGTGAGCCAGGCTCCAGCGGCGCTCGGCCGCCCTCTCGGGAGTGTAGCTTCCTTCCTCGCTCTGGGGGACGAAGCTGGCTGGGGGAGGTGGGGGGAAGGGGGCTTATACGGGACCCAGCTCCCGGCAAAGCGGCTCCGCCTCTCTCGCTCTCGGCCTCCGCGCCCCGAATCTTCCCATCTCTCTGGCGGCGGTGGATGGGGCGCAGCGTGACCCTGCAGCGGCGGTGGCGGCAGCTGCTTCTTCCATCACCCAGAGGATGCCCGGGCGGGCATTGCCGGCAGCCCCGGCCGCTCCGTAGCCTCCGACTGGCCCGGAAACCCCCGACACACACAGCTCTAGGCAAAGGAGCTGGGGTCCGCAGCGCTCCTTTGCCCACCCCGCACCCGACACCAGACTCTTCAGGCCAATAAGGTAACTGGGCAGAGAAAGCCCTCGCCGCTGCTGCCGCTGCCGCCGCCCCGCGAAAGCAGCGCCCAGGAGGATGCTGCTACCCGACTCTCCCTACGCCGAGCCGCTGCAACGCGCTCGGGCCAGCCTCTGCGCGGCTCCTGCCAGCAGACGCCGGGTTGGTGCGCGCCGCCGTCTGTCGCTGCGGCTCCTCCCCTTCACCGCGCTGCCCTCCTCCTCCGCGCGTCCCGTGCCCGCCCCCTTCGCGGCACTCAACTCCCGCCACCGCCGCCTTGGGGGTTGGAGATGCGGGTGCCGATTTACAGCGGCGCCGCTTGGGCCGCCATCCGCGCGGCCGAGGCCGTAGCAGTCAGTGCGCCAAGCGCCATGGCGTGGACACGGGGTTCGAAGCGCTCGGGCGCCCCGACCTCTGGGAAACTTGGATTCTGCGTGCGGCTGCCGGACTCAACCGCACATTTTTGCTCTCGGAAAGAGTTAGCGATAAAGTTTGGGCAGAAACTCCCCAGCGGCTTCCCACTCCACTCTTCCTGTGGGTCGGCACCGCCGGGCCCCTCCGGGAACCGAGGACGCACCCGCCCCCCGGAGCGCTCCGAGGACGCCGAGCGCCGCTCTCAGGCTTCCCGCTCCCAGCTCGCCCGTTCCAGCTGGCGTAAGGCTTCTCCCTCACCGAGGAAGTAATAAATCTTTCTGACCCTGGGGTCAAAGAAGACGCTTCAGTTTTCCGGAGGAGTGTGCCGGCGGGGCGTCTTCTCCCAGCTTTACTCCACCTATGAAGAGGGCCTCTTCGGTTTTATTACGCCCCCAGCAGCCAGACGCTCTCCCAAGCTCCGCTCGTGATGCTGCGTCCTCTGTGACTGACGTCCTCGGGAACTGGGGTGATGGGGTTCGGGGGTGACTCTTTGTTCTGATTTACAGTAAAATACTTATCTTGCTTCTTGGTTTTAGAGATGAGATCAAATGACTTGACCCTAAAGGAAACGCCGTTGTTGGAAGTAGATCATTTTCATTTGGTTTAAGTACTTTAAGACAATGAGGAACCGCTTTCTGTGTGGGTCTCGCTCGCTCTCTCTCCCCTGCCCCGCCTCGCCCCGCCTCGCCTCGCCTCACCAAAGGAGACTAAGCCATAGCTCAGTTTCATCCGCGAAATGGAGACAATTGTAATAACCTCCATAACTGAACAGTGATGGGGAGTTAGATGTCCAGATGATTAAATCTCACGTGAGCCCCAGGCTGAATCACTACGAATCGCCACGGTGCCAGAAGCTAACAGACTGATCTCCTGGAGGCGTTTTTCTGCGTCCTGTCCCGATGGACTTTTTAGAAGTTTGACAAAGTTAGGGCGTATTTATTTTTGAACTATTTGATGTAGCGTCTCTCAGCCAGAAGATCCTTCTAAATTTGAAATGTTGTTTGTGCCATTATTCTACACTGAGTCTTACAGAATCTTGGAAGTGCAAGGATTCTTGGAAAGTGACTTAATTCATTTGAGGTTTCAGGGTAGAAAAATATTCAAAGAACTTGACTTAGCCTCATTTCCCAGAAAGATCCATAATGCCACAGTAGAGTTTAGATCATTTTTCCCCCTGTGGTTCAAATAAAGTATAAGGATGAGATGTTTCTAGGACAGATTTTATGCAAATAGTGGGATAATAGAGATCGAATTTTAAACGCAGCTTTCCCAAGTAGCATAGCATTATCTCTGGGAGCGTTCAGGACAGACAGACGTTTTTAACTGCTGTCTTCAGGCGAAGATGATAGTTTAACTGAGTGACATCACGTCTCTGCATTTCTAGACCCACCCACTTTCCTTCCTGTGCTGTCTCTATCCCTGTCACTTCTTCCCTCTACTCTTTTCCCACAAAAACTAAAGTGATATTGACACATTCAAAAACTGATGGAAGAGAGAAGAAATTGAGGAGAAAAGAAAATCTCAGTGTTAGTATTCAGCATGGTTCCAAAAAAAATAATGTCTAATATTTTAAATTTAGTCCCTGGCTTTGTGGTTACTCAGAAAGCATGTGAATTGCAGTTATTTGATGGATGGACCCTTTTTTAAACAATTGTTTGCATAGACACAATTTTGTCTGCACTTTTGTAACACTTCGCTGAAGTTGGCAAAATAGAAAATCCATTTGCCAGATGCCCCCACAGTGAGCGCTCAGCTGGCATAAATGTACAGGTTCCAGCATCTCCACCCTCTCCTTGTTTGCAAATATTTTGCCATATTGCCCCATGTCAGTTAATTCCCAACTTTGTTACAACTGATGACATCCAAAGACTTGATAATGCCTTCCTTCCCACATTTGTTCAGCAAGTCCTTTCATTTTAATCCACTTATCCCTTTAGTACAATCATGACCCAGGTATATAATAAGCTACATGATTTCATTGGCAGCGAAGCCAGTCATGCCACAGGTCTGTCCTTCAGCTCACTGTTGAGTTCATTGCAATTCAGTCTTTTCCAGGATGCTCCTCGGTCTCTCTCTTCTCTGCTATCTGGGATGTGGAAAGGAAACTGCTGTTGGAAACTTGCTGTGGCTTTTATCTAATCTTGGGCAGAGAGGGGACCTAACATTCTGGGGTGCCCTAGGCCCAGTGCCCCACCTGTGAAATGTGACAGATCTTCCCAGACCTTCCTCCATAGTCTGCACTGGGAAAAGATGTAAGGCTGCAGTGCCCGGACAGTTCCTGTCCAGGCCTGTCCGTGTCGCTGGGGAGCTGCAAGTTTCACCTCAGGAATGCCTGCCCCTGGACATCAAGATAGATTCAGTCACTCAGTTTCAGCAAACATGCATTTTCAGTGGAACTTCAGTGCACAGAATTAGATTAATCATAATCCTTGATTGAAAGGATAAACCACAGTTGCCATTAGTTAGAGGGTGGCCCTTTTCTATTTTATATGATTTTAAATAATACAATGAATATTCATGAATTCATTATGGAGCCCAGGAACCTCCAGAGGTAACCAGTCTATTTAATTTAGTTTAAAAACTGAAATGAAATAGTCAAGTCCAAGGGGGAAGAATTGGGGGGGGGGGGCTTGCCTTAAATGCAAAAAAAACAAAAAGATATAGCCTGAATACTCTTATGATTGTGAAGGAAATGAAGCAGTCAGTCATTTTAAATAAGAAAAATAACGGTCCCAGAGGGCTTTATGGGAGAGTTCTACCAGACTTTTAAGGGCTAGATAATTTCCACCTTATACAAACTCTTCCAGAGAATAGAAGAAGAGGGACTTCTTCTCCAGCTCATTCAAGGGTATAACTAGAGAGGGTTTTCAGAGAAATAGGTTCTTTTCACTGATTAATATATATGTTAAACTCCTAAATAAAATATCAGCAAAACAAATCTAAGTGTGGCAATCAAGCTAGGTTTGTCTTAGAAATATAAGAATGATTTAATAAATATTTATTAAGCACCTAAAAGGTGCTAGTCTAACTCTGTGGGAAGCAAAAGTGAAACAGACAGGCCTGGTCCCTACTTTCACAGAATTTACACCCTGGAATGGGAGACTTGGTATACGTGCACTTCAACAGATAGGTGCTATGGAAAAAATAAAATAGATCAATGTTGCAGGTGACTGGAAGCAACTCCTTTACATTGGGGAGGTGACCTTTGCAAAGGGGAGGTGACCTTTGCAAAGGGAGGTGACCTTTGCAAAGGGAGGTGACCTTTGCAAAGAATAAGGAGGCAGCCAGGTGAAAACTGGGTATCACTTACATGTGTAATCTAAAAAATAATACAAATCAATTTATTTACAAAGTAGAAACAGATTCACAGACATAGAAAACAAATTATGGTTACCAAAGGGGGAGGAAGGAGGGTTAAACTCAGAGTGTGGGATTAACATTATACACATTCCTGTATATAAAATAGATAAACAGCAAGGACCTACTTACAACATAGGAAACTGTATTCAATATCTTGTAATAACCTATAATGGAGAAGAATCTGAATACACACACACACACACACACACACACACACACACACATATATATCTGAATCACTTTGCTGTACACCAAAACTAACACAATATCATAAATCAACTATACTTCCATTTTTTAAAAAAAAGAAAAAAAACTGAGGGAAGGGCATTGCGTGCAGACGATACAGCAAGTGCAGAAGCCCTGGGGATATTTTTACAATACCTGAAGAGATGTCCTTAACATTAGACTTCGAAAAGCCATCTGTTAAGAAGCCCGGAAACGATGTTATAGAAGAAGAGTGCTCAGGCTTACTTCTCCGGCAACTTACGTGCTCATCACCAAGCGTGTCCCCCAGGTGTTGTCCTTGTTTGAGCACCACTCTCTCCTCCCCAGGCTCCACCCGCATGTGCTCAGCCTTTCTGCATCTTCGCCTTTGAGACCTGGACCAGCCATCTACCTCCTGGCTCTCACCTCGAAGATTGGCAACAAAACCTTGGCATTTCTTTCTGCAGTTTTCCCTCCCAGACGTTGGCAGACAGGGATGGGCTAACTGGACCAGGAGAGATTTTCCTCTGCCAGACTAGACACCATCTTCTCTAGTGTGCCAGCCATTTCTTGCTGCCTGTAGTGGGCATCCCCTTGGGTTCTGCCCACCCACATCCATTCTTCCTTCCTTTGGTAACAATGTCTGAAAGACTCCACCCCATTGTATGTGGCTTTGGTGGGAACTTCGACCAAGAAACCCGCCCCCCTCCTCCCAGGGGGAATGTATGTGCTCTGGGCTCAGCAAATTAGATGAAAGTTGCATTCATTTTCATTCTTTCAGTCAGTCTGTAGACACTGAGCTCCTACTATGTCCCAGGCAATCTATATCTTCATCAGAGAGACCAAAAGATGGAAAACAGTTGCTGCCCTCCCATCCCAAAAGTGGACCCTAGAGAGACGTCCCATTATTCTCTCAGAAGGGACCCTGTCCCTTTTAAGCCCACTATTTGGTTTTTCTTTAAATTTTGTGAGCTACTCCAAAGGCATCCACAAATTCCTCTCCCCATCCCCCCATTAAATTTGTGAGAGTCAACTTCTGTTACTTACAAACAAAACTTCGTGGTTGGCACAGTGACTTACTGCCTAATTCCAGATTTGATTTCATTCATGCTTTGTCTTTGTGCCTTGTTCTCCATCTGCCCTTAAAGCAGTGCTTTCTCTTTTGAGTTCCCACCTTTAAATTCTAGGATCTCGCCAGCCAGGCATCCTAAGAAACTCCAGCCTCTGCATCAGCATCACTGACCTCACCACTCACACCTTTCTCTGGACTCATTTATCACCAACTGGACTGGAAAAAGCCAGTTTTACACCAGTGTCTTTCTCCTTTACTATTCACAGAACACTTGACTACTTACTTCACTTCTGACACTTCTGGTCACCAAATGTGTGGATTTTTTCCCTCCGCACCAAGCAATTCTGTGGCACCAGGTGGTGTCCAGCAACTTAATTCTGATGCTATTTACCTGGAGATAGCATCAGAGCCCAGAGGTCAAGGGCTTAGTCCCACTAGACTGCCCCACACTTCTGCTGCCAATCACAAATCCAGATTGTTGCCTGGGATTCTGGCTAACTGGTCATAAGTAATAGGTTCCGGCGACCCCCTCCTCGGGTTCAATTAATTTACTAGAGCGGCTCACAGAACTTAGGAAAAGTTTACTTGTGTTTATTGGTTTATTATAAAAGGTTATGATAAAGAATATAGATGAACAGCCAGATGGAAGAGATGCAAAGGGCAAGGTATGTGGGGAGACGCCCCCTGCAGGCGCACCGTCTTCCCAGCACCTCCCAGTGCCACCAACGACATGCAAGTTTCTTGAAGCCCCTGCTACTGGAATTCAAGGAGGCTTCCTCATGTAGTCATGACCAATGGTTAACTCCATTTCCAGCCTCTCTTCCCTCTCTGGAAGATGTGGACTGGGGCTGGAAATTCTAAGTGTCTAATCATGGCTTGGTCTTTCTGGTGACCAGCCCCCATCCAGGAGCCACCCAGGAGCCCACCCAGAGTGACTTCATTAGAACAAAAGATGTTCCTAGTGCTCTTCTGACTTAGGAAACTACAATGGTTTAGCAGTGCTGTGTCCTGGGGCAGAGACCAATATATATATTTCTCACTATCTCACACTAAGATTGATTGGGGCACTTATTCAACCTGTGACGTACTGGGCCCTTTTATTACCATTTAATTACAGCCCCACATTCAAAAAAGATAGTAGGAATTTGAGGTAGCCCGCAAAGATAAATACAAGAAAATGCATTCATGTGATTTCCTTCTTCACTGCTTTATTCCCAACACTGGCACTGTATCTGACATCTAAGTGCTCAAACAATATTTATTGGCTAATTTACTATGGGTCCTTAAAAAGGAATTATGCAGTATAGAAAGTGCCCTGTTTCCTTAAATATGTCTCTATGTTCTACAATAAAAATAACTGTAGAGTTGGGGCAGAAGGTGCTGGTTCTTATAGGCCGTCAATGCAATCTAACATTGTAACGTCAACGCTCAGTTCAGTAAAGGTACTTTAGTGCGGGCTACGTCCACCCTCCGATGGTAGGGCCCGCTGCCCCATCTCCGCAGGCTGCGTGAAGCTATCATCATGCCCACGTGTACCGGGATGAATCTCCTCTAGGAAGAGGCTACTTGGAGAAACTACTGCCTGCAAATAAGAGACTCAGCTTCTGTCAACTCTTCCTGCATCTCCACGCCAAACATCTCCCAGCAGCGGCCAGAGCTGTGTCTTGCGCTATCTTCAGCTAGAAAGTGGTCTTGAAGCATTTGGAAAATCATTTAATTCCCCCTACTTCCCCCCTCAGTTTCCCAGGACTCAGGAGTTAAGAACACACTAAATGGGGTTGACTGGGGAGTGTGCAGCATGCCTTGCTCTGACCACCGCCCTCATCCCCAGACTGGAGCTCCAGTTCCCAGAAATTGCTCCTTGGAGCAAACCTGTTCTCTCCATGGACAGCCTGTCCCCTGACAGTTGGGTACTCAGGGGTTCGTCCTCTCTATACCCCTTAGGCGATGGCCAACCCCTCACCTGGATCCATCTCTCACCTGGTCCTGATCAGTCAGGAGCGGCTCTCACTGTATTTTGAAACACAATATTTGAAAAACTGAAGGAGCTTTGACACTGAGGTTTTAGTCCATGATCATAAGTGCTTTAAAAATAATCAACCAGTCACCAAAATCAACTGTCATGAGGAAGCAGAGATAACATCACATTAATAGAAACTCCATGGGACATCCACATGGCTGTGCAGTAATAGAATTCTGTTTAAAACAAATAAAGGGCTGTCTAGTGTGATATACCCCCTGCCTTCAATGTGACTTCTACCTCAGGTACCACCATCTCTGATAAAAGGCTATCAACTGGAAAACTCTCTCTTTACTGACAGAAGAAATTAAGTTCCTTGAGATTCAGAAACAAGATGTAGTGACTCATATACAGAATTTGAAATGAACCCTGGATTAAATTTCCTACAAGTTGACTTACGAGTTCTATGTTCTTGGACAAGGTCTGTCATCTCCTTGGGCTTCAATTTTCCATCTGTAATATTAGGATATTAATAGCTGTCTCTCCAAATGGCTAGAAAAATCCAGGTATAGGAGGCACACGGCGTGGCTCAGAGTGCTCAGAAAACAATAAGGACTCTTCTCCTTCAGGAGGAATGAACTCCGGGTCTGCAGGAAAGAAGGACGCCATATCATTTTCTCAACCCCTTCTTCGGTAGGGACATTTGGGGGTCTGGTTTGGCGAGGGCTTTTTTCAAGGTAGGGAGCATTCTGGTTGAAGTTTGCAAGGGTAGAAGATGGGGAGGAGGGTTCAGTGGTTAGAAGAGAGGATGGGGACTTCGCAGCAGGAGCTGACCTTGGGATTCGTGGGACTTGACATCCCCTGGGACTTGCTTCTCGAAATGTGGTCGGTGGATCAGCTGAATCAAGGTCACCTGAGAACTTGTTAGAAATGCAGAATCTCAGGCCCCAGATGACTTCCATCAGAATCCAGATTTTAACAAGATCCTTGAGTGACTGATCTGCACATCAGAGTTTGGGGAGCCTGGTAGCAGCCATTCTGGTATTTAAATGAGTGGAAACATCTATAATAAATAACTTAGGGTCACGCAGGTAGGGGGCTGGTTTATCACTCCTTTTTTCTGTTTCATAAGATTATCAGGTGGCTAGTAGAGGCTTCATCTGGCACAGCTGCTAGCACACATATTAATAAGAAAAGCCTTCCTCCCCACCGTCCCTGCCCCAGGTGCGGACCAGGGCTCGCAGCTCGTGAGCAGGAGCCTTCGTGCAGAGCGAAACCTGCACAACCACATGAGGGCCTGTTCTTGGCACAAAAATAAGTAAAGTAATACTGACACGTTTCCAAAACTCGTCCATCACTCTCAGCTTCTGTATTTACCAAAAACAACAGAAATAGCTCCCTCACTTGCATTAAATAGAAAGAAAAAGAGATTACGGCCGCACTTAATTACAGAAGCAATACACTGTACATCGGTTGCTTTTCTGGGCCCCTTCCTGAGTCTCATGGTGCTCGTTGCCACGAACAAAAGCAAATTCCATTCCGGGCAGCATTACCTCCATTCTTGTAACTTACAGGCAGGTTATTACGCAGAAACACAGCAATTTTCCACAGATGACCTTCGTGCTTATGTGTGTCATTTCTATGGTGCATCGGTGAACAAGGGAGAATGTACAATTTCACGCATACATTGTTTTGGCAGTCACAAGATAGAAAATCCAATCGGTGAAAAATTTCAGAGGAGGAAAAGGGGTCTCAACCTAGATTGTTTCATTCTGCATCTCCTCAGTCTGTGGTTGGTCCTCCCCACACTCATCATCTATTTCAGCATCTGAGTTCTGAATTCCCAAAGTTTGATGTCAATTCTTTATACTTTGGCTCAGATCTTGCCTTGTTACATGCCGAAAAGTTGGATGCAATTTTGGCTCAAAATGTAACGTCTCATTAATTTTCAGATCATAATGCTTTGTCCTTCTCCAGATTTCTCTTTACTCAGTCACAACATAACATGTGGTTTGACTTACTTCAAAGGAACAACCTTTCTGCTTAAGCACAGATTCTGCCACATCCATTTCGAGAGCACAGAATGTTTTGTTGATTTGTTGAATTGTTTTCTTTTCCTTTTTCTTGTTAACTGTCTATTTTTATGCAAGATTTCATTGTTAGGACGCAACACATTATGCAGAAAAGTTTCTCCTGCAAATCCATGCTCCACTTACAGTTTCGGGAGACAATCTGCTTTTGAATACCCCAGGTCAAATTCCAATCCAATAAATACCTAAACTCCTAGCCTTCGTATGAAAATATATCATTCTTTTCCTCTCCAGCCAATGCCTCATTTCTCTTTATTTCAGGATTTAATTGACTTGAAATTCCAATGCAACGTCAAGAAATTAAGGATGTATTGTACTAACATATCTGTTTTGATTTTTATAACAAATACCTGGGTTCATCTAGGTGTATTTTTCCATTACCATTTTAGTGATGGTTATCTTGTTTCTTTCTCCCCCAAATCTCCTCTGCCCAGAGCGTGGGCGGCTGGTGGGCTTTAGACCTCCTGTTTCGGGCCATCGCTTTCTGCTCATCATGGAGAACCAACGTCCAGCCATCGCCACCGCCTAGACTCTGCCCAGAGAATGAAGACTTGATGGACAGCATCATAACCCGTGGCATTGCTTCTGACTGCGGGCAAAGTGGAACTAACAGTCACTGATGGCAGAAGGAAGCCCTCTCCCTCGGGTGAAATTAATTCTTCTCACTTAATATGCATGGCACTGCTCTGGAAGCTTCTGGATCGCTGGCCTGTTGAATTCTGTCTATAATGATGTGGAAGCCACAGCACCTTCCCCTATTTGCAGCATTTTTGCCGGTGTCACCACATCAGAGCCCTTGGGGGTCCATCTCTCAAGTTTTGCCCTTCTGCTCAGTGTGCTATGTTGGAGAAGAGCCTGAGAGAGATGGTGCCATCTGGTATGTTTTGGCTGAATGGCATTGTTTCTGCAAACAGCTGGATTTGTCCAACCATATTGGCCATCAGCTTGTGTGTTTACAGCCCTTGTGAAACTCCCATGTCACTCAGGCAGGCAACTGTTTACTTATGTTCTGAAGGAAACCCTCGGAAATATGTGCTCAGTCGCTGCAGATGTGCCCACAGCTTGCCCACAGTCCCAGCCTGGGTCAGCAGTCTTTTGCATCCTTTTAAATAACCCACTCAGAATATCCCCTAACAGATTATTATCCATCTGGTAGTTCAAGTCAAAGTGCTGAATATGCACTATGTGCTTTGGGGGTTCACATTTAATCTAATCCCATGGTTCCTCTTGATTCAGAAAGCCTTTATTCACCTACAAGTCTCCCCACATCACCAGTTCTTGCTGTCAGTAGAAGATACACAGTGTCATCTCTTTGCACAATCATGGTTCACTTTCAAAGCAATTTACAGATGCTCACCCTGGCAACCTCCCACCAGAGAAGGGTAGAAATTCCAAGAAGACAGGAAATGAAGCACTAATTTTGCCCATGAATAGCTAGGTCCAGTAGAATTTTAGCATCCTTATTTCATGGTGTCCTCCAAGGACCACTGGATGCCTAGCCCTGCACTAGGTTTATAGAGAAAGCATGAAATGACGACTCAAAAAAGAAGATCTTCTGTCTCCACCTTCCCACATCCAAGCATTCTCCTCCCAATCTCTCCCACAAAAACACCGCCAGATGGGTAGCAAATATGTGTCTAAGCTTCATGGGCAATGTGAGAGATACATACACGTACTGAAACTGATCTTGTCCAGGGTTGCAGTGCAGAGCCCAGGAAAGGGGAAACCACCCAGGGGAATTACAAGTCTGTGATCACCAGAGGGATGCTGACTCTGTGCTCAGAGGGTTCTGACCTCCAGCTCTGTATCTGTTCTCTAGATTCACAGCCCCTCTCAAATTGTGCTCCAAGGACTTTCTCAAAGTGGCATTTAAACACTCTCCTCTCCTGACCCACTGAATCATTATCTCCAAGGGTGGGGTCCTAGAGAAGCCCTCTAGCCGATTCAGATGCACACTTAAACTGGGGGACCCCTGTCAACTGCAGTGCATGCCTTGACCCTCAGGTTTTCAGTCATTTCCCCATTTTGCAAGGCTCCTGGCTCCAATCCCCATCTATAGACACGCTGAAAAGCTTCCTCCAGGAAGGTTTCCGTGATTACTACGGGAAGAAGAACAACCAATGTCCAGAGTTCTTTCTGTCTGTAGCTGATGTTTGAACCACTGAGTTAGCTGTGCAGAGTTGTGTATGTGTGTCTGTCTTCTCCTTGGGCAGTTTTCCAAACCTCATTCATTCCTCCTTCATTTTTACTCCTTCTTCTCATGTACGGATACCACTTGTTTTATTGCTTATTTAACATTCTCTTTTATCTGATTCACTGTTCAAGACCTAACCCATGTTTATTTTAAATAGAAATTGTGTATCACCACCATAAATGGAAAACCATTATCATTTTTTTACAAATGAAAAGTAACCAAAAAAAAACATAACAAAAAACAAAAGGAAGTTATTAAATTCTAGTTAGATTATAGCCTGTAAAAGGCTTAAACATGCTCTCTCTTTGTTTTGGGGTTTTCTTTTGTTTGTTTTGTCCTATTTTTAAAGGAGGAGATGTTTAGCAAGTATTAAAAACAGTTAAAGACAAACCAGCCCCAGACTGAAACTGAAAATTATTCCTTATTCTTCTGAAAACAATCTGACATACCATGAGTGGTAGGGTTCCTAGTCTTTAAGAAACACTGCCCTAGGAACTGAAAGTTTCTCAAAGACTATCTTATGGGAAATGTAACAGTTGAAAAGTAGATGTATTGCCATTTAAGAAACCAGTCAGAACATTTTATAATACTGTCCCATACATCTTTAAAATGGCTTAAGGACTTAGAACAAGTGCTTTGCATATGGAGTGCACTGAACAAATATTTGTTGAGTGAACGAATGAAGGAATGTACAAACATCTTAGCTGTAAAATTGATTTTGCAACTTTCTTCAGTTTAACTGCTCCATTAACCTTTAGTGGTTCAGTTCAGTGTCTCCGTGGTACAATACAAATTCTACTCTGTGAATTCCTTCCCCTTTGTGGCGAGTTCCAGTTACACAATTCAAGCAGACAGCACCCGATTTGCATGTGATTTGATTACGGTCAGAATGCTCATTAACGGAGGCAGAAGTGGTGTTGTTTGTTTGCTTGTTTAGTACACTTTCCATCTTGTATGCCAAATCACCCCATTCATTATTGTTAGGTCATGAAAGACACGGTTTATGGGAGCCACTGGTTGGCTTTTACGTGCGGGTCTTGGTTTAGGATTGTGTGTCTAATTTTAACCCTCCAGTCACTAGCTTCTCTGTGGCTGAGGGTTTGTGTTTATGCCTGGGCAGCCAAAAGCAGTTTCACTCAACCTGTAGCTCTAGCTCCAGCTCACTGAACAACTTCTTCATGCTATTTCCTTATTAACTTAACAGTAAATATTTCCATTCCAGGCTCATGAGCATTGCAAAAGATGCTAGCAACTCTGTGCATCCAAAATCTGATAATTCCATTGAAATGCTTCTGTGAACCATATCCATACATACAATTTGCTTTTGTTGTTAAGCTTTATAGTTAAGAAAGAGCTTTTAAAGACACTCATTTGCTTTTGAGAGCATCTAGGCCTTCTTTTCAGAACAGTATATAATCAATTATTTTCAAACATCAAAGCCACGTGGGAACCACACATGCGGTTCTGATGATCAGGAAAAACACATTCTGCTTGCCGTTACACTTGGCATTTTTATTCATGCAGAAGATTCATATATTTAGCACATATTTTTGAGCAGCTACTGGAGGCATGAGGTCAACACTGTATCACCACCTAATTAAATCACAAAACATATAAATAGTCCTCTTCCATGCTCCATCTTGTTCTGACCTGATTCTGGGGGTTCACACTGGTATCACCTTTTCCAGAGTGCCTTTTGGGGATGATATATCGAAATCTTAAAAATGTGCCACTCAGGAGATACGGCTTCCACTAATGATCAGCTTGGTTATTCAGATCAGCACACCCACTAACTACAAAATGTGGCAGTTATATAGTGCTGAGGACCAAGAAAAACCAAGCAAACCTCAAAGGAGAACAAGCAGAAGGCATGCTGTGGCAGATACAAGGCCTGGTAAGGCTCTTGGAGGGTAGAGCTCAGTGGTAGAGTGCGTGCTTAGCATGCACAAGGTCCTGGGTTCGATCCCCAGCACCTCCATTAAAATAAATAAATAAACCTAATTACCTCCCCACCGCCCCCCAAAATAAACAAAAATAGCAATAAAAAATACTTTTAAAAAACCCTGTAAGTGTTCCCCCTTTAAAAAAGAAAAAAGACTTGGTATAAAGCTCTTGTTATTCAGATAGGGTGACAGAAGTGCAGGGACAGAAAAATGGACCATGGACTAGAAGAGACCAGGCAGATCCATCCCAGACTCATGCATATCTGGACCTGAACTGTGACAAAGTTGCCACTGCCAAAGGGTAGGACAGAGACAGTCTCTCAATAAATGTTGCTTGGACAATTGAATGTCCGTATGGAAAAATGACACTGAACACCTATACCTAAAACTCAGTGCCAGCTAAGTTACAAGCCTCAATGTGAAAGGTAGAACATTAATGCCTTTAGTGTAATATAGAAAACTTAGTGATCGCAATAGAGAAAAAAATTGTAAATGTACAAAAGCACTAACCATGAAGGGAAAAAATATGCCTTTACATTAAAAAATAAGAGCTTCTGTTCATCAAAAAAAATAGCATAAAGAAAATGGAAATACAAACCATGGAACAGGAGAAGATATTGCAACACATGTAAATGTCAAAGGACTTCAGTCCACATTGTACGAAGAACTCCCATAGCTTAGTAAGAAAAAGGCAGGTATCCTAATAAAAAAAACTGCAAAAGACTTGAATAGGCTCTTCGCGAAGAAATAGGTTGAAATTGTCCATATACACAAGATGGTGCTGAATCTTATTAGTAATCAGGGAGATGCAATTAAAGACCACGAAAAGATATTACTACACACCACCAAATTGCTGAAAACATAATATCTGGCAGCACCAACTGCTGGTGAGGGTGTGAACTTTCATTTGCTGCTGGTGAGAATCGTAAATTACTGCTAATTTGGAAAAAATGTTTTGATATTATCCAATAAACTTGAAAAAGTTCATACCCTATGACTTAGCAGTGCCACTCATAGGGGATGTTTGCTAGAGAATCTCTGGAGAAGAGACAGACCAGAATCCTCAAAACAACGTTGTTTATAACATCTAAAAATATCCAAATAGATCAATAAATTGTACAGTCAAAGAATGGAATATGAAATGAAAAGAAATGAAGTAGAGTCTAAACAAAAACATGAATCTTACAGACACCATTGAGTCAAAAAGAAGCAAGACATGAAATACGACCTCATTCCTATGAAGTTCAAGAACAGGCAAAATTCCACTGTTCTTTTGATGTATAGGGTGACAATATTACGTTTTTTTAGAATCAAGGAAATGCTTTCCACAAAAGCCAGTTAGTGGTTACCTGTGCGGAGGAGAAGGCAAATGGTGACTGAGAAGGCGTTTGGGGGTGTTTACAGGGGACCCCGGTACTCTCATTATTATATTTTTTAACTTAGATGGTGGTAGTTGAGTGTTTGTCTTTATCAGTATTCATTATAACGTATATTTTTATGTACTTTTCTTATAAGATGAAAGGAAATAAAAGGGGAAAGAAGGAAGGCAAGAAGGGAGGGAGGGAAAAATGAGAGAGAGACGGGAGGCAGAAAGACCCCAGCTGCTGGACAGAAGGCAGGCTTGTGACCTGTTTCGATGCATATAAGACAGTCCTCTCAGGCATGGCAGAGCAAGGTGGAGGGAGCACAGTCCCTGATTGACCACATGGAGCCCAGCTGGCCCCTAGTCTCCCAGCCCACCAGCCTGGGCCACCACCTCGGAGAAATAGATGTCCATCCGCTTAAAGCCACTATATTTTGCAGTGTCTTTGGGAGAGCAGCACTGCCTTTTACCATAACTAATACAGTTGTCTACACCTCAAATCAGGAGATTTCAGATAAAAATTCAGATTTCTGTTGAAAAATCTGAAGATCTGGTGACACTGGAACTGTATGCTCGTAAGATAATGTTCCAGAGCCGAGTGCTGGCTGTCCCCTCAGAAGGGCCATGTGATGAGCAGCTCCCCAGAGCCCCCACCTGGTCCCTTTCATCTGTTCATGGTACCTGCCGAGCCTCTGAGAAACTGGCCACCCCAGCATCAGATGCACTGTTATCAATCGGTTCTTCTGATACAAAGATTTCATTTGCTTCCCACTGCCAGCAAGATTTTGCCCAACCCTCTTAGCCCAGCATGGGAGGCGCTGCATTCTTACCCCAACCGTGTTACCCTCCAGTCCTGCACTCTCAGAGCCCCACTTTCACCCCCAGGCTCGTGCTGGTGGCCCTTCCCAGCCCGGGCCCCCAGCCTCTCCTCTCTGCTCAGGCAACCCCGCCCCTGGAGGGCTCCTCAGTGCCCATCACCTCGTCATGCTCTAAACTGCTAAGACACAAATCAATTGTCTGTGCTTCTCAAAAGAGCACAGAATTTCAGAGCTAGAAAAAAAAAAACCATAATGAAGGGAACAGAGAAATGTAATGAGAGAATTTGAAATCACAAAACTAGTCAATGGTCAATTTCTGAAAGGGAAAACCTGGACTCCCCAACACCTAGCCCTTTTGACTCCATCTGATTCATTAACTTCTCCAAGCCAGAGTTTTATAAACATTTTTTTAAATCACAAAACACAGTAGGAAACCAACTTTACATTACAACCCTGTACAAACACACACCTCCCCACTCGTTTGCACGTGTGCACAATTCACAAAACATGAGATGCACTCTGATCTTTTCTAGTCTATTCTATTTTTTTAATACTGTCCTTAACCCCTAATTATTTTCATGACCCATACATTGTTTACAACCCCCACAATCTGAAAAACGTTCTGCTCTGTGATTCCGGTTTGTCTGGTCAGGGGGCAAGGAGCTCTGCAGTCCTGGATTAGCCATTTTGGAAGCTCTGAGACTTGGGGAAATTGCCTGACCTCTTTAAGTCTCAGTGTTCTGATCTGTAATATGGGATAATAATGTTTACTAGGTTGTTGTAAGGACTCAAGATAATGTGTGTAAGGATTTTTATCCCAGTGCCTCGTACACAACACATGGTCAATAAACAGAGCCTTTGTTGTCAGTTTTTCTTTAATATTTTTGTGTTACATTCCTCAACTGCATGACAATTTTCTTTAGAATGTCACGGCCCCCAGAAAGCAGCTTTGCACCTGCCAGGTTCTCAGTGTTTACATTGGGGACAGTGTCCTGTCATCTCCTGGATTCCTGCCCTGAGGTCCCAACTTCAGGAATCAGCTGGTAGAGTCTAAGTGGAAATCGGGGGGGGGGGGGAAATGTGGGAAGAAGGGAGGAGAGGAGGCGGAGTGTTCCCTCCTCTGATGCCTGACCACCAGCCACCCAGCCTCCTGAACACAGATTTAGAGGCTGTCAGAACTACAAAGTATCTTCAAGGTGATCAGAATAAAACTCCTCATGTGGGGCCCAAAGGGAACATGCCCTGGTAGCAACAGCTGGAGGGATGGGACAGAAGTGTGGTACTCAATTTGGGGGAGGGGAGCTTTTAAAAATGACACACGCACATGCACAAGGACACACACACACATGCACAAGGACACACCCACATGCACAAGGACACACACACATGCACAAGGATGCACCCACATGCACACATGCACACACACACACACACTGAGTTGTCTGGTGAGAGTAATAGTATAACATGGTGCAATAGCCCCATTTTACAGTTGAGGAAGCTAAAGTCCACAAGGTAACTGGCCAAAGGTCACCAGCTCACCCAGATCTGGGCCAGGAACAGAGTTCTTTTCTCAACCAACACCTTTCCCCCTGAGCAACTGCTAGCTGCACGCTTCCAAATCTCCCTGAGATTCCCTCTCTGCCTCTCTTCCCTGGATACAGCCGGGGACCACATTGGTTTTGAAAAGTCCTGGCCATTTCATCTTCTGTTCCCATTTTTTATAAGCAACAAGGCTGGTTTGGGTTAATTTTTGTTTTTTAAATCTCTGAGGAAAGTAACATTGAAGACGTGTGATATGGAGGTGTAACCATCATACTGGCCTCTTCAGAAACAGCCCCAAAGCTTCAACCATGGAAACGTCTCCATTGGTGATCTCTGAAGACACTGCCGTGGACCACGGAAAACCCAGCTCCCTTCCCATCCTCACATTTGCCTCATTTGATTCTGGAAATCAGAAGATAAGCACTGAACCATTAAAATATTATAGAGTCACTAACAAAGGAGAAACCAAGTGAGTTTATTGGCAGCCTGCACTGCTGGCTCGGTCACCCAGCCTGGGGAAATGCCGAACGTTTAGGCCATAAAGGACGGGCCAGGCCCAGTCCACTCTGTCTTCAAAATGCAGGAATTTCTCATAGACAAGAGGCTGAACAACAGTTCGAGCTCTAAATTTCTAAGCTTTTGTCAGTTTAAGTTAGTACTTTAATGCAATTTTAATAGGCAGTGATTTTATTTTGTATCTAATGAAATCAACAGAGCATGGAAATAGACATCAGAATTCGGAAGATAATGAGTCTGTTAGCTCTGCTGCCAGCGTTGCTGAGCGAGGTATGGTACTTAAGGTACAAAGAATAGACTGCTTCAGAGGAGGCTTTTATTAGCTTCATTAGGGTGGACATCAAATGAATGATTTCATAGCAGATCTAATTAACCAAAGAATGTGCGGAGGCTGCATCTTCTTCCTGCTAATTGGGCATCTAGACGCCAGGCATGTTTGCTACCTTAGAAATTTAGCCTACAGATAAACTGGAGAGTGCTTTGTGGAAAGTGTTCCAAGCCAGCGGGGGAGGATTTTATAGCAGAATTTTGAACAAGATAAAAACTTTCCAACCCTTTGGCTCCTGACAGTGGACCAAGGACACTGGTCTATCTCACCCTCTTCCCCAGACACCAGGAAAGGTGGTATCAGCAGACTGAAGTTTGAGGAATCCCCGGGAAATGGTTTGACTGTGGGACAAAGAGCAGAGAAAAAGGCAGAGCCAGAGAGTAGACGTAAGTGGAGGGTAAGGGTCAGCCAAAGGGAACTCTGGGGAAGCTCCAGGTTCTGCCAGAGACAAAGGGCTGTCCTGGGGCGAGTCATCAGATTGCACTGAGGGTGGTCAGGGCTCTGGGCAGTGACCACTGAAACGGAGCCAGGGAGAGCCGACCACAGCAAAGCACTCCACCCCAGAACGACCACCTACTGCTGGCCGGCACGGCTCTCCCACGGCCACCTGCCCGGCTTGACTTGTCAACTCACCTATCAGGTTGTCCATGTGCCCCACCCACATATATGAAAGCACGAGGCTCCTGTTTCAGGAAAACTCAGATCAACACGTCTGCAAAGCTAACTCATATGGGCGAGTGGGAGCTGTGGGACATGGTCAATCAGAAAAAAAAGAAGAGAGATCAATTAAATACATGATCATCAATATAAAAAAAAAGTAGAAGGATGGTGGGAAAGACTGAAGAACAAGTCATTGATTTTAAAGGCAAGTCAAAATCTCCCAGAGTATACAGAATAAAAAGGCAAAGAAATAGAAAACATGACAGAAAAGCAGAGAACGAGAATATTCAGGCAGTTTGATGTGTATCTAATAGTAATTCCAGTACAGTCATTCCGGAAGAGAAGAAATAATCAAAATGATAATAAAAGAAGATGCCCTGAACTGAAGAAAGCAGGGTTTTTCAGATCGAAAGGCCTCACGAAGTCTCCAACAAGATTAAAGAGAAAGACCCTCATCTGGAGACATGCTGCTGTTTCCAGACGCCAAGGACAAAGAAAAAATCCTAAAAGTTTCTAGAAAAAAAAATTCATATTACCAAAAAGGAACAAAAATCAGGCTTCTTTTAAGCAACACTGAATTCTAAAAGACAATCATGAAATATATTTCATAGTCTAAGGAAAAATTATTTTCTACAGAGAATTTTACGCCCTGGCAAACTGAGTCAAATATAGAGTAAAATTAAAATATTTCTAGTCTAATAAGTACCAAAAGATTTACCACGCACATACTTCATATGAAAGAACAAGCAAAATTAAACGAAACAAAATAAATCTACATTGCGTAGTAAGATCGGCCACTGAATATGAGTTCAGAGAAGTGAAGGAAACTAGGAGAGCTTAAGGGGAAATCCATTCAGATGAGATGCTTGGAAAACTCTTCGATGAGCAAAGATTTTTAAAAGAAGGATTGTATTTTCTACTACGTGACTCAAATCAGAGTTGACTCTACAATGACCAGCACCTAATGACATGATTGTAAATGCTGGTTAATAGACCTTCATGCTTTAGAATTAAGCTAAAGGGAAAATGGAAACTTTACTTATAGTTCCATGAACAGAGTGGAGTTGTGGCAAAGCATGACACTGATATAACAAACATAAACTGGGAGGTGGAGAGAGAAGTGGACAGAGAGTTAGAAGACAAGATGGGAGGATTGGCTGCAGGACTCTCTCAGCTGTTGGAGGCACCACTAAAAGATTCGGGCAGAATTACAAACAACAGGCAGCTGGGGTGGAGAGCGGGAAGGGGACAGATGTATGAGTGAGCTAAAGGCTTCTTTCTTCATAGAGGGGAGTTAAAAGATAGTAAGTCAAGAAGCAGAGGTATAAGCATATTACATAAAGTTATGGTAGTCAGTGCCCCAAGATCTTACGGCAGAAACTATTCACAGTGGTTACCTCTGGGGAAAGACCCTGGTAGTTGAGGTAGGAGGTATTTAATTTCCTTTTTCACTCTTCTGTATGTTTGAAATGTATTATTTTACCATAGGCATATGTTTTTATGGAATCTTTAAAATAAAAGATGAATCATCACATTGATAACCTCTCGTCTTCACCAAAGTGTTTCAAAAGCAGTTAATAGGAACACACTGAACAGAACAGTTTGATGGCCTTCACCAGATTTCAAAATTCACTTTCCTCTAAAGAACTTTGTTTAGCTGGATGTTAGAGATCTCTGTGTCTGGACTGACCTTATCTGTTGCTTTAACCAAACGAATGTAGTGGAAGTAAATGTGTGCGACTTCAGAGCCTAGGCATTAAGAGATCATACAGGATCCAGACTCATCCTCTCCAAAGAGTAGGAAGCCCAGGATGAAAGGTCACGTAAAGAGGGAAGCCAGCGTCCCAGATGTCCCAGCTGAGCCCAGCCCCCGGCCGACGCACCAGCTGAGTGATGTCACCAGTGCACGGGGCAAGGCC
The DNA here is from genome assembly GCF_009834535.1 of Camelus ferus. Taxonomy (NCBI): domain Eukaryota; kingdom Metazoa; phylum Chordata; class Mammalia; order Artiodactyla; family Camelidae; genus Camelus; species Camelus ferus. The sequence continues at coordinate 102,584,586 of NC_045696.1, forward strand.
AGCAAGCCCCAGCCCCGTCCGCCCACAGCACTGCACGACTTGGGGGCCACCGAGGTGCGTGTGGTTTGTTAGCAGCCATAACTGAGACAGAGCTCAGACGGCACAGCCCACTAATTCAACAGTTAAAGAATTAAAAGTAAAGCAACTCACCAGGTCCTTAAAGGCAAAAAAAAAAAAAAAAAAAAAAAATTAAGACAGAGCCACTGTGACCCAGCCTCTTGCTAGAGAGAGAATAATGCCTGTGCTCAGGGAGCCACTAGTATTGCGGGGCCTGCATCCACCCTACCCTGGAAGGACAGGGGCCCAGAGCCGCAGGTGGAGCAAAGGTCCAGCTTCAGGCTGCAGCTGTCACACTGCCCACCCTTCCCTGACTTGGCCAAGTACCCGGGATCCTCAATCTTAATGTGTGGGGGTGGGCAGTGGGGGGTGGAGAGGACCAGCCTGCAGATGCTGGAGGAACCTCCCACCTCATGCATGGAGCCTGAGCTCAGAGGCTGGCAAATGGGAGAAACAACAGAAATCAGCAAGGGGATCCCCCGCTCATGACCTGAGCCTGAACTGAGAGACTGCGGACCTGGGGTCATTCTCCACGTCCATCCCAGCGTTGGGGGCAAGGCAGCCTCGGAAGCCCCCCACTTGCCACAGCCGCTGCCCTAGCTGATCAGCTGGCAAAGCCAAGCAGCCTGAGCTGGGAGTGAGGTGGTCAGGAGACACTAGAGGAGACAAGGAGGGAGGCGGCAGGAGGAGGAAGAGGGAAACAAGGAAAGCCCAGGGAGGATTCCAGAGGTGCCCCTTCTCCCACCTGCCTCTGTTCGTCTCTCTGTACCTGCAGGCCAGAAGACGAAGGATCCGGTCGGGGTCTCAGAAGGGTTCAGCCCCTCCTCTCCAGCGAGGGCCTGGCCCTGCTGCTACCCCTGGGGCCCCTCTCCCTGGGGACACAGCCAGCGGCTCCTCTCCAGTTCTGGCCTGCCCTGGTCTCTTCTCTCTCTAACCCACCCCCACAGTGGCACAGCGGGAACTCCCCAAAATCCCAATCTGCTGCTCCCTTTCCTGCAAAAACGGGACAGACCTCCACCAGCTCTTTGCACCCCGCCCATGCGATCTCCTTTTCCGCGGCCACAGTCACCTGTACTATCGCTGTGCACTTTTCTTAAAAAAAAATGGCTCACTTTCTGACTTAAATGTCTCCTCGTCCTAAGCAATAATATCCATGACATGGTGGGTTTGATGTGCTGTCTACAGTTTTTCCCAATATGCGTTAAAATAATTACACAGCTGAAGAATGTAAATGTCCTTTGTGTGCCACCTCAAACCACCCCGCTGGCTGGATCTCACTGTGAAGCCCCACTGGGAACGTGTCAGAATATGGGGGTTGCCAGAAAGGGGAACTGAGTCTGAGCCCCATAAATGAAGATGTTATTAGGGCCCTGTGAGGGTGGTTGGGGGCACAGTGGGCGGGTCTCACCAGAGAGAGGAAGACAGAAGTCCCAGTCTGGTCTGGTCTGGTGGAGAGAGAGAGGTGCCCAGGAGATGGTGCTCCAGCCCCACGAGGCACAGCCACTGGAGTGAATGACACCCAATATTTTCTGTCTCTACGTCAAATCAAAACGCGATTCAAATTCCGGGGAGGGAGTTCCCATCATCCTGCTCGGCTCCCTCGCCCGCCTCTTAGCTACGGGTTCAGGGCCAGTTATAAAAGAGATGCAGCACCACCCAAAAAAAAAAAAAAAAAAACCCAATATCTACTCTTGTTTCCTTCTTAACTGAAAACTGCCTCTGCAGAAATACTCAGGGGTAGAGTGTTTCACCAACTTTACACTGAAGGCGGAAATCGGTTTTTGTCTTTGGGGCAGCTCTGGTTCTTTGGAGGGATTTTTATGTTTGTTTGATGTCGGAGACTTTTAGGAGGAGGGTTGAGTCACAGAGGACATTAGTAACACTATAATTGTCCAACTTTAAAAAATAAATCCAATTTAAATAAATTAAAAGACTTGAATCATCACAATCTACTGATAACCTGGACCCAGAAGAAATTCCTTCTGGCTCATATTCTAAGAGCAGCTGCTTGTCCTCGTTTAACTAGGAAGCTCAGAGCCAAATCTGGGTCCACTGATAGGAGCTGTGCTGGTTTTTAGCCTTGTTCCATTTTTATACATCCGTACTTGTTTTTCTGCTTTCCATCAGCCCTTCCCAAACTCCACTTACTTTCTTTTATGCTATATTGTATCCTTGAAAGGAACCTTAAATATGATACATACCAAGTTGGGGGGAGAGAATGATGAAGACGCACAATACACACACACACACAACAGGATGTTAAGCCGGGCCTCCTTCAGTCTCAGTTTTGGCCCAAACTCCACATGGTCAAGAACAAATCAGCAGGTGTCCAGGACTCCCACATTTCACAGTTTGGTACCAGACCCCCCACAAAAGAGTTGCAAAAGAGGGGCTCAAAAACTGCAGTCCTTAGCCCAATACCACCTTGAGGGTGCTCACGGAGGGAAGCTGAGAGATGATGGAGAAAGCTGTTAGCGAGATGGGGAGGTTTCCCTCTCCCTCCTTCTGTGGGGAGAGGCAGGAGGAGAGGGGCTTACTAGGGGCTGGGGACAAGAGGGGAGAATAAGTGGGTTCTTGGGAGTCCTTGGGACCCCTACGCTTTGAACACACCAGTTCCCACAAACTCACAGTCTTAATATACAGAGTTGAAATCACAGAAATCAGTTCTTCACACAGCACTGGTCCCAGGGCCCCTGGATGCAAGCCTACAAGTTTTCTACCAGATAACCCATCACAGAACTAATAACTTACAATTGGACAATAGCATTGATCTAAGCCTAGCAAAATGCCACTCCACCCAGATGCCTAGATGTCCCCTAGGGGTCCTTGGATTTTGTTTTCTTGATCTGGGAGCTTTTCAAGTTTTCCCTTGTTTGCATTTGAAGGGCACCGGTCTTCTAAGCCTAAGGATGGGCGGCTCCTTCCCGCTTCTCACAAAACACGCTGACAGAGGCCATTGCCCCTTGGCTGTCAGGCGAGCACAGAGTCTGAAGAGGGAAACGGTGACGGAGAAAGTGGAGGACCAGAATGGTGGTGGGCCCAGGCGGCAGCGAGAGCCCAAGATGTACGCCTTGGGAAAGCCTGCGAAGTAACCCGACCAGGTCATCAAGGCAGAAATCGAGTGGGGAGGTCCTTGCCTGACTTCTCCGTAGGCTGGGAGGGTGAACAGTCCCACTCCTTCGTGAAATGCAGTAGCTAAACGCAGGGCTCTCGTGGGGCACCGACCCTCTTCACCTAATTGGGAAGTACCTGGAGATTGGGTGTTTCTACGTCTCCTTAATGATAGGTTGTTCTGAACGTTCGATCCATGTTAACAGATGTGGTAGGAAGAATGGATTGTGCAGCTTAAAGCAAGTGGTATGAAATTTTAGCAAATCAATGCACTCTAGGTTAAGTGTTTGATTACAATTACAGAAAAACTAAGAGATTCAAATAATGAACTCCAAATAAAGTGTTCCTTCATTTTCTGAGGTTATGACTTGAGCACATTATCTTTCCTGAAAATCAAAAACACAGCAAATGAGATGCTTTTTTTCCTTCAATTGTTTAATTACTTTTGTTCACCTTTGGGATTGTGTCTGATAGCTAGAAAAATGAGAGATGAAGGCATCCCAGGGCTCCCTATTAACTCTATGCACCAAATGTTCCCAAATAAGCCTACATAATACACTGCTGACCATAAATAATTTAGTTTGAGAAATAAATATATTTAATTATAAATGTATGGTTGGGGATAAGCTCTCAGCTTCTTAAGCTTTTTCTTGTTTCCCAGAAATTTCCCAAAGATAGATGTTGACAAAGGACTTTTCAAAAAGAATTTCTTTTTAATGAGTCATCGACTCAGGAAAGAAATGGGCAAAAGATATGAAAAGACACTTCACCAGCAACCAAATCCCTTTCCCATATTTGGAAACTTCACCAACATGGGTCCATCCTGCTCAAGAAGCCAAAGAGGGCTGACACTCATGTTCCCAGATTCTGCGTGGATGGCCCAGGACTGTGACTTCAGCTCAACTAACCAGCTTTGCAGATGCTGAGCAGTCGAGAATCTAGTCTGACGGTGGTCTATGCCTTTAGCACCTCTGTTCCCACCCATCCTCTGACCCTGGCTCACAGCCTTCCTACTGATTCCAGGAGCTGCCCAGTAACTCTTTGTCCCCTCAATCAGCACTAGTCAGTTTCTGTTGCATTCAACTAAAAACTCTGACTTAGTTGACAAAGATGTGGAGAAAAGGGAACCCTCATACACTGTTGATGCAAATGTAGATTGGTACAGCCACTGTGAAAACAGTATGGAGGTTTCTCAAAATATTAAAAATAGAACTATCATGTGATCCAGCAATCCCACTCTTGGTATTTATCCAAAGAATACAAAAATAATAATTTACAAAGCTACATGCACCCAGGGTTCAGCTCAGCATTATTTACAATAGTCAAGATGTGGAAACAGCCTAAGCGCGTGCCAAGGAATGAATGGGTAAAAAAGATATATATACACAATGGAATACTATTCAGCCATAAAAAGGATGGAATCTTGCCATTTGCAACCACATGGATGGACCTTGAGGCTATTACGCTAAGTGAAATAAGTCAGAAGGAGAGAGAAAATTACTGCATGATTTCACTCATATGTGGAATCTAAAAAACATGTAAAAAGAGCCTAAACTTCACACACAATGAAGCAATATCGGTGGTGAAAGCATATGTATATTTTTTCATTCTGATCGATTTTACAAATTGCCCTCCACAGAACTGTCCCAGTTTACATTTCTACCAATAACTCTAAGGGCTTGTTTCCCTGCACTGTCACCAACAGTGTATCAACTTCTTAAGAATCTCCGCCAATCTTACACATGAACATTTGCTCCTTACAGTTTAAATTTGCTTTTCTTTCATTGTGTGTGAAGTTTAGGCTCTTTTTACATGTTTAAGAGTAATTTGCATTTCCCCCTTTATCTACCATTTCTTCATTGTCTTGTCACACATTTACTGGGTTACTGGTCTTTTTCTGAAATTAACATTTTTAGGAAAACTAAATGTAGTCAGAAAATCCATCTTTTGTCAATTGTATTTCTTTTTCTTCATCTTATCTTCTCATATTTCTTTTGTTTTTATATCGTTATATATCCTTTCTTTCATAGCTTTTAAGTGTTTTATATTATCTCTAGAAAAACCGTCTTTCTCTAAGAATTTTTTAAAAATCTTTCATTTCCTCATTTATTTATGCTTTCAGTTTTTATATTTAAATCTTAAGATTTGTTTTAGTTACCCATTTAGCTCTTCTAGCCTAATTTGCTGAATAATTCATCTGCTCATCATCCGAATATAATATGATTTCCATCAGAATATAATATGATTTTCATCATATGCTAAAATCATTTATTAATAAACGGTGTCTTTTTATGGACTCTTTAAAAAAGAAACCTGGGAGCGGGATAAATTAGGAGTTTGGGATTAGCAGATACACACTACTATACATACATAGATAAACAACAAGATCCTACTATATAGCACAGGGAACTATATTCAATAGCTTGTAATAACCTATAATAAAAAAGAATATATATATATATATATATATATATATATATACTGAATTGCTTTCCTGTACCCCAGAAACTAATACAACATTGTAAATCAACTATACTTCAATTAAAAAAAAAAATCCTGACTCGTTCATTATTGATCCAGGAAAGCAAGAACACTGAGCTCAGACTCCAGATCTCGAATGTGCCTGTTTCCCACCTAGAACATGCAGCTACAAACGCCAGCCTGTTCCACTGAATTCCTGAGAAGAATAATTTGTCAAAATGCAAACGTCCTTTGGAATTAAGTGACATGGCCAAAACACATCCGTGTACAAGCTTTTTGGACCAGCGCATTTTACTAAACAGAGTGCAAATTTCAATACTAGAGGAGAAGAAAAAAGGCTCCAGGCAGAAACGCTGTTCCACATCTGCGTCCCAGGTCCTTCAGGCAGTAAGTGGAAATCCAGCTCATACTGCAGCCTGACTGGACTTCAGAAGTTACGGAGCCACTTAAGGAAAGGGAAGAGTTTTCTCGCAGACCCAGCAATGCCATCTAAAGCTCAGAGAAGCATCCCACTTAGCCACAAATCTACCCGTGTGTCACCGCATCTCTGTGTCTCCTTCCCCTGTTTTCTTTTTCAAGCTGCTGAGATAAATAGAGAACCACGGTCTCTTAAGAATACATCTGTTGGAGCCTTTTCTTCGCACCAGCTGTAACCTCCAATTGTAGCATCCAAGGTAGAGGCTGCGGACGTGGTAATCTAGTCATGATGTATTAGCCCAGAAGGGAAAAAGAAAAAAGAAAAAAAAAAAAAGGCAGCAAATACAAGGAAACCCCGCACATCTGAAGCCCATTCCTAGAAGAAAAGGGTACTTGCAGGGGAAAAGGAAAAAGGAAAATGAGCATTCAGAGACTATTCCTTCATTAAGACTGTTTCAAAGCCTATAAGGTTGAGGTACCCGCAGCCTTTAGAGAATATCACACACTTCTGTTTGCAAATCCATCCAACAGCATTGAGTCCCCTCTTGCTGCAAGTGTGTTGGAGACAATGAATAAGAGCCCGTCCTGGGTCACCCACAGGGGAGGAGGGAGCCCCAGGGAGCGCAGGGCGTCAGACCAGAGGTAACATTTCCCTGCTGGTGTCAATGACTTGGAAAGTCGATTCTATTCCACAAAGCCTTTTTTCTCAGTGATGATACTCTGAACCCATCTTCTTTTCACACCTGCAGCTTGGAGACAATTGTGTGAATCAGTCTGTCGCCAGCCCGCCCTCTGCAAGTCTCCAGCACAGGCACAGAGGTGGCATCAGCAGCTGGCCTGAGGCAAACACAGAGACTCCTTTTAGGGGAAGGTGCTACCAAAAGATTGTCAAAGTCTGGGTGCCCGGAAGGGAAACCTGCAAACCTCCCGCTGTCTGCAGGGAACCAGGCCCTTCTCACAGGACCCAAAGGGCAGGGAGAGCATCGCCGTACTCCCGCTCTGAGGCTGAGTTTGCTCATCCTTCCACACTCCTGGAGGGAGTGCCCAGCAGACAGACAAACTCACAAGCACTTGTAGAATTAAGAGATAGGAAGACCGGCAGTGAGGAGGGTCTTGCTCTGACCTCTCCCTGCAGCTCTGAAGTCACAGTTGAACGTGATTTCCCCAGGTTAGCCTCAGGTCCATGCCAGGTGTCTGGGGTGCCCTAGCTCCCAGAATAGGGGTTACTGGGCACCCCAGGTTTGCCCTCAGCCTGCTGTGCTCCTCACCCAGGACACAGTGAAAGGCCATCACTCAGTCAGAGATGGGCACTTCTTTTGCATGCATTCAAAATGCATGCAGCCCCGCGCTTCAGCCAGTATGAGTGAAAATGGCTTCCGCTCTCCCTCTCCGCGGGTGGGGACATGGAGGGGACCATGCAGACCTGGGCTCAACCACAGGGCCCCACCTGTCCCTGTAATTTTCACTCTATACAGTACATCCTGACTCTTCAGAGAGTTTAAACCATTCGTGTTAGCATTTTTCAATATTATTCCTAGATGAGACACAACGTTATTACCATCTCCAGCTGCCCTTTCCAATTCTAATATTCTCATATTCTGGGCATCCCAAGGGGCCTCTTTCCTGACAAAGATATTTACCTTAGATATGTGTGACTTCCAGGAGTCTAAAATATGATCACAGAGCTATTAGCTAATACAGTTGTTTTTAGCTTCTCCAAAGCAGAAATCACGTCATTAATAAGGCTTTTAGGATATTCATCTCTGCGCAGCTAGCCTTCATCTCCCTATGTGAGGAAGACTTATTAGAGACTATATCTTAGATCCACCAGGGGACTACAGAAACGAGGTCTGCGTGGCATTTTATTAGCCCAATAGATTATGTTCATGATAGAGAGGGAAAGAACACAAGTTAACCCCCTCAGGAGACCTGTAATATTCCAAAGCTTCTCCTTCAGGGGGAAGCAGGTGGGAGACGCCCCAGCCTGGGCAAGGAAGGAGTCAGGCTCCTGTGTCTCCTCTCCTTTGGCTCACTTTTGCCCTTGAGAGACCAAAAGGCTTATGCTGCTTTAGAAACCAGCTCTGAGAGTTCTCCTGAGGCTCCAGGATGGTCTGGACAGGAGTTCCCAGACTTGAGCCTAACGGAACCTCCTGGAGGGCTAGCTGGTTGAAGCAGAGATGGCTGGACTGCCCCCCACCACCAGAGTTTGGTCTGGGGTAGGGTCTGAAAATCTGCCTTTTTAACCAGTCCCCGGAGATGCTGTCTCTGCTGGTCTGGCGACCACACTTCAGAACCAGTGGGGTTCCAGGATGGGTCCCTGTTTTAGGACACTTTCAAGGGGCCAGTGAATACAGGCTCTGAGGGACATCCAGCTGCTCTTCAGGTCCCTGTGGACACCCCTCCTCAGAAGTCCAGATGTTCCGTTTGACCTCAGGGCCAAGTGCCGTCCTTGCCGCAACCCCTCACCATTAGGACAACTGCTCGCTGGCTCCACCCCGTCTTCTCCCCTGCCAGGACCAGTGACAGAATTTGTGCGGCTCAGTGGTGGAGAGCATATAGCTCAGTGGTAGAGTGTGTGCTTAGCATGCACGAGGTCCTGTGTTCAATCTCCAGAACCTCCATCAAAATAAGTAAATAAATAAAAACCTAATTGTATCCCCCTCCCAAATAAATAATAAATTTTTTTAAATTGTGGGGCTCAATGCAAAAATGGACACATGGGCCTCTTATTCAAAAATTAAGAATTTCAGTACAGTGACAACAGAGCATTAAGCCAAGCATCCCCTTATTCCCAGGGTGGGGTCTCTGAACCCCAACATGCAGACCAGCAGGTTCTGAGTCTCTCTCTGCCCCATCGTCCCATCTCCCTCATGTCTTCAGACAAGAATTCACCCTCTCTCTGCACCACACCCCACCTCCTTGACTCCACAACTTCTGTCCCTCAAAACAGGGGTATTGATATATTTTTGGAGGGAAACTTAAATACCCATCAAAATTATAAAGTGTTTCTACACTTCGACACAGCAATTCCACTCCAAGGGATCTATTTGTCCTCCAGTGGGTAGATTCCCTGAAGTGCTCTTACAGTGCTCAAAGGATGTTCACCGACAGGGTGTTTGCAAGAAGGAAAAATGGTGGAAATAAGTGTTTATTAATGGTAGTTAAAGAATGAAGCAGGTTTGTGGGCAACGACAAGGAAGTGTGCTCAAGATGTAGTAACTACAAAAAGCAAGTTGGAAATACATGTGTATGCCTCACACTGGCCAGAATGGCCATCATTAAAAAGTCCACAAATGATAAATGCTGAGAGGGTGTGGAGAAAAGGGAACCCTCCTACACTGCTGGTGGGAATGTAGTTTGGTGCAGCCATCATGGAAAATAGTAATGGAGACTCTCTAAAAAACTGAAAATAGACTTACCCTATGATCCAGCAATCCCAGTCCTGGGCATATACCCAGAGGGAACTCTAACTCAAAAAGATACATGCACCAAATTTTCATAGCAGCACTATTTACAATAGCCAAGACATGGAAACTACCTAAATGCCCAGACAGATGACTGGATAAATAAGTTGTGGTCTATTTATACAATGGAATACTATTCGGCCGTAAAAAAGAATAAAATAATGCCATTTGCAGCAACATTAATGGATCTAAAGATTTTCATTCTAAGTGAAGTAAGCCAGAAAGAGAAAGAAAAACACCACATTATATCACTTACATGTGGAACTTAAAAAAATGACACAAATAACTTATTTACAAAACAGAAACAGATTCACAGACATAGGAAACAAACTTATGGTTACCAAAGGTGAAAGGAGGGTGGGGGAGGGATAAATTAGAAGTTTGGGATTAGCAGATACAAACCACTGTATACAGAATAGATAAACAACAAGGTCCTACTGTATAGCACAGAGAATTATATTCAATATCTCGTAATAACCTATAATGAAAAAGAATCTGAAAACAAACATGTATATATATAACTGAATCACTATGCTGTACACCAGAAACTAACACAACATTGTAAATCAACTATACTTCAATTTAAAAAAAAAAAGAATGCGCGTTGAGAATTGGTGGCGGGGGGGAGAAAAGCGTGTATGTGTGTGTTAGCACATGAATAGAAAAAAATTAGAAAATCTAAACAATACATTGTTAGCCATTACCACTAGGAATTTTTACTCTTAAACTCTAAATTTTAAAAATTACTTTGTTTATTATTTCTGAGTTAATGTAGAACTAAAAAATACTTAAGACCCCACCAAAACTGTTTTCATCCAGAAACCTGGACCACCATGCAGACTGCTCCCTCTCCATTCCCTCTTCCTTTCAGAGTGTCCTTTGCAAGTTACATGTCCCATCCCAGCCACTCTCTGCTCCTGTTGCCATGAAGACTCTCAGGGACCTGATCAAAGAGAGACTAAGCTGAATCTGCTGCCTCTAAATGTGTTCAGTTCTCCCCAGAAATGAGCTCCTGTAAAAACCTGACAAGAACACTGAATGGCGAAGAAGCAATTATGGAATGCCTTTCAGATCTTTTGCCTTATTTAGCTCTCACTCGGACGTGATGAGTGCATCCTTACTGTCATGTTTGGACTTTCAGTATGAGTCAGGAAGCTCACCTTTGGTCAAAGGTGTCTCCAGGTACATCCCAAGCTGAACTTTGATCTTCGCTAGAGACCTCAGCCTCCCCACCTCCTGAGGCTCTAAACCATTCCTCTTTCTCACTCTCAATCCTGAATAACAGGCAGTCAGTTGAGATATTAGGGTGAGTAAGGCTAGCTAACGACAAACTTCCACATTTCAGTGGCTTAACACAGAGGTTTATTTTTCACTCAGCTGGGTCCAATGTGGACGTTCCTCGCTGGCAGACAGCTTTCTACTTGGCCATCCAGGGCCCCAGGTGCTGCCATCTTCTGGCCCTTCCTTCCCTTGTGTCCTCAGCACAGAGAAAGGGAGAGAGCATGGAGGGCAGATTCGATGGGCCGGACGGACCCAGAAGGGAAGAGAAGGAACCACACTCCTTCGGTCACTTTCCAACGGCCAGAACTTGGCGTCATAACCTCACAGTGTTTTGGAGCCTGGGATGAGTCGTGTGGTAGACAGAATCATGGCCCCCTAAGACGTCCCCAGGGCTTTGGGTGCTATGTTACATGCCGAGAAGGACTTTGCATGTGTGATTAAGTTAAGAATCTTGAGATGAGGAAATTGTCCTGGATTATATGGGTGGGCCCAGTGCCATCCCAGTATCTTAAGAAGAGAGAGGCAAGATGGTCAAAGTCAGAAAAGAAGACATGGAGATGAAGGCAGAGGTCAGAGCAACGTGCTTGAAGGTGGAGGACAGAGCCCCAGCCAAGGAACGCAGGTGCCTCTAGAAGCTGGAAAAGGCAAGGAAATGGAGTCTCTCCTGAGCTTCCAGAAGGAACAAAGCTCTGCCAACACCTGGGTTCTAGTCTTCTGACCTCCAGAACTGTCAGAGAACAGATCTGTGCTGTTTTAAGCCACTCAGAGTGTGGTCATTTGTTACAGTGGCAATGGAACTAATACACGTGGTCTAGCTCTGAGCCAAGGAGGAAAAGGCAACCGAATTTGGTAAATAGTAGCGGCCTTTTCCTCAGTGGGGAACCCCTTTCTGCTGCTGCCAAGTCTGCTCAAACTCTGGTGGCCTTTCTTCACCTGGCCCCCGGCTTTGGCTGCCCTCCGACCGACTTTACCTTATGCCAGCCTTGTGGTTCTCCATAATTACAGGTCAGATGGCGTCACTCCTTTGCTCAAAATCCCCTAGACTTGCCACAGAGGAAAGTCCAAAGTTCTCATCCCGGCATTCCAAGTCCTGTAATGTAGCACCTATCTGCTTCCCATCCCAACCCCTCACAATGTCTTCTCTCCTGTGAGGGGGAAATGCTGGGGCGATCAGCACCCAGGAGTAGACGTTAAGAGGTGGGGTCAAGGGAGGGAGGTTATGACTCAGTGGTGGAGCAGGTGCTTAGCATGCACAAGGTCCTGAGTTCAGTCCCCAGTACCTCCATTATAAACAAACAAACAAACAAACAAACAAACAAACAAACAAACAAACCTAATCACACCCACTCCCCCCAACAAAATAAAAAAGAATTAAAAAAAAAAGAGAGAGAGATGAGGTCAAAAAGGCCCAGTTAGATGCTGGCAGGTGGCCGGGGTTCATCCCCTTCCTCAGCCTCAGCACCACCTCTCATCAAGAGAAAGAGAAAATTGGGAAGGCTTTCCAGATGCGAGGAGTGGTCTTTCTCAAAAGATGCTTCACACACCAAAAAATACAACACAAAGGAGCCTGTTCTAAATCTAAATAATTACAAAGACAAACCCCAAAGAAATTTTCATCGACTCCCTTGGATTCCAGAATATATTGAGGCCAAATTCCTCAGCCTGCCTGGCTAAACAGTTGTCCCTGCCATCAAGTCACATTTACCAAAGTCTTCCATGTGAAAACAGATCACAGTCCTCCCAGTGATGAGATGCCTAAGGTGTCCAACCAGAAGACTCGGAGTCTGAAAGATTCCTGCCCAGGGGGAGGGTATAGCTCAGTGGTAGAGTCAGTGCCTAGCAGGCACAAGGTGCTGGGTTCAATCCCCAGTACCTCCTGTTAAATAAACAAATAAACTTAATTTACCCCCCGCCCCCGTAACAAGATCGAAGCGTCCAATGTCAACACCTCCCCCTTCTCGGCCAGGTGCTCAAATCCCCTCCCCCGCTCCTCCCTAGGTAACCCCCAGAACTCTGGGCTTTGCCTTATGCTCTGGGCCCCTTTTCCCTAAGCCCTGTTGTTTCTAAATGACAAGGCACTGCAAGTCAGTTAACCATGACATATCACAGACTCATAGAATCTGAAAATACATATTAAAGTAATTTTGGAAGAAAAATTGGAAAAGTGGGATGGTAGAGAGAAATCGCCCATAAGTCTACTAACCTACTGCTATCATTTTGATATATTCCATTTTAAACATTTTTGTATGCATATTCTAACATACTGTCATAAATACAATTTTGCATCTGGCTGCATCGTCCTCCCAGGCATCATTTAATGGCCTCATAATCTTCCTTCCAGTAAATTCTCCACAATCTATCAAACTGCTCCCCTATTTTTGGAATTTCAAGCTAGGTCTAATTTTTTACAGTTTGCAAATAAAGCTTTGGTGTATGCATCTTTTTCCAGATTTTTTTTCTGTTATTTTCTCAGATTTCTAAAAGTGGGATTTCTGGGTCAAAGTGTATGGAAATATTCAGGGCATGGTCAAAAGGCATTTTAAAAAGTTGTACCAATTTAAAGTACAGTGACAAAGGAAAAGAATTTCAGTTATCAAAATATATTTTTATTTCATATAAATATTTTAAAATCATTTCAAATATATTTTTGCTACTTTAACTGGCAAGAAGGAAAAAAAAATTGCATTTTGGAGTTGGAAGGACTCTCAGATCCAACCCAGATGCTCCCAAACTTGGCTGCACATCAGAATCTCCTGAGGAGTCTTTTAATAATATGAGTTCCACCAAAGCTTGAGAAATGGCTGTTTTAGGTCTGGAGTCAAAAATGTACAAGATGAGTCTGGAGAATCTGTCATTTCAGAAAACAAGGGAGCTATGAAAGACCAATGTCAAAAAGACTCAGGAGCCAATGGCACGTCAAATATGTTAAAATCCATGAGGTTATAATGATGCTAATGATAATAGTAGTAATAAAATTTTAATGGTCACTTTGGAGAATGGTCATGATATCCCTGCATCAAAATGACTTTGAAAACTGGAAAATAAAGGGGAAAAAAATCAAGCATTTAGGCTGATTTTCCCATCTGAACTGTACTTTGGGCTGAGCATAGCAGACAAGGGGCAGTTTCTCTATTATCCCCACTAACAAATGAAAAAGGAATGACAAACTTAGGATGTCACCATCTGGAGTCATAATGAATGAATGGACACAGGCAACGACCATCGCTAATGTCACAAAAAGAGACAAACAGACATTATGTGTTCCTGATGGAAGTGCACACCCCCACTTACAAAGTTTTCGTGCCAAAACGTTTAAACCTAAGTCAGATCGAACCTTTAAATCCTCTAAATTACCGCTTTACAGAAAATAAACACAACAGGAGGCAGGGGTGCAGTCAACAGAATCCAGACTCTGAGAAAGTCTTCAGGACAAACAACTCAGCCTCTTCCACAAAAGATTTAAAGGGAAATAGAGAAAAATGAGGGACACCAAAGGATGAAACTTACTTAAGAGATACATTCACCAATCATAATGCAGGACCCTTACTTGGATTTCAATTCAAACAAACAGAAAAAAAATCTTAAGAAGGCAATTGTGGATTTGTGAACACCAAGATTTTTATGATATCCAGAGATTATTGTTAATTTTTTTCTGATATATAACTGGATCATGGATTTTTTTTTTTTTAGGTCTGTATCTTGTAGAGAAGAAACATACTGAAATACGTATGATTAAAATAAAATGTCTGGGATTTATACAGATGGAAGTGGCTGCGAAGGGATAATTATCGAAGCTGGGTGATTCATCAAGGGGATTCACTATACTATTTTCTCTACTTTTGCATATGTTTGCATTTTCCATAATTAAGAGTAAATATATATATATACACACACATATATATATATCAGGTCTTAAGTCCCAGCCCAGACCTATTGAACCAGGATCTCAGAGGTGCGACCTGGAACCTGAGTGCTGAGATGTCCTGAGTGATTCTGATGCAGCTAGTCTGTGGGCTGGTATTTGGGAAGCAGGAGTTTGACTCACAAGGACACTGAGGCACAAGGACAGTACATTTCTCACCCAGGCTCACACAGCTAGTTAATGGAAGAACCCAAGTTGCTCGACTCTGACCCAGGATCCTTTTCTGAATAATAGACAGCCTGTTGAATGCAAACGCCCTTCCTCCTGAATGTAGTCCCCTCTTAGGCAATGTGATGCTTTGACCCAATTTAAATGCACGTGTCCGAAGGCATCCTGGGAGTGATCTAGGATCTTTCATCGCTCTGTAATCCTAGCCCCATGGGGCTACTTGATGGGTGAGGACCTCCGTGTCTTTTACAGTAAAGGAGGGGAATTTCGAGCCACATCTGCACACAGGAATTCAAATTTAAGACCTCCGATGTTATCTCCACATGGAGATCATAAACCTTCCCTAGTTGTCCTCCAGGATTCACAGTCCAGCTGCAGCAAAACCCTCTGTATCCTCAACATCTTTTCTGAACTTTCTTATTACCTTCTGCTTGAATGGAAACCAGAAGGCAACAGGAACATGCAGAAAGGAGGCTGAGGACATGGGAAGCTTTGCTTCTGTTGGACAGTGAATCCTGGACAGAATAGGGAATATTCAGCCTGAGGAATACTAGAATGTTGGAGGTGAAGGGCGGCCTGGGAGTCTGGGGCTTCTCCTAACTGCCATAACCTGGGATAAAGGATTGGGTACATTCAGTCTTGGTGGATTAAAGAAAAACAATGGTAGGAGCGGTTGTGAGAAGCTGTGAGAGTTGGGGGGTGGTGGGGGGGCTGGGTGTCTGTGGTTTTCTCCTGACCTCAGGAGATATGAGGACCTCTCCTTGACCTTTGGTGATGGGGGTAGAGGCTTAAGGGAGGTTCACGCTAACCTGACCCATGTTGTTAAGGAGGCAAACCCACACTGGAAGCACTGGCTCCCCCCTTCCCAGAAGCTGGAGGTGTCTCATCACCTATGGTGACGGGGGTAGGAAGCTTGGGGAGGTATGGTGCGCCCTCCCGCCTTGCTACCTACCAGGTTTGATGTTCCATATTGCTACTCTTTAGATTAATCAAACACAAGACAAGATTTGGAAGTCTTAAGGACCAAATTTTTATTGACTCAGTGCAAGAGGCTCTCACAGTATTCCATCTTGAGTCACCTGGGAGAAGGACAAGTCTCTTCTTAACCACATGCGAAGATAGAGCAGAAAAATGGAAACCCGCCCAGGTGGTCCCTTATCTGGAAAAGAGGATACATAGCATTGCTTGCTTGATTTCTTAATGTACCAGAAATGTCTTCCATTCTATCTCCCCCGGGCCTGCTCCTGTAACACGTAACCATACTTAGACACGTACGCATGTGAAAAACTAACCTGGTGAAATTACATGAAAAATTGAAAACAGCTAAGGTCATGCAAAGACTTACATTTAAGTTATTATAGAACTTCTGTCTACTAAAAGTTACAGAAAATAGTGATTTTTTTTTAACTGAGTTACAATAGATCCTTATGGAGAGTGTTTGGCCTTCTGCCTCGGATGTCAGAGGAAACTGTGCAGATCTAGGGATACTGTCGCCCCCCAGTAAGGCCCGTGCAAGTGGCATTGCTTCACTCGTTTCTTCAGATGACTAGATCAGCTACCTCTCTCGTCTACACAGCCCGCCAGAATCACCCTCCGTTTTAGACAGTCCAGAAATCTCCACAGCCAGGAGCAAGCCATTTCATCCAATTCGAATCACTTTTTTAAATAATATGTCCCAAATTCCCAGTGCTGGCAAAGGCATGGTGTAATATCCAACATTACAAAAGTCTAAAATGGTACATTTTTGGGAAAAAAAGGTTGGGAACATGCATCACATGATCTTTAAAATGCCTACATCCTTTGACTCAATTATTCCATATCTGGGAATAATCCAAAAAAATTTTTTAAAAGAATGAAAACCAAAATGTTATGCACAGTGATGTTCATCACAGCATTATTTAGAATAGAGAAAAAGTGGAAACAACCCAAGTTTCTAACAATGGAGTCTTAGCAAACTATAGAAAATTATTGTTTGTGGCCATTAAAGTTGTATTTTCTAAAAGATTATGACTGGAAAGCTGGGTCCATCAGCTGCCTCTTTCCTGGAATCTGAACCTCCAGTAGAAGTACAAAGAGGCCAAAAAAGGTGGGAGCCGTGATGGTTCCTGGGGCGGCCAGGGGGTGGTGGTTGCCTGGCCAGACCGTCCATTCCGTGATTCCAGCTCCCACAGTCTGCTGCCCTCCACGTCCTGCTGACCCCCACATCTGCCTCTCCACCTGGCATTGTCAGTTCTCGGAGCCTACATGGGCTTCCGTTGAATTTCTTTTCGCTTAATTAACTAGGGATAGTCTGTTATTTGTGCCAAAGGACTCTGACCCAAGAATCAGATCGTCAGACTTGGAAAAATAAAGTTTCCCGATCACAGTTTGAAAATGTTTTCCAAAGTACGTTCAGCAGAACGTTAGCCCTTTGAGATCAGGTAAGTTTGGGAAACAGGACGTTCTGTCGCCTGCCTGGGGATACGTAGTCCATATTCGAGGTGCTGAGAAGTACTGCTGTAAAGAAGCCTATTGAGCCCGGTGTTGCTCAGCTGATTTGACCACACCACTCCCTTTTCCAAGCAACGCCTATTAACGCCCTGCAGTGCAGTCGGTAGTAGTAGCAGCAGGGGGCAATAAACTATAGATATGAAAGAGTGCTTATGTAGTCTACACAACTTATAATTTCCTCATAAACCAGCCTGAGAGCAACAGGGGTGCTATGTCCTGATCTGGTTTGAATTTGTTTGAGAGGTCAAGTGAAGTTCATCTTAAAGCGAATGCTTAGCCTCTGTTGGGAAGAAAGAAATCACAAGATCCAAGAAAATGACAAGAGGAGAGGTTGAATTATTTATTAGAGAGCTGCTCTGTGCTTGGGGCAATGCTAGACACTTACATGATCTCATTTAATCTTCATAGCCAAGAATTTCCTAACCAGGGTCCGTTTCTCCGCTCACCTCTGCACAGTGGCCAGTGATCTGAAACTCCATCACTCCCTCGCTTAAGACTGTTCAAGTTCTACCTCCCCTCGCTGCCTGCTGCACCCTCCTTTCCTCACTGTACTGGAGCCACACTGGCTGCTTTCCCTCCTCAACACACCAGCACTGTGCCCTCCTTAAGCCGTCCATACTTGCAGCTCCCTTGGCCTGGAGCTGTCAGTGCACTGTCTTCACACCACCAGCCCCACCTTATTTCTCATCTTAGCCCAAACTTTACCACCACTGTGAGGCCCTCTTTGACTACCCTACCTTTCTGTCTCACTGCCCTGTTTTTTGTTTTTCAGTACCTTTTACTATTAGAAACGATCTTGTTTGATTTTTCACCTGGCTCCTCCCACTAGTATGTAAATTTCCCGACAAAAGACCTTGTTTTATACATCACCATATATCCCGTGCCTAGAAAATAGTGCCAGGTGCTTAGTAAATGCTCAGATTGCGGATGAATCCTGCAAAGTGGATGGTGCACTCGTGCTGATGAGGACACAGGCTCAGGATGCCTCAGTTAGGCATCTTGGCCAGCGCCACCCAGCAGGGAAGAGACTGGAAGCCTTGTTCTGCAACCAGGCCAGGCCGAAGGGAGTCTTTGGAGTCCAGGCATTATGTTGTCTGGTTTGGCCAACTCCCGCTGGGCTACAAAATACAAAGAGCTGGGTCTCCAAGGAGGCACTCGGTGTCCGTGAACTTTTTGCCTATCAAGCCCTGAAGGAGCTCATCTAGATTTGTTAAAGATGACCAAGGTCAGAAACTCATCTTTAGAAATCACATTCCACCCAAAATATCTAAAGAGCCCTAAGGTCTTGAGGTTTGACAGCTAGATTCATTCAGACATGAGATTATGGGAGTGATTACATCTAATACTTCGTGCCTTTGCCCTAGTCTTCTTTCTTGCACTGGGCAGTGTTGGGTCAAAGTATCTGTACAAATCAGAGAGAAACATCGTTTAGCCAAGATCAGACATTTTATCATATATACCTTGTTGTCCACAACACATTCTGCACAGAAAAGCTTCAGGGAAAGTGGGAAGGGGGAAAAAAGAAGCACTATAAGGCAATCAGAAGAGATAAGGAGGGCAAGGCAAATCCTCTATTTCTCCAAAAGTACATTATATCCTCCTGCATATTCATCACAAGGGTCTGTTTCCACAGACATAAACCATCTTCCACACAGACATAAGGAGATTTGCAAGGTCTTGCAAGGTCCTCTGTGGATCCCCAGTGGGTGCGTGTGATGACATTAAGATACGCTGACAAAAAGCTGAGGTCTAGGATAAAGAGGGGTAGGTATTAGGAGACTCAGGCACTAAAAATAGCTTCAAGGCCTTTTCCCTATAATCCAAGTTATATAAGGACGCGTGAGGTACAAGGAAAGCCATGATGTGATGATCTGTGTGGCTAAGTACTTCGAATTCCATTGTGATAGGCTCTGGTACCTGAAGGGAACCATCTGAACTCTTCACTGGGTAGGACAGTATCTGTGTCTGGACTGTGATGGTTAACCACGAAGATTATTATTACTACAAGCTCTGGAATATACAGCGGGCAGGGTGATTCTTTATCTTAGCACCAAAACTTCCTCTCATTCTTGGTCATGGTTTTATCATATAATAGAATAAGAATACACTAGATTTGCTAATACATGCAAATAAAGAATATTCTGAGAAATTTCGACAAGTTTCACGTCTTTCACATCAAGAGAATAAACAAGAAGATCATTTCCTGCTTAAAAACTTTCTCTAACATAGGCCTGCTAGTTAAGTAAAATTAAGCATGATTTTAGGGCAATCAACTCAGCATTAAACCAGAAGTTTTAGATGTCGATGCCTCTTGAGAAGTCCTTGAGTGATACTTCTGCTTTGAGGCAGACATATATAGGATTTGGCACAGGTTTGGACATGCCGCAGGTTTTTCTGGAGAGGACACATTCTTAAAATAAGATGGATTTATCAGAAGTTGAGGATAAGCACCCTATGAAATACATAAGGTACACGTAATATGTGGTCTTGAAATTTAGAGTTGAAATTCACATTAGCTAAATGTTGTGATTGGAGAATACAAAGATAAAAAACCTACTTAGAAACCTTTTGGTTTTTTTGATACCGCACTATATACCCTGTGAGGGAGGCCGATATTAGGCCCAGATAGCTAACTTTCCCAGGAGTGAGTGAAGAGTTTGACAGATCCCTTATTAAAATGTTAGCATGGCTAAAAACCATCTGAAAAGCATCTTTCCTAAATGCTCTTAACAAACTGCTCACACCCAAGAGCTATTGCAGCACAATAAAACAAAATATGCGGAAAGAAAAATCATCTAATAGCACTTCATGTAATAGGGCTATTTAGCTGCTAAGGTAGTCGGTGTATAGTGAGGTACTCATTCTTTTCAGCTTCAATGTTTCAGCTACATGGAGGACCAAATAGTGTCTTTAATCAAAGTCGTACTCTTCCAGATTGTTTGTGCTGCTGCAAGAACTCCAAAGATGTGTACAAATGTCCTGAAGACACTACTACAAAGCCATTATTTCTGAGTAGAATTTCAAGTGCAATTCCCTTTTCAAATTCTACATAGTTTCAGCTCTCCATTCTAAAAGTAGTTTCAGGGTAGATTTCTTATTTCTGCATAATCTGAAAATACAAAATTTGTAACTTTCAAATATACACAAAATACAAGGGTTCAATTATACTCACATTACCAAGCCTCTTTTCCAGTCTTCTCTCATGCTGTTCTCTGTCCATTCTGTGAAAATTACACTGCTGCTCAGCTCTGGTAATTTGTATAGTCTTTTGTTGCTGTTGTTTTTTACTTTGAACTCGGGCAAAGAATCCAGGGCTTCATCCTATCTTACACTACTTGCCAGGCTTCTTCCACATATACCCTGTTGAAGCTGTTCCCGTTTGGGTTTTGCTATACAAGCTTCCTTTCAGGAACTTTGATTATAGGAATTCTACAATAATAAATGAGAACTAATAAAAAGTATTTTTAAAAATCTACTTAATGAAAGTGTTTTTCTCAAAGGAGATTAAACGTCACCAGTAAGACTGGGACAGCAAATTATTAAGTGATATCAGTGTGCAAACACAACAACATATTCCTAAGTGTGTAAATTCATGAATTATGTTAACTAAATACAAATCAAGTACAAGAAAATCGCTTTTGAAGGTAGTTTAAAGGTGCTATGGAATTGTAGTGTTACTCTTTTAGTTAAAAGATGTTCCCATCATTCGTTTTCAGGAATACTGAAAGGTTACTAATTTTAACGATCACTGAATAACAACTATGTGCTGGTGATTTGCATGCGATTTCATCCTTAAAATAAACATACATTATTGAAATATTATAGGCAAGAAAAATAAGCTCCAAAGGATCACACAGCTAGTAGAGGGAAAGAGCTGGTGTTCAAGTTCAAATATGATGCCGCAGCCTCTTCCTCCACCGTGCCATGCCACATTTCATTTAAAAATCAAACAGTCTGATGCTTTATGTTTTCTCAGGATAGGAAAAAAATAACTAAGAAATATTAGAAAGGTTTTTTTTCCCCTTCCTTTGTGGCAAAATGAGTATCTAAACACTGAGTATACTAAATCCCAAAATTTTAGTTTCCTTTTCATTAGGCAATAAATAAAACTACAAAGAAAAAAGCATTTGAGTACAGTCATTAATATTAACACACTACAACTTTAAAATCACATGTGCTCTGAAATTATATTTTGCACCCCATACTATGGAGTGCTGATGTGAAAGCACACCATACATAAACATTTAAGAGAACACAGCACAAAAAGTGATCAAAATGGTCTAAACGAGTGGTACTTGGCATATATACTTGGTACTACTTTGATTTTTTTTTTAAGTTTTTACTCAAAATAGAAAATGTTAATGTGCCATTTGAGGAAAAAATTTTTCAAGTTCTATAAGGAAATACAGAAACTTTAAAGAAAAAGTAGGCTTTAAAAAAGAACCAATGCACGTGCTACTGCATGGGTGAACCTGAAGGGACGTTACGCTAAGTGAGACATGCCAGTCACAAGGCAAATTCTGCCTGTTTTCACTTTTTTTTGAGGTGTTTGGAGTGGTCAAACTCACAGAAACACAAAGTAAAACGGTGGTTGCCAGGTAGGGGCGGGGGGCAGGGATGGGGAGAAAGGCTGTTTAACAGGTATACAGTTTCAATTTTGTAAGATTAAAAAGTTCTGGAGACAGGTTGCACAATATGAATACACAACACTACAGAACTGTACACCTAAAAATGGTTAAGATGGTAAATTTTGTTATGAGTATTTTATCACAATTTTAAAAAACTTTAAAGGAACCAATCGATTACTTTAATGTGATAATGACACTGTGGTTATGGTTTAAAAATAAAACATTTAGAGACACATACTAATTAAGTCGGTATTTGCAGGCTGATGGGTGTTAGGGATGCTCATCTTACTAGTCTGCTTTTGTGTATGTTTGAAATTTTCCTCAATGAAAGAAACAGAACAAAATAATTCTTTAAAAAAAAAAGGTGAAACCAATAAGGAAATGAAATTTCCTAATCAAGAGAATCATCTATAATGAAAATATTTTATTATGATCTAAACATGTAAAATGCAGTTTAGCTTCAACTGTTAAGTATGACATCACTTATTTCGCTTGGGAGAAAGCTGCTGAAATCTGGACACGGTTCACTGGGCTTACAGAAGACAACCTATATGGAGAAAATTACATGAACAGTCTAAAAGTTTGCTATGAAAACAATGTATTTTTATTAAAGTAATTAAAAGTCAAAAAACAACAACAAAAGGGAAATTTCACAACCTTTGTTTGCAACTATATAATCTTTATGTAGAAAAACTATAAAGTGACAGTCTGGAAAGCAGCTCCACAATAAACGTAATCCTTAACATCAAGAGTAACTAAATTATGGAATCAGTTCACCAAAAGAAACTGTCTCGCCGTATAATGTCTCAGCTGAGCTGATTTCAACTATATTATTCTCATTCCTGAAAATTTGTCTTTCCTGATATTTCCGATCACCAAAGACATAACATACAAAGAGCCTATTGAAGTCAAAGAATAAAACACAAATACTCCCAAGCACAATTACATACAAAAATGAATGAAGGCATTTTATCGCTAGAGCTACAAAACTATATAAATAACCAATTACACACACACTCTGTTTACTCTGAAGCTCCATGAGGTGGTACTGAATAAACACTGAGGCATTGAATTTTCAACAATGGAACATGGCTCATTCTGGACAGCAGCACATTCCCACCTTTCAGTCCAGCATCACAACACTGCCCCTGGGGTTTGTATCTGTGTATTATCTCAGCCCTGGGAAGTTGACAACCAAAATAAAGAAAATGCCAAAAGGAAAATGAATTAAATACCCCCTAAGATCTATTCTAAAACATGCATGTGAAACAGAAAGAAACCAAGCACTTTGTGAGTTTTTAGTCACACATTCCTTTAAACTTACACTCGTGTCTTCATTAGTACCTGCTGCTGAATTTTCTATAGCTTTTCCATTAATATATAATTGAAGAAAAAAAGCTCTTATTTCCTTAGAAAAGTGGTACTATTTATTTTTAAAAACAACTTTCTCTGCTAAAGAGATTACACTGTTGTGGTCATCAGAACAGGTTATGTCACTTTGGCAATAGAGATTTATTCTATCTCATTTTTAATAATCATAATGATAAACTATTTTCATGGCCATATAATTTTTCAAAACTTTTACCACTATGGAAGCAAATATGTACAGGATATTTCTAATAACCTAAATTAAGTCATGATTAGAATTTCTTTAAAATATTTTCAAGTGCACAAAAATATTAAAGATTGGGGGTAAAAATACAGAAGTCATAAGCAAGTATTTCCTCCTTCTAAGATCCTTTAACTGGGATAAAAGTCTCAGGGTAAGCCCACAGGAATGGTCTGCAATAAAGAAAAGTTAGGTCAGTATGTAGTCATTTCTGCAAACTTTAGCAGAAAAGCCAATGACATTCTACAATGAATAAAAGCATTATTTTGGGTCGGGGCTTTTTGTTGTTTTAGTTCTTTAGTCTCTTAACTTCTCAACATGTTACAACTCAGAAGTGCCTGTACTCTTACTAACAGTAATAAGAAAATACAAAGTCAAAGAAAAGATTCACAAACATGATTCTTTTTAATCATCGGTCTCTCTTTGGTAAGAAACGGACCACCATTTCTTTACTTTCTCTCACCTGTTGAAGACAGGGAGCTTAAATGATACTAACATGATAAGGAATCCCTGTATAAAAATATTAGAGGGGAAAGAGTTTAAGCCACACCCTTAATAAAAAGAGTAGACAACAGAGAATTTCCTCTTGCATGTAGCTGTGGTGGAAGGTAACTGTCTTTTATAAAGCTGAACAAGGTATTTCCTATAACTGGATGGCCATGCCTACGAACATTTTAGTCAACCTGTAGAAATTCTGCTAATTAACTGTTCTTTAGATAGGAAACAGGTGAATATTATGCTATTATAAAAATATGGTAGAATATCTCCCCCTTACAATAATTTCTGACTGTTAAGCTTTCGTAGAATCTATGGAGAATTAAACACGCTTGCTCTAGATATTTTCTCATTAAGCAAAGTTGGATATAACCTATCTAACAATACCATTTGCAATTCCAGGGTAAAAAACTCCAATACAATCTAATATGCACATTAACTTCACAGAATACATGTTCTAGCAAGCCTAAATGATACCCACCCATCATCACCCAAAAGGAAGTCAGTCTTACCCCCTCTAAGATAAATGATGTTCGTTATATCTGCATCCAGATTAAAAGAACTGCTAAATTCCACTGCAGTAGAAAACATACTACAAATAAGCACCCAGACTGATCTAACAATTTCTACTCACTCCTGCTTCTCCAGTATATTTTTTTAAAGACAGAAAAATAAGCACTCTTTGCAGCAACATAACTGGCAAAATCACTACCTGACCAATTATCTCTAAACCTATACTAGACACAAATGAATGATGGAATGCCCAAATCACCAGTAACTCAACATTATTATTTTTGCAAAGAAAAATAATTGTATAAAATTCCGTTCTCCCAGGCAATGAACAGGGGAGAAAAAGGTGTCACAAAAATGGCTATATTTGTAGGTTTTTTAAAAAACCAGCACCAAATGTTCATATTTAATTATTCTGAGCAACAATTAGTAATTAACATTTCCTAACAACATGGACAAACAGAAGAGTGAATGATAAGGGAGTAACTTTCAAGCAATATTACATGTTGATAAGAACCACTAAGTAAAATAATCTGACTGGCTCACTTCTACACCTACTGCAGGTTTGCCCAGTTTGGAAATAACATGCCTCACTGGCTCAGCCAATATATCTACTCCTAAAATCACGGGTATAACTTTTTTTATTTTGCTACTAGGCAAGATTAAGTAAAACAACTTGAAAAGATATTCTTAAAAAACAAGCTAACTCAAAACAATCCATTATTAGAACAGTTTTCTACTCTCTATTAAGGGGAGGAGGGGGAAGAAACATCAAACCACTGTATAAGGTGCCTAAATGAAAACCTAAAAGCAAGATTCACAAATAGCAGTAGTGTCAGTTCAAGTCTACATAACTCTTTATTACATTATAGCAATAGTATGTTTAATGTTATACAAGTTTTCTTATTTCTTCCTCATACTGCAGTTTATTCCCATTGTATAAGATTTCAACTCTGCAAATGGTTTAAATTAACTTTGCACCTTGAATTTACAAACCATTGGATTTCAATTTTCCTGAAAATTTTACTTTTAAATTTTTTTAAAGCTAAACCTAAAACTAAATTCTATCTTAAAAAAAGAAAAAAAGGAAAAAAGGAAACCTAAGGTGCTTTGAACAGAATCGTGTAGAAATATACTGATACCAATGTTTGAAAGACAGCCTACAGAGGGCTATAAAAGGGCAACTATTATACAAAGAATTCTATGGCCAACTATTGTTAGAAAACTTCTTTTGTAAATAATTTTTTTAATGACAGAAGATGAAATCAAAAGATGAAAATTTACTTTTTCCTGAAAATAAATAGTTGCTCAGAACACAAATTAAGTGTATTGAAATCATATTGCTCCTGTGAAAAAAGAAAAATATATTTCAGCCCAGCTTCCATTAACAAAAGACCATGTCACATCCACCTAGTCTTTTGATCTCTGGGTACGAGTATTATCCAAGGGAACCTTATCAAAGAAACTGGCTGGCAAACCTACCAAATAGGAGTAGCTCAGGCCCTTACATTTTGATAGTCATCTTAGTCACTACAAAACTTTAGCTACTTAAACAATGGAGTTTGTAAAGTGCATTACTTATATAAGAAACACAACAGAAGTGCTAAACTTAGTAGGACTTTAAAGGACTTGGTGTTATCAATAGGGCAAAAAAACAACATTATAGTTTTCTGTGCAGATTTTATTTGAAATCTAATTCAAATTGTCAAAGCTACAAAAGGGGGGAAGACATCTGTATTATTTTTTGCTAAGTCACAACATCCTAAAACAAAATACTACTACTGCCAGCAGATCCATTATACACATTTCTGATGAAATTCATTAGCACAATAAAAATTTCATCTTGAGAAACAGCCACAACAAAAGTAATTTATACAATATAAAACAACGACAGGTCTACAGATGCAGTTACTTATGAGTTTACACATGCATTCACAAACAAATAAAAACCCCAGGAATGCTCTTTCATTAGATTTTTCGTTTTTTGCTTTTTTTAAAAAACAGACCGTTCAGGCACAAAACAAAATCGCATTTCCAATAAGTGACAGCATCTTAAAAATTTATGTCAGTGTTTGTTTTTCTTTGACTTTTTATGAGACCTGTGTGGAGATCGGGACTGGGATCTGGATTTCTTCCCTGATTTTTTGGGGGATCTAGACCGTGATCGCCTAGACCTTTTAGGTGTCCTTGAACCAGACGGTGACCTGAGGAAACAAACAAAAACAATTTATCAAAGTATTCATGTGATCAAAACTGACTATCCTTAAATTATCTAAAACAATCCCTAACAAAGCACAATGACATTGAAAAAAAAAAGTTGTAAATGCTCCAAATTTATACTTTTGTCTACTGTACACACACAGATTTTGTACTTCTTATGCATGGTGCATAGGAAACATGCTTAGAAAGGCAGACTCCTGAGTCTTACCACTGCTCTACTGAATCAAAATCTCAAGAGGCAGGGACTAGGAATTTGCATTTTAACAAGCTGCCCAGATTATATAAGCTTCAAAGTGCAAAATGGCATCTAAGATCAACCACAAAATTTTAGGAACACAGCAGCTCTGCAGCCTATCTCCTTGAGGGAAAAAGCACCCACTACTGCAGTATTGTTCAAGGGAGTCATGACGACAGCATGGCTTTGCAAGTGCTGCTCATGAAAATTACCAGAACAAATAAATACATTGTATGTATATATATATATATATAAAATATATATATATATGTGCAAGTACCATTTAGAAAGAGAGACTTATCTGTTTTATAGAGAGGTTACTAAAAATGGTTATAATAAAAAAGTTTTAGGATAAAAAGCAGTTTTAGCTCTCAGGAAAATCCCTCTATATAACACCAGATAAATAAAACATTTCTGAACCACCTTTCTGGAACTCGGAGGAGAAAGGTACATGACACACTAAATTATACACTGAAGAAATGGTATGTCTGTCCACAAGTCTCTACCCAAGAACTTTCTACTACTGTTGGGTGGGAAAGGAAGATGCATTTTTCTTTCAGCCTTGACAAAAATCAAAGAATATTCTACAGAAACTAAAGAACAGAAAGAAAAGTAAAGCAGCTATCCCTATTCCACAGGAAACTGGATATGTTTACAATTCTTGGCTCATCTTTACTTGTTGGAAGCCTTCTTGTGCTTTAGTCATGAGGAGACTAGGGTGAGGAGGTGGGAAGGAAGAATCTAAAATGAAAGTATATCTCTTTGGTTTTCTGAAATCTTTTTAAAAATGGCTGCCAACCGAATTATTTTCAAAAGCTGGTGGAATGACAAGGAAACTGGCAACTGAAATATTACAGAAAATGACTTGTGTTTACCTTTTGGCCTTTTTGCTAACATCTCTAGGAGAATCTTTGTGAGATGACCTGGACCGTGAGCTCTCTTTATGAGATCTTTCTGAACGCTCTGATCGCTCCGATTTTGGTGATGGGGATTTCACTCGTCTACCACTGCTACTGCGAGATGGGCTAGGGGATGTACTGTGTCGCCTTTTCCTATGGAACAAAGCCCCCAAAACATTCCATAAGTGAGCAAAGGATCAGGTATTCATTTTCCTTTTACTAAATTAGCTTTTACTTCCTACCAGCTTACACTAACTTTATTTTCACTAACCTTATTAATGTTATTTTCCAACAACATTCAAAGCCCTTTATACCAAGAACAATTGTTAAGTCTTAAAGATAGGCTGATCTAAACAAAAACTGAATTCAACTAAATTGGACTTTCTTCTGCTCTAAGAGAGATTACTGGAACAATGGACAAAATTCCATCAAGGCCTCTAATTAGATAACAGTGTTTTTTAAATGTTAATCTCCTGATCTTGAAACTTTTATTGCAGTTAAGTATGAAAATGGGGCATCATGTTGGCAAGTTACTCTTAAATGGCTGGGGAGGAGAGAGGAAAGAAGGGAAAGAAGAAAACAAAGCAAAAGGAGAAATATTTTAACATTTGGGAGGTGTGAGTGAAGGATATCTGGGAATTCTTTATACTATTCTTGTAACTTTTCTGTAAATCTGAAATTATATCAAAATAATAATAAAAAACAAAAAAGTAATAAATTTATTATTTAACCTATTAGTATAATTATGTTATTTGTAACTGTAACGTAAAATGACTATGCCAAAAATTTTTGATTTGCACTTGCTTGGTTTGTATTAGAAAAACCTCACTTCTGTTAACTGAAGTAATTTTCTCTACTAATCAGAGTTTCAGGAACTATAAAACTGAGAGAAATAATTTTGATTAGGATAAAGACTTAAAGTGAGGACCAAGTCCTTATGGTTTACGTACACCATCTCCCTTTAAGACAGGACTAGGAGACCAAGTTTACAGGTAGCAGCCTCAGCACAGAAGAAACGCTTGTATTGGAGGCTACAGGTAAGATCTAGCAAGTCGTTTAGTTATTTAAGCCTTAGGTTCGATACCTAATAGAGTAACTGAATTCTTGCACTGAACTAAGGCCAAGGTACCATATGAACCATGTAAAGGGATAATGGCCCAGATAACTAAGCCAAGTGCCAACTTACTGCCCCATTTCTCAGCTAATTCTGCCTCCTGCAGGCAGAAGCCAAACATGTTTATCACAAAGAATACTTTTCCAAATTGTTACCAACAGTGCTGAAAATATTACAGAATGAAACATGATTCCAAATCCTGAAACCAGTTATAGGCATTAAGTGAGAAATATTATTATACCTCTCTTTCCTTGTTGGAGTGCACTCATCTTTCTCCTTCTTATCTTTGGATCGAGATTCCAATTTTTCTTTATCCTTCTTGTCTCTTTCTCGTTCTCTTTCTAATTCTTTCTCTTTCTCCTGTTTTTTTTAAAAGAAAGAATATTTAGTCATTAAAGAATACCAATCTGGTTACTCTCATTTATGTAACAATATTTTAAAATCACTTTTTTTTAGCTATTTTTAAATCACTACTAAAGGTTTAATACTATTTTTTTAATACTCACCCTTCCAGAAAACTAATCATTTCTTCTATTTATACTGAGTAAGAGTGATACCAGTGACAGCAGCTGAGTGCCCACCATTACTAGAAGGCCAAGCAATTACTAACAAACTTTCCGTATACCACTTCATGTCATTCTTCAAAACATGCCTAGGAATAGTATCCTCATTCTAGAGATGAAAAAGTATGGCTCAGAAAGGTTAAGTACCATGCCCACAGTCATAAAGGATGGTAAAGTCAGAATCTGAGCCCAGCTCTAAAGTCAGGGCTCTTAACTACCTATAGAATGCAGTTTTGGTTTTTTTTTAAACTGGAAAAAGCTAACAATCCAATGACCTTTCCATCTCAGATTACAATAAAAACTGTCAGTAGTTCTAATTGCACAGCAAGTTGATTTAATCAAAGGAAAGTGTTTATTGGTGTGATATACTGAGAAAGAGAAATAGCTATTCACAATAACTGTCCATCAGAAAATCTTAACCAGTGAGAAACACCTCCCAATCGTATTGGAAATATTAAGTCCTAATTTATAAAAGTATAAACTGACTACAGGACTACGTAACAATATAAACCAGAAAAATAACATTTGCTTATTCCCAGCTGCTACAGTTGCCCCTTATCACTTGAAATTATGACTTCTGTTTATAATATAAAGGAATGGCTACAGACAATGAACCCACAGAGCCAACTTACCCTTCACCAACAGGAAATGAATTTCTCTATGATTTGTATGCATCAAGAAAGCTAACTGACAGCTAATAAAAAGCCTATACTAGATGCTGGCAAATGTTTTCTGTCAAGGGCCAGGTAGTAAATATTTTCTGCTTTGTGGGCTACATACAATCTCTCACAAGTATTCAAATTTACACTGTAGTCCAAAAGCCACCACAGATAATACATAAGTGAAGGGACGTGGTTGTGTTCCATTAAGTTTATTCACAAAAATAAGGTGATGGCCAGTCTGCTGACCCCTGGTATACACCTTCGAAAACCACTCTTCTCTCCAATTACAACCATGGGATGCAAGGAGACTAAAATGGTAATACATGTATTACGACCAACAGGCCCAGCTGGCATCTTGAGGTATAGTCTTCCACGCAGGTCAAAAATCTGCCACTATCTCCATAGGAACTCATGGGGTTCAGATATATAACATCTTTTTTTTTTAAATCTCATTAAATTAAATCTCATCTTTTTTTATACATATTGAGTACAAATTTAAAAAGTGAAGCTGAGGAGACTGACTTCCTCTGGTGATCTGCAGGATGTATTTTCCTGATTGATAATTTTATAGGAATCAGGCTACAGTGAAAATACTTGAAGTATTTTAAACATTTTAATTCAATAATAGAGAGTGATAGTAACAATTATTTAATTCACAATCCTGCAAAAATTGGGACTATAACCCAGTGTCACAGAGAAAAGGCAGGTTTCAGGGATGTGCCTGGGTGCACACAGCAGAGTGGCGACAGACCTGCTTTACCACACGGGCTGGTGCTCCTATCACCATTAACAGCTTCGTGTAACTTTAAGTTCCCTTCTGCTTGTTCCTATTTCTCTCTAGTTGTTCTTATAAAATCTTTCTTTGTAATGACAGTCAAGATACAGGTAAAAATTAATAGCAGTCCCAATGTAATTCCTGGGTTCTTTCAACAATTATCATGTGGGCCTCCTTGTTCTAAAATTCTCTGTATATCCCTACATGTTATTTTATGCACAAGACTATAAGGTCTCTTAAAGTTTAAAATTCACAGATGAGGTATTCTACCACTTGTTACCTGTCCTTGGACACAATGGAAAAGGAGTCCTAAATGAACTTCCCAAACCCTAACTCCACCTCTGTCTCTGTGCCACTTCTCGGGGTTGTTGTGTCTCACTGTCACAAATGTGACTCTTCCTATAGGATCTTCCAGTTTTGAAAGCACGCTCTTAGCAGGATTTTCTGCTGCACAGGTAGTATCCACAAAAAAACAGCATGCTGTTGCCCTAAGATTTTTTCCCAAGTTGAAATAATTGTAAAACGTGAAATTTCAAATGTTCCTAATTGTCTACCAGTATTCAGCATTTATACAAAGGATTTAATCTGAAATACACTTTTCCTGAAGTATACCAACATGCCCATGGTGTAGGCAAACAAGTAACTCTGGAAAACGCATGTTAGTGAGTAAACTTATTCCTTACTCGTTGGAGAAGTTTATCTCTGTAGTGTTCTACTTGTTCCTGAAAGCTCTGGCCCGGCTTTTTAGGTCTTTTTCCAGATTCCAATTCATCCTGAAACTTCATAACTTTGAGCTGTGAAATAAGATATTTTTAAAATAAATCTTTTTATCATTATAGCTTCTCAAGCATTACTTTGCTCTGTTTTAAAAAATTCTCTTCTTTGAAACAAGTGTGTAAAAAGGAAAAACATAAATATAGCAACATAAAACATAAGGACAGTAACTGATTAGGACTCAGTCAAAATATAACATCAACATGTAACTCCCTAATCTGAAGGCCATTTGTCAGATAAGCCTGATGATACAGAATTCAAGTGATCAGGCGTGGGCCCACAGGCTCTCTACACAGCCGTGTGACGACCTAAAAACCATGACCTGTGGTATATACCCTTGAGAACCTACTTATTCCTCAACACAGTGAAAATGAATTTGGTATCTGGTTCCCCAAATTAGAAAGGCAATGTTGCTAAAGGCAAGCATACTTTCAGCAAGATAAGACAGCCAGCAAAACACAGAAGACAATTATCAAAAAAAAAAAAAAAGAGCAGCAGCAGCATTCTGGCCACTGCTCTTCTAAGAATGTTACATTGGTTACTTCCTAGAGCACCTTTTAAAAAATCATTATAAAATCCTTAGTTACAGTTTCTGCTGATGTGGCCTAACTCAGGCACAAGCACAAAAAAAACGGGTCACAACTCAGAGCAGCCCATGCAACAGCTTGTTAGCCAACCATCCCCTGGTTGCTGCAGGACAGTGCCAAGTATCACTTTCCCACTCAACTATTCACTCTTTCCTCAGGAATCAGAAAAGAGCAGAAAAGGGATCTTCCTCTTTCAACAACAAAAAAGGGTCTTCACCTGGCTCCCTACCTAGTGTTCCACTCCTCCAACCCTTATTGGTAGAAATGGACGTAACACTAGAGTGAGAAAAGACAATGCCAACCTAGGCACTGCTCTAAGCGGTATCTGAAAGATTAAAAACTTCCTTCCAGTAAACACTGTAATATCACATGGCCTCATGTTTTCTATGTGCTTTGCTGAGAATGCCAGTATTTTATAACATGAATCCTTTGGTTTTTATTAATCCCATGGTTTAAAAAAAAAAAAAAAGGTTAAGCTATTGACATCTTCATTATGACACATTTGGGAAAGAAGAAAAGATACATATATGTTTTTAAACAGAAAAATGACATTATATATACATTATACATACTACATATACTATAGTATACAAAAAAACTAATTAGAACTTTATCTGACAAAGAGAGGCCAGATTATCAAAGAGCATATGAAGCAGGGAAATGTATGTATGTATGTATGTATGTATGTATAAAAG
Source organism: Camelus ferus (assembly GCF_009834535.1). Classification (NCBI taxonomy): domain Eukaryota; kingdom Metazoa; phylum Chordata; class Mammalia; order Artiodactyla; family Camelidae; genus Camelus; species Camelus ferus. Next base: position 102,617,743 of record NC_045696.1, read on the forward strand.
ATGTGCTGGTGTGTACATGTATGTGCATGCATGTACAACACATATATACAGATACAGTGTGGAACCATTCAAATTAACAAAAAAAGCTGAATCATGTGTTTTTTGTTTTGTTTTGTTTTTAAGTCAATGAAAAAATAGAACATTTAGGAACCATCAGGCTGTTCTGACATTTGCAAGAGGGTAATTCAATTATCGAGAAAATATACTTTTTATTGAACTCAGTCTTTGTTTCTACTCCAATAGTTCCATCAGGTCAGTAAGGCAGAGTTCAGTAAGATTGGGAGGAGTTCTCAGAGTTAAGAAGGAGCATATGCAGCTTAAAAAAGGTCCCCAGGTGAGTGCATTCACTGATATACATCTTATTCCCCTAAACATTTTATAAAGAATGTATATGTATGTATCTCAGGAAAAATGAATCAACTTATTAACTCTGAAAATCCCTCCTGGTCACTGATAAGTGACACCATACTGATCCTGCATAAGTTTGAAAAAAAGCGTTTTCTCTGTTAACTTTTTGGTTTGGTGGTATCCGAGACAAAGGTGGGCAAGAACTTGTACCAACCCAACAGTGAGAAGCTGGAGAAGTAGTAGTAAAGTAATTAATATGGTAGGTATAGTATCTAAAAGTCAGTAAGAGAAATAGCACTGACACAGAGTAGGCATATAAAATACTATTAAATGAATGGACAGAGTATTAAAATTCCCTCTCACACACACACTTGAGATTCTGGACTGACTACTACACTATTGCTAACATTCACTGGGAATGTTTCATCACCTGGGGCAAGGAATAAAGTAAGGTTTTCATTACAAAACCCTCCTTTCCCTGACATGTCTGAATACTTTTGGTAATTAAAAAAAAAGGCATTATAAAAAGGAGAAGGGATGGAGAGAAAAGTCTTGAGAGTTTATACTCTCTGTGAGTTATTCCCCTCCTTGTATTGTTAAGCCTCACTCAGTGTCTACTCTCCCCACCACCTGTACAGACACTTAAAATGAAGTCTACTATAGTACAATGTACACATAACATGAACATGCCAGAAAGTATCTCACTTTTCTTTGTTACATACAATGTACACTCAAAATGTGATGGATTTCATAATGCAAGATATAATCTACTCATTATATCAATTTCTGCAGAGGATCCCCTATGTGCCAGGGACTGGAGATATGATGGACAACAGACATGGAAACCAAAGCCTACTGGGGAATACAGACATTAAGCAAGCAGGAAAAAAAACATAATACACATACAATACATGTAAAATCACAACACAGATAAACAAGAAGAAAACAAATCCAGAAGGTCAAGAAAAGGGTACGAAGAGAGAAGAGACACTTGAACTAAGAGGCCTGAAGAAAGGCAGCTGGTACAAAGGTTTCTAAGCAGAGAGGAAAGAGTATGAACCAAGGTATGATGCCACGAGGGAGCACAGTTTGGTGGAAAAAGTAAAAGAAGGCCAGTGTAGTGTAGTTAAAACTTCACTGCAATACTAACCTCAATTTCACGGAGTTTAGCTCGTTTTTCTTCACTCATTTCAGAGTACTTAGAGAATTTGGACTCAGTCATTTCTTCTTTGATTGGATTAGAGTACAAATGATGTTCTTCAGACTTGGAACTTTGAGTGTCTTCTTCATCCTCACTTTCTTCTTCTTGACTTTGGAAATAAACAGAACACATCGTAAGTCAAGGCAGCAAAAAAAAAATTACATTTTACAGTCTGGCTTTTGATTGCCTTAGAGCTTAAGTAATGCTAACAAAAACATAAGGGACAATTTATCACTAAGATTTTTTACAAAATATTGATCAAATAATATAGACAAATTTATAAACTTATGTTTCCTCCACAGAAAATGTTTGAGCTTCAACATAATCATACTTATCAAAATTCTGCTTATGTTATTTCTGTGCCTTTATTCTACAACAAACTCTCCTTGCAGCAGTTAAATGAAATAAATAATCAGTGATTTCTGCATATTTTGTAGTTAGAGCGATTTCATGACAGTTAATGTTTAAAAAGCCAACTGTTTACCCATCCTTTAGCAGAGCCTATTAACTAGAAGATACATGAGTTTGAGTCACACAAGAGTTACTATAAAACAATCAAAGCAGCAGGTAAAGACATTATCTAATTAACACATAATACCAAAACAATGCATTAATTTTAAATATTAGCACACATTAGTATTCAAGTCAGTCGATTACGAAAGCTATACTGTTCTATCTCAGATAAAAAGAAAATGAAAAACTAAGTGACTACTACAGCTAAGAACACAAAGAAGAAAAATTCTCCTGCCCTCCTAGAAACAATCTAATAGAAAAGACAGGCAAACAGCTCTGTAAAGCTGCTCATCATGGCTAAAATAGGATTAACAATGTTCTTCAAGTAAAAGGAATGAAAGGACCTTTATTTTAAAAAAAGATAGAATGCTCTGGGACTGGGCTTTGTGTGTGTATATAGTAAATCTAGGCAAGTCTTCCATGTACAAACTAATGCAGAATGTTTATGTATATAAAAACAAAATTCCTTTAAAAATATTGTGGTATGAACACTACTAGCATAGCCTAGAAAATGTGCCGTTCTCCCTTTAATATTTGAACCTGATAAGCCCTTACAAGTTGGTATTTGGGTACTAAATACACTCTACCATAAATAGGAGTTCTTTCAGTATATATTTAAAACTATTCACAATAATATAAAAACAATTACAATCAAATTATTTCCAAATAAAATTTTAATTATTTTAGAGTCTGATAAGAAGATACACACACTGAATGAGAAAACTAAGTAAGGTAAACAAAAACAAGGAGAGGATTATGCTACTAGCTTTTTAATTTCCTTTTTGGAATATTAATAAAATACTCCACAAATTTTATACTCTCAGAGCCCCACAGACTAGTAGCATACATTCTTACAACTCAATATAATACTTAGGTGAGGGGAAAAAAAGAGAAAAAAGACAAAAACCAATAATTAAAAAATATGTATAATATTCTTTTCAGAAATAAACTTTTTACTTATTATTTCTCATTAATTTGTCAGATGCAATTCCAATTCCTATGTGTGTGTGTGTGTGTGTGTGTGTGTGTGTGTGTGTGTGTGTGTGTGTGTGTGTGTAAATACAGATATTAACTAACTGAAGGATTATTCTGGAGTCAATCAATAAAAATGCAACACAGTTAATGAAACTGTGGTATCTATGTAATGGAAATTATTTAACCAATTCCAGCCTGTTATTTATAATATTTAAAAAAAATTTTTTTTGCAATTTGAAACATTCCTTTCTTTTTTTTTTTTTTGGTGGGGGGAGGTAATTAGGTTTATTTATTTATTCTTAGAGGTGGTACTAGGGATTGAACCCAGGACCTCATGCATGCTAAGCACATGCTCTACCACTTGAGCTATATCCTCCCCCCTGCAATTAGAAATATTCCTTGATAAATTTCCTTGTACACTTATCTGAAAGCTTGCTTTTTCAATCACAGATGAATACAGAGCAGATTAACATATGGATTAACATGGAGTAATAACAACCATGATACCTGAGAGAAAAACGTGGATCACAGAATAGCATGCAATAATTTGTTTTAAATAGATATGCATTTTTATATATACAGAGAAAGGACCTACGTGGCTTGATGCCAAGCATTAATCATATTAGGACCTTTAAAATGAAACACACTACAATTTGATGGTTTAAAATACATACAAATTTTACAGTTGCAGTTTGATGATTCAAAATATATACAAATTATACAGCTGCTATTTAAATTTTGCAAGACCTGAGCAGTCTGTTTTAATTGGTTTTGATTTTAGCTATTAGTTACTATTTCTAGATTCAGATCTCACCACAGCTTCATCTTGCTCTTCTTTTAAAGAAACAGAAATTCAAGACTCTAAACACATACAGAATTCATTACAAACGAAACTAAATTACTACCTGGAACTTTTCTGCAGGGCATTAGTAGTGCTATATATGTACTTTTTAAATCACCATTTCTGCTACAAATACAATTATTAGTGTCAAAAAGCAGCTCCTTGGTAAAAAAAGGCATTTTAGATTCAGCCACTAGAGAGCAGTAGTGAGGCCTAAGAAAATCTCAGGGACCAGAAAGTTGCACATGAAAAAGTATTTTTTCCCTGCTTCATACTTTCATAAAGTTATTTTAATGTTATGACTTATTTGGAGCTCCTAGGAAAAATCAAAAATATATTTTCAGTGATCCATGCTTCACTGTATGAATTTATGATTACCATCAACACTAAAAAGCATTCACATTTCAAATATTAACATAAATACCGAATTTATTGCGAAAAAATTAGCACCTTTAGAAATGAAACCACTTAACAATATTTAAGTTCTACAATGGCTTTTCTACCCTTCCTTTTCCTTAAGTAATTATAGGTACACGGAATCATTTTAAAAAGTAGTAATTCTACAATGGTAAAAGATGTTACTAATGATGGGATTGCAAATATAAAAAAGAGAGCAAACTGGACTATTTCCAATTCTTGTACTCCTGAACAGCCTCAGATAGGAATTTCCATCAGTGAACCACATCTGTATTTCGTATATATGGTATCATATTTACAGTATTACAATGTTACACTGTTGACTTGTTCTGATCACACCATTTCCGGACAGACATCACTGTTGCCAAGTTTTCCTCATCATATTAAACTGTGTTTCCACAAATGCTGATCAATCATATTTCCTTAAATCTAAATGCTACTAATACTCATTTACTGAATGCATACAAATGTTGAAACTGCTGGGACACAAAGGGACTTTTCCTCCTGTTCACTCTTCCATTTGAAAATGATACAAGAAGAATGATTTTTAAAAAACCAGAAACCTCTGTTTCATGTTCTTGATGCCATCTCTTTAAAAAAAATTTACTTCCTTTGCAATGATTTAAAAAGGCGTCAAGAGCTACCTAAAAACTACTATCATAAACTTGCAGGAGAATTTGGAAGCAGGAATTCCTATAATCATATTCAGTGTTCAATTCAAAAACAATTGGGGGTAATTACCAAAGAGCAAAATTCAAAATTATACATTCTCTATACATTAAAGGAAAGTGCTGTTTTTTCTTTTATTTATTCTTAGTTCTTCTAAAATGTTTACATTTAAACAACGTAACAGAATGGTCATAATGCCTTTATTTAAGTAATGTACGATCCCCCCAAAAAAGAAGTATAATCTTCCCATTCACTATTTTTTTTTTTTTGCAGGGGGAGGTAATTAGGTTTACTTATTTATTTTTGTGATGGAGGTACTGGGGATTGAACCCAGGACCTTGCTCATGCTAGGCATGCACTCTACCACTTGAGCTATACCCTCCCCGCCATTCACATTTTTAAAATCACTTTTTATGAAGCCAAAATAATACTTGATGACAAAGATTTGAAATAAATGCAGGTGACCATTTAGTAACTACAAGGTGAAAAATGTATAACCTAGCATAGAAAAATAAAACTCAAAAGCAAAGTGAAACCAGATGCATCAAGACCAGAAACCAAAAGCTTTTTATTCACAGGAAAACCAATGAAGAACTAAAAACGATTCTCTTAACAAGTTTTTCTTAAAAGTGAAGTTTTCCTCCTCACTATTATTTCAAGCACACTTCTTAATGAAAAAGGGAGTGTACATGCAATAAGAAAGTTGAGTATATTCGAAACTTAGATTCTTACTTTTGATTTTCTTCTTCTTCTGATTCTTCATGCTGGTCAAATAATTCCCATTTAGAAGTTGTTACAGCTGAATGGAAGGGGAAAAAAGGATGTAATTCCATAAGGTAAATTAGCATTTTTGCAGTGGCATAGTAGAAGCCCAGCTTCAGAACTGAAAGTTTATATTACAGAAGTTCTCTAGGTATACCTTTTCCTTGAATATGTGCTAAATCTATTTCTTTCCTCACATCTACACTGTAATTTTATTCAAATTCATGAAGTGAATAATGTTGTCATTCTTATTTCTGTGCTAGATGGTAAGATCTATTTCATGAGAACCTACAAATATTAACAATTACAGATTATAAGCACTAGGATAGATGTCAAAGCAAGTATGAAAGGCTAAACTGCATCTAACAAGTCAAGCAATACAGGAGGGACAAAGCTTTGGTTTTTCTGAAACTGACCTCTAAGTAAATTCCAAATACATACAGCTTCCCATCTACATTTTCTACTAAAATGGCTTAACCTAAAAGGTTTTTAGTGATTTCTCTCTCTGATTACTCTCAAAGCATCCAAACTGAAGGGATCTAAGAAAAGTTTAACAGCAACCACAATGAAAACTTAGCCACTAAACGTAAAATATAACACTGGGTCTTAAGGTTGAAACATGTAAAATACAAAAGGAAAACGTACACGTACAAACAAATGACTTGGTAAAGTTGTTAAGTACTCAATTTTTCAAAGCTTCACTAGCTGTACTTTTACTTACCCTGTGCTTCCAATTCAGATTCATCTACAGCTTCCCATTTTGATGGAGCAACTTTAAATATAGGTTCATTCTTCTTTGAGTCTTCAGTTGCATCCACTATTGAAGAAACATAAGGCATTAACCTGACTATCAGAAGATGATTTAAAGAGCTCATGAGTACTATGTTATTAAAAAGTAAAATAAGGCCACACATGGACTAATAATGCTAATGTCAAGAACAAGGATTAGGACTAATTCAAGACTAATTCAACTCTCTGCACCTGAGGTCCAACTTTTAAATATAAATATATACATACATATATATGTGTGTTTGTGTGTGTGTATATAATATATGTTTGTCTCTCTCAACCAACCCAGAACACAGACATGGTTACTTCAAGCAAATGGAGAAGCTGAGGAAGTACCTTTACCCAATTATTGTTTAAACTGTAGAATTCATATATTATTCAATATTTTAACTTATAATCCAAAGGTATTGAAGATTATGTACCCTTCCTATTTCCAAAGATGATTTTAGGCAGCTAGGAAAACTGAACCTGTAAGTTAGGGAAACTAATAATAAGAACAGAAAAATAAAACCAAGCACCTGGGATCATGCATACAACTGAACACAGGATTCTGCATATAGTTTCCAGACAATTAAGACAAAAGAAATTTGTTTTTATAAAAGGCTGACTGTCCCAACAAAGAAATGTGACCAGAAAGAAAACCTTTTTCTTGGCACAATCAATGTATTACTGAGTATCTGACAACTCAGAAATAAAAGACAGCAAAAAGTTAATGACTGACACCTTACTCAGAAATTATAACCTTTCCCCTTATCAGTGTGTGTGGAAATTAAAGAGTTCTGCGAACAAATTTATTAGCTAGATTTAATGAGTTTAAAATTTCAACTTACATGGCACTCCATCAAGATCATCATCAAGATTCTTGATAGGGACTCCATCGAGATCATCAATGGGAGTAGCATCAATAGGAATTCCATCTACATCTTCTAGAGGTGCACCGTCAAGCTCCTCCTCAATGGGGGCACCATCAAGGTCATCTGGTACATCCTATGAAAACACATGCTACTGTAAATTTTCTTTTGCATGCTAAGGTCATATTGTTAAAAGATTAATTTGCAACACAGTATAAACCAATCAGCTAGATATCCACATTCCCAGGCACAATGTGAGGACACAGTTAAGTACATTTTCAATGGAATACTACTCAGCCATAAAAAGGAATAAAATAATGCCATTTGCAGCAACATGGATGGACCTGGAGATCATCATTCTAAGTGAAGTGGGCCAGAGAAAGAAAAATGCCATATGATATTCCTTATATGTGGGATCTTTAAAAAAAAGGACATGAACTACTTATTATTTATAACTTAGATGACTGATTTCTTGAATAAGCATAAGTACATTTGACTGTCCTTTATGATTGGATTATCGCATTCTCTTGATTCTTATTTTGTGGTTGGCTTCATTTGTTTGATAACTATGTAAGTTTAAAAAGCTAAAGCTTTAATCTGTACTTAGAAACAGTGATCAACACATATATGTAAACTAAAAAAAAATGTGCAGTATATTGTATATATGCATTTACATGCAATATAATGTATATGTGCAGTCAAACTAAGAATTCTACCTAATATAACTGAAAAAGGAAAAAAATAAGAATATATTTTTATCAAAGAGGCAGTCATTTGTGCAATATTTATCAAATAGTCACCAAGTACTTAAAGATGCCAGGTACCATGTGAGGCACTGAGGATATAATGATGAGCAAAAATGAGTTTTGGTCCCTCAGTCCCTCTTGTCACAGAGCTTAGTAGAATTTTTAGGAAGCGAGGGTGGGGAGGGAGGGTGGAGAAGGAGTCAGGCAATCAGATAATCACAATACACGATGACCACTACAACCAAGAGGTGTGCCATAGTATTAGAATGTGTAATAAGTAGGTTTCACCTAAGAGGTCTGAGAAGGCTCAATGAAGTTATGCTCAAACTGACATCTGAGTCTCAGAAAAAGAGATATCCCAGAAAGAGGAAAGAACATGTACAAAGGTCCATGGTAGGAGGAAACATATATTTAAGAAACTGAAACAAGGACCATGTGGTTGGAGCAGGGAGGCTAATTAGGAGTATCTTGTAGAAGTGAAAGTGAAAATATGATAGCTGGATTAGGATGACAGAAATGAAGATGAAGGATTTAAGAACTACTGAATAGGTTAAAAAAAAAAAAAAGAAATCCAACAGAATGGTGATGAACAGAATCTGCCACCACTGTGATGCATCTTCTTATGTAAATACTGACTTACATATAGCTATCTTTAGTTTAATAAAATGAAATCATGCTGTATATATATTGCTCTACTACTTGCTTTTTTTCTAATATGTTATAATCATTTCATGTAATCAAATAAAAAACCAGTCACCAATCTTCACATAAGGACACAAAATCACGAATTCCTCCAGGGCTCCAGCAACAAAAATCCTATTCTGTGACAAACAGTACATATTTTTTACAAACAAGTGTTACTCATGTATGTAATATATCACACCTCCAAAGCATCCCCAGAAATAAATTTTAAGATATTAAGGCATGTATACACTGAGAACCTACCTCTGCTTCCTTTTCTTCAATAATATTTACAAGTCCTAAGAAAATATTTTGTAGTTTGATCAAAAATGGTTCTGGATAAATTGCCCAATCTTCCCATGCTCTAAAGCAGGTCATTACCCGTTGCTAATAGGAAAAAGACAACGAATTATTATTTAGGGCAATATGTATCAAACTTCATCTCATAATAATGACCATCACAATCTGAATTTTCCTTTAAACCAATATTCTTTTTAAAATTTAAGAAAAATAACTATCATTACAATATTTTTAAAAAATCAATGTTACCTTCCAAATGAAAGGGGAGAGAAACTAAGAGTAAATACAAGATAAAAAGAAACAGTAACTGTTTGCTCTTAGTCACCTAAGATCTAGGTCCCATAACCTTGGTGGTACATGAGGCCACATTCCGGGAAATACTACCTTAGAAACTTACAGAAAGCTAGATCTCAAGGTAGCCAAATTTTGATTTGAATTCCTTTATAGTCCAATAAAATACTTCCTGATTCTGGCTAACACTTCTCTCTGTCCCATCCTTAAACTTTCCTATAAGCTCTGTTTTATGGTCAAAATTTAAGGTCAAAAAAATTTTAAATGGAGTTGTTTCAGTCTGCTGAATGGTGGGGTCACTGGACATCTTCCCAGGTTAAAAAAAAAAATTTTTAATGAGTCTCTTCCCATGAAAGTATATCTGTTTTTCAACTGTAAGTAAGATACTTTGTTCAGCTTTTTTTTAACATTGGTCCACAGCTTAAGAGGTTATAAAAAATTAGTAACTTTATATACTTTCTAAACATAAGTAACTAAGATGTATACTCCTAATATCACTACAGAAGAAGTGATCTGAATGTTTTCTGTGTAGAGACTATATGCTTAAAACTAAAACAGGCACCCAACAAAATAACACTATGTATGTTTTAAAATTTCAGACTTTTTTTGATACTGAAGATAAAATGGCAGTCAATTTTAAAACGATTATTTCTGAAACATACAAGTTATGTCTTATACCTGTCTTCCATAGATGTGCTTCCTAGACCCTAAGACCCATTTAAAATACTAGGGCAAAAATAATACACGTACCTTAAAGTTTTCAGACTGTAAATGGCCTTGAATTGTACGATACGTAGCATTGAGGTCTGAAAATATCTGACATAACTTTGTTTCAAAACTGAAATTCAAATAATATATTTATTACAATAGAATTTGTTTTAAAATCCCTACCCACTTCAGCATGCTAGCCAATGAAAACCACTCCTGGACTTCAAAAAAATATACAAAAAAATTAATCCAGCAATTCTTTAAAAAAATCAAGAACTAGGTATTTAAAACTATAACTTTAACTCCTATTATTCTGAATTTTTCTTCTGCAAAAATCCCCAAAAAGAGTATTAATAACTATTTCCTTTGATTAGCAAGGAAACTTACATCTAGGATACTTTGAGCCATTTAGCCCAAACTTTTTGTTTTATAAAATACAAACAGAAAAGTTAAATGACCTGTCCAAGGCAAAAAACAAACAAACAGCAGAGCTAAGCTTAGGATCCACATCTCCAAATTTCCTTTCAGAGTGATTTCCTAAAGAAAAATTTCCCTAATTCATAAAATAAACACCAAAAAGGAACTACGGGGAACTGAGGAAGAGTTATGTATTAATTATAGTTGAGCAACATAATTCCCTATGCCTAGGAAAACAACAACAAGGAACTACAACCAATACAATGATGATCAGAGAACAATGATTCCATAAATAGCTAATGTTTTGTCTTTGGTTTTCTCCTTTATTTTTGCCATTATTTCTATTGTTTCAGCTTATTTATTATACATGTGCCTAAATATGCAATAGAAATAATTATTTTTAACTCTTCCTATTTGTTCTATCATCAACAGTTAAGAAACTGAGATGAAAACTTTCAAAAGATTCTGATAATTAGCTTAAACCAGTTTAATTCAATAAATAAATTCCAATTTTATAGAAAATCCTATAAACTATGATGAAATTCAAATTATTTATTATTGAGGGTATTAACTAATAAAACTATCCTTTTTTTCTGACCTCCTTAGCCTTTAATATTTTATTTCAGGAATATTAGCTTACACCACTATACTTACAATTTTCTGTAATAGGAAGCATTGGCAACTTTGGCTGAAGAGTTGTATAAAACATCAGAAACCAAATATAATCTGGCAATCTAGAATACCAAAAGGTAACATAAAATGGATTAAAAATTAAAACCAACAGCAAATGTTTCTTAAAAAATTCCATACTGAAATTTATTAAATCAATGATATAAGGCCAATGTCTAGCTATAATTTAATAATCTCAATCAGAAGAGGTATAAGAAATTCAGTATCACCACAACCATGACTTTGGCAGGCATAAAATTAGTAATTCATTTACATTTCAATCTGTTGGTAACTTGTGTCAACTGACATAAGTTACCCAGGCAGAAGGAAAATAAAACTGCATAGGAAAGATTTCTTCAGTCAAGTTCTTCATTCAAAGGGGAAACCAATTTTAATCCAAAAAGAAGTCAACTATTCTCTCTCTTTCACTTAATTAAATGTTCCATAAAGAGAAATCATTCCCATACCTTTTTGGGAAGGGGTGTCTTTAAGATAGACAATGACTCAGTGATGCAATCCACTATTTCTTCAGCAGCTTCAGCATTATTAAGACAGAAAACCATTGCATCTCCAATATCATTTTTCCTTGGAGTTAACCCCCGCAGAATTTCTTCTAATTTATCCCTCTGTCTGAATACAAATTTTTTTACTTATAAATATTTACAGATACAAATTTCAAATGCCATTATAGTTTCCGCTCACAAACTAATTTCTTTAAAACCCACTCAAATAAAATTCTGAAGACTAAATTGTGTTAAGTCTAACTGGTGTTACGTACTCCAAATGTAATTTTTTAAAAGAACTGATATGAGAAGGAATATTTTTCCAAGAACTAATAAATTATTTGAGTGAATTTTGCTTTACAAATTAAGTAAATTTAAAATTACAGGCATTTTTCAAGAGTCTTTGAGAGTGTGCCAGTCCTATTATCCTATTACATTGAAAAAGAACCTCCACGTCCTTTACTTTCCTTTGAAGGAAGTCTGTCACTTCAGCACTTCTGCATAGGATTAGGACAGGCTAAAGCAAGGGCTGACAAACTTTTCCTGTAAAGGATCAGATAGTAAATATCTCAGGCTTTACACGCCATACAGTCTGTCAGTTACTCAACTTTGCTACTATTAACATCAAAGTAACCAGACTACATATAAAGGAATGGGCATGGCTGTGTTCAAATAAAACTTCATTTACAAAAACAGGAGGCAGCCCGATTTAGCCTATGGGCTAAGGCTGCAGATCCCTGGGCAAAAGTAATGAAGAACATACACCTTCAGAAGCAAATACACTCTCAAATACTATAGCTCTCCATTAGCATATGCTCTCACAAACAATGCATCAATGCAACCAGCATTAAGATTTATAGACTATACAGTGAAGTATATAATCCTATATGCTAAAAATTATTTTAGCCTTTTTCTTTCCCATCAAGTATACAAAACTTTCTCCGAATATTTCAATAGTTAAATCTGTTTTTGCCTCTTAAACCAGGCTAACTGCACTGTACCAGTACTAACTAAGCACTAACAACATGCTTCCATGGTGGCCACACATTGCACTCTGTGGAACAGCTTTGCACAGTCACCCATCTGACTTCACTAAGCCATACAATAATTTCTCCTCTTTACGTTGCATTCAGAGAGGCAAGAATTATAAGGGCCCAGAGATAATTTCTGTAAGAATCTGAAGTATTCCACTGCTGGAGTAGAGTTACTTAAGGGATCATCATTAATTTTTAATAGTAGGAGGAGGTCAAGTTCAGTAGGACACACACTTCTACTTGCCAAGATGTTTAAAATTACAACGCATGTGTTAAGAGATGTCACTATTCTAAAAATTCACAAATTTTGAAAACCATTTTATTTTAGGAGTAACACATCTTATAAGTCCATTAAATTAAAATGATTATTAAAGCAACATTTTTGAATATATAAACAGAAAGGCAAAAATCTTACTCTTCTTTAAGTGCTCCCTTTTTACTAGGCTCTTCTACAAAAGCTTCTGTTTCTTGCTCTTCTGACATTCCATGCAGGTATGGATTTAATGGTGGCGGCCTCCAAAAAGATCCATTTTTGAACATACGAAAATCTTCCGTCCGCCACTTAGTTGGTGAATCTCCCTAGTAAGTGTGCAGAATATTATTAGAAAGGTCTAATACCTCAGAGTCAAAATTAACAAAGTAACTGATTATACTTGCCTGCAGAATGGAATAAAGTTTCCACCTATAGTAAACATGGGCTGGTGTCTGGTTTTCAAATAAGAACCTAAAACAAAACAAAAAATTAAGCATATTCTTTAATGGAGAACGGTCTTCAAGTAAATATAAACAAATGAAAGTATCAGTTGCCTTTCTGGCCCTAAATAAAGCCAAAAGCAAATATCTCTGAAGAGAAATCCTCACCCACTGCCATCTATCCCCTTCCTCACTCCAACCCCAGACTGCCTTTCTGACATTCATACTCAGAAGGTATGTACGCATCTTGCCGAGTCTCATAATCAGTTTTATTGAACACTTATGTGTCAGCTACTGTGTCTGGCAATGGAGAGGTTTTCCCAAAATATAATTTCAAAGCAGTCGTTTTTAAATGACTTAAGTAAAACTGTTAAATGAATGTGTTAGATACCATAGCTATTCAGAAGTTAAGCAGTTTTCTATTAACCTCATTTATTCTACCATACCTTATTTACAAAAGACTCTTTCATTGAAAATGTAATAAAAAGTATTTTCCTCCTAGAGAATGCTAAAAACAATACTATGTTATTAACTAAAATCCTGAAAAATTATTGAAAATTGACTCAAATACATTCTAGTCTAATTACTAAAATTGCCTCCTCACCCCATTACAAAAATAACCTCAGACTTCTAGAACTTTATTTCTGAAGTATTTTTAATTCCAAAAAATAAGTTTCAAGTGTTTTTTTAAATGTACACCTGAGGATAAACAAAATGTGGTATATCCATGCAATGGAATACTATTCAGCCTTAAAAGATTAACGAAATTCTGACACATGCTACACCAAGGATGGACCTTGAAGACATTACACTAAGTGAAATAAGCCACTCTCAGAAGTACAAATAAGGTATGATTCACTTAGATGAGGTAACTAGAGTAATCAAATTCAAAGAGACAGAAAATAGAATGGTGGTTGCCAGAGGCTAAGAAACCAAGGGAATGGGGAGTTACTGTTTACAGGATACAGTTTCCATTACAGAAGATGAGAAAAGTTGTGGTAATGGTTGCACAACATGAATGTACTTAATGCCACTAAACTGTACATGTAAAAATTATAACTTTTTGTTATATATAAATTTTACCGCAATAAAAAAATACACACCTGAACATAGGATTGTTGATCTCTCTGTTCATAATCATAGCTTCAAACATTGGCCCTTCACGTACAACAAACTCTATCATTCGATGTATTAGGGCGAGCAAATTCCTACAACAACAACACAGTTAAAGAAAATGGATTCAGACCTACCACTATATAAAACTACACTTGACCTAAGTTACTATAATTGTGCAGAAAAGATTATTCTGCTGACTAATGCAGAATCTTATACCAAGAAAGTAACCTGGAGCATATTGTTAATACCTTGTGCATTAAGAGGGAGTGGGGCAATGGGGATAAGGGAGTGGGAGGGGAAGGAAAGATAAGGGAGGGTGGTAAACCACAACACAGCTTCATAGTAATTAAGATTTCAATTTCTAAATGCCACTTAACTTTATTTTCCAAATGTAAAACATTAAATTATGAATCACAACTAATTGGAAAGCTGCAAATACATAAAATCAGTAACTTACAGCTTACACGTTATAGCCATCTAAAAACTTACACACTATCTCAGTTTTAAAAGAAAACATTCCTAAACCAAGCACTTTTGTGGTAATATTGAAATGCTATATACATAACTATAATTTATAAAAACATAAAACTATTTAACAAGTTTAAGGCCTGATTTAATTTTTAAAAAATCCATCCAACTCCTGTGCTTTTCTGGTACACACATAGCAGATGGAGTTTTTATTGAATCTGACCTTTCATGAGGCAACATCCCTTTGGATCACACTTCAAACTAGTTCACACAGTTCATGACATGTATAATTTCGCCCGTGTGTTATGAATCAATAAAGCAATTATATTGCCAAATGAATGGAGTCCTCTTTCCAAAATATTCCAAAATAAGGGACATAGTGATATGCCCTTCCAATTTTTCATAACAATTACTTTCCAATATTTAAGCCAAAAGTAAACATGTGAGTAACTTTTTAGTAGTCATGTTATTGGTTGGAGTTATAAAGTTCTTTATTTTTAAAATCTGAAGCTGATACTTTATTAGACTCCAAACACATTTTTATAATTGATTACAGTGTCAGGCAAAACTGACTCAGCTTATCACAGCTACTTGTGATTTCTCATTTCACCAGTCCCCCAGCAAACAGAACTGGCAAATAACAACTGGGGAAAGCAAAAGGATATTGGCTCTTGGTACAAGGCACACACTAAATTACACCTTTAGCATTCCCAGCTCAAATTAAGTTCATATAATTGCTAGAACATAAATAAATATGTAGTTACAGAATAAGACAGATTTTTTTTTTGGCTCTATAATGCCCTCCTTCAGAGTACATGAAATAATTTATGTCATGGTAATTATAATTATTTTCTCACAGTTTTCAAACAAACCTACTTAAGTGGACAAAATCTCTACATTGTGAAATAATGAATTTTTTGACCTCCTAAAACAGGTCAAAAAATTATATGAAGGTTTACTAATCTTAAACAAGGGGGAAACTATATATTTAAAACTATTAATTCAACCTCAAATTGTTAAAACAAAAAACCAAAAGCATCACTCAATTTTAAACCTAAAAATCATTTTTCTTTCACAGAAGTATTAATTGCTCTGCAAATGTGCAGTTCTTGATATCCAAATGAGAATGTATTCTCAGCATCCATATGGTTAATGACATTGTTTTAAAGGAAGGGAGATAATGTAAAGTTATGATTCAGTTCCAAAACTCCCACTGGTATGTGTCAAATTAAAGTGTAGGGAAATTTTATGTATCATAATACGTAAAATCAATTACTAGCTGGACAAATGCTATATATCCAGAAACTTGTATGAATTAAGTCAAAAGCAACTTGACTTGCATATTATAGATAGATGAAAAATGGTTTAGCAAGTTTAAAACAAATGATTCATTGTAATGGTGAGTCAAGATTTCACAGCAAAATGTATACTCAATATTTTGTATAGCAATAAGCTGAGCCACAAGTAAAGCTAATACTGGATATATGCTTTTTGAGTGCTACAAAAATACTCTCCTGTGAGTGCTTTATCAGTGGAAAAAAAAAAAACCCACTATAGTTTTAAACAGGCTTGTAACTGATAAATCTATTCTTAGAAATTTTACAGTTTAAAAGTTTTAAGTTTTTTCATGATTATTTAAAATCAAAATCTGACAATTAGTTGTTGCTAACTTAAGCTCAAGATTACTAAAGAATTGTAATCACACTTTTTCCTTAAGGATTGTGTTTCTTATTTTTAAAAGGGTGACTTTTCTATCAAAATGAAACAGTGTAGTACAAAAAGATGATATATTTTAAAGTGCATTATTTTATTTTAAAATGGTAATTATCTTATTCTGGGCAACAACAACAAAAAAAAAACCAAAAATTGTCTCTCAGTTATAATAAAACCACATTTATTGGAGTCGATCGTACCAATGTCTGGTCAAAAACTGTATACTTTCCCAATCCATCCCATGATGTTTTCCTGGTCCCCCGCTGCCGCAGACAGTTCAGCTGGTGTTGCTCACCAAGGCCAATGTCAAAGAGAATTTGGTATTCTTTTGTGTTCATTTATTATTCAACCAGTGTTGTGTTCCTGTGTTTGGGAAAAGGCTTAGCTTGACTGAGCAAGAGCATACCTAGAGCATGAATTCTTCTGCTTTAACATTATGTTGAAAAAGAAAAAAACAAAAAAGAAGAAAGGAAAATAAAAGAATTCCAAACCCCTTTTGTAATCATGAAAAAAGTGGTTCTAGTATGTTCAGTGCTCATGAAAATAATAGAAATTCCTTCTTAAAATTAATCAGAGTGGGAAAAAAAGCTATGTCTTCAATAAGGAAAATTCAAATACTAAACATTCAGAAACCAAGAAAAAATAAGATTGGGTCAAATTGTAACATTACCTAAAGTTTAAAATACATATAAAACACCTACTTATTTTCCCATCACAACAGTCTATTATGATTAGACCAACAACTCCAGATTAAATCTATTAAACACATTCTAACTACTAAAGCTATAAAACACCCTACATTGGTAACAATAAAAAACAAAAAAGATTATGACATAAAATTGCAAAGTATACTAAAGTTAGTTAAATTTCACATATCCCCCCAAAAAGTATTGGGAAGGAACCATTGCTCAGTCAAGAGTTTACCTTTTCCTCAACACCATTTTTTTTTAATTCAGAAGGGGATATTGTCTATATTTAGATCAGTAATAATAAAGAAAAACATGTACCTTTCTGTTGGGATAACCACTTTGACTATGGCTTGCGACAGAGTCTGTATATGAAGTCACATCAGATAATAAACATAGAATATGTGAGTATTGTTAACAAGTAACAAGCAAAAATATACATATGCATTGAAAATACTACACATCTAATCACAAGTTTTGCAGGCAATCACTGCATTTGAAGTAATCATATACTAAGCAATTACATAAATGCAAATGGATGTGTTCAGTGAACAATAACGTTCACCAAATGCAAAGAATCAGAACATTCCTGCCAGAATGCACATCAATGCACTGAAATAGGTACTACACTGAGAATTATCAGATAAAGATTTTAATTTGTGAAATAATTAACTGTTTGACTCTGACCATACAGTTTGCTACTTTGTTCCCAAGCCTTTAAAACCAGCCCTGTCATTTTAAGTGTAATTAATTCATAATAGAACCAACAAATTTTTATAACTTGAAATTAAGTTGGTTTTATGTTTAATAAAAAGAAAATACTCACCCTTTGCTTTCGCTAGAGTAGTTAACGTTTTAAAAACCACATATGCTGTCAAATATTCTAATACCTCAGATCTTGAGAACTATTATCTAGCTGCCATCCAAACAATTTAACTATTTAGGAGGTCTTTCTACTTGAAAAGGCACTTAACCAAATACAAAGTATCACTTTCTCAAAACAAAGCAAATTTAGATAGTACACTTAAGCAAACCTGGATACAACAGTGGACAAAGGAAAAAAAAAAACATAATAAGTGGTCAAAAAAGGAATGGTAGCCACAAATAAAAATATGACCTAGTATCCCAATACAGGGTTTCCATGGGCTAAGGCCGGGAACACATCTAGTTATTTTTTTTCTTTAAGAGTTGCCAAACAGAATTACACACACATTTTCTATAAAATTGTTGAAAAGAAATACTACCACAGATTTAGTATTTACAAATTAGATGCGGCCCTATGTACATTTTTTAAATTACCTTCTCAAAATCCTCCTTGTTTTTAGGTGGTGGTAACATGGGAGCATTGGGGTTTTTTAACCGCTCTCTAGGCTGCGCATTAAAAGGCAGTCCTGATGGAGGTGGGGGAAGTGTATGTTCCATCATAGAAGGCGGAATGTATATTGGATGTGGAGGAATAGGCACAGCTTTACCCCAACCTAACTTCATTTCAAAAGACATAATCATCTTTCCTAAAAGAAAAGAAAAGAAAAGTCACCTTGATAAGTCTCAAAAGAAAATAAAAGATCTCTAGTGATTTGAATTAAATTTCATTTTTAACCTTTACATTTCTGGTCCATCTTTCCTCTAGAGTTTTTACAAATACTTTTCAAAACCAAAACAATGTCTGAATTCTATAAATGGACTTTCTTACCATTTAAATTTTTTAGAGCTCTTTCAGCATCTCTTCTATTCATAAAGGCCACAAAGCCACAATTTCTCTCTCTTGCCCTTTCTTCATCAGTTCTAGGCCACATAATTTTCACACTGGCTAATGGTCCAAATCTCCCAAATTCTTGGCACAACATTTCTTCATTCATCTATTAAAAGGCACAAGAGGTTTTTGGTATGCAAAAAAAGAAAGGGAAAAAAGAAATCCATGCAACAGAAAGCAAGGTAGTTTTTGTAAAATGGAAGTTTTTTATTAATACTACAGTTATCCATTCAAGTACTGGGACCTCTACAAGGGTAAAAAGAGAAAAAAATCATGCCCTCATGGGGCACTCACAAATCTTTTCATACCAGAAACATTCCGTTTTACTAACAAGTGACTGAATAAAGAGGCTGGGTGGCTGAAGAAATCAAAAGCACACCTTTACCTTCACTATTCCTCTTTTTGAGATTCTGATCTCAAATAAGCTGTTCTACAGCAAAGGTTTGTTCAGGCATTTAGCAATACTTTTTAGGCAATGATTACCACACTTAAGTCAAGGAGGAAATATTTGCTGGCAATGAAAGAATAAATAATATGATAACTTTTTCTTATTCCAGCACCCAGCTACCAGTGTAATCAAGAACAAAGAAAACAGAAAATGGTAAATATGCAATGAGGTCCAAAATATATACATTTTTAGAAGATCATATTATGCACAATAATCAGTACATTCCCCATAACGATTAGCACTGAAGCAGGGAAAATATTTAAAATATAAAAGAAAAAAGCACAAATACTAGTCTGCTATCATGAGGACAAAAAAATGAAAAAGGAAATCCATAAGGAAGCAAGCTATGCATCAGAAAGGGGTAATCTCAAAAGAATACTGTCCACCACTGGTCATATCCTGATTTGATAAATAAAATCAGCACCTCATAAAACATTTCAAAATCAGAGTACAGTTCAGTTACAGAAAGAAGAGACAAGCCCTCAAGAATTGCAACCAAAAAATTCAGCCCATACCAGTAAGGCTCAACTTTAAAAGATAATTTTAGAGACTTATCTAGTTCCACTAAATCTGCTTACTTCAGATTCTTGACTTCATTATTTTTTAATTGATCAACAAAGTTTTCCTCCAAAAGTATAAAGCACATGAGCCAACATTCATCTTATTTTTCTAATATTACCTGTGGATTAATGTTTCCAAGGTACAAATTAGTAGTGCTTGGATCTCCTACATCATGCGAGCCAGGTGCATAATCATCAAGAACTAGGACAAAGAGAGAAAAAAATTATAACCTGCAAAAAAAAAAGTTGGACAATTTCTACGAATTGAAAAAGCAAAAAACTGTATTACCACCAGATGATCTATTTCTTCTTGAAGGTGCGTCCACTTTAAAAGGGGGAAAAGAAAACAATTCTCAGTTTTTAGAAGAGTTTCATCACAAATACAAACATTAAAATAAATGTCACTTACTAGAACGACGCTGACCATCAGAATCTGACTGAGGTGGCTCAAACCGACTTAACCTGCCTTTCGTTTTATGTCTCTCATCACGCTCTTCTTGAATTCTGTTGAAAATATATGTAATCAGTGATAATAAACCAAAATTTGTTTGTTCATATTTAATAACAGACATTATCCAGATACCATCTTCAAATAATCTGAAATATTTGTGTGTAATGCCAGTTCGGATAATCACATTAGAGAGTTCCTCAGCTACAAGTCATGAGCAAATTTCTGATATATCATACAAGTAATGGAATATAACACCTACTTTTAAGATGAGGAGAAAATTCAATATTAAAACCACTGAAATTGTTCTTTCTTGGCTAAGGTCAACCACTCCTCACCTCATCTCAGTGACTATATTGTTTCCACTGCAAACAGGACTCCGGACATCAGTTATATCAATTGAATTGCATCCACATAATGCAAGCAACCTAGACACTGGACAAAACGCTAATTCATTTTCAAACGTACCCCACAAAATACCACCAGAATACCTAAAACATCGTCATGGTAAGCCAGTTAGTAAAAACTAACTGGTAGACTACATTCTCCATACCTGCATCTATTAAGTATCAGCTCAAAATACCTATGATACCATGATACCATTCTCAGCACTATAAAACTTACTGTTTCAATTCTTCTTTGAAGAGTTCCAAATTGCTTTTTTTCTTTTCTTTCTCCCCTTTCTTCAGTGGCTATGAAGGATATGATAAGTTATACTCCCAACAAAACAAGTTTAAACAAAACTAATGGTTCAATAATCAGATCATTTTAAATAAATTTTTATTTTAGTGCCAATTATGGTCTAATTATTTAAATTAAAAAGAATGCTTTTGTCACCACTGAACTTTATGGTGTGTGAATTATATCTCAATAGAGCTGTTAATTTTTTTAAATAGTTCTGAAAGAACTATTTTATTTTATTTTTATTGAGTTTGAAAGAATTACTTTAAAAGCCACACACCACACACACACACACAAAATATCAGTCACATTTCTTCACCAATTTTGGCTCCAAATGACATGACCCATGTCTGTCTACCATCTCCCATGAAAACCCCACTCTCAAAAAATAAAGCTTCCCTAACACTGAGTATATATAAAGTGTCTGACAGTAATTCCAAATAAATTCCAAAAATATTCCAGGCAACAGACACATTGCTGCAGCATATAGTCTTCCAAAGTAACTGATACTACATGCTGATATGATTTAAATACCCAAGTTCAGCACTACTCAAAAAGACAATCCCATTATTTCACATTTATACCTAAAATACAGTTAACTTTTTACTTGCAAAATGCTATGAGTAAGTAACAGCACATGTTCAGTGCTCAAAGAAGATAAAAAGAGTATCATCTATGTGTTCTAATTTATTATCTCTCATCTAGGAAGCATCAAAACTCAACATCTACTCCCAAAATAATTAAAAACAAGAAACCAAAGTCCTGCTTACAGTGGAAGTACTGAAAATATCATTGGCAGTGTTATCTCTGAACATTAAATGGACACTTCTTTAAGTATGACTTACAGGTTTTTTGGTTTCTATCACAAGAAGAGATGGTGGTCTTTCATTGGATGACTGATTTGGAGGATTTTTTTGATCGGCAAATCTTGAAGATGGCTTATAGATTTTACCTCTTTTTTCATCTGTTTCATGTTCTTCTGAAATTTAAAATATCAAGCTTCAAAACTTATTTAACATTATGTAATTTTACTATTTTTATTTAAAAATAAACAAAAATTAGTAAAATGCTTTTAGTACTAAGGTATATCACTAGTGACAAAATATGAAATTAAATTCAAATATTAGCACCCTACTCTCAAAAATGCTAATTGAATCATATGCCTTAAAATTTTTGCAGAGTTCTCTACCATCTTGAAACCTGAGAAGTACTAAATATTTTTAAAACTTAACTGGCTCCAATATCTCATTAATCCACATTGGGCCATTTATTTTATTAATATCACCACCAGAGGGTGCTGACAGAAAGGAAAATATGAAATTTACAAGCAATCAAACTTCTTTAATAAGTACCCGCAGTCATTCAAGTAAGACTTTTAGGTTTGCTCAAGGACTATAATATTCACACTCACCTTTAGCTGCATTAACAACACCTCCACGCACAAACGTTTTCACTTTATTACCATCACTTCCTTCAAAAGCAGCAAGAAATTCCTCATAAATCTCAGCAGCTGCCTTTTCATCCTCCTAAATACACATGAAAATATTAACGTCACTTGATATTACTGTACACAGGGTGAAACTCATCAAGTAGTAATGGAAACAAAACCTCTCCCTCCACTGAGGAAAGAAGGTTAGTAAGCAGTCTTAATAGACAATAATATCTAATCCTTAATAGATATTAGATACTAATTAACAGTAAAATTAAGAGGAGCTCTGCTACTCTACTGGTAATTTGTGGAACCAGAAAATGATCCACTAAGTAAACTTGCTTAGAGACAATTTAAGGGTCCAACTGTATGACAACTGACTATAGAAAATACATTATCCTATTCATGTTTATGATAGTACCAAGGCATGATCTAATTCAGTGAATATAAAGATCTCCTTCACAAACCACCGAAGACATGAGTATTAGAAGTTTGAAGAAGCAATATCTCTGGACAGTTGGCATTAAAGGAAAAAACCTCAGAAAAACCTTGACAATTAAAACTATTCTAAATGTCCCCAAAACATGTATGAAAAGAAAGGCCAACAGAATAGAATAGAAAATGTAGAAATAGATCCAACAGCATGTGGAAATTTAGTATTCAATAAAAGAGGCATCTCAAATCAGTGAAGAATAGACGGGCTTTTCAATGAATGTTGGGATAACCTGATGGCTATTTGGAAAAAAAAATGAACCAATTCCTCATATCATATAACAGGAGAAACTGCAAATAAATCAGATTTAATTTTAAAACATAAGTATTAGAAAAAACATGAGGAAATTCCTTTATAAGTTTGGAATGGAAAAACCTAAACTGACAAACCAGAAATCGTAAGACTGATAATAAATCTGACTGTACAACAAAAACTAGTTTCTGCGTGGGGGGAAAAAAAACAGAACAGAAGCAAAATAAAAAGGCAATCTATCTAACTGAGAAAAAACACTATACCCTGTGTCACAGACAACAGGAGTTTCAAAAACAGAGATAATCTACTAACTTAGGGAAATATTGGTTTAGCTATGAGCAGACAGTTCAGAGAAACACAAGAAGAGCTGTTCAACCTTACTTACAAGAGAAATGAAAATTTAAAACTACAATGAGGTACCAGTTTTCACCAAGCATATTGGTAAAGCCTTTTCAAAAAACACTCTGTTGGCAAGGCTATGGGGAAACAACCCCTTATACACTGCTTACAGGGATGCAAAATGGACCTTCCCATAAAGACCAATTTAACACTATCTAGCAGAACTATGTTTATGCATGTACCATTCAACCCAGTAATCTCACCTATAGGAATAGATCCAAAAGATACACATGGAATAAACCCATATGCATAATATTATCCATAACTGCACTATTGGAAAAGGCAAAAGAAAAAACACAAATGCCCTCATAGGATTTTAGTGAAAAAACTACTGAATATCTATACTGCTTAAAAAAAAAAAAACAAGGAATAGTAAAAGAATAAGCAGATACACTTGCAGTTATCTGAGATATAAAGTTAAACGAAAAAAGCAAGAGAGAAAAGTATACTGTATATAGCATGCCATTTATTGTTCATCTAAAAAAGAATAGGCACAACATATACTTATACACACTCGCTTATCCAAAAAGAATATACCAGAAAATGTTCAAAACTGCTACAGAGAAGAGATGAAATGGTGGACGGGACAGGAATAAAGCTGGACTCCTCTGAATATACTTTGCATTGTAGACAACTTTGGGGTGGGAGCTGAGAATACTTTGGAGGTTAAGAATCTTGTAAAAACATTTCGCCATCGTCCACACACTTAATGCCCCCTTAGACACATTTATTGACAAACATAACTAAAAAGACTTAAAAAGCATTACCTTCTTCTTTAATTCTTCTTGCTCCTTCTTACTTAAAGTTCGCTTAGCTGTACTCATTTTTCCAATACTGAATGCTTTAAGTTTGTTCTCCAGAAGAGGCTGTGAAAAGAAATAAAAAGCATACCTTCATATACAAATTCTTAATGCTATCTATAACACAATCAACTTAACTGTTAATAACCTCAGGGTTAATAACATACAAAAGGCTTTTTTTTTTAAGTAAAAATAAAACACAAAGAAAGACACCAAGGCTTTGAACTCATTCAAGCTACTTGCTGGCAGCAAGAATAAAAGCACTTGAGGAGGGAAAGTACAGACGTTTTGGGGCAAAAGAAGCAGTTACAGAAAACAGACATTCAAATAGGGAGAAGGAGACGTTTGTTTCCATGGTTCAATAGCAGATATCACTACCATCTAGAACCCCCATTTCAGGCACTACAAATTGCATCACTTCCTTTTATAATTCAGTAAATTACCTTATTCTTCATCAATAAAACTCATGTTTATGAACATAATGATTTCATTTTCATTGCTGGGGAAATATCAGTGTTTTAGGTTTCAGGCAAGTAAACAGTCATCACTTAATTTGAATATGAGAAAATAGTATTTTAATAAAGTCTTCATTAATGTAACTTAAAAGCAATTTCCTTCTGAAATATGGCTTAAATAAATTTCAAACCTTTAATTGCTTAATCAGTTATTAACTTGAATGTTAATTTTGATTCATAAACTTTTAAGAAAGTAATGTTTATTGAATACAACCTAAAATACTAATCAGCAATTGAAATCTAAAGGTTTCTCCCTCATTTGTCAAAATGAGAAGTTAACCAATTACAAAATTAGACTATTAATCCCCTGGTTATTAAAACAGGCTTGCCCTTGTGAGATACGGAATGGAAAATAAATATTGCTGCAAACTATTTTAAAGTTACATTAAAATCCCTTTGAAAAAATAAAGCAGTTCATAATTCAAAAGTCAAAATTGGGATTTAGAAACAGAGACAAAGTAAAAATTTTCCCAAAATAGAAAGGAAAATGTTTTGCCATCATTCAGTACCTTTTGTTTCAACTTCTAAAGTTTAAACAAATGGTAAAGTTACATATAAATTCAATGAAAAATATAATTTTACAAAACAGCTCAATTTTATATATATCCTAAGAGCTAAACTTAGACACCTAAGAGAGAAATGGTTAAGGAAATTATGGAATATTTACTCAAAAAATATTAATCATCCATTAAAAAGTCTGTTTACAGAATTTTTCCTAAAATTAAAAAAAATCAGAACTGAAGAATACTTTAAAATGCATTCCTGTAAAATGGACCTCAGCAAAGTAAAAATATATTTATGCTTACAAATATTAAACAAGAAAAATAAATTTATCGGTTTTCAAAGAAAAGTTATCAATTTTAATACTGGCTGGTAATGACTGTCTTCTTTATTTTATCTTCCAAATTTAATCATGACAAGAAAACATTTGAAATTGGGGGGGGGGGGGGACCAAAAAAAAAAAATCACAAGACTACTTTGCAGACACAAGCAGTAAAGATGCTCCTTGTCTGTAACCCTGGGCACTGCATTGACCAGAATGAACAGCACCCGCTCGTTTGCTTCCCAGGGTGGGACTACATCTTTGAAGTGTGTTTTAATCATCTGTGTATTTCCAGTGACCAGCATTTAGAACATGGTTCAGTAAATGATTGGTATAAGGGAAAAATTATAAATTTATTTGCCATTTAACATCAAAATACTCCTTGGTTTTTTTTTTAATCAAATTTTAAAACTTTAAATGAAATCTATCTTACATATGAGCTAAAAAACATTTCCTTAGATGAGTTTGAGTTTCTTGTTTACCCAAAAAGAACAATGAATGCTATTTTCAAATAGTACAAGATGAAACAGTAAGTACGAAACCAAAATATTCAACTACCAAATTCAATCCAGGACAGATCAAAATCATTAACTATCCTTTCTTTCTTTATTCATCTTACTTTTGAGAGATTCTGATGAGGAGAATCACAAAGGCTTTCACGGGCACTCTCATTCCTATAATTATGTTTTCTTGGGCTCTTAGGTCGCGTCCGACTTGGCATATCACTATCCGAGGGTCCAGACGCATCCATCTTCAGGAAAAGTAAAAACAAGTTTTTAAAATTTATATATGTAGCACTGAAATTAGAAACAACTCAAATGTTCAAATACTGACAAACTTCATTACACTGTATAAAAATATATCACCAATGATCCCTTAATCCCATCTCTTTCATACCACCACTGATTTCATCAGAAAAGTGCTTAAGCACAAGAAGTTTTCAATAATTTTAGCTTGCATTTGAAAGCTCAGATTTGATATTGGTAACAAATAGCTGTTTTCCTTGAAGTAACAGGTTCATTTCCTCAGTTTTCAAGAAAATATCTGCCAAACACCCAAGGCTATTAACCATAGTTTTCTGTCCATTGTACCTTCAAGTAAAAATGGTATTCCATGAAAAAAGGAGCCAGTTTTATTTCATTTAAATAATCCCATAAATAATTTTCCTCAGGACAAATATCACAGTCTGGCAAGCAGAAGTGTGTTATATGTACTTCCCA
This sequence comes from Camelus ferus, assembly GCF_009834535.1. Taxonomy (NCBI): domain Eukaryota; kingdom Metazoa; phylum Chordata; class Mammalia; order Artiodactyla; family Camelidae; genus Camelus; species Camelus ferus. The sequence continues at coordinate 102,644,955 of NC_045696.1, forward strand.
TTTCATCACTCAGAACATTAAAAAGATCCATACACAAGGACAAGTTTTAATATTAGTAATTTTTACTGCTTCATCAAAAACATTCTTAAATGAAACTAGCGTATTTTTACCATGCCTGGTGGGGGAGAATAAAACGGCTACTAGCACATTTTGTGACACTGCCTTGATTTGTGCTAAGGTGTCAACAGTTTACCCACCAATTACTTCTGCACCTTTAGTGTAAATGCCAACATAATGGAGGCAAACAATGTCTTAGTAATGTTACAAAATACTTCTGAACTCAGATCCTCTGAAAGGTTCTCAGTGACCCCAGAGGTCTGAAGACCACACTGTGAGTGCTGCTGTAGTAACACATGTTAAGGAATGTTTATTGCAATATTATTCAAAATGTCAAAAAGCTTTAAACAAAATGTCTATGCCCATAAACAAAGAAATAGCTTAATAAATAACTGTACTTCCCCCATGGAACATTAAGATCCCACAGAAAGACTAGATTACAGTTATATCTATTGACCTGCAGGGATTTCCAACAGGTGTATTGTGCAGTGACTGTGCATAATGTAAACCCTTATTTTAAAAAATGTGTAAGTACACACTTAGTGTGCATGTACAAAACTTTTTAAGTACAATAAAAAAGGAAATATACATATTTGGTTTCTAACATGGTTTGAGGGGGCCAACTTATGTAAATAATAGAACACAAAAAAGGACACAGAACATCTAACAGAAAAAGGTGAAAGAAAACAGGCACAACCAATTCAATCACATTTATTTATCAAGTAAAATCAAAAGGGATATATCAAGCAGGGATATATACAAAGAGAAATTAAATTTTAAAGAAAAAAGACAAAGATTGTTTTTTATACTCACATGTGCATCTGAAGATCCAGACGAATGAACATCTGATGATCTGGTCTGCAAGTATTAAAAATAAAAGTCAACATTTAAATAATCAGAAAATGAATTACACTAACAAACAAGTGTTTCTCGTTACACAGACTTAATCTTTCCACACTGTAGCAATTTCTTCTCAGCTGGGATATATCTGAGGCATAGTTACCTTTTACACTATAGAGTGAAAACCTAACTATTTTTACAACAGAATTTTTGTTCCATAGCTCTTTCCAAGTCATAAGATACACTGTTTACTCCCATAACACTGATGGTCAAAACTTCTTGCTACACAACAAAGAAACCTCTTAAGAGTCAGATTCCAACAGCAAGAAAACCCATACCTAATCCCTTGATGTCTAGTAAAAGGTACAAATTCTATTGGGGAAAGAGTTTCAAGGAAAAGAAACTCTCACTATGAAATCTTAGAAAGGCCACCATTTGCAACTTGTTTTAGGGAAACACTTCTAACGTCAGCTTGCCACTATTACCAACTGCTGCATAAAAAAGAGTTCAGTCTTCACATAATGGCACTTTCCCATTAAGTCAAACGTTAAACTTCATCTTATTTTTTCTTAATTGGTCTACATTTCAGATTACATATGGCATATAATAATTCATTTGATTTTCCACTATGCATCTAAGGATGAAGAAGACAAGCTACAGGGCTATTAACTAATATCTGGTATCTTTCTGAAATTTTTAGTTGGAGGCCCAGAATTTAATTCTATCACTGAGTTGTTTTTATTTTTTAAGGTATTGGGTATTGATATTTCACTTATTCTACATACATTTAAGTATTTAAAAGTGAAATCAAGAATCTTGAGATCACAAATATCTCACCTGACCCTAGCTCAGTCCTAGATCTGAAATAAAGTGCACAAGATGATATACTAATTTTTAAGAGAAAACTGAAGATTTGTATGATGTAGAAAAGAGTAAATAAGATTCATATGGGTCCACACAGTACTGCTTTACCTATCTTGTTGAAACTTAAGGCTAAGAACAGCTGGTCAGATTTTCATACTGAATCAATTTATTCCTCTGAATTCCATTTTACTGGGCCCTGGGCAAATCAGCCCAAGACAACCAAACACCAAGGTATCTCCCATCTCCATTCTCTCTACTCATCTTTTTTCTGTTCCCCCAACTTTTATTGTGTCCCTCCTCATTAACTTTCTTCTCCCTGCTAACCTTTCTTAAAAGGCAAGATGGCATGGAAGAAATGTTTTGATATTTAAATTTAACCCTGTAAAACACACTTTGACTCACAGTTTGAAATACGCCCATTTGCAGACACTTAGAAATAAGAAAATCCAAGGGAATAAATAACTTCTCTAGAAAAGAAAAAATGTTCAGTCAAGAAACTGAATGAATTGACAAAAAAATTCAACTGCCTTCCAATAAACCTGCAAGGTAACAAGAACAACACCCTAATCATAATAGTAAAAAAAAAAAAAAAAAAACCATAAAACACCTAGAAACCAACTAAAAAATATATGAAACCTACACGAAGAAAATACAAACTTCATGAAAGAGTTGTTATTCAAGTCACCTTTCGGAAAGATTCACCACATTCCTAGAGGCGAAAACTCATTATTAAGACAAAGTCAACTATACGTAAAGCTATTTATATATTTAATACATTTTCATTCAAAAGCTCAAAAATCTCAAAGTGAAGTCTTTGCAAGGGGACAAGAGGGATTGCCAAAAATAATTCCAAAGTTCACCCAAAGCAGCTAAGAAAGTGCAAGCCTTTCTTTCTTTAATCTATGCCACCTCATCCAAATCATTTCTAGGATTTAAAAATAACAGCATGGCTGAGGAAGATGCATCAGCTGACTCCAATTAACCTAAGATGACACTGTTCATATTTACTGCAAACCAGACATTTTCCACTGATACGCAGCTAGAGCTACATAGCATTCAGAATGAAACTTTTTTTAGGCTTGAGAACGGCTAGAGAGATGCAAATAGTAGTTAATAAAGATTTCAAAGGAATAATCAACTTCTAAAGCAAATGGGTCCAGGTAAACAGTAAATGTAATGCTACTTCAGTAGCTGAACCTCTCCCTCTACTTAAACTGCAACTGTGCTGTATTATTTGCCTTGGGTTTGGGTTTTACGTTTTCACTGAGGAACTGCAAAGTAACGATGTTTAAAGATCTTCTGAATTCCACAGCACAAATCCTCATCCAAATGAAAAGACCCAAAGCAAAAAATGAAAAGGGTAAAACAAGGGAGGTTTGAGGCAATAAAGAAGCAGACACAAGAGAAATTTATCTCAGGAGAAAGCAGATACAGTACAAATGTAGGGAAGGACAGCAAGAGAATTTTTTAAATTAAAAATATCATTCTGATGGCTGCTGAGCAGATAAAGGTGAAGTCAACTAAATTATACCATAAAACTTTTTTTCTGGCTGCTCCTACTTTACTTCATTTGAAAAACCCCTACACCTACGTTTTCAAATTAGCAAACTACCCGCAGCAACATTTCTCCAACACCTCCATTCTGCCTAGTCAGATCTCCATTCCCACATCTCCCTCTTCACATCCTTTGAAGCATCAATTTACATCTCCAAAAGTTTAACAGTCACTCCCACAGGAAACATATCAACACCTTTATCATACTGAGATGACTCCTAATTCCTTACCTTGATGACTCTCCTGGGTTCCAATATGTTCTTAAACAACTTCCTGGGCATCTTCACCTGAATGTCTTCAAGCTCCTCAAATCTAATATACCCAAAATTCCTCCCAAACTGGTTTCTCCTGTTGACCTTCTTATTCCTGACACTGAATGGTAACTCTCAATCACTCATAATCTGTAAGTAGTAAAATGTTAAGAACACAGATTCTGGAATCAGATTTCCTGTTTTTAGCATTTACTGGCTTTGTAAGTTCCTTCATCTGTAAAGCTGAATCATACCTGCCTCACAGGATTGTTGTGCAGGACAAACACAGGTGAAGCACTAAGAACCGTGTTCGTTACCTAACAACTGCTCAATGAGGGTTAGCCAGCAGCATTCTAACAGGGTCAACATGGTGTCCTTTCCTTATCCCCATAATCAACTGCGTCAAATTCTGTTCATCCCACCTCTAATATAGCAGCTTTTCTACAGGGACCCTTCTTCTTTCTAAATTCACTATCGTGGTTCAGATCTTCCCTTTTTTCAACCATTTACTAGGCAACCACTTTCTGGTACTTCATCATGCATGAGAGATATAAAGCAAGACATTGCTCTTGCCCTTGGGAGCTAATAAAAAGAGAGAACAATGTGGCTATACCACAAAAGCACAGAGGGCAAGCAAATCTTAATGGGAGTGGAGATATGGTAGAAATGCTTAATAGGAGTGGGGAGACGGTAGAGTATCTGAGGTGAGATTTCTGAAGGAACCCTCAATATTTGTCAGCAGCACTGCAAAAATTTTCAGACTAGTCCTCCTCACTCTCAAATCCTTCCAAAACTATGTCCCCAGAATAGCTTTCCTAAACGACTTCTCTGCCTCTAATTTTCCACAGCTTTCGAAAACACAATTTAGCTCAAACTTACGTCTCCAACTCAGCAACTTTTATTCCCTATGCAAGTGCCCTATACACTGGCTAAACCAGACCATTTATCAATCCACTTCCCAGTGATTCATTTTCTTCACCTTACCCATCCATCTCTTTTCATACCCCTATATCTACCCTTCAAAACTCTGCTCATTGTTCTAGAGACTTAACCAAACTCCTCTATTCCTGAAGCCCTCCCACCATCACCCTCCATTCAACTGTCACTTCCTTCTCTAAACTTTAAGATGCTTCTGATAGCTCTGCCTTGTACTGTTATGTGTTGACTCTCTTCCTCTACTATATAGCATATTCCCGAAAACAGAATACTGTCTTATTTAATGTTTTCTTCTTCAGAATCAAGCACAAGATCTGGCAAGTGAAGGAGCCTCAATATACTTGTTGACTTAACCTGCTGGAACAAGTACCTACCCAACAAAATTACACTGCACACTATCAACATACTAAGCTGCTGTCCACTCACTAGCAAGTGGCAGTACCTGGCTGAACACTACTCTTCAAGACAAACCAAAGACTACTTCTCAAAAAAACTTCATAAAATCACTGAGACATGCATGATTTACTTTAATAAAGTTAAATAACCTAAAATTAAGTTAATTTATTAAGTTTATATTAATTTATAAAATATTATTTGTAACTATTAATAAAGTTAACAAACTTAAAATTACATCCAAAACACTACCAATATATGAAACGTTATAAGTATATTTTGAACGATCTGTAGTTAATCTAAACTGAGAAAGAGCCTAGTGAAAAAAAACTCAAGGAAGAGACATCTAACAGTATCAAAGAGCCTCAAATGCTACTGGCAAATGCACTTTGCTTTTTAAAAAATTATTTCAGCAAAATATCTAGCATGTGACCAATCTGCAAATAAGTGCTAAAGCTATTTAGTAATAGTATGAGGCAAATTATTTGTAATATTAATGTTTTTGAGTTTAATACCCTGTAGGAAGGTTTTTTTATTTTAAAAAATTATGCTCTTTATAAAAAGAGAGAGGCAGGAGTCTTCAACCTGCATACCAAATGAACTCTCCTCTCCTTTGCCAGCAAGGTAAAGAAGTAGCTTTTGTCAACTCACTTTCCAGGAAAAACAAAGAATCAGGAATTAAAAACTTGAAGGAAAAAACTGGACTTTTAGGAAACAATCAATTCAATCCAACAAGATGGGAATTTTTTAAAACCATATAAAGTCATATACAAGTACTAGTGCTGTAAATACTCAAATTTCTAAAAAACATCAATCAAGAAAACAAAAGTTTGTAATTCCTCTCTCCACACAAAAACACAGCCTTCCACCCAGAAAACTAACCACTTTATATTTTAAGGTAGTTGTCTTATGGTTACAACCATATCATAATGAAGATTCAGTTTAAACTAAAACTGGCAAACTACAAAGAGCCTAATTTTCAAGGTCTGTGTTTTGTTTGGAGTTTCCCATATTTAATTTTTACATATATTAAGGTACCACCAAAAAAAAGTACACAGGCAGTAATATACATCTAAGAATCACAAGCCTTGAATGGATCCTCGTTTTATTTATTTCATACAAGTGAAACACTTTTGTTAATCAGCAGTCAATTAAAACAGTTCCCACACCAATTTAGCACTAGGTGTCCAAGGAATCCAGCAGTTATTTTCTACTTTGCTTATGTACCTCTCTAACCCAATTTTTGACAATATGGCAAAAAAACAGCACTGTCAGAGTGAAGTATCAGGGCACACAATTCCATTATATTAGCAGTATTATCAACACTGGAAATGCAGAAGGAATGATAATGCCACATTTATCTTCATATCTTCATTTTGATGAGCAAAGAACTCTTAAAATCAAAATAAATTAATTTTTAGAAATTAAATTCTAAGGAAATATGTTTAACATTTTTCTAAGCAAACAATTATGGCTCTTTGTCTCTCCTCCCAAGATAATAAATACAAAATAGCACCAACATCCCTCTCATCCAAAACATTATTTCAGTCTGGTGATACAGGAATAAATGCACAGGAAATTTTTAGTTAATTCCTAAAACATTTACTGAATTTCTCCCACATTTCCCAGGCTTAAAAATGAAAAGTACAGCAAAATTACACAGCAAATAAAGGACAAGGGGGTCTCCCCTATAGGGAAAACTACACATAAAAGTTAAATCATTTGACTATACACACTTACAATGCAATTTTTAAAACTAAAAGAAACTGCAGAGGTTATCTAATCTCTTCATTTTATAATCAAGATCCATCAAATAATTTTGCCATTGTCAATAGCAAAAACCCTGTCTATTATACATTTAATTTTTAATTTCTTTTTATTGAGGTATAATTAACACACAACATTGTATTAGTTTCAGGTGTACAACATGATGCTTCAATATTTGTATACACTGCAAAATGATCACCACAGTAAGTCTAGTTAATAGGCATCAATTTTTTCCTGTGATGAGAACTTTAAAGATCTACTCTCTTAGCAGCTTTCAAACATGCAATACAGTGTTATTAACTAGTCTCCACGCGGTACATTACAACCCCTCGTACATTTTTAAATTAACATTTTCCTCAGTGTCTAGAAACATGATTAACAAGCATCCCCACCAGTATAAATGAGAACTTAACTACCAAAGAGTAAAAATGAACATTAAACTGAAGAATCTGTTCATTCCATCTGTATCACAGAACATGTCATTCATGTGCACTCCCCAGAGGAAGGGAAATCAACCAGAGATCAAAAGCTAGAAATTCCAAATACTACAGTATTAGCCAAAATGATCTTATACTCTCTCCAATAAATTCTGGACTTGCATTAGAAGTAAAAAGCAGCATAGAAAGTCATTATGAAAACTGATGACTTAGATTCTAAATCTCAAGATTAGAACTTATCCTGATATTTTGAAAAGTACTTTTCATTTCCTCTAAACAAAAGGGGAGAGGACAGGAATTAAGATTTTTTTACATACTTTATATTCACTCATTCAATCTTTGTATCAACCCTGTTAAGAAAAGGGACTATGTCCATGTTACGAACGAGGAAACTTGAAGCTTAAAAGCTTAAACAATCTGCTTTGATATCGCAAATACAAATAATTACCAAGTCAGGATTTGAATCCAAATCTCTTTGTTATCAAAATCCATAATCTCTCCAATATATCATGCACCCTCCATATTACTGGAGAAAACCACGTTACTATCATTTGAGTCCTGAGATATTTACATACATCGGTAGGAAATCTCTTAATAGCAACAACTGATGATAATTTAAAGAAAAAGAAACTGAAAAGATTTATCACTGGAAGATCCAACAATTTACTTGTAGGTAACAGCCAGAGACTCACAATCATGTGAAGTACTATTAGAGAAGAAAGCCTGAACATATACATTAAGATGTTTTCAATGTATCCAAAGCTTCAAATAGGAGATACTTTAAATATTACTTTGAGAAGAAACAAATATAGTGAAGCTTATGCATGAATTTTATGGATGTAGCTAGCTTTAGTAATAGTTTCCTAATGGTAAGGAGGACTGTTTTTGTCACTAGTCTACTGAGAAAATGGGCAGTGATGTACTCAACTATTTCCTTCCTCTCCAAGGGAAAATGTACTGGGGAAGGGAAGAAACAAGGAGTAAACGCAGGAAGTAAAGCAGCCAAGACTGGTCCTCTAACAGTTTCTACGTAACTAAAGGATTTCTGGTAAATCCATTACCAATTACGAACTAATCATAAGCATCGTTCACCAAATGGCATAAAGACTGATTTATTAGGAACTGCGAAAGCCAAGTATATAACAGGTTATGTTTCCCAGAACAAACTACACACGGGAGTAGTCCCATTACCGTAAACATAACTTCCTAACTGACTTAAAATCATACACACTCTATAAGATGTAACAGTCCTTAGAACCTTTAAGTATCACACAACTACTTGCATCAGCATCAAAAAGCTTAACAACTACTTCAGGCAGAACCTATTACTTTTAATATCGTGTTGGAGATGAGAAACTTGAAGCAAAAAACTATTAAATGACCCGTCCAAGATGGCAACTAGGACCTGATGATAACCACTACCTAACTAATGCTAAACTACTTCTACAGCTCAACAGTTTCGCAATACCCACACACGCTTTCCTGAAAACTCAAAAGCAATTTACTAATTTTAGGTGGCTTCCAAGTCTATGAAAGGTGTCCTTTCAGGAGTTGCAGAAGACCCCGAGTCCTCGAAAATGAGCC